>NC_044549.1:117458276-118112276 GCF_007565055.1 Rhinopithecus roxellana | reverse complement strand
GTTACCTCAAAGCATGCCACATAACAGGTTTGGGTTAACTAGTTATACCTCATGAACTTATCTCTGTATAATACATCCTTCACATATAGGTAAAGAGGAAACAAAAATATAATGTTTTGCCATTTAAATAACCTAGAAATATTTTCTCAAGTAAGTACCACTTTCATTATCATTTGTACCTTATCCTAATTTATAACCTTCACTTGACAAGTACATTTAAAATATTTTTATTGTTCACTCAGGACAGATCAAATCTCTCAAGATTGTATTACCAATCTATTGCAATGCTGCTGAAATGTATTACACTGCTTGACTTGTAACTTCAACTTCAAATCTTAGTATCACTGGGCTTGTCTCCACTTTTGTTAAGAAAACAATTCTCACTGAAATTATGAGCTTGCTGGTGAATTTCCTGCCATATAACCAATATTTTAGCTCTCAGTCTAAACCAGGTGCTTTAGCAGGTAACAATGCCAGTATCTACCTGAAACTCAAATGTTTTTACTGTCTACCAAATTTTCAATTCCAGATTACTCAACAAACTTACCCATTAAGGGTAAAGAAACCAATAGGAAAGGTAATGAATTAAGCAGCTGAGACAAGAGAGAATAAAAAAATATGGAAGCTTTCTTGAGATACAGTAAAATTTTAAGATGAATTTAAGAATACACATAAAAACTGACAGCTTAAGTTTTTCTATTTTATTCAAATCAGCATTCTAAGGGAAAACACAAAGAAAAAGATAATGAAAAATGAAAATAGTTACATTACACTTTTGGATGCCACAATTTTGCTAGTTCAATTATCCTTTCTACTTGCAAATGTATCATCCTCTTGTTTATGTAAGATTATGTCTTACAACCCAGCACAAAGCACAAAGCATTATAGGTACTGAATACATAATATTTGTCAATAAGGACTGAATTAGTAAATACACAATAAACAAAAATATAATCTGCTACAGAAGAGCTATCTGTAAGAGTAATATAAACATTTTTCCTGTGTACAGCTGTGTGTCCATTTTTTCTCTTGCTTATTTCTTTTCTCATGTCCTCTGTTAGTTGTATCTTTACTGTTTCCTATATAATAACTAGCTTTTCAATTTCTATTTTAATAATTTCTCAGACTTTGAAAAATTCACATTTCAATACCCTCTACAAAATTTTTATGCTTTTGCTCATTTATCTTATAAAAGAAACTATAGTTGAAATGGGATTACTCACCATAGAAAAGCCCCTTTTCTTTTCCCAGAGGTAGCTCAACAAAACTGGGCAGACAAAACTGACTAATCTTGCATCTAGTTGTGACTTCATCCTTCTTTTTATGAAATAACTAATGTTCTTCTCTCTTCAGTCTTACTTACAAGAACACAGGAAAGAAAAGAAGAGAGAGAAAGATAGGGTGGGACTTACTTAGATTCAGAAAACAGGAGCAATGAGAAGTAATGAGAATTATAAGAGCTACATTTGGGAATAGAAACAAGGAGTTCTCCATGAGGAAAATATGTAGCACATTCCTGTTCCTCTGTATTGTGAGATTCCTCTTCACATATCCTCTTGTAGGTGGACAGTAAATGTATTAGCAAAATAATAAAGAACAAAAAGTGTTTTGGGAATTAGCACGATCAAATAGGAATGCATTTTAGATCACAACTTTCTTAAGCTAACCACAAAAAAAGAGTAGTTACATCAGTATAGAAATAAAAAAATAAAGTGACTTAGAAAAATTGGAAGCAAGTATGCTTCCAGAAACTCATTACAGAAAAATATATTTTAGAAACAATTTTAAGTGCTCAAGGTATACTGAGATAAAGTTCTGAGTTTCTGACATTAACATCTACTTTGGTAAAATGCCTGGATCCCAGGGATGTGTACAAAACAAACACCAACTGACACTGAGCTAGCCAGTCAGCTGAGCTAGCTTCACCTCACCAGAAGCAAGTGCAGTGCAGCTCTTAGTACGGGCAAGGACCTCTGCACGTGGGTCCCAACTGACCTTGCAAGTGTCTGGCATCACTTCTCCAGCTAAACTCAAAACAAAACACCCTGCACAAAAATTGACCACAGTAAGGTTGGTGAAAAGGTATCACGTGCCACTCAATACTACAGAATAAACAAGTCCCAATACTGATATTACAAAAACCAGTAAACAGTCATGTTTTTAAAAATGATTCCTAGTTTATGCCTACAGAAAAATCAAATCTACTGTGCATTCACACTTGAATAAATAGAGGACAAACTGATCTCTCCAAAAGGCAGTTCACCACAGCCAGGAAGGGTTAAAGAAGATAACCTGCAGTAAATTGAAAATAAGAATTGTTCCCATAGATAACTTTTTAATGCAGAAAAAATTAGAAGGTGGTAATTTTTCTTTCTGGTAACAGCTCTGAGATTCTGGTCTACTGCATACAAGCTCTAACATAGTCTGAACAGGATGGTTAACAAGATGATATACAAAGAGAAGAGAAAACTGGAGGAGTAAATATAAATGCCCTGATTAAAGAGGGAAGGAAGCCTATCTCAACTGGAAAGAAACAAAATACAAAAGAGATTACAAAATTTACAAGTTTGTTCATTCTATTTAAGAAAAGCTTGGGAGTAGACTACTCAGGGAAAACAAACAGCACTGAATGAGAGCTAAAAAAAGCTCAAAACGGTATTTACAAAGTCCAGAGAAGCAGAAAGAAATGATCATTAAGGCATTTTCTGGTATGAGATTACCTTAAACTATAGGCATTATGCAGAGAAAACTTTCAGAAAGGTGATATAACTAACCACACAAATAAGCTTATTATTTGGCCTGTCAAAGCAGTTTGGAAACACTCCCATTTCATAAGTAAAGAGAAGAGTCATATTAACCAGACTCTAAAACAGTAATAAGCAATTCTAAATTATATAATAGCTGTGTCCTTTTTATGACATATAATGTTTTCTAAATACCTAGCAACAAAATTAAGTGTCTAGATGAGCTCTGTAAGACAAGCATTTTAGGTTATAAGGAATATTAAGTTTTATGTTTTTTTGTTTAACTCAAATGAAGCAAGAATGAGACAAAGGAATTTGCCTTCGTTCTAGTAAAGTAGCCACATGGCAAATGGATGCTGGGGAAAATTAGCCTAAATAAAAAAAGAAGTGAAAGAAGAATCAGCAGTATCTATTATTTGTTAATTATTTGGGCAACTACTTTCCTCAGGATATAAACCAACTCTCTTCTACAAAGGAAAAGAAAAACTTCCCCCAAATGAAAAATCAGGCTCACAAACAGATCATGTGGCCCACTTGGAAGAGTGAGACTACTTCTGAAGATGACAGAATCAAAGCCCAGCCCCACGCATCCATATAGACTCTGAAGTTAATTCCCAAGATAGCTATACTGGTCAAAAACTAAAATTGGTTTCCTTAGTTACTAAAACCACAACCAATAAAGACTCAGTATCTTCTAAATACATCCAGTTTAAAACAGATTCTAAATCCACATGGTCAGCAATTAATTCACACCTAAGTTTTTGTGGGCGTATACACATTTAAAAATCTTCCCATAGAGTATCTCCACTTTAAACAATTCCATCTTTCTTTAGAAGCGGCCATATTTTTTTTAAACTTAGCATTTCTAAAACAAGCTATTGATAAACTAATTTAACAAAATCTCACAGAATTCTGTATATGAAGTAAAGTGGGTGACAGATTCTTTACAACTGTCATTTCTAAATATATTTTCTTGTATAGCATGTGAGCTCTAAGTATGCTTCTAAGACCTTAGCTGCCATCAGAGAAAGACTAATTAGCAACAACAGCTAATTAGCTTATTAAACTGTAAAAAGTTAGTAGACAAGTTCAAACAGAATGTATTCTAGAAAGCTTGTATCAAGAGAAATGATATGATTCGCAATAAAACCAAAAGGAAATAAATTTTTTGTTTTAGTCTCCTCATTTTCCATATGCATAAGGTCAAAGTGAATGACAAGATTTACTGATTTAAAATATATATATATACACATATATAGTCTTAACATATATAACTAGTGTGGGTCTCATCATGAGCAAAGGTGCAGCTGTCTTTAGTAGCCAGCCCCTTGGAGAAAGTGGGTATAAAAGATTATTGTCGTTTTAAGGAAAAAAGATAGAGACTTAAGGTGATGGAAAGAGTATCAAAATGAGAGAACAGGAAAACATAAATAAGAAAGTTACCCTCAATATTAGAATGAATATAACTGAATTTCAGCTCTCTATTTGAAAAATAAAATTTCAGAAAGGCTCTTGATGTTTATTTATTGAAAAGAAAGAATGTACCTTCTTTTAAAAGAACTAGCTTGATTTTTTTCAAAGAAACCAAATTTTTAACATATTTTAAAAGGTTCCGATTAGCTTTCAAAAATGTAAAAAAAAAAAGTCTCTCTTACTTCATTTTTAAAAAGGTTAAATTAGGAAATAAGGAGGAATAGAATAGAAAAATAGAAGAGCAGAAAGGAAGAAGTGTCTGATTCAATCTCTCTACTGACCTCTCGAGAGAAATCAGACTGAAGAGAAGAAAGCACCTTTAATATCTTCACCGGCTGAGGTGTCACAGCAGAAGCAGGACTAGTCAGTTTTTATCGACTTGGGGGGGTATGAGAAAATACCCAGTAGTGCTGAGGGAATAAGCAAGAGGAAACAGATCATATTTCAATAACAAATGCCATTTAATTTATACATATACACAGTACTTCTCTAGCCCTTTTGTGAAAAAGGTGTGGATGTATCTAACATTGCTGTGTGTGAATGCACAAGAAAAATATTAAGGCCAAAGTGATGAATTACATACCAGGTAAAGAATGTATGAAGGCCCAGACATCATCAACTGTCCATATAGATGGCTCTGTTTGTGCAACTGGTAGCAAGTCACTGTTCTCAGGCATTTTCCGAATTCTCACATCCCGAAGCTCACGTTCTCTTTCCCGCTCACTCTGCCTGCGTAGACGAGTAGTCATAGCAGAGGGCACAGAATCTTCATGAGAAGCCAAGTCTTCTTCTGCAGATGGATAAGTAATTGGAAGCTGGAAAATGTAGTACAAGCAAAATACAGCATTGCACTTTCCTTGCATTTCTGAAAAGGGTATTTTACATTGAAGCAAGGTTTATACAGACCTGCCTAAGCATATGTTCTCTTGCTGCCCCATCAGGGCCACTTGGACGACGGCCACGATGCCCAAGACTTTGATTATCAGGCTTACGATTCCAACGACTAAGTGCAAATTTTTTAGAACAGCTAACATTGTACCTAAGAAATTCAAATAAGAAAAAGTATTTAATGATATATGGGACAATCCATTTAGTATTTAATTGTGACTTTAAAGTGCAACTGTGAATACATTAATGAATGTAAGATCTCGTAAAATAATTATACTGTTCAATGGATTTACTTATGCTAAAAGGTCAAAAAATGGGCTCTGTGTATATCATAATATATCTCTCAGCATAATACTGGACATCTACAACAAAATATTGTATTTTTTCCTGATTACAGCATGACAGTGGGAAACTTCCTGCAAAACACAGAGGATAACCAATTTTCACAGCAGCAAAAAAAAAAAAAAAAAAAGGAAGCTTCCAAAAGAAAAAGAAGTTATGTAGTATCTAAATGTTTATTCAAACTGATTTTTCTAAGTAATAACTTCCAAAGAGACATTAATTTTTAAAAGTTTAATATACTAGGGAGAGGATCTCAAGCAGCTAACAAAAGATTTTTCAAATATTATTAAATCAAAGAACGAAAATGTAAAGTGGAGACTTTTAAAGTTATACAAGAAATTCATTGCTCTCACTATTCAGAAAATTTCGAAGTACATAACTCTTTTTTTTTTTTTTTTTTTTTTTTTTGAGACGGAGTCTCGCTCTGTCGCCCAGGCTGGAGTACAGTGGCCGGATCTCAGCTCACTGCAAGCTCCGCCTCCCGGGTTCACGCCATTCTCCTGCCTCAGCCTTCCGAGTAGCTGGGACTACAGGCGCCCGCCAGGTCGCCCGGCTAGTTTTTTGTATTTTTAGTAGAGACGGGGTTTCACCTTGTTAGCTAGGATGGTCTTGATCTCCTGACCTCGTGATCCGCCCGTCTCGGCCTCCCAAAGTGCTGGGATTACAGGCTTGAGCCACCGCGCCCGGCCCGAAGTACATAACTCTTTAAAGAAAGATTTTCTTTTATCAAAATAGATCGCCTAATATTTTTGAACATAGACCTTTATAAGACATGATGACAGCTTAAAAAAATCCTACGTCTTTTAATGGATCCTAAAGCCCTGGAACGAGGACTGGCAAACTTTTTCTACAAAGGACCAGATGGTAAATATTTTAAGTTTCATGGGCCATACAAGTTTCTGTCACAACTACCCACCTCTGCCATTGCAGTGTGAAAGCAGCCATTGAAAATATTGGGTCGGGCACGGTGGCTCACACCTGTAATCCCAGCACTTTGGGAGGCCAAGGTGGGTGGATTACTTGAGCTCCAGAGTTGAAGACCAATAAATGGCAAGACCAGTTCAAGGCCAACACGGTGAAAACCCATCTCTACCAAATATACAAAAACTAGCCAGGTGTGCTTGCACACACCTGTAGTCCCAGCTACTTAGAAGGCTAAGGTGGGTGGATGGCTTGAGCCCAGGAGGCCAAGGTTGCAGTGACCTGTGATAGCGCCACTGCACCCAGCATAGGTGACAGAGCCAGATCCTAACTCAAAACAATAAAAATAAAATTTAAAAATAAAAAATAAATAGAAAATATTGAATGAGCATGGTTGTGTTCTAGTAAAACTTTCAGTAACAATAACAATAAAATTTGAATTCCACATAATTTTCATGTATCACAAAATATTATTTTGATTTTTTTTCCCAACAAACTAAAAATTTCAAAATCATCCTTAGCTCACGAGCCCATACAAAAAAAATGAACAACAGGAAAGACTTGGCCTGGGTGGGAGTTTGCCAACCTTTCCCCCTAGAAAGAAGAGTGAGAAGAAATGATCTAAGAAACAAATTTCTGAAAAGCTATGCAAAGGCTAGGAAAAATATATGCAGTTTCATTTTTACATATATGAAACTGCCTTTGTAACTTATTTTCAAAAATCTGTTTTGTAGAGATGGGGGTCTCACTATGTTGCCCAGGTTGGTCTCAAACTCCTGGGCTCAAGCAATCTTCCCACCTCAGCCTCCCAAAGTGCTGGGATTACAGGCATGTGGCACCACACCCAGCCTTCAAAATTCTTTTGCTCCAAGAAAGTTACAAGAATAAATCCCAATTAACTTTGCTATTGCTAACTATTCTAGAACCAGTATGCTGACACCACAACAAATTCTTCTCACCTACATTTTATAAAGATATCAAGAGGTGGAAATAAAAAGTACTATGATAATGAATATGCTATTTTTCCCATAAAAATATAAGTATCTTGATAGCCAATTCATTTTACCCTAATACAATTCAAGATCCTGCTGTGTTCATAATGTGCTCATTTGTGGGCTCAGCAATGTAGGTTTCTGATTTCCATTTATATCAACTGACAAAACTTCTTTATCCATTAAGGAAAGAACAGAAAAGAGAGGCTAGCTTTATACTTGATATTTTGTCCCTAAAAATTTAGCTTTCCAAGACAGCTAGGCAGACATGTAAATGGCAATGGTTCTTCCCCGACCTAATCTCCCTCTCTCATCCACATTTCCCTATGTTAGGGTCCCTACACTGCTAAAGAGATTCATTGAAGGATACTAATGTGACAACTCAGCATTCATCTCTGAGAGAAGACCGATGGCAGCATTAAGTGTCCTCAAATATTTTTAAATAGTTAAGAAGTTTAAAATATTCTGAAAGGGAGTCCTTTCCCCAAGTTTTTAGAGTTTTTAAATCACTCAGAATCAGATAACCATTGTTCTTTCTCGTAGTATATGCAAACTAGAAAATTCAAGTTTAAATATGAGTTACATAATTTGATTATTGGTTTATCAGTAACATCAAAGCATATTTGAAAAACAGACTGACAACCAAAACAATGAACCCAATTTTGGAGGAAAACACTTCTATTATTTAACTTAAGTTTTACTAAGTATATTTTGGAAATAAACCATACGAAATAAAATGTTCAAGTAAGAAATTCCCTTGATGTATACAATTATACTAATTTTTTCATGAGGTTAAAGTTATTTATTTTTTATGGATGCATAATAGATGTACATAGTTTTAGGGTATGTGTGATAATTTAATACATTCATATAATCAGAAAAGATAAAATCAGTGTGCTTGGGATATTCACACCTTAAACATTTGTCTTTTTTTCATGTTAGAACCATTCCAATTCTGCTCTTCTACCTATTCTGAAATACAGTACAAGCTATAGTCATCCTATTGAAGATCTTAAATCCTTTGAGAGAATAATTATCTTTTTGAACAGAGAACCAATTTCAAAATAGTGTGCATACACTTCAACTTAAGTGGTAAGTATCTGTATTACTAGGATTTATTATTAGAATTAGGGTGGGGTTCTTTTTTAACATAAACCAAACTTGGGAATTATACGATTAATGAAGAGACTAAACATTTATTTTGTTATTAATACTATTTATCAGCCAGGCGTGGTGGCTCACACATGTAATCCCAGCACTTTGGGAGGCCGAGGCAGGCGGATCACCTGAGGTTAGGAATTTGAGACCAGCCTGGCGAACATGGTGAAACCCCATCTCTACTAAATATACAAAAATTAGCTGGGCATGGTGGCAGGTGCCTGTAATCCCAGCTACTCATGAGGCTGAGGCAGGAGAAACTCTTGAAGCCAGGTGGTGGAGGTTGCAGTGAGCCGAGACTACACCACTGCACTCCAGACTGGGCCACAGAGTGACACGCTGTATTAAAAAAAGAAACACTACTTATCTATAATAATGACTATTGAAAATACTAATTCAGAAAAGACAAGTATTTTGCTGTCTTTGTTAACAATGTGGGGAATTTATACTATAGCTGTCCCATTAGAAATCTAAAATAAATAGAATATGATTCAAACAAATGAAAACATTTTAAAACAACACAAAGTAAATCAAAGTATTTCAATAATGATAAAACAGCTGATAAAACAAATACTGTTTTTGACACTTTAAGGACTAGTATTATATAATATCCTGATCATTTCATTGGAGGGATTCTCCTAAATATATTCTTACCATCAGGAGATTACTACCTTAATATTAGATTATACTGTACAATTGATTTTAAGTATTATGAATATGTAATTTTTGCAAAGAAAAATCTAATAACTAAATACTAGGTGGCTCCAGATACTGCCTATTTGTATTATTCTTCTATATAGTAATAACTAGGTTTCTTCTATAATATTACATATTAAAATATCTACAGTTATCCTTGGCAAGCTATTCAAGGGTTTTTTGGTTTTGTTGCAATGGCTATTTATCTGTCCTTTGGGAAATTCAAGAGCATAGAAATACCTTTTGGCACATGACATAGTGCAGAATCGTTTTGACCGCAAAAATTCATTAGCATATCCCATTTTCCCACAGAATTCACACTTGAGCAACTCACTGTCCATTTCTTCTAATGTCTCTAAAAAAGAAGGAAACAAAGGAAAAAAAGTTTCCAAAAATTTAATTATGCAAATTTTCTTTTAGTCTATACTTTGGTTGGATACTGCTAGGAAACCAATGGCCCTTTAATTTTTCAATCCACAGGCACTCTCGCGGGGCAAAAGCCTTCAAAACACAACTACTGCTACTAATTCCCTCTTGCTTCTGCATAAAAATTATAAGGAATTCCTTTCTATATAAATAAGCATAACATTTTAAAAGGTTCATCTTGCTTACAATCCATCTAAAATGTACAAAAAATTCTGTAAACACTGGGAGAGAAATGAAGGTGAATAACATAGGCACTACCCTCCAGAAGGAATACTTTCAAAAAGCTGAGTGTGGGATATGAATTTTGATAAATTGCACTGTGGAGATACATAGCAGGGAACCCTTAATTCTAACTGGAGAGAACAAAGAAGGCTTCAAAAGGTGAAATTTTGATATGTCTGATTTTACAGGAGCATGTAAAATAATTAACTCTCTTGAAGATCTGCAGTATATGATAAAATATATAAAGATGTATATATATCAGGAGGCTGAGGCAGAAGAATCGTTTGAGACAAGGAGTTTGAAACCAGCATGGGCAGCACAGCAAGACCCCATCTCATTCATACATATATACACATACGTAAAATTCTTTAAAAATATGCATATATCTAATTATAAAACAATTCCTTTTAGTTATATTGCATTAAAATAAAAATAACTAGGCTTAAAAATCACAGTTTCATAATTTCCAATCACTGATGTTTTTTTTCATCATGCTTTTTTTTAACTTAATGGGTGCTCCTTATTAACTCAGAATGTCCTTCTTCCACCCTACATATGTAACCATTTGCAGGCAATAACACAGAGCACAAAGAACCTTCCATCCTAAATCCTGGGGTATTCAGCAGGAGTCACCCATAAGCAAACAACTTAATCTTCATGAACCACAATTTTCTCATCTGTAAAATGGGGTTTATAATGTATTTCCCAAAGAATTGAAGTGACAATTATATGTGTGCCCAAAAGGTAGTAGGCATTAAAAGTGATAGTTCCATTTCCTAATTTCCACATAAGAACTAAAAGGGTAGTATGACATGTAATAAGCGCTCGAGAAATACTTTAGTAAAACTTGTTAAATTCTTAAATCAACCACATTTTGCCATTTTCTTGTATCATCATAATTCCTTTGCCAAGTCATATAAAAAATGCAACAAAAGCATTTGACTAAAAAGCATTTTACTTTTACTAACTAAACCTTTTAGCTGTGAACTCCATATGTGTGCTCTATGTTACTCATTTAATAAAGACTAAGATAAATACAGGGATTCAGAAATGCAGACATGGGTGGCATGTACTCAGTAGGCTCAGGTACTCACATTATCCCAGTTTTACTGGGGAAGCAGATCGCAAAGTGCTAAATTAAGTGAAGTAGCAAGAACTACTAAAAAACAAATTGTGAATTAATATTTGACATTGGTGGGGCATCCAAATACATTATCCTGAATAATGAAATCATGACTGACAAGTGACCAGTTTAAGGAAATTCTCAGGACTACCTTCATAAGCAAAAGTCATCAATTTAGTAGCAATGAGGAAGAAACAGTCTGAAAACAAGTAAATTAAAAATTGCTCCTTCCAATGACCTTCCAACGGCCCAGTCAGGAGATCCACCAACACATTCCCCAGACCTGATAACATAATTCCCAGAGGTACTGTTTTTATTTTGTCATGCTTATAATCTGATCTTATTATAATCTGATCTGATTGAAAAGCCTGTAGGGAGACAGAACTTCTCACTTGACCACCACTGCCATTAGTTCCAGCCCTGAAAGAGTCCATTCCTCAAGGTTATTCCAGGAACAGGATATGCTAAAAGCTTTATTTCAAAGATCTTCTGTTAATTAACATAGCAATGTACAACACCTGATAAAAAGTTAGAATACTTTATGAAGGAGGAGAAGATACCAAATAGAAATGGTTTACAGTTAACCCAACAAAAATAAGAGTATCAGTTTTATTTCTCATAAAGAAGTGAGGGACATTAACAGATTCAAAAATTCTTGTTCTAATGTTCAGTCAGATTTTTAACAAATTTGGTAATATTACCAAGGTCACTCTTTTACATTTATGAATTAAAAAACTGCCAAAAATTTTTTAAAAACTGCTGATTTAGCTAATAAAAATGGGATTCTATGGCAGAGACAACTGGTAATTCTCCAGCATCCACTCTTTGCTTTTCTCCCATAGTAACAAAACCCTACCAACACAGCTGCCCAGATTAAAAACAAGTTTCTGCCCTAGGTGTGGCTGATTTGTAACCAATGGCATATGACTATAAATGCTCACAAATGCCAGGTGGTGCTCCTTCCCCCCATCTCATTGGTTAGAATGTGATCATGAAGATCAGCCATCTTGGAAATAAAAGCAACATTCTATGGATGACAGAGACGTAAGACCCTGGAGCTTGAGTGCCCAATACTAAGGAACTATCACATAAGCCCTGGACTGCTGATCTTTGGGTTATGTCAGAGAAAATTAAATTCTTATCTTCTTTAATAAAATATTATTCTGGATGTCTACTAAAGTGGCCAAACCTGCTTCCTAATCTAGATCCCCCATTTTGTGGCATGAGGGGAAGTTATTTTTTATTTCCCCCAAAGACCTGAAACCACATGAGGATAGCAGCAAAAAGAGGCAATGAGATGGAAATCATAATCAGTGTGATGATATACCAAGGAAGACCATAAGCTACTTTGATGAATCACAATCTACTGGTTATAGAACCAGCCTAAAGAGAACCACAGTTTATCCTTTATATGCTTACCATGAGGTTTTTTATGTTGAAACTATATATACCACTAAAAGCAAAGCCATTTTACATTTTAAATAAGTGACCTCACCATTTTATACTATAGGACTTCCTATAAACAAACACTGAAGTACATAGTAATAGAAACATGAAAATTATAAAATTACCTTGGGAAATTAGAAAGTATTTAAAATTTCAGCACGTTTTATATAAATATTTCTCCTGTATGAAATATATTATCTCTACATCTTCCTTTCCTTACTCTGATAGCATATCCTGCTGAACTACCCACTTGCCTTGAGAACATCAGTCCTTTCCTTCCTCTTCCCACCATGACTATAGGTGTCAATTACATGCAAAACTTATACATACATTCTACAGATGGCCAACAAAGTTTCCAAAAACACTCCTTTATTCATATCACCTGCCTAAAAATCTTCAGTAACTATCCGCCCAGCTTCAAACCATCCACCTAACTTCAAACTTGCTTTCTAATATCCAAGGTTCTCCAGAAACTGACTCTGCCAGTCATACTTTCCACTACTCCTCTAATTCAACCCTTTACTCTTCACTGCCCTCTCTTAAAGTTACCTAGCACTTACACATTCTTCATGCACTTACTCTTAGTGTTCTAATCTGAAATGTTTTTGTTGTTTATCTTAAATCTATGCATTAAATCTATGACCCAGCTCAAATCTCATTTTTATAGGAAACTCACCAAACTGGGAATAATCTTAGCCAGTTTTAAAGTTCTAAATTCTTACTGTCTATATAATTCAGTGTAAATATACCATCTGTAGCTCCTTCATTACCTTTCTGTATGGAGATTCCCTAGATCCCTAGTTCCAAACTACATGAAAAGCTCATGGAGGGAAAGGGGATTGTATTTTACTTCTTTATGTATGTAAAGAATATATACATACATACATATATCTCTCATGTTCTAGAATAGTCTAACACGTACTACATGTCCATTATATTATAAACTGAGGATCATACTATATGTGGTAAAGTTTCCTAAGCAGATTTCCATGTTCTTCCTATTATGTACACGGTGGGACACATTATAAATACTTTTTAGCCTAGATCTTTCATTTATATACATATTGTAGATATAGGCCAAGAAAAAAAGAATACCTACACATTTTTTTGTTACTTTTCACTTCACATGAGAAATGTTCTCAGATAAAATAGTATGTGTAATTAAAAGACAGTATTTGAGAATTAAATGAAATTAAATTCATAAAAACAAAAGGCACAATACAGACCTTATTTGGATCCTGATTTAACTAAATAACTATAAAAGGACTTTAAAAAATTAGGGAAATATGAATATGGGCCAGGTATTATATAACACCAAAGAATTATTGTTATGTGTGATATGGCATTATAAGGAAATGTGTATTATTTTGAGAGATACACACTGATATATGTACCAGTGACTATGATTTTCTTTAAAACAGAAAAGAAAAGAAAAGAAAAGAGAAAAGAGAGAAAAGAGAGAGAAAAACGGCAAGGGAAAGGGAAAGGGAAGGGAGAAGAACAGAGAAGAGAGGGGAGGGGAGGGGAGGGGAAGGGGAGGTGAGGGGAGGGGAAGGGGAGGTGAGGGGAGGGGAAGGGGAGGTGAGGGGAGGGGAGGGGAGGGGAGAGAAGAGAGTGGGGGTTAGGAATGGAGGAAGGAAAACAAAATGAATGATGAAGCTAATGTGGCAAAATAATGTTGAAATTGGGTGATAATGTTGAGTCTGGGTGATTGGGGATTTATTATATAATTCTAATGAATGTTTTAAAGTTTTCATGGTTAACACTCTTTCAAATTAACACAAATCAAACTGAGCTCAAGTAGTAAAAATCAAATTTTAAACTAGTATACTCTTTGCTGTTCAAATAAGAAGTAAAACGGTGATTAATATGTTGCAACAGTTTATAAAGAACTAACAATGTCAGAGGTGTCATCCTTTTAAGTTAGAAAATCTGTGGTCAAAGACATATTCTAGTTTGCTTACTAGCATGCTATATCGCTTGATTTAGCGAAGTAAAGGCACATAGTATAGGCTCAATAAATATTTGTAAAGCGAATAAATTAATTTTAATGAAATATATTAATACATTGAGGATAATTACTTAAGACACAAGTGTTAATTCACTACTACAGGGCCTTGACTATTCTAAATGCTACTGCATTAAACTGAACTCTACCACCTGAAGGGTCATGGTCAAAATTAAGAGGAATAGTCTCATGAAGATGCTCCTGTAGAATATGGCAATTCAGAAATCTCACCCCAAAAAACAGTAAAAACTTAGCTGCTTTTAAACAGCAAATTCAAAGTATAAAATATCTGTTTTCATTTTTTTTGTTTGCTTTCCTTCTGTCATTTTGGATACCACTTGGACTTCTATTCATTTTATTTTATTTTATTTATGTTTTGAGACAGAGTCTTGCTCTGTCACCAGACCGGCGTGCAGTGGCACAATTTCGGCTCACTGCAACCTCCGACCCCCTGGTTCAAGCGATTCTCCTGCCTCAGTCTCCAAAGTAGCTGAGATTACAGGCGCACACCACCACGCCCAGCTAATAGATATATATTTTTATATATTAAAATATATATTTATGTATTTAAATATATATTAAAATATATAATATATATTTATATATTACATATTAAAATATATAATATATATTTATATATTACATATTAAAATATATATATTTTTTAGTACAGATGGGGTTTCACCATGTTGGCCAAGATGGTCTTGATCTCCTGACCTTGTGATGCGCCCGCCTCAGCCTCCCAAAGTGCTGGGATTACAGACATGAGCCACTGTGCCTGGCCTTTTTTTTTTTTGTTGTTGTTGTTGTTGTTGTTGAGATGGAGTCTTGCTCTGTCACCCAGACAGGAGTGCAGCAGCGCAATCTCAGCTCACTGCAACCTCTGCCACCGGGATTCAGGCAATCCTCCTGCCTCAGCCTCCCAAGTAGCTGGTACTACAGGTGCATGCCACTACACCCGGCTAATTTTTGTATTTTTAGTAGAGACAGCGTTTCACCATGTTGGTCAGGCTGGTCTCAAACTCCTAAGCTCAAGTGATCTGCCTGCCTCGGCCTCCCAAAGTGTTGGGATTACAGGCATGAGCCACCGTCCCTGGCCTTATTTCATTATTTATTAGAATAAAGTCTAAATAAAAAAGGAGTTTCCTCACTGAACAAATGTAATCGCCTCTTGAATGAAGAGTATATACTTAATATAATTATAATATCCACCTGATGTTAAACATCAGAATGCAGAAAGTCTGGAACAAAACAACCCAGAGGCTCTAAAATTTTAAGCAAACTCAGTAAAATACTCATTTGTTACTTAAGTCTGCTTTAAAAAAGAAAGAAAATTGATTGTATTCATACTAAAATTCTGAATTGCCTTCTCTCACATATGATGGAACTTTTCCCACCTACACTCCTTCAAAAGTGAAACTGACATTGAAGAAATTAGCACTAATCTTGCTATTTTGGCTATGTGACCATTGAGAGTCTGATTAGCTTTCCCATTATTTTAGTCAAATGGTGCATTATATGAGAATAGAAGTTGAATATTTCCAGTGAAATTCTGTACAGAATAAAAATCCACATCCTGTTTTAAGCAGTAAAAGTCAAAGTTAAATTAAAGGGTGTCTTAAGTGAAACCCACAAACCTTCAGCAATCATATCTTCCATCTCTGTGTCAGATGAATTATCTGCGTGTTTTGTATTATTCTGTAGCTCTGGCTGAACACACACTGAATTTATCGCCTGATTATCCAAAAGAGGCCGTTTTTTCACAGGTTGTTCTATTAGCAAAGATGAACGACTCACCTTTAAAAAAGGAGAAACAAAAAAATGAAACAATCTCTAAAAAGACTTCAGAAATAACTTGGTTTATAAAACTCTTGAAATGAAACCTATTTGTGATAATTTACTAGTTCAACTCATCAGATCCATTTATTAAGTGCTTTATTCCTTGGGAAAAGGTGACGCAGTCTGGATGTGAACGGTTTATTTCTGGTCACCAGCAGTACAGCTGCTTCAAAGTCTCTGTTAAATGGAACCTGCTGTCTGAGTTTAGGCAAGTAGTTTTTGGAAAAAAAATCTTAAAATTCAGCAATTCCTTATCTTCAGAATTAATACTAATCATCCAGTTATCCTGCACTGTGAATATTTTGGTAGCTCAATCCAACACTGAAAAACAAAGGCAGTAACTGTCAGTATATGTAGGAGTTGGGTTTTTTTTTTTTTAAGCTTCAAAAAGTCTACTCAATTAAGCAATTCTCTCTCAAGTTCTTTGTGGAGACTAATTTTTTTCCTTCATAAATTTAAGGTTTTCTTTTTCTTTCTTTCTTTTTTTTTTTGGAAACGGAGTTTTGTTCTTGTTGCAATGGTGCGATCTTGGCTCACCACAACCTCCACCTCCCGGGTTCAAGCGATTCGCCTATCTCGGCCTCCAAAGCAGCTGGGTTTACAGGCATGTGCCACCACCCCTGGCTTATTTTGTATTTTTAGTAGAGACGGGGTTTCTCCATGTTGATCAGGCTGATCTCGAACTCCCAACCTCAGGTGATCCGCCTGCCTCAGCCTCCCAAAGTGCTGGGATTACAGGCGTGAGCCACTGTGCCCAGCCAATTTTAAGTGTTTTCCATATGAATGTAAGACAAAGAAAAGATCATCAGTAAATTTTGATTTGCCAGTATCCTCAACTAATTAAGATTTTTCATGCACAAAGCTTCTAAGAAAACTAAAATTCAAAGTGTTTAGGTGATTTGTTTACAAAAATAGAATGAGGACTAGATTTCAAGTCTTCTGAATCCTAGTTTAGCAACTTATCCACTATAATCACAAAGGAAATGGAAAATCTTCAAATATTAACAAATTAACATCAAAATATTCACTTATATTCAGTATACTTGGTTAACTCAGGAATACTACTTATTTTAGAAATATTTTCAACAAAAACAACTCAGACCAAATATATTCATTGATTCACTGGTGAGCCCTCAGCTAATTTAAAAAACAGAATGACTAGAACATCTTATTCCTCAAGAATGCTGGTTAAATCTCTAAGATCTGCCACATATGGGGAACAATAGCTTATTGGATAGAAACTTTTACATTTAACCTTAGAGTATAATCACTCACAAACTTTTTAAAAATTTTGTTCATGTCAGTTAGATATTTAATATGCCTCAAGTGAAATTAAAATTCATTAAAGTTATTGCTTAAAGAAAAACTCATATTCAATGCTACTAAGGGCATACACTTCTCACGGATGAATAAATTTAAATCATTTTTCCAAAAACTAATTCAGCAATTTATATCAAGTCTTATGAATATCTATGTAATAATTCTATTTCTAAAAATTCATACTAAGAAACTTATTTAAAATGTGTATGATTTATATACAGATATTCCTTTCAGAACTATTTGAACAGTGAAAAAATGGAAACCTAATGTCCAACAATAATGGAAAGATTACATGGATGTTCATAAAGTGAAATTTTATGTAACCTTTCAAAATGTTTCCAATACTATTAATAATGAGAAAATAAATACTAAAATTTCCTCAAAGAACTGTATGTACAATGATCATCTTGACTGTCTATATAACATCTATACATTATATATAAAAACACATATACACTAATACCGCAATATGTATATGTGTATATATACTACAGTATTTGTATATATATACCACATATGTATTGTGGTATATATGTACATATACATACTGTGGTATTAATGTGTACTGTGGTATACATATACATAAACATATTGTGGTATTAATGGGGATCATTTGCCCTGTATATTTCCCAAATTTTCCATTTAGAACATGTATTAGTTTCATAATGTGAAAAACAAAAGTTATGGCTCTCACTAGTGGTAACAGATAATAATGGCTATAGCTATGAAGTGCCAAGTACCATACGGAATAATTTATGCACATTTAGTTCTCTTGACAACCGTAAGAGCAAAGCACCATCTCCATCTGACGAATAAGCAAACTAAAGATCAGAAAGTTTGAATGACTTGACAAAAGTTACACAGTCAGTATGGAGCAGATGGGAAAAAAGACTGTTCCTCCATCCACTGTATGAGAATTGTTATAGGAAATCCAAGTTTGACACACACACACACACACAGAGGAAACTGAACACAAAAACAACTGACTGGGTAGCTATCTACCATAATGCAAGACTTTCACCCATGAATCTGAACATCCAGATGACTCAAAAGGACTTCAAAAAATTTTTCATATTTTTTATATCTGCCTATCTTTGACATATTTTCCAAGGAAAAATGTTCATCTCTAGATATTAGCATACAACTTATGTACAGCTTAGCCTCAAGTTGTAAGACCCGTAGTGATAGAGCACATTCATTTTGAGTGGAACATTTTAAAGCATTTGAAAAATATGATTGAAGGCTAAAATTTAGGAATAACAAGAAAATATATTGGCTAATTACAAACCATCAATTGGGTAACTTCAGATGATTTAAAATAATACACTTTATGGCCAGGTGCAGTGGGTCACGCCTGTAATCCCAGCACTTTGGGAGGCTGAGGCAGTAGATCACTTGAGGCCAGGAGTTTGAGAGCAGCCTGATCAACATGGTGAAAGCCCCTTTTCTGTACCAAAAATACAAAAACTGGCCAGGCGTGGTGGTGCATGCCTGTAGTCCCAGCTACTTAGGTAGCTAAGGCATGAGAATCACCTGAACCCGGGAGGCGGAGGTTGCAGTGAACTGAGATAGTGCCACTGCACTCCAGCCTGGGTGTCAGAGCGAGACTCTGTCTCAAAAACATAAATAAATAAATAAAAATAAAAATAGTAGTACACTTCAGCTGTATTTCAGTTCCCTTAAAAAGAAAAAATAGGCCGAGCGCCACGCCATGGCTCACACCTGTAATCCCAGCATTTTGGGACCTCAGGAGTTCAAAACCAGCCTGGGCAACATAGCAAGACCTTGTCTCTACAAAAAAAATACAAAAATTAGTGGGGCACGGTAGAACACACCTGTAGTCTCAGCTACTCAGGTGGCTGAGGTGGAAGAATCAATTGAGACCCAGGGGTCAAGGTAACAGTGAGCCATGATCACACCACTGCACTCTAGCCTAGGCAACAGAGCAAGATCCTGTCTAAAAAAAAAAAGAAAAAAATAGAAAAGTTTATTTCACTGGATAAACTTCCAACTCTTTTCTCTAAAAATTATAAAAATATGTCCTGAAATTTTTTTCCCTTAGTTGATGCATCTAAACTTAGCTGGCATAAAATTCTACATAAACATTTGGAAATACAGGAAGTAGAAAGAGAGATAAATGCTAGATTAAAATGGACAACTTTCTTGAAATAAAATTACAAGTTTTTTATTAGAAAATAGTAATATATAATTTTAAAAATAATGTTATATAAATTATAAACACACACAAAATATGCTTGCTACTTACAGGAAATGGCTCCAATCCTTCCTGAATCACAAAGCCTTCAATAACATGGGTTAGGATCTGCGGTTTCACAATAGCCTGTGGAGGTTTGTTCTCTATACTGGGAATGTTACTGTGCATAGATGTACTGTTACTCCTTGTGGTGGCAGCTGGAAGTAACAATGGAGGTGGTGGAACAGAAACATGTGAGGGATCTGACGGAGATTTAATTACTGAAGCACTGACTGATGCCACAGCAGGTAATTCCACTTGCTCTGAAAAAAATCAAAAAGTCATTTAAAAATTTTTTTAGCATTTTGCCCAAGCAAATGAAAGAGAATTCAAGAATAAATAATAACAACAATAGTTAATATCTGGTACTTTCAAAAACTGTTCTAAGAACCTTAAGACCTCATTTAATCTGTATAATAATCTTCTGAGGTAGAAGCTACTATTATTTCCACTTTATAGAAGAGGGTAACTTGCTCAAAGTTATTCAAACCTTTGTTTAACAAATTGGGCCAGGCACAATGGCTCACGCCTGTAATGCCAGGACTTTGAGAGGCCGAGGTGGGTGGATCACCTGAGGTCAGGAGTTTGACACCAGCCTGGCCAACATGGTGAAACCCCATTTCTACCAAAAAAAAAAATTAGCAGGGCAGGGTGGTGCATGCCTGCAATTCTAGCTACTTGGGAAGCCGAGACAGGAGAATCGCTTGAACCCAGCTGTTATCCCAGTTACTTGAGAGGCGGAGGCTGCAGTGAGCCGAGACTATGCCACTGCACTCCAGCCTAGGCAATAAGAGTTGAAACTCTGTCTCAAAAAAAAAAAAAAAAAAAAAAAATTGTTCTCATGAGACATGAAAATGTTTCAAGATATAAACTTACAAATAATTTATACTAAAATGGTTGCTTGGTTTTGTTTTGATATTTTTTAATTTTAAGCTATTAAATCCCCTATGTTCCTATTTATATATTCCAAAGGGTATAGGTGGGGCAGTGGAGTACTTTGAAAGTATGCTTAAATGAAATGGGGTCATGAAATCCACAGAATAAGTAGATTTATTTATTTTTTTTGGGAGACCGGGTACATGTCGCCCAAGCTGAAGTCCAACAGCATGATCAAGGCTCACTGCAGCCTCAACCTCCCAGGCTCAGGTGATTCTCCTACCTCTTGAGTAGCTGGGACCACAGTTATGTGCCACCATGCCTGGATAATTTTTTTTTTTTTTTTTTTTGAGACGGA
Organism: Rhinopithecus roxellana; assembly: GCF_007565055.1. Taxonomy (NCBI): domain Eukaryota; kingdom Metazoa; phylum Chordata; class Mammalia; order Primates; family Cercopithecidae; genus Rhinopithecus; species Rhinopithecus roxellana. Next base: position 118,091,190 of record NC_044549.1, on the reverse strand, counting down.
GTCTCGCTCTATCTGGTGTGCAGTGGCACGATCTTGGCTCACTGCAAGCTCCGCCTCCCAGGTTCACACCATTCTCCTGCCTCAGCCTCCCAAGTAGCTGAGACTACAGGCACCCGCCACCATGCCTGGCTAATTTTTTGTATTTTCAATAGAGACGGGGTTTCACTGTGTTAGCCAGGATGGTCTCTATCTTCCAGACCTTGTGATCTGCCTGCCTTGGCCTCCCAAAGTGCTGGGATTACAGGTGTGAGCCACTCACTGGGCCTTGCTGCCTGGATAATTTCTTTTTTAATGTTTTTTGTAGAGATGGTGTCTCACTTTGTTGCCCAGCTGGTCTGTAACTCCTAGACTCAAGTGATCCTCCTGCCTCAGCCTCTCAAAGTGCTGAGATTACAGGTATAAGCCACCATGCCCAGCCTTCACAGCAGTTATATCCATAAATCAATCTAGTTTCACCAAATAATCCACCAAAACAAACTGTACTGGAAAACCTGTTTAAAGTCACACAAAGTCACACAATCTATAAAAAGCAAAAGAAAAAAAAAAAAGAAAAGAAAATCAGCAGAAAATGTTAATTTGCTAATTTCTAGGAACAAATACACAATTGTACAAATCTGTTATCAAACTGAAGAACTTCACAAAAATCCTATCTCACATACCAAATCTTCACATGTACTTCTAGGAGGGGACAAAGGATGAAAGATCAAAAATTCTGAAGTAGGACTGAAAGGTACTTTTCTATACAATGGAAAAAACAAATCTATGAAGAACTGAAGCCTAAATTAAAATTTTAATGTCCCTTACAGATTTAGAGATAAGAGATACTTTACTTTTAAAATATAAAGTTGCATTAAGTATAATTTGGTATGTTCAAGAAATAAAGTTTGCTGTATGTTCTAATTAATATCCAGATCATATGCATAAATGTACCAAACTTATAGTCCTAAATTTTGTTCAAAATAGAGCTGTAAATTACTTTTTGAAGATGGTAATAGCTATTTACATAAGTTGTAAAAACCGAAAACATGAGAAACATTCATGTACTATAATAGAAAAGAAACACAATTATTACACCCTCTAGATTTAAGAGAAGTATGAGAGAAAACCCAAGCTCTAACCGATAAGATTTTGCCACAAATCTGTCTATTCTCAGTATCACTTACGGAACAAGAGATGTGAGATTTTTCTTTTTGTATAGATGCTTTTTACTTTCAAAGCATTTTAAAGATTTATAACAACTGAATCCCAGATGGAAACAAGTCTATTTCTGCAAGTTAGTTTATTTCAAGATTTGATGAGAGTTACTGTAAAAAAAATCAACCTGTGCTTTAGTTCCCCCTCAAATATTACAGAAGTGTAATAAGTATGAGGTAAATTATAGGAAGATTCAAGTCTACATTGTACTTTGACAATTTAGCCAGAGAGATGTGCTTGTCAGGATCTCAGACTACATTCCTGAGGAAAACATGGAAAGATACTCGTGTTCCAATATTTCAGAAATGCTTAAACTTCCTTCAAGTACTATTAGTAATGCTTATTTTGTAATTAAATCACAATTAAAATGTAAGTTTACTATTCAATCAAACTGACATTTTTTTTTAACTCTAATCTCATGACAGATTAGCAATAAAACTTATATCTCTGCCTTTAAATCAAAACTCCAGGAAATCCGCAGCAACATAAATCCATTTCAGTGTAAACCACAAAGATTTGATACCATAAACTTTCTTAAGTCTTTTGAGGTATTACTTTGAATAAAAACGCAATAATAGGCCAGGTGCAGTGGCTCATGTTTGTAATCCCAGCACTTTGAGAGGCCAAAGTGGGTGGACTGCCTGAGGTCAAGAGTTCGAGACCCACCTGGCCAACATGGTGAAACCTTGTGTCTACTAAAATACAAAAATTAGCCAGACGCCTGTAATCCCAGCTACTCGGAATGCTGAGGCAGAAGAATCACTTGAACCCAGGAGGCAGAAGCTGCAGTGAGCCGAGATCGTGCCACTGCACTCCAGCCTGGGCGACAGAGCCAGACTCTGTCTCAAAGAAAAAAAAAAAAAGGCAGTAATATAAAATTCACCTTAAATATTTTATGTAAGTTTATTGACTAAATGTTTTCTACTTTTCAGGAGGGGGAAAAGTTAAAAGAAAATTAAATTTCCCCTTTTAGGGTCTCTAGAGATTTGCGATAGTAGTGAGGGAATAGAAGCTCAAGAGAAAAGAAGGGAAGGGCATATGGCACGCTAAAGAAAACAGAGGGCAAGGGTTGCCTGGACAGCAGACAGGGACAGTGTCCCATAACAGTTTGTTTCCATGCCTGTTGTAGTAGTCCGTCTTAACTGAAAATGATCATGAGGGCAATGTACGTATTCAACAGAACAGAATACGTACAACAAAGCCAGAACCAAGATTAGTATTATTCAGATCAGGCGTCAGCAAACTTTCCATGAATGGTCGTATGGTTTCTACAACTACTTAACTTTGTGGTTAGTAAAAAGCAGCCACAATATCTGAACAAATGAGTGTGTGGCTATGTTTCACAGAACTTTATTTATGGACAATGAAATTTGAATTTTACATATATTTTCATGACATGAACGATTACTCTTCTTTTGATTATTTGCAACCATTCAGAAATGTAAAAGCCATCATTAGCTTGGACCATACAAAAATAAGCAGCAAGCCATGCATGGTGGAGAGCACCTGTACTACCAGCTATTCAGGAGGCTGAGGCAGGATTACATGAGCTCAGGAGTTAAGAGGCCAGCCTGGGCAACATAGTGAGACCCTGTCTCTTAAAAAAAAGAGAAAGAAAATAGGCAGCAGAAAAGATCTGAACAGTGAGCAGTGTGCCAACCTCTAATCCTAACATTCATAAATATTAAAAAATAACATGAAACATTTATGTTTAGTAAAATACCTAGGATACACAGTAGCTTTGTGAGGAGGTACATACAGGAGATTTGTCTGAACTCATAAACAGCACTGAAATAGTGAATAAGACTTTGAATGGTTAAGCACAAGAACTTTTTTTTAAGAGACAACCTCTTTTTTGTAGCTCTGTTGTACAGGCTGAACTCGAACTCCAGGGCTCAAGTGATGCTCCTACCTCAGCCTCCAATGAAGCTGCGACTCCAGGCATGCACCAACAAGCCCAGGTAAGAATTTTTTTAATCCATGTCTTACAAATTCTTATAAGAATTTAGTGAGGTTTCACTTAAGTACTATAAATACTAAAGAACACTTTTGAAAGCACTTACTCAGTCTGAATCACAAACAATTGTGAGGAATATCACATATGGCTTAGAATACTTCATGATTTTTGGAAAGTATAATTTAAATCTTTTGAAAGAATTTTCATTTATTCTAATTTTTAAACTAGAAATAGCCTGATACATGAATGTGAATGAGCATATGAAACATGTCTGCACAAACCACTGAAAATATAGAAGCCTGAAATGATAGGTTTTCATTTGGATGGTACTGAACAATTTATAAGTTATTGAGCTTCCCTGCCATTAAAGAATTTTCCAGGCTGGGCATGGGAGCTCACACCTGTAATCCCAGCACTTTGGGAAGCCAAGGCAAGAGGATCACTTGTACCCAGGAGTTTGAGACAAGCCTGGGCAACGGGATGAGATCCTATCTCTACAAAAATAAAAAATTAGCCAAGTGTGCTGGAAGGTTCCTGTAGACCCAGCCATTTGGAAGCTGGGGCAGAAGAATCACTTGAGCCCAGGAGATACGGGTTGCAATGAGCTATGATTGAGCCTGGATGACAGAGTGAGATCCTGTCTCAAAAAAAAAAAATGTTAAACTCAAATCTGTATTTTGTTACAATTAACTACCATAACAAGTTCGTTTAATATCATCTCTAGTGAAGAAACAGGCTGGATGCAATGGCTCGCACCTGTAATCCCGACACTTTGCGAGGCCAAGGCAGGAGAATCGCTAAAGGCCAGTAGTTCAAGACCAGCCTAAGCAACATAGTAAGACCTCGTCTCTACAAAAAATAAAAAATTAGCCAGGTGTAATGGTGTGTACCTGTAGTTCCAGCTACAAAAAGAGGGGAAAGGAGGAGAGGGAAAAAAATCAACTTTTCCTATTATTAACATTTATCAAATAGAAAAATTCCCACAAATGTTGGTATTTTCTCACCTAACAAAGGATGTTCAGAAGTCAAATCTTCTCCTCTCCCCACAGTTATAGCTGCTGGAGACAAAGTGGGTGGTGGTGGGGTTCTATCCATCCGGACACATTCATCTGACTCTTCTGGCATTTCTTCTTCACACACATCTTCTACCTGATAAACCTGCAATGACAAACCACACTGCCTTAAAATGTTTCCAAAACTAAATTTAATCAAGTGTTCTTAATTTCAGAAAACTAAATTCTATGTGTATTAAATTTAAAAACAAGGCAAAAATGACTACTCTGACAGGCTGAAAACTTTAAAATTGCTCAAATGAAGTTTTTCATACTTCTTGATAATATTTGACTGAAAGCAAGCTGTGAATCAGTATCTACACCAAAAATCACGAAGGTTTCAAAAAAGATGATACTCAAGTCTGAACATATTTTTAATTTTGATAATTAAAAAATACAAATAAAATAACAATTTTGGGAATTCAATTGTTTTTGTTAGCTTCTAACTGTCACGAATCAAAACAGATACTAACATTTTTCACAGGCACACTAAGTAAATCCCCACAATGACACATTATTATTAGGACATGTAGGATTCTATCCCAGGCTCTTCCTTATTATTATGTAATTTAAAGATTAAATTATAAAAAGTAACATCTGAGAATCTACAAAAATGATATGCAATTATATCTCTCCTTTTCTGTTCTACTCAACAATCTAATGACTCTTTACACAGTAATATGCAAACAGAAAATATCTTTCCTTGAAATACACACACATACACACATACACACACACACACACACACACACACACACACACACACACACACACAGCCTAAGCTCTTTGACACCTTATTTTTTTACTCTTTTTATAACATTCCATACTTATGGGAGAAAGATTTTAAGTCTATAACTTAACCACCTTGTTATCCAATTGTAAAGATTATACTTAAGAAGGAAAATAGGGCCAGGTGCAGTGGCTCATGCCTGCAATCCAGCACTTTGGGAGGCTGAGGTGGGTGGATCACTGGAGGTCAGGAGTTCCACATCAGCCTGGTCAACATGGTGAAACCCTGCCTCTACTAAAAAAAAATACAAAAAGTAGCCAGACATGGTGGCAGGTGCCTGTAGTTCCAGCTACTTGGGAGGCTGAATCAAGAGAATCACTTGAACCTGGGAGACAGAGGTTGCAGTGAGCTAAGATCAAGCCACTGCACCACAGCCTGGGTGACAGAGACTCCATCTCAAAAAAAAGAAAAAGGAAAATGGAATTGAAAGCAACCTGAGAAGGAGCTATTTAAGTAGAAATACTTTTTGTTTTTGACAGAGTCTCGCCCTGTTGCCAGGCTGGAGGGCAGTGGTGCGAACTCAGCTTACTGCAATCTCTGCCTCACGGGTTCATGTGATTCTCCTGCTTCAGCCACACGCCACCACACCCAGCTAATTTTTTGTACTTTTTAGTAGAGACGGGGTTTCACCACGTTGGCCATGATGGTCTTGATCTCTTGACCTCGTGATCCGCCCAGCTTGGCCTCCCAAAGTGCTGGGATTACAGGCGTGAGCCACCGCGCCAGGCCAATACCTTATTATTAATGTAATACCTTATTATTAATGTTTCCATTTCAAAGAATACTTCTAGAGATTGACATGGGTATTTTAATTTATCATTTATTATTTACTTAACCATTATTTATGAAAAATGAGAGATTAATAAAAACAAAGCCATAAGAGTTAATTTCCCTTCTTTTACCTATAAAGTTTATTACTTAAGTTTACAAAAATTATGAGTTTTTAAAATCTTATTTAACCAAACTGACTATTCTTCCCATTAAAAAAATATTTTTTGAGAAAGGGTCTCACTCTGCTGCCCAGGCTGGAGTGCAGTGGCTCCATCATGGCTCACTCAGCCTTGACCTCCAGGCTCAGCTTCCTGAGTAGCTGGGACCACAGATGTTCACTAACACACCCAGCTAATTTTTAAATGTTTTTTTGTAGAGATGAGGTCTCACCATGTTGCCCAGGCTGGTCTCAAACTCCTGGGCTCAAGTGATCCTCCTGCCTTGGCCTCTCAAAGTGCTAGGATTACAGGCATGAGCCACCGCACACCTAGCCCCATAAATGTTAACAAACAAACAAAAAAACTTTCAACATTCACAAGAAACCTTTCAGTGACATCTAATATTGTGTGCATTTTTAATCAAACAATTTAAAAAGTTTGATGTTTTAAGGTATATAAAATTATATATAAAAGTGATTAGGATTTCTGAAACCAAAAAACCCATGTGTTGTAAAAGGGACAATCAAGCTTCATCTATAGGTATATAACAATAAGTTATAAAGGTAACAATAGGTGACAGTCAAAACTAAAATAAAATAAAATAAAATAAATAATCTTTCCAAGGCTCCACTAAGAATAAAACATCTTCTTTTGTCTTTTGTACAACTTTAAAATTCTACTGTTACTGGATAATTTTATATCAAATATAATATTATACCAAATATAAAATTCAGAACCGTGATCTGAATCAGCTACAAAGTAGGCAACATTTTTTAAAGTTATTTGCTCACAACCCTGCACCTGGAAACTAAGACAGATTAGATTCTGTGCCTCATGCCTGAATCTCAAAAGTGAAAGCAGTCATTTGTTATTGTTCGGAGCAACAATTATACCTACTACATCTGTTCATGATGATAACAGTTTTTTAAATGATGATAACACCCAATATAGGTAAAATCATTCTAAAAAGCATCTGGGCATTAAGAAAAAAAATCTAGTCCCCAAGGGTAAGTGCTGTCACGGTGAAAACTTTAATTTGCCTTAGTGTTAGAAATGTTAATTCAGAGATAATTAAACAAATATGGTTTTATCAACCAGCTCAATTTTATCTATGTAGCATTCCTTCAGTATAATAGATAGTACTTTTCTTTCCAAGAACATGATCTTTGCTTAAAATGCTGAAACTCTCTTTAATCCTAATGCAGTTACATGTTATTCAAACATCTGCTAGAGTATCTTTTAAGAAATCAAAGCTTGATCATACATAGAATTCTGATTTTTAAAAACAACAGAAGAGTTTAAAGGATGAAAAGAGCCATAACACAAATAGCATATTTTGAAATAATCCACCAAATACTGTAAAATACTTTCCATTTAAAGCTAACTATACATACTTCCAGAACTCTCATATAAAGATGAAATAAGTGCATGAATAAAAGAAGTAGGCAAAAACAAATCTGTCACAGACATCTGGCACAATCAGCATTAACAAATCTAAATGTAACAACTAAAATGTTGAAAAAAGCAAAGTAGAGGTTTTGCTCATTCACAAGATCATTAGGAAACTGCACATCACAATTACTGTTTAGCTCATAACTATAACTATTCTAAAAATAACAAAGACTGCCAAACTTACCTCAATAAAGTCCAATATTCCCATCTGTTTCCCTTTCCTAAACTGAGGAATATTTGTTTATTAGTTCTAAATTATCTACCCTCAACATATTTATACCCAAATGTCAATAAAAAACTTTAATTCTTAAGTCTCTTTAAAAACATACTGATTTTACTTTGAAAATTCACCCTGATCTTTCAAATTTCCACATCTCTTAAAAAATACAAGTTTCTACCTTTAAGTATTTGAAACAACCAGAAAAATATAAACTGTGAAGAAATGTGTTTTAATGGAAAAAATAACACATTTGGTCAAAGGTAATAAAAAAATAAAAGTTTAATAAATTATTAAAGAGTTATGTTACCCAAAGAAAAAGATTAAAAAATATTTAGAAAGGTAACATGGAAATATTAATAGCAAGCATAATAACCATATCAGTGATAGCAGAGAAAGTTATTAATATCATTTTTTAAACTTCCAAAAATGTTTTAAGGTAGAAGTGCAGGAGGCAAGAAAATATTTTTGGCTTTAGTTTTTAAAGTATTATGTTCCAAATATATATATATTTTTTCTTTCTCTCTCTCTCTCTCTCTCTCTCTCTTTCTCTTTCTTTCTTTCTCTTTTTTCTGAGACAGAGTCTCACTCTGTCACCCAAGCTCGAGTGCAGTGGTGCGATCTCGGCTCACTGCAACCTCTGCCTCACAGGTTCAGCCATTCTTGTGCCTCAGTCTCCCAAGCAGCTGGGATTACAGGCATTCGCCACCATGCCCAGCTAATTTTTGTATTTTTAGTAGAGATGGGGTTTCTCTAGTTGGCCAGGCTGGTCTTGAACTCCTGACCTCAGGTGATCCACCTGCCTTGGCCTCCCAAAGTGCTGGGATTACAGGTGTGAGGCACCACACCCAGCCTTATATTTCTATCCCAAATTTGCTCCTCCATAGCTTCCCCTAACATAAACAATTAAAAAAATACAAGGACTATAAAGAAGTTTTATTTTTTACCTTTTTTTTTTTTTTTTAATTGTATTTTTTTCTTTTCTATTATGCCCTGCCTGGAAACTGCCTTACTTTTTACTGGTTAAAAACCAAATCACTGAACTAGGTAGTGAGAAAGTAATTTAAATTAAAAATTTTTTGAAGGTGCTGTACACTTCCTAAACTCCTGTTTTTGTTACAATATCCATAGTAAACTCCAAAAATCTACTGAAAGAAAACATAGACATGATAACTGAATGACAAACTTTTAAAAAATTTTTCTTTCCCTTTTTTTGAGACAAAGTTTTGCTCAGTTACCCAGGCCACAATCTCAGCCCACTGCAACCTCCACCTCCCAGGTTCAAGTGATTCTCCTGCCTCAGCACCCCGAGTAGCTGGGATTACAGGCGTGGCCACCACTCCTGGGTAATTTTTGTATTTTTTTGTGTAGACAGGGTTTTGTCTTGTTTACCAGGCTGGTCTCGAATTCCTGAGCTCAGGTGATCAGCCCACCTTAGCCTCCCAAAGTGCTGGGATTACAGGTGTGAGCCACCACACCCAGTCAAGTTCTAATTTTAATAAAAATTCACAGAAAGAAGAATTCAATCTCTTTGTGCCTATTAAGATCAGTCAGAATGACAAGAATACAAAAATCTATACATTTGTTTCATGAGAACCAAAATGCTTTCCATTAAAGAACATTGAGGATAATCCAAGTATGAAAAGAAAAAACAAGTATTAATAATAAAAAATACTTTGAAACTCCTTTCTGAGCTAGTATTTATTAGCTTTTAGGTGATAAAATCTCTTGGATGAGGTGTAATACAAAACCTCCCTTTAGGAAGATTCTTCTCCTCAGTTACAAATTATGAATCTGACCCTTCTGACTAAACAATTAGAGAGCTTACTTCAGTTTTATAAATCTTAAAATGTCTTTTAGAGAATGTTTAAAGAAAAGTATTTTTCAAGATAATTTTCCTTTCTAGGCAACAAGTAATTGTTTTTAGAGGTTATTCTTAAAAATTCCTCTACAATCTCAATTATTCAAAACTTTTACTCCTCTAAATGGATTTTTTCATCCTCAGTATTAAATTTATCCACTAAGATTTTTTGAGCTTTTTAAGTGATAAATATTTTAAGCACATATTTTCTCTCAGTAGAAATAAAAAACCATTAAGTTTAATGATTCGATAAGATGGTCTACAGTTAAATTTTTGGCAAAGCTGGACTCTTTCCTAGAATAAATTTTTTAATAAAATTTCAACTACAAAGGATAATTTTACCAAAAAACTACATCATATAAGCATACCTCCAACTTGAAACAAAATCCCCTAAAGGCCCAGGACTTCAGGATGCATAAAACTAAAAGGGTTAGGCTAGATAAACCACACGTTTTGAGAACATACAAGCCAACAGAAGGGATCTATGAAGGATAATCACCTTAAGAGAAAAAACTTTGTGCAGATGACACTGGTTCAAATGCATTCCCTTGGGGAAAAAAAATCAACTCTGTAAAGATAGCAGATGGATTTGTTTAAATAGTAATAAAATTAACGAGGGACTTTAATTACCATCACAAATTATAAAGCATGCAACCATACTAAACAAACAATGGCATTTTCTTTGCCCATACAGCATGTTTGTCAGAATACTGACACATGGAAATTTCAAGCTTTTTTAGTTCAGAGGCATTTAGATCTTGCAATAAAACATAGTGTGGGAAAAAAATCGTTTTTACTTTCAGTTCAGCAAGAAAGTCAAAGAGCTTCCAAGGGCTTACCACTGGAGGATCAACAGGTGCTGGTGGTTGCACTTGTAGGTTTACCGCAACTGTCTGTGGAGGAGGAAGAGTCTGAAATGGCAACTGGACCAAAGCTTCTGCAGCTGGAAGCTCCTCTTCTGACACCAAAGCATTCTGCACCAAAACCTGGCCCTGGGACAGAATTTCAGGCTGCACTTGTAAAGACTGCATAGACTGCAAGGGCAGTGGTGGAATCTGAGCTGGAGGAGATGTCGACATCTGTGGAGGACTCGCAATTGGAATTGGAGAGGACTGCAGGGATGAATATTGCTGGTGTGATGGAGAGACAATCTGCTGGCCTGGGGATACCAAGGCAGACTGCTGAACTGGGCCAATGTGTACAACAGGGGAAGCTGGAAGTGGAAGATGGGATGGAAGATTCAACTGTGCTGTAGGTTGTACCTGATTAGCAGTGGACTGCTGCAAATTTGGCCCTGGCTGGAGAGCTGATGACACAAGAGGGTGTGGCTGAATAAGTGCTTGTGGATGAATAATTATAGTAGGAGACTGACTTGGTGAATGAGGTGGTGGAGGAGACACCACTACAGACTGCTGTGCTGACTGTGACTGATTGGGAGACACTGTTAAAGGAGGCGGATGACTCTGAATCGGTGAACAATGCTGTGACTGGGCATTACTGGGAGCTGGAGGAAGCCCATGGTTCTGGAGTGGTATACAGTGCTGGGATGGGGGTGGGTCTTGAGTTGAATTCTGAAGTGTGATTGGCTGAATTTGCTGTTGCTGCTGTTGTAATATCAGCTGATGATGGGAAACTTTGGAAGGTGGTGAATGAAGAGGAATCTGCTGATGTTTTATTAGAGAATGAGGCTGAATTGGAGAATATGAAGCTGTGAGAGAAAAAAATGACAATTAGTACTGATTTCAAAAATACAGAAATTTGTAAATAACTCTAAAGGACAAAGTGTTCATATCAGAAGGTCATAATCATCAGAATTCTATTACAAGTTTTCCAGACAAGAGTAATTTGAAAAAAAAAATTTTTTTTTTTTTTTTTTTTTTTGAGACAGAGTCTTGCTCTTGTCACCCAGGCTGGGGAGCAGTGGCACAATCTCAGTTCACTGCAACCCTCCACCTCCCTGGTTCAAGCGATTCTCCTGTCTCTGCCTCCTGAGTAGCTGGGATTACAGGCACCCACAACCACACCCGGCTAACTTCTGTATTTTTAGTAGAGACGGGTTTCACCACGTTGGCCAGGATGGTCTTGAAACCTGACCTCAAGTGATCTGCCCAACTCAGCCTCCCAAAGTGCTGGGATTACAAGCGTAAGCCACCACGCCTGGCCTGAATACTTAATGACAAACAGGTTTTCCTTGGAAAACTTTAAAATATCATAAAATATACTGTATTGTGATAAGTTCTAAAAGAAAACTGCCTAAAACTTAATAATCTGAATCTGTACATAGTTTGTTCTTATTATATTTTATAGGTCACCTGAATAGCTGCATTAACTTTTAGCAAAGTTTATACACTTGAATTTCTTCTTTGCGGGAAAAGAGGAGTATCATCATAGAACAAGTATAACATATATAAAGATAACGTCAAAATCATAAAAAGGCTACAATAAAATTCATAAAATAAAGATCTCATCCTTTCTAATCCATATCTAAACTTGCTTCCAACTAATAGGGTAATTACTTATAAAGCTCTCCAAATGAGTTTCCATTTTTGAGCTGAGATGAGGGTATATCATTTGACCCAGGAAGAGAAAATGTTTTGTATAATAATTTAATGTGATTAAGCAAAAGACATGTGTAAATCCTGTAGCACAGTTAAATAATCACCGTAACTAAGAACTGAAACTCAGGGGCCATTCTAAATCTAGGAAAACACTAGTCTTGCTTGTAGAGAATGAGACAATCAAAAGCCCACACTACCTAAATAAGGGATTTTGTTAACCCTTTTCCCTCACCAAAAAAGCCCTTCAACGACTGATGTGACAGTATGAGGTTTTCTCCACAAAGAAGCCACTCTCAACAGGAACAAATATATGTAAGAATTAGCACAATCAAACGGTAGGGAGCTCCCCATCATTATGCCTTTTCCGCAAACTGGTGACACATGTTTACAGAAAGGGAGATGCTGGTGAAATCCTCCCTAAGTAAGAATGGAAACTGAGTTCACAAGAAGATAAATTGAAACAACTGCTTAATGTTAATATCAGGTAAAAATTACACAAATTTAACACAGATTTAAAGACAGGGCAATTTTTTTTTCCTAACCTTGGAATATTAGGAGAAAGACTATATTATACCTTACATCTATTTTTGTGTTCAACCACATTTGTGACAACAACTTTATAAAAACTTTCCATAACTTTTTTAAAAACATTTTTATATTTGGTTATTATTTAAAATGTTTGGAATCCTTTAAAGAAATTAACATCTGATTAACATCCAAAAAAGAGGCGTTTAGAAAGTTCAATAAATATCCACTAATTGTTTACATAAAAAAAAAAGGAAATCGGCTGGGCGCGGTGGCTCAAGCCTGTAATCCCAGCACTTTGGGAGGCCGAGACGGGCGGATCACGAGGTCAGGAGATCGAGACCATCCTGGCTAACACGGTGAAACCCTGTCTCTACTAAAAATACAAAAAACTAGCCGGCCGAGGTGGCGGCGCCTGTAGTCCCAGCTACTCGGGAGGCTGAGGCAGGAGAATGGCGTAAGCCCGGGAGGCGGAGCTTGCAGTGAGCTGAGATCTGGCCACTGCACTCCAGCCTGGGTGACAGAGCGAGACTCCGTCTCAAAAAAAAAAAAAAAAAAAAAAAAGGAAATCAAGTCAACAAAATAATTTTCATATAATAATATAATATCTAGGGCTAGTACTTCACACTAAGACTGAAAATTTTTTGTCAGCCCTTTAAAACTGTTGATATAGACTATGCTATACAGTACTCAAAAAGGGTGAATTAACTAAATCTTGGATTTCTATAGAGTGCCCTTCATCCAAGGGGCTCAAAGTGCTTTCACATGTCTCTCATTCATACTTACAAAATGCCTGTGGTATAGGTGGGTATTATTATTTCCCGCCTACAGATAAGTAAATAGATTTTTTTGCAAGTGTAACAGCAAAGGCCCACTTCAATTCAATTTTGTAAGTAAAGTTTTAAGTTAAATTTACCATACTCTTGAAGTACTATGGATATTATATCTACTAGAATAACAATTCTGGCTGAGCGTGATGGCTCATGCCCATAATTCTGGCACTTTGGGAGGCCGAGGCAGGGGGATCACCTGAGGTCAGGAGTTCAGGACCAGACTGGCCAACTTGGTGAAACCCCATCTCTACTAAAAATACAAAAATTAGCCAGGCGTGGTAACACACGCCTGTAATACCAGCTACTACTCAGGAGGCTGAGGTGGGAGAATTGCTTGAACTCAGGAGGCACAAGTTGCAGTGAGCCAAGACTGCGCCATTGCAACTTCAGCCTGGGCAACAGAGGGAGACGCCGTCTCAAAAAAAAAAAAAAAAAAGAATAACAATTCTTTCTATGCTCTGGTAAGTAAGCAATCTTTTTATATCCTAGAGCTGTGACAATCCAATAGATTAGCAATCTATCCTTTCATCTAAATTACATTTTTCTTGGATCAGAAATCAAAGTGTGTTTATTTTATATTAGTCCATAAGTCCAACTGATAAGCACATATATTACAGAATAATTATGTGGCTATGTGAAGCAATACCTCTGTCAAAGAAAAGACCTAGTGGTCTGAAAAAAAAATCCTATCATGTTGGTTAATGTTTCTAATTTTAATAAACATCTTCTTATTGTTAGGGTGGCTTTATAGTCAGAGAATTAATGGCTGACATCATCTATCACATATATATTCTATTATTTAAGTAACACATATTGGCCGGGAGCAGTGGCTCACGCCTGTAATCCCAGCACTTTGGGAGTCCAAGGCGGGCGGATCACGAGATCAGGAGATCAACACCACGGTGAAACCCCGTCTCTACTAAAAATACAAAAAATTAGCCAGGCACGGTGGCGGGTGCCTGTAGTCCCAGCTACTTGGGAGGCTGAGAGGTAGGACAATGGCATGAACCCAGGAGGCCGAGCTTGCAGTGAGCCGAGATTGCGCCACTGCGCTCCAGCCTGGGAGACAGTGCGAGACTCCATCTCAAAAGAAAAAAAAAAAAAAAAAAGTAACACATACTATTTCATTCAGTACAGCAATCTCATGAAAGTGACAGGGTACTATACCAATCCAACATATTACAGATGAAGAAACTGTGAGTAGTTAAGTGACTTGCCTGAAATCATCTGGCTATTAAGGACAGCGTTAGGTCTAAAAGAACCTATGATCCTAACTGAGTCTAGGGACCTGTTATGGACTGAGTGTGGGACAAAATTCATATGCTGAAGCCCTAACTCCCAATGTGTATTTGTAGATGGGGCCTCTGAGGAAATAACGAAGGTTAAATGAGGTCATAGGGTGGGGCCCTGACATGACATGGTTTGTGCCCTTTTAAGAAAAGACATCAGAGAGCTTCTGCTCCCTCCACCCACCACACCCTCAAGAAAAGGCCAGGTGAGGACATCTGCAAGCCAGGAAGTGAGCCCTCACCAGAAACTGAACATTGCCAGACCTTGATCTTGGGCTTTCCAGCCTCCAGGACTGTGAGAAAATTAATTTCTGCTCTTTAAGCCACAGTCTATGGTATTTTGTTAGGGCAGCTGGAGCAGATTAATACAGGACCTTCTCACTACACAATGAATTAATGTCTACAAAAAACAGTATATATTTTTTCCAATTAAACTAGCTTCATAAAATCCTAAAAACTGTGATAAAAAAACTTCAGCTCTAATACAGTTCATATTTCCAGACATTTAAAGTTTGACCTTATTTTATATATTAAAAATAGAATTTACTAAATATCAAGTGGAAACTCCACCTTCAAAAAGAAATGATAAAGAAAACCAAGTTACTTTAGCACCCTAAAAATACATATAAGAAAACAATATCCATGTACACTACGATAATTATTAGACTACACTACATTAGAATACAAGTAGATTTTTTTACATTTAAAATGACTTGAAGGAACATTTTTCTTATTGAGGACAAATAATCAGTTTAGAATCTCTCAAAATATCTTAGCTTCAGATTAACCTTTTTTTTTTTTTTTAAGACTTGAGTCTCGCTCTGTTGCCAGGCTGGAATGCAGTGGTGCGATCTCGGCTCACTGCAACCTCCGCTTCCTAGGTTCAAGTGATTCTCCTGCCTCAGTCTCCCGAGTAGCTGGAATTACAAGCGCGCGCCACCATGCTTGGCTAATATTTGTATTTTTAGTAGAGACACGGTTTTACCATGTTGGCCAGGATGGTCTTGATCTTTTGACCTTGTGATCTGCCCGCCTCAGCCTCCCAAAGTGCTGGGATTATAGGCGTGAGCCACCGCACCAGGCCGAGATTAACTTCTTACCAATAAAAGCAGAAAAACTAAAAAGGTGAAAAATATAGCTATAGCCTTAATAGAAGATATGAATGGCTTTGAATAACTGTAGTGTAACGCTTAAGAAACTTTTAAGTAGTTTAGGATTTTCTGAGTGGTTTTGTTTCCAATCAACAACATCATGGAAAATTGGAGTTTGGGTAATACACGTAAGATCTGAATTTGGAATTAAAACTGACCTGAGACTCTGGTGGTTTTGGCTTACTGGTTTCCTCCATACTTACACAAGATGTTGACCACCAGTGGAACGCGAACTACAAGCATATTATCACACTATTAATGAAAGAGGGAATAAGCTGCAATTCAGAACTAGGTATTGAGAGTTAAGGGAGACTGAAAAATCCAAAACTAGATCTCCTTGCTTGAACTCACCCTGAAATAGTTCCCAGCTTTCTCTGAAAGTAACATTCTCTTTGGAAAGAAATTAACCTACCCCTCAAATATCAAAACTTCAGGAATCACTAGAAATTGTCCCTGAGTAGTCATTCTAAGCACCATGGGTCACCACTGCTCCACACTGACTGTCAAAACTGGCCGGATGCTGGTTTGAGGCTGAGAATACTCTGTACAGCAGTGTAAAAACCCAGCTTTTATGCCATACAGAGAGCAGTGCCTAGCACACAGAGGTTTAAAAAAAAAAAGTGTCTAATTATACTATGAATATATTTATTACTTTATACATTATATCAAAGCCTACTTACATAAGATTCACATTTAACAATTCTAAGCATAGTGATACCTAATTAGTACCAATAAGAAAGACTGAAATAATTCCCAAAATACAAGTGGGAAAAAAAAAATGAACTATTAATCCAACAAATATGTACCTCCCACCTAATATAGGTAAGTACATACAAGGTACAACTTAGTGCTGTCAAGATACAAAGATGAAAAGGTGAATCTAAAAAGGGATTAAAGAGTTAATGTAAAGTACTAACACAGTGCCTCACACATACATAAATGCTCAATATTATTATCCTACCCTCAAGGAGCTTACTATCTAACAGAGAAGCTAAGCTCAGAATACAAATAACTATAAAAGAAAAAGAACCAGAAGGGACCATACAAGTTCAGAGTGAGGAGAAATTTCTAACTAGGGTAATCAGACAATTCCACAGTTTTGAGATTCAGTGATATAGATAATGCTGGCAATATTAACACAGGAAACATGAGAAGTGAAATAGGTTTAAGTGGAATATTTTACACTTACACCTAAGTGTAAAACAAGTCTTTAAAAAGTAAAGCAGCGTTATAAAAGGACAGAAAAAAGATGCTTCCCCGATGAGATTGCTGGAACAAAGGAAGGTTTTTTTTTTTTTTTTGAGACAGTCTTGCTCTGTCACCTAGGCTGGAGTGCAGTGGTGCAATCTTGGCTCACTGCAACCTCTGCCTTCTAGGTTCAAGCAACTCTCATACCTCAGCCTCCCAAGCAGCTGGGACTACAGGTGCACACCACCATGCCCCGCTAATTTTCATATTTTTAGTAAAGATGGGGTTTCGCGATGTTGGCCAGGCTGGTCTCAAACTCCTGACTTCAAGTGATCCACCATCTCAGCCTCCCAAAGTGTTGGGATTACAGGCATGAGTCACTGCACCCAGCCTGATTTTTTTTTAATGAAACATTTATAAGGTGTCTAGCCCAGAGCAACACACATACACATACGCACACACATACTCAAATAAGCTACAGTTATAGTGATTTAGAAAAACATGCAGATACATTAAGAATAAGGGAGACCTAATTATGGTTGAGAAACAAAGGAAACGGTCTAGTATGAGAAGATAAAAGATGCTCTAACAATTAAGTACTAAAGAAGGTTAAAAAAAAAAAAGGTAGGATCAACAACAGGGGCAAATGGTGCTAAGTTTAAGAATACATGTAACTCTTCATCTTATTAAAAGTAAAGAAAGTTCAATCCTGAGAAATTCTGAAATGAATAGAGAGGCAGCAAGGTCACTCTAGATGGCCCCCACATTTTCAGTATGAGAACCATGAGGCAAAATTATCTGGATAAAGTAAAGGATGCACAGGTTGAATTCAAAGCTTGAGAAGAAAGACAATGACTCAGTTGATTGCCTGAGATGATCCTCTCGGAGATGAAATCAAAGACAGAAAAAGGCAACAACATAAGGAAAATAATTATGCATAGTTCTATTTCAAAGTGACAAATTTCTCCCACTGATAACAACTTTAAACAAAATAGTATACTGCTTTTTTAAAAGCTTTAAAAATTATTCCACTGAAGTATATTAAATAAACTACAGGCAAATCTTTTTTTAAAGCTAAAAGGTTTTATCAATATAAGGAGAGACCAGCACTTAAAGATGTTAACCAAATGTTATTTGATTTTTAAAAACCTATTATATTGTTACAATTTATTTTATCTGTTGGGCTTTTTTGTCTTTTCAAGCTACACATTAAGATTAAATTTATAATATTCACATTCTAAAATGTTTTAAAGGTGTCACTCCTGTTCAAGTAATGAACATCCTTTGTTTTGCTCTGTCTGCTAAGAAAATGAATAATACAACTATTTTCAACGAAAGTTTTATCCCACCTGGTGCTATTAACTGGTGAATACTCGATGTCCGGGTGACAGCTGTGCTTCGTGATTCCAGACTTGGGCTTTCTCCTTTCTTATTACTTTCTGGAGAAGGATCTCGTTGGCTGATTTTAGAACTGGTCACTGTTGTTTTGTTATGACAAATTGTCAATGACTGAGTTTGACTAGTGCTTTTTGGTGGACCATTCTGTGAGCTAGATAATACACCCAACTTCTGGCTGCGTAATGTTAAATTCTGAACCTAAGAACCACATAACAGAAAATCAGGATGAAAACAGATGGTTTTAATTGATGCGGACATCATTACCATTATGACAATACTGACAACACACTTATATTATGCTTTTCATACGAAAAGCTCCGAGCACTTCAAAGAACTGATTAATCCTTAAGGAAAGAAGAGTTATTATTCTAAATAATCACATCTTAAATATTAAGTGGCAATTTTTTAAAAGACATTAAGAGAAAGGAAAAGAGGGAGGGAGGGGGAAAAAAGTAAGGGAGGAAGAGGGAAGATGAAAGGGGGAGGGAAGGAGGAGGAGGAGAAGGGAGAGAAGGGAAGGATCATAAAGAACTAGATAAAAGCAGTATGTATATATACATATAAAGTGTGTGTATTATACATGTATGAACTATGAATATGAGGAAATTACTCTGCAACGTACTGCATTTAAAAAAGTTACCAGTTCCAGCTATAGAGATTAAGGGGACATTGACCTTGTAAGACAATTAATTCATCAAATCATCTGCCCCATTGTGAAAATTATGAAAAGCATTTTCAAGAAACTCTTTTAATTTAGTAAAATTTTGGTGGTGTTGTTATTGAACATTCACTGCCTTTGAAAACTACATCTCATGAACTGAAAAGACTGTGTGCATGATCCTGAAATGGCTTTCTGTGGTGGCTCCTGCTACACTCAGGGCTATTTGAAACATACTGCCAGTCTGGATGGTAGCAAAGATTATTCCAATTACTCTCAGCTGAGATTTATAACATTTCCAAGCAGCAAGAAGCAAGAGAGAAAAATGCTTCTCCAAAAGTTGCTGAACTTCTTGTCTATCTACAATGCATGTACCAAATATATGTAGGCTAGCACTGGCCCTGGGAGAGAAACTGAGATAAAAGAGACTCCAAAGTGACAAAGCAAATGATATACTACTGCTTTATAAAATATTCTTCAGTTTCATGTGTGTTCTGTCTCTACATCATTAACTGATGCTCAAAAGCTATACTTTCTTCCAGCACTTTGGGAAGCCGAGGCAGGCAGATCACCTGAGGTAAAGAGTTCAAGACCAGCCTGGCCAACATGGTGAAACCCCATCTCTACTAAAAATACAAAAATCAGCCAGGCGTGGTGGCACACATCTGTAGCCCCAGCTACTCAGAAGGCTGAGGCAGGAAAATCACTTGAACCCAGGAGGCAGAGGTTGCAGTGAGCCACGTGGCACCACCGCACTCCAGCCTGGGCAACAGAGCGAGACTCTGTCTCCAAAACAAGCTGTCCTTTCTCAGGCTGGGCGTGGGGCCTCGCACCTGTAATCCCAGCATTTTGGGAGGCCGACGTGGGTGGATCACTTCAGGCCAGGAGTTTGAGACCAGCCTCGCCAACACAGGGAACCCGTCTCTACTAAAAATATACAAATTAGCCAGACATGGTGGTGCATGCCTGTAATCCCAGCTACTCGGGAGGCTGAGGCATGAATTGCTTGAGCCTGGGAGGTGGAAGTTGCAGTGAGCCAAGATATTGCGCCATTGCCCCCCAAGTCTGGGTGACAGAGCAAGACTCTGTCTCAAAAAAAGAAAAAGAAAAAAAAAAAGCTATACTTCAGGCCAAAGTTTTCATCAGTTCTATTCTAAGCTACTCAAAGAATTTTTTAACTGAAACCATATGGAGTGTCTTCTCTGATTTTTCTCATATTTCATACCAATGTAAACATAAATGGATAATAACCACTGTATTATTAAAGTTTAATGCAAAAACAAAATATACTGGATGGGCACAGTGGCTCATGCCTGTAATCCCAGCACTTTGGGGGGCTGAGGCAGGCAGATCACAAGGTCGAGACCAGTCTGGCCTATTTGGTGAAACACCGTCTCTACTAAAAATACAAAAATTAGCCGGGTGTGGTGACAGGTGCCTGTAGTACCAGCAACCCAGCAGGCTGAGGCAGGAGAACTGCTTGAAACCCGGAGGCAAGGGTGCAGTGAGCTGAGATCACACCACTGCACTCAAGCCTGGGCAACAGAGTGAGACTCTGTCTCAAAAAAAAAAAAAAAGAAAGAAAGAAATATTATAACCCAGATTTCTCAGATTGCCACTCAAAGCCCTCCACAACCTAGGCCAAAACCCACTTCAAGCCCCCAGTTTCTATTCCTCCAGCCCACACTTCTCATATTTCACCCAAACTGTTCTGCTCACTATTCTCCAAATATACCTTCCACTTCCTTCATTTGGTGCTCTTATTTAAGCACCTCCTGCCTAAATGCCATCTTTTCTCAAAGCTGTCTTTTGAAGCCAAACCCATTCTTCCAAGCCCAGTAAAATCCCTCTTACCCTACCTAAGAAACATGCCCAAAGTCCCTGGTTAGAAAAGGGTTTCTTCCTCCCTTCTGGAACAACTTTCCCATAGCATTTGGGTCATTACTGGCCTATTGAACTGACAAATATCTAACTTGATTTAGAATTACTAAATGTATGTCTGTGAAATACTGAGACTCGCTAGTAGACTCTCATCTCAACATTCATGTTTATACTCCCTGCAGCTCGGTGCTGCAGACTTAATAGAAACTTCACAAGTCTGAGGTATTCTCTTATGTATGATTTTGAAATACATATTACATGGCTAATTTTTTGGTAAGCACTTAAGTTCTCTTCATTGTGTTCTTATGCTAACATTAAAATCTGTTCATGTTTACCAAAAACATCTCAACAAGTATCTAGAAGAGGCACATTAAAATCTTCCAGGAAGCAAGAGAAAGATAATATAAAATTTAACATTTGCCACAAGTGATCTATAAAGTAGACTGCATAGTGATGATAACCAAAGGATAATAATCTGAAAAACTGGAAAGCATTCCCTCAAATGAAAAGTATATTCGGCCGGGCGCGGTGGCTCAAGCCTGTAATCCCAGCACTTTGGGAGGCCGAGACGGGCGGATCACGAGGTCAGGAGATCGAGACCATCCTGGCTAACATGGTGAAACCCCGTCTCTACTAAAAATACAAAAAAAAAACTAGCCGGGCGACCTGGCGGGCGCCTGTAGTCCCAGCTACTCAGGAGGCTGAGGCAGGAGAATGGCGTGAACCCGGGAGGCGGAGCTTGCAGTGAGCTGAGATCCGGCCACTGCACTCCAGCCTGGGCGACAGAGCGAGACTCCGTCTCAAAAAAAAAAAAAAAAAAAAAAAAAGAAAAGTATATTCACAGTAAACGAGGATTTGACACAATGAACCCTGAAACCTGCAGCATATCCATTTCTATAGAATAATACACTTTGTGTTTTTAATTTTCCTTATGTTTTCTGGAATTCTAAAAGAAAATGTATATATACTTACTTACACTACGTTGTATATATATTATTTATGTGAACATATATATTTTAGAATATGGCTAAAATATCTATGATCATTCTGACTTAAATATTGACATGGTTTAAATAAATTCCAAACATGAAAGCTACACTGCCAAAGTATATTACAAAGTTAACTTAGCTGCTAGTGGAAAGATCACATACACAGATGTCCTTGACAGAGCTTCCCTTTTGAAAGAAAACCCATCCTTTCTAAGAATAAGAATATTAGGACACTCTGATGTCCCACATTCATTTCATCTGAACCTTTTCTTTAATCAAGTTACGAAAACTTTCTAACTTTTGAAAAAGTCTACATTCTGCAGGAGTTATTTTTGCTAATTTCACATCTCACATTGTTATAGAGGGCTTCCCTGCCAAAATACCCTCACATCAATTATTTAACTGGAATCTAACAAATACTATGGCAATTATCATATTATCCCTAAGAGTGAGGGTCACATTGCTGACAGTAGAGCTGAATTTTTAGCTTTTAAATCCAAAGGGCTGTTTTTTTCCTCAATTCTAAGGGTATTCCCCAGTAAGGCTATCTGGGGAATAAAAAAATAGCCCTTTGGATTTACTGGGTCAGATTTCTTTTTCTTTTTTTCTTTTTTTTTGGGACAGAGTCTCACTCAGGCTAGAGGGCAGTGGTTCAATCTCAGCTCACTGCAACCTCCACCTCCTGGGTTCAAGCAATTCTCCTGCCTCAGCCTCCTGAGTAGCTAGGACTACAGGCCTGTGCCACCATGTCCGGCTAATTTTTGTATTTTTAGTAGACTTGGGATTTCACCATGTTGGCCAGGCTCATCTCGAACTTCTGGCCTCAAGCGATCCACCCGCCTCCGCCTCCCAAAGTGCTGGGATTACATGTGTGAGCCACTCTGCCAGCCTCTGGGTCAGATTTCTTACTCATCTCTTTTTTTTTTTTGAGACAGAGGCTTGCTCTGTCGCCCACGCAGGAGTGTAGTGGTGCGATCTTGGCTCACTGCAACCTCCACCTCTCAGGGGCAAGCGATTCTCCTGCCTCAGCCTTGCGAGTTAGCCAGGCTATTTACAGATACCCACCACCACACCTAGCTAATTTTTGTATTTTTAGTAGAGACGTGATTTCACCATGTTGGCCAGGCTAGTCTCACACTCCTGACCTCAAGTGATCTGCCTGCCTTGGCCTCCCGAAGTGCTGGGATTACAGGTGTGAGCCACCATGCCCAGCTCATCTCTTAACACACTCTACCCTATAACATCTTTCCAAAAATCTGTTTTTGTGTGTGTGTGCCAGGTGGAGAGAAGGAATGGAGCATTTAACATAGTAAATAGAAGTGAGATATTCCAAATTCCTCATTTTTTACACTATGGTATAAAAATGTTTAGTACTAAGGAAAAATCAACTGTTAAACTGACTTCTATAGCTTAAAGAGTATTAAAATACAACTTCAGATTTGGTATTTCACAATTATAAATAGAATTTTTAACTGCAAATATAATTTTAAAACTCAAGAAAGTTATGCAGAAATTTTCCAAAACTAATAGTCTTGAACTTGAGGAAAGTTATCACTGGAGTGCATAAGTGTGAGCATCACCTACCAATGCCAGCCTCATTCACTGCCATTTCAAAAGTACAGAGAAGAGAAACAATATCCATAGAGAAATTCCTAAAGTTCAATCCATTCCTCCAGCCCCTCAAAAATCTATTCTTGAATTAAGTCCGATCACAGAGGCTCATACTTAGAACACATCAATCTGGACCCCAAAGACCACTTTTATAAATTGTTTTGACTATTCACACTAAAAATACCCTTAAATATGAAGTAAGATGTTTTCTTCATGCGTACCAGCAAGACAAACTGTGCTCCTCAGAACATATTAAAATCAGCTGTGTTTTCCTAAGCAGGTCGTTTGTTTGTTTTACCTTGGAAACTATAAATTCTTTTTTTTTTTTTTGAGACAGGGTCTCACTTTATCACCCAGTCTGGAATGCAGTGGCTCGATCTTGGTTCACAGCAGCCTCAACCTCCTGGGCTCAAGCAATCCTCCTACCTCAGCCCCCCAAGTAGCTGGGACTATAGGCCCGCACCACTACACCCTGCAAATTTTTTCTATAGATAGGGTTTTGCCATGTTGACCAGGCTGGTCTTAAACAACTCCTGAGCTCAAGCAATCTACCGGCCTCTGCCTCCCAAAGAGCTAGGATTACAGGTGTGAGCCACCTTGCCTGGCCTATAAATTCTTTAAGTGGTTGCTTTTCTCCCTTCACTATTAGTTACCTGAAAGCTAAGAACCAACTTTTTGACTCATCTTCAGACAATGCATAACAAAAACAGTAATCAGTAGCTTGTGGTATCTTATTATGTGGCAGGCACTATGTTAAGTACTTTATTGTTTCATTTATTCCTTATAACAACTCTGAGCTGCAAGCAACAGCTCCCAGAGTAGAGCTGAGTTGTTTTAAGGAGTAAATGAAACAATTCAGTAAATGAAACATTTAGTAAATGCTATCTGACACTTCTATTTTAATTTATTAACATATTTAATCCTCACAGCAACCTTATGAAATATATTATAAATGTTATTTTATTTTATATAATTGAAACTGAGGTGAGAGGTTAAGAACTTATAACAATAAAATAGTAGAGCAAGTATTTGAACCCAGAGATTCTGGCTCCAAAGTCCGTATTATAAACATTATGCTATCCTATGAATCTGGCCAAAATCAATCTGGCTGGCAAATGTTGCCGAAGTCAGAATTTGAACCCAAGTCTTCCTATCCCCGACTTCTGCAAAAAAAAAAGTACTCAGCCTGTAATGTTCTATACACTAAAGATATATATTACTCATCCTTTTTCCCTACAAATATGAATGAATATTAAAGATGTTTGGCAACTTGTACAAGTCATACGATAAATGACTGAAGTAGGCGCTTAAGTCCATATAGAACTTCATACATGTAAACTGAGCAGCAACTTCACTCCTAGCTCCATGCCACTTTCCTAGTTTTATTTGTGTTTTTTCTTACATGGTTCCAATTTACTTTCTAATGTTTTATTGTACGCATCTTATAAATGAATTAAAATGTTAGTTGGAACAAAGTCAAATATAAATGAAAAAATAAAATTTAAAATGTTCTGGAAGTTGACGATGGTCTAGCTCTATTAGGTTTCATAAAACCAAAAGAAAAGAAAAGAAGATCATTATTTCAGGCTGGCACAGTGGCTCACGCCTGTACTCTGGGAGGCCGAGGTAGGCAGATCACTTGAGCTCAGGAGTTCAGGACCAGCCTGGGCAACATGGTGAAACCCTGCCTCTACAAAAAAAAATACAAAGACTAGCCAAGCGTGGGAGCACACCTGTAATCCCAGCTACTCAGGAGGCTGAGGTGGGAGGATGGCTTGAGCCCAGGGAGGTCAAGGCTACAAAGAGCCATGATTGAGCCACTGCACTCCAGCCTGGGTGACAGAGTGAGACCCTATCTCAAAAATTAAATAAATAACTAAATAAATCAATCAATTAATTTAAAAATATCATTACTTCAACAAATTCATTCCAGAGACATAAAAGTTTTGAGTTGAAAAACCTTGACGTTAACAAAGATAAAGGTCTCATTTTATAAATACGGAAAAAAAAAGTCCAACAAAGTTAAGAAACTGTAGAGAATCACTGGGCAAGTTAGGAGAAACCTAAAATTAACTATCATCTTTATAAATTAATACATGAAAATCAGCCTTTATTTGTAAATGAAATAATATACAGAGGTTTTATCAAAAATACCAACGAATATTATTATCTCATTTTTTATTTTTTACCAGAAGATTGAGAACTATTATATTACAAATAAGAAGCCAACGATGACCCTAAAATATCCATTTCTGCCATATGCAGTCTAAAATATTCATTATGAAGAATACCAGAATACAGCAATATCATGCAAAGTAACATTCTAACTCAAATTGTTTTCATTTAAAATGTACTCATTCTAATTCATTCTTATCAAATTTGCTGAGGTGTAACTTACATACAATAAAACAAAACAATGAGTTTTGACATATGTATATACCATATAATTACTACCCCAAGATACAGAACATCACCTTAACCATGAAAGTTCACTCATGCCCGTTCCCAATCAATCTCCCCCTACTTTTTACCCCAGATACCACTTAGCTGATTGTTTTTCACTATAGTTTTGCCTGTTCTAGAATTTCATATAATGGAATCATAGAGTATGTATTCCTTATACCAAGGTTATTTTGCTAACCATCGTGTTTTTAAGATTCATCAGTATTTCTGAGCAGTATTCCACTGTAAGAATATATTGAGGCTGGGCGTGGTGGCTCACGCCTGTAATCCCAGCACTTTGGGAGGCTGAGGCGGGCAAATCACCTGAGGTCAGGAGTTTACGACCAGCCTGGCATGGTGAAACCCTGTTTCTATTTAAAAAAAAAAAAAGAAAGAAAGAAAGAAAGAAAAATTAGCCGGGTGTAGTAGCACACGCCTGTAATCCCAGCTACTCGGGAGGCTGAGGCAGGAGAATCACTTGAACCCAGGAGGTGGAGGTTGCAGTGAGCTAAGATCGTGCCACTGCACTCCAGCTTGGTCAACAAGAGCAAAACTCTGTATCAAAAAAAAAAAAAAAAAAAGAATATATCAAAATTTGTTTATCCACTCAGCAGTTAAAGGATATTTGGTTGTTTCCACTTAGGGGCTATTCTGAATACTACTGCTATAAACATTCGCTTGCATGTCTTTATGTGTTTTCAGGTCTCTCAGGGTAAACATAAGGAGTAGAATTGCTGAGTCACATGCTACATGTATGGTTCACTTCATGAGGAACTGCCAAAGTCTTTTCCAACATGTGGCTATACCATTTTACCCTCTCACCAGCAATATATGAGAGTCTGGATGTTCCACATTCTCACCAATATATAGTATTAGCAGTCTTCTTCATGTCAGCCATTCTTGTGAGTGTATGGTGATACTCACTGTGGTTTTGATTTGCATTTCTGTAATGATGAATCTCACTGTGTCACCCAGACTGGAATCCAGTGGCACTATCATAGTTCACTGCAGCCTCAATCTCCCAGGCTTGAGCAATCCTCCTGCCTCAGCTTCCTGAAAAGCTGGAATTACAGCTGCACAGCACCACAACTAGCTAATTTTTTTTATTTTTAGTAAAGACCGGGTCTTGCTATTTTGCCCAGGCTGGTCTTTAATGCCTGAGCTCAAGCAATCCTCCTACCTGGGCCTCCAAAAAGTGCTGGGATTAAAGGCATGAGCCACTGCACCCGACCAATTTTTTAAATTTTAAATTTGTCTAGTTTAATTCACTTTCAAACTTAAAATCCTTCTTGACTTAGTTATTACATAAGGAATACTGCAAAGCAATCTAAGCAAAAGAATATATCTCACATGAGAAATAAATCTGCTTTATGATAAAACTAAACATAGAATGTCATTAACAAAAAGTCTCACTAACCTTGACCAACCAACGTCAAATAACCTAAATATCTGTGTTTAACGCTATTATAATTTTAACAGAAAAAACATTTTCTTGAAGTTCTCATTGTATTTTATTAAATTTCAATCTGAAATGCATGACAAAGAGCACTGAAACCATCAGTAAGTTAAACACAAAAGGAATGCTTAACTTTAACCTGAAGATTCAGATCTCAAGTAACACATTATGAAGCTAGACAAGCTCACCTGAGTAGCTGCAGACTGACAGGAAGATGACGATGACGACGAGACAACAGGAATGTCAGACTGTACAGCAGCCACAGTGGTAGCGGGTGTGAAAATCAGCTGTACAGACAGAAAACCAAAAAAATACCCTAAGACAAAAGAACATGTCCCACACACAATGTGTAGCAGGCAAGAGAGACTGAAATTTGTGACAGAAAGACAAATGCAGTTTAGGATTATCTCCTCAGCAAAAGGTTTTACATGACAAAGAGAAGTTTCTGATAATAAGAGAACTCAAAGAACATCATAAACATTTTTGAAACAGCTCATGATTCTGATGAGTGCAAAAAAAAGCAATACTCAAAAAAGAAAATATATTTTGGTGATATGAAATTCTCAGGCCAAATTGTGTCTCAAATAAGCTATTATAGTTAAATTTTTCCTAGCTCAAAACTACTGTGGCAGGATTCCTAAAATGGAAAGTTAAAGTAAACAACTACAATCACTATTTTGGAACACAAATTAAATTTCAGTGAGAAACAAAAAGAAACACCAAAAAAGCCTTTTCAGTCTTCTTTATCATAAGGATAACTATGCCACATACTACACTCCAATATTTCACTCCGCTACAAAGGATCTATAGGGCAAATCCAGGTTGCCCTTTCATTTTAAAACTATTTGTAAAGAAATATTCATTCTATGGCCTGGTGCGGTGGCTCACGTCTGTAATCCCAGCACTTTGGAAAGGCCAAGGCAGGTGGATCACTGGAGGTCAGGAGTTCAAGACAGCCTGGCCTACACAGTGAAACTCCATCTCTACTAAAAATACAAAAATTAGTCGGGTGTGCCTGTAATCCCAGCTACTCGAGAGGCTGAGGCAGGAGAATCACTTGAACTCAGGAGGTGGAGGCTGCAGTCAGCTGAGATCACACCACTGAACTCCAGCATGGGCGACAGAGCAAGATCCATCTCAAAAAAAAAAAAAAAAGAAATATTCATTTTAAAAGTAAATGCCACACCTGTCAAAATTCAACAACAAAAGAGCCTGCAAAAAAAGCTCCACATCAAAAAACAAAAAGACATTTAATGTTTTTACTTATCACTTTCCTTTCTTTTCCCTTTTTTTTTTTTTTTGGTGAGACGGAGTCTCTCGCCCAGGCTGGAGTGTAGTCATGTGATCTTGGCTCACTGCAACCTCTCTCTCCCGGGTTCAAGCAATTCTCCTGCCTCAGCTTCCCGAGTAGCTGGGATTATAGGCATATGCCACAACGCCAGGCAAATTTTGTATTTCACCATGTTGGCCAGGCTGGTCTCGAACTCCTGACTTCAAGTGATCCGCCCACCTCAGCCTCCCAAAGTGCTGGGATTACAGGCGTGAGCCACTGTGCCTGGCTCAATTTTTTTCAATATTCAAACAAATGCCATTGATTTCCTTTTTTTTTTTTTTGAGATGGAGTTTCACTCTTGTTGCCCAGACTGGAGTGCAATGGCGCAATCTTGGCTCACCACAACCTCCAACTTCCAGGTTCAAGTGATTCTCCTGCCTCAGCCTTCCGAGTGACTGGGATTACAGGCATGAGCCACCATGCATGGCTAATTTTTTGTATTTTTAATAGAAACAGGGTTTCTCCACGTTGGTCAGGCTGGTTTCGAACTCCCAACCTCAGGTGATCTGCCCGCCTCGGCCTCCCAAAGTGCTGGAATTACAGGCATGAGTCACCGCGCCCAGCCAAATGTCATTAATTTCTAAGGCAATACAATCCACTTAGAGATTAATCAATTCAATTTAGTAAATTTGACACTTGTTTCAAAGAATGTGTAAATACTTTATTTAAAAATTGTATAAATTACTCAGTTCCTCTTGCTATCTAAGTTAAAATGTTCAACCAAACAAGGACCAAAAACAATTAGAAAAATTAAATGATCAATTAAGTGACCTTTTAAACTTCAGTTCTTTAGTACACTAAATTTAAGTAAATTCAACAACAAAGTAAAATGAGGCCTCCATATCTATGGAGGGCTCTGTGGTTCGTCATTCAACTGTAGATCAAAGCAATATTCATTAAAAAAAAAAAAAGACAGCTGCATCTGTATTGAACATGTACAAACTTTTCTCTTGCCATTATTCCCTAAACAATATAAGTTATTTAAATGGTGTTTACATTATACTAAGTATTATACATAAAGATGATTTAAAGTATATGGGAGGATATGCATAGGTTATATGCAAATACTATGTCTTGAGCATCCTCAGATTTGGGTATTTTAGGGGACAGAGACGGTGGGGCCTGGCAACAATCCACCACAGACACCGAGAGACAAATGGCGTAACTTTCCTGAAAAGATAATTTCCAGTACCAAGACCCTGAAAGGACTAAACCTAAAAAGAAGATATTCAATTTAGTTTGACCCGTATGAAACTGCTGATTTTAGAGTTCAAAAAGAGTCAAATAGCGACCATCTCAAATGGTTCAACCTAATTTTAAAGCACAGAATTAGTTAAATGATTGGAAACTTTGCAATTTTATATAAAAAACTGAAGATCCAAGCCAGGTGTGGTGGTTCACGTCTGTAATCCCAGCACTCTGGGAGGTGAGGCGGGTGGATCACGAGGTCGGGAGTTTGATACCAGCCTGGCCAAGATGGTGAAACCCCGTCTCTACTAAAAATACAAAAATTAGCAGGGCGCGGTGGCAGGCATCTGTAACCCCAGCTACTCAGGAGGCAGAGGTTGCAGTGAAGAGAGATCACACCACTGCACTCTAGCCTGGGCAACAGAGTGAGACTCCGCCTCAAAAAACAATAACAACAACAAAAAAAAACTGGAGATCCAGGTAAATATTCAGTCCACTGGACAAAAAAAGAATATAAATATATTAGGGACAATGCATTTGTCTAGCTTCTTGTAAAGACATCAAATAAAATACATGTCAACCAATTTCTACATTCCTTAAAGAAGCTCAACAATTAAATTAGGAAATCAGTAGATACCCAAATACAGAATAACCAAATTAACATTCCTATATTCATAAAAGATAAAAATGAACTCAAGAACACAAATAACCTTGCAGAACTTGAGATGGGAATAACCAAAGTTAAGAATCATCTGGGAAACTATCCGGAACTCCAATATAGAATTCAGAAAATCCTAGGATACAAATTCTAACTTTAACAACGAAGTTTTTTTCAACATTTCTATTTCACTAAATCTAAGTTGTCAAAAATAGGCAATGATTTTATGGACCACTGTAAGTACCAAGATGCCATCAGTTATAAAATGCATCCCAATTTCAGAGATGTTAAAATATGAAAAAAAGGTTTCCGATGAATTTGATATTAAAAAATAATCACTCTTATGCTACTGAATCTCTATTAGCTTCGCAACGTGATAATTACTATTTGATACCAAGAAGACTTATTAATTAAAAGTAGAATCTTTCATGACATAATGTACAAGAGCTGAAGGGACGCCCGCATGCGCACACACACAATTAAACATTTCTTAAGTATTAAAAATACCTCTTATTGTATCAAATCAAGAAACATTTTGATCTCTCAAGTCCTTAAACACTGAAAAAATTTGGTAGCTCATATCTTACCATTTGAGCTCGGAGATACATTTGAGCTTGGCTTGCCGTTAGGGTAGGGGAAGTACTCCCTAGTAACATAGTCTGTTGGGTAATACTGCCGCTGGTAGAACTGGAAGCCTGGGAACGGCTTATTAACTGTGCAGGTGTAGGAGAAGTGGAGAGGTTGATCTAAGGAAGAAAACATATTAGGTCATAGGCTTCCATTTCTTGCTCCATGTTACTGAATTTCACACCGAGCTGCAGTCAGGCAATCAATAGTATAAACTGTGGCTAAGGAACCCAAAGGAGAAGCCTTTATCTTTGACAGACCCCCTCAATTCTTTGGGCAATTATTTGCACATATGCAAACAATGGCATGGATTGGTTAGTAATCAGGGCAATTTTTTTTTTAAATGGAGTTTCCCTCTTGTTGCCCAGGCTGGAGTGCAACTGTGCAATTTTGGTTCACCACAACCTCCACCTCCTGGGTTCAAGTGATTCTCCTGCCTCAGGCTCCCAAGTAGTTGGGATTACAGGCATGCGCCAGCCACCATGCCTGGCTAATTTTGTATTTTTACTAGAGACGGGGTTTCTCCATATTGGTCAGGCTGGTCTCGAACTCCCAACCTCAGGTTATCTACCCGCCTCAGCCTCCCAAAGTGCTAGGATTACAGGCGTGAGCCACCGCACCCAGCCACAATTTTTAAGGATAGCTACAATGTGTTTCAATAAGATTTCTAGCATCTTAAAATATCATTTCCACTACCTCCTAAAAATTAGGGCCAGTGCTCACTTCCGCAGCACAAACACTAAAATTGGAACAATATAGAGAAGATTAGCATGGCTCCTGCCCAAAAATGACATACAAATTCATGAAGCTTTCCATCAGTTTTAATAGAGGATTTTGTATGTTCTCAACACTAAGAAATGATCAATGTTTGAGGTGATGAATATGCCAGTTACTCTGATTTTATCACTGTACACGGAATACATGTATTCAAGTATCACCCTGTATCCCATAAATATGTATAGTTATTATGTGTCAATTAAAAATTAAAAATAGAGCTAATGTTTCATTTTAATATTCCACATAACTTAAAACATCCTAGTCAACAGTTTATTTTGTCAAATTCTGAGGAGTTTGTGAACAAAAATTAAAACACAGATAATCCATTCACATATATAAAGACATATGTGTAACACATAACTAGCGTAGAGCTGTAACTCAAAAGCAAGCAGAAGAAAATACAATTGCTAGTACCTCAAACAGATGGAAAAATCCTGAATATTGGCTACAAAATTAAATTATAAACACTAAAGTTTAAAACCTCTGTTAAAGAATAAACTAGTGCATTATTGGCCAGGCGTGGTGGCTACACCTTTAATCCCAGCACTTTGGGAGGCCAAGGCAGATGGATCATGAGGTCAGGAGAGCAAGACCATCCTGCCTAACAAGGCGAAACCCCGCCTCTACTAAAAAAAATTTTTTTTTTTTAATTAGCCAAGCGTGGTGGCGGGCGCCTGTAGTCCCAGCTACCCGGGAGGCTGAGGCAGGAGAACGGCGTGAACCCAGGAGGCGGAGCTTGCAGTGAGCCGAGATTGCACCACGGCACTCCAGCCTGGGTGGCAGAGCGACATTCCATCTAAAAAAAAAAAAAAAAAAAAAACCAAAAAACCAATGAACTAGTGCATTGTTAATCTCTAGAAGGATACATAAGAAACTGGTAACTGGTTGTATCTATAAAGAGACATTGGGCTGGGGTGGCTAGGGTAACAGGGAAAAGAAAAAGCAAGCATACTCTTTTTTTATCTAACTTTAGACCACATACATGTATTACCCATTTTAAAAATAAATAATATTTTTGGCAAGGAGCGGTGGCTCAAGTCTATAATCCCAGCACTTTGGGAGGCTGAGGTGGGCAGATCACGAGGTCAGGAGTTTGAGACCAGCCCGACCAACGTGGTGAAATGCCATCTCTACTAAAAATACAAAAATTAGCCAGGCGTGATAGCACGTGCCTGTAATCCCAGCTACTCAGGAGACTGAGGCAAGAGAATCACTTGAACCCGGGAGGCAGAGGTTGCAGTGACCCAAGATTACGCCACTGCACTCCAGCCTGGGCGACAGAGCGAGACTCTGTCTCAAGTAGTAGTAGTAGTAGTAGTAGTAGTAGCAGTAGTAGTAGTAGTAGCAGCAGCAGCAGCAGCAGCAGCAGCAGCAGCAGTAGTAGCAGTAGTAGTAGTAGTAGTAGTAGTAGTAGTAGTAGTAGTAGTAATAATAATATTTTTAAAGAGAGAATAATATAATCCAACCTCGAATCATTTTTGTGGAACAAAGCAGAGAATACAATTAATAAATATTTTATTAGAAAAAAAGAAACTTTATTGGACTTCTTATTCAAGCAACAAGGCAGACTGAACCAATACATCCATGTGACCAAACAGTATCACTGAAATGCTAGATCAATATGAAAAATTAGAATATACAGCTGATCCATCCTGGCTAACACGGTGAAACCCCGTCTCTACTAAAAACTAGCCGGGCGACGTGGCGGCCGCCTGTAGTCCCAGCTACTCGGGAGGCTGAGGCAGGAGAATGGCCTAAACCCAGGAGGCAGAGCTTGCAGTGAGCTGAGATCCGGCCACTGCACTCCAGCCTGGGCGGCAGAGCGAGACTCCGTCTCAAAAAAAAAAAAAAAAAAAAAAAGAATATACAGCTGAACTCCAAAAGGGAAAGAAAAGCTGGGAGAGGGAAATTCTTGGTGACAGAAAGCAATAAACTCAAAGCCACAGATGTCACCTCAGCTGACCCCAAGGCAGTCTATAATAAGGGTATATTGGGCCTACAGAGCCAGAAGATCCACCTTTGTGCTTATTTCAGGGGAGGGCTACAAGTCAAATCCCTATTTTGAGCCAAAATCCTAAAAAGAGCTGCCCAATATGTAAAAAGGAGCTGGAAAAGCTCCACCCATACATTCTGAGAAACAGCAAAGAAGCTTGCATCTGCCCTGCTCCTAGTGGAGGCAGGGAAAGAAGGCTTACACCAGGTAGGGCTATGGAATCCACATCCATATTCCCTGTATAGTTCCATAACCCAGCCCAAGACATCAACATCTGAACTAACCCAGGACACTTGTTAAACTGAATGGTAACTGGAAGAAGCTGAGTGAAGTCTATATAGGAGGACCTCTCTGTACTACTTTTGCAACTTCCTATGATTTATAGAAATTTAATTTATAATTATTTAAAAATAAAAGTTTAAAAAACTATATAGTAGGCACATGAGAGCTGGTTATCTAATTCTCTAAATGTATATATATCACATATTATTTTAATACAATATTTAAAGGTATAATTCAATGCATAAACACCACTAACAATACAGAAGTATTCTATAATTTGTTTTGTTTTGTTTCTTGAGACGGAGTCTCGCTCTGTCGCCCAGGCTGGAATGCACTGGCACGATCTCGGCTCACTGTAACTGTAACCTCCACCTCCTGGGTTCACGCCATTCTCCTGCCTCAGTCTCCCAAGTAGCTGGGACTACAGGTGCCCGCCACCACGCCCGGCTAATTTTTTTTTTTTTTTTTTTTTTTTTTTTTTGTATTTTTAGTAGAGACAGGGTTTCACCGTGTTAGGCAGGACGGTCTCAATCTCCTGACCTCATGATCCGCCCGCCTTAGCCTTCCAAAGTGCTAGGATTACAAGCGTGAGCTACCGCACCTGGCCTACTTTGTAATTTGGATCCTACTCCTAACACATCACTGAAACCACCTTAACAATAGTCACCAACATCTAACTGACAAATTCAGTAGATTCTTTTCAGACCATTCCCTCTCAGTCTTCTTTACCAGCTCTTCTTTTGGACCCACTCCCAAAATGTTAATGCTCTGTTTTTGACACTTTTCTTCTTTTTTTTGAGACAGGGTCTCCCTCTGTCACCCAGGCTGGGGTGCAGTGGAGTGATCATGGTTCACTGCAGCCCCAACTTCCTGGACTCAGATGATCCTCCCACCTCAGCCTCCTGAGTAGCTGGGACTACATGCATGCATCCCGACACCCAGGTAATCTTTGTATTTTTTGTAGAGACAGGGTTTCATCATGTTGCCCAAGCTTGTCTCAAACTCCTGGGCTCAAGGGATACCCCCAACTCAGCCTCCCAAAGTGCTAGGATTACCAGCATGAGCCACCACACCAGGCCACACTTTTCTTCTTGAATTCCTAGATTATTGTATCTACTTCCATGGTTTCAAACAATTCAATCCTGATGACTCTTGATTATATATAACCCCTTTTTTGAAGTTCCAGATCCAAATACCTACAGAACACATCTTTCTGGGTATCTATTACCAGCTCAAACTTGGCATGCTCAAGCAGCAAACTAATTATTTATTCCTTTTAAAATAGCTTTTCCTCAAATGGCACTGGCATTTTCTAAAATTCTCCAAGACATAGTATCTGGAAGTCATCCTGATGCTTCCCTCTCCTTTACCACACACACAAAATCAGTCACGTGTCTTTTTCTAATACACCTTTTTGTCTCCAAATTTCCATTTCGATTTTTCATCACTTAGTTTGAGACTTTGGGCCCATGTCATTTCCGGCTTGATTACTTTAATATCTGCAAACTGATACCTCTTACTGGAATCTTGTCCACTTCTACTTGCCAGATAATCTTTCCCTGATTTTATTAATCACCCATTTAAGAATCTTCTGGATAAAGTTAAACCTTCCCTGACAACCTCTCTAGCATCATCTCCTCTCACTCCACACACAATCTTCCCATTACCCGTAGCAAAGTATTTGTAATATCATGATCTCAGTCCTCTATGGCACTGGTGATAATATTCCTGACTAGATTTGAGCATCCTTGCCACCCCTATGCCCCAGCCCATCTGCAGCTACATAGTGAACAACTCCTTCTCAAAACTCACCTGCTCTAATTAGCTTTTTCAGGCATTCCCATATCCCAAAGCAGAACTGACTATTCCCCCTCTTTTTTGCCTAATTGTTACCATCCATATATTTTGGCATATGTTTCTATCTCATCCTTCTAAATAATAATTTCTTTAAGGGTGGGGGCCATGTGTTACTCATCTTCATATACCCAGTATCTACGAAATGTCTTTATTCAGTAAGTTTATTAAGTTAATTAATGTCATGTTGTTTTAAGGCATATTTCATATTTTAAGGCATATTCATGCAATAATTAAGCTTTGCTCCAGAGATTAAATCACCAACAGGGAAAAACTGGACCTAAGTTTTTCTGACTCGTGTATTTTGGCATCTGGGGTACTTCTGTAACATCCTGATAACTCCCTAATTCAGGTTACTCTGCAGTAATAATACGCCTTGGAACTTTTTTTTCAGTTGGTGATTCTTTCGAAAAACAGTAAGAAAGAAATGTACTCTTGGTAAGGATATTTACACATTCTTTAAAGAAAAATGTAATAAAAGTCTTCTTAAAAAAATAATTGGCTGATAGCTAACAAGCCTGACAGTGCTTTTTAAGGAAGTAAAGCACAAAGTACAAACAGAATGCTTTTATTTTTCTTAAAAAAGAAAAGAGGAAGAAAACTAGCAACCCCCTGACCACCTGTATTCTACTCTAAGTTGTGAGATCAAAGAACAAGTGTTGTGTCTACTTTTAAGTTCCATATAACAAGTAATATTTCAAAAGCAGCTATCTACTAACACCCAACTCATGAAGGCCAACAGATCAGTAGCCACCTCTGCAAGAAGTCCATCTCCCTAGCTAGCCTAACTAAAAAACTGCCCTTCCTTTCCACAACTAATAAGGCTCTCCTTTTTCCTGTGTTGCTCTGCTGACCTAAACCAGATGTCCTTACCAATTTCCATTATTTTCTCTGTCAGTTCCATCCCAACACTCCTAATTTCCTTTCACTGAAGACCCTTATCAATCCTGTCACTTCATATCTCAAGTCACATTCCACAAAGAACTCACTCACTGAGTCTGATTACTGCAAGCTGTCTTCCCACTGACACTAATTCTAAGAGTCACCAGAAAAAAACAAGTCTGCCAGAAAAAAGCCACTTAACTCCCAACCACCTGTTAATGTCCTCAAAAGGAGTTTCCAATGAATTACTACCCATAGCCAAAGTCCATTTGAGAGCTGTTTCTAGTGTTTGATCAAAATCTATCAGGTATACCCTAAATAGAGAAATACTTCACATTAAAAGAATGATGTGGCCGGGCGCGGTGGCTCAAGCCTGTAATCCCAGCACTTTGGGAGGCCGAGACGGGCGGATCACGAGGTCAGGAGATCGAGACCATCCTGGCTAACATGGTGAAACCCCGTCTCTACTAAAAATACAAAAAACTAGCCGGGCGTGGTGGCGGGCGCCTGTAGTCCCAGCTACTCGGGAGGCTGAGGCAGGAGAATGGCGGGAACCCGGGAGATGGAGCTTGCAGTGAGCCGAGATTGCGCCACTGCACTCCAGCCTGGGCAACAGAGCGAGACTCCGTCTCAAAAAAAAAAAAAAAAAAGAATGATGTATCTGTATTCAGTGGCATTAAAAGATTTTTATTTCCACTGCTGATCAAAAAGGCAGCAAAATAACATGTAGAGTATCATTCATATAGTTACATACAAATGTATGTGTGTGTATATGTATCACAAATGTGAAAAACATGTTAAGAAAGATGGCCAGGCACAGTGGCTCATGCCTGTAATCCCAGCACTTTGGGAAGCTGAGACAGGTGGATAGCTTGAGCTCAGGAGTTCGAGACCAGCCTGGTCAGCATGGTGAAACCCTGTATCTACCAAAAATACAAAAAATTAGCCAGGCATTGTGGCGCACACCTGTGGTCCCAGCTACTCAGGAGGCTGAGCTGGGAGGATCGCCTGAGCCTGGGAGGCGGAGGTTGCAGTGTGCTGAGATTGCAGCACTGCACTCCAGCCTGGGTGACAGAGTGAGACTCTGTCTCAAAAAAAAAAAAAAAAAAAAAAAGTTAAGAAAAATGACTGCATTGGATGTACACACAATAATACATACTCATAACACGATATATGACTAGACTCAATATAGAAACACACACCCATGCACCACTAACTGTGAGAACAGTCACCAAAATGTCAAAGGTGTATATATTTTGCCTTCTAGGAGTAAAATCCAGGATTACTTTTTTTAAAGTTTTTAACTTTTCTATGTAGGTATTAATTTTAGAATCAGAGAGGAAATGCTATTTTGCTCTTTAATGTTTACCTTAGTATATTAATTTGCGTTTATCATGTTAAAGCAGCTTATAAACAGTATTGCCTCATTATTTAGTGGGAACTGCTATGCGGTACTTCAAATATTAGTAGTGTAAAATGCTATATAGAAATTTTATTTTTAGTTTACTTATTTAAGAAAAGAGATGGGGTCTATGTAGTTCAGGCTGGTCTTAAACTTCTGGGCTCAAGTGATTCTCCCATCTTGGCCTCCCAAAGTCCTGGGATTACAGGCATGAGCCACCATACCCGGCCCTATATAGAATTTTTTTTTTCTTGAGATGGAGTCTTGCTCTGCTGCCCAGACTGGAGTGCAGCAGCACAATCTCAGCTCACTGCAACCTCCGCCTCCTGGGTTCAAGTGCTTCTTCTGCCTCAGCCTCCTGAGTATCTGTGACCACAAGCACCCACCGCCACGCGTGGCTAATTTTTGTATTCTTAGTAGAGACGGGGTTTCGCCATGTTGGCCAGGTCTCGAAATCCTGACCTGAAGTGATCGGCCCGCCTCGGCCTCCCAAAGTGTTGGGATTACAGGCCTGAGCTACTGCGCCCGGCCTTTTAAGTAATAATAGCTATCCATGAAGAATTTTCTTTTTAAGAGACTACATGTTTTTTTTCTGAGACGGAGTCTTGCTCTGTCGCCCAGGCTAGAGTACAGTGGCGCCATCTTGGCTCACTGCAACCTCCGTCTCCCGGGTTCAAGCGATTCTCCTGCCTCAGCCTCCTGAGTAGCTGGGATTACAGGCGCTTGCCACCAGGCCCAGCTAATTTCTGTATTTTTAATAGAGACGGGGTTTCACCATGTTGGTCAGGCTAGTCTCGAACTCCTGACCTCGTGATCCCCCCACCTCAGCCTCCCAAAATGCTGGGATTACAGGCGTGAGCCACCATACCCAGGTGAGACAGCATGTTTTTAATAAATCAAAGAAATAAAATACCTATCCTATTTATTTTAGAAAAACATTACTTCTACTTTCTGCAATACAAGCTGGTGAAAATAAAACAAACATAAAAAACCTCAGTCTCCCAATGTTTCCAGATTTTGACATCCTAGAAAGAAGAGCTGCAATGTCAAAACAATTATAATATTTGAAATAATTTAAAATGTCCACCAACAGGGATGGTTATATAAAATAAAATCCATTCACACTGTGCAACCCCACAGAGCAGCTTCAGTGAGATTGATCTCTGTCTGCAAACATAAAAAGATCTCAAAACACACTGTTAAGGGAAAAAAACAAAATGCAGAATACCTGTGTTTACAATGTGTAAAATAGAGTGCTAAATGCATATATGCACACTTCTCTACAACATATATGTCCAAAATACATAGGATAAGATCTGGAGGGATATAGAACCAACTAAGAAGATGACTGGGGCCGGGCGCGGTGGCTCAAGCCTGTAATCCCAGCACTTTGGGAGGCCGAGACGGGCGGATCACGAGGTCAGGAGATCGAGACCATCCTGGCTAACACGGTGAAACCCCGTCTCTACTAAAAAATACAAAAAACTAGCCAGGCGAGGTGGCGGGCGCCTGTAGTCCCAGCAACTCGGGAGGCTGAGGCAGGAGAATGGCGTAAACCCGGGAGGCGGAGCTTGCAGTGAGCTGAGATCCGGCCACTGTACTCCAGCCTGGGCGACAGAGCGAGACTCCGTCTCAAAAAAAAAAAAAAAAAAACAAAAAAAAAAAAAAAAAAAAAGAAGATGACTGAAAGGGAAAGGAGGCTTTAGGGAACTTAATACCTTTTTTACTTTTTCTGTACTGATGCAGTAAAGCTGCTTGTGACCATACAAATATTCAGGCTACAGTTTTATCTCACACTAGTATTAGGTTTTGGAAAAGGCTTCTACACCCAACCACTTAAAATTATATTTTAAAGAATCCTTAAAAACAACAAGTTTTGAAGCCTAAAAAAAAAAACCCTGAAAGAGATAATAAAGGATGAGGACACTAGCAGAACACTGAGAATGAC
Organism: Rhinopithecus roxellana; assembly: GCF_007565055.1. NCBI lineage: Eukaryota > Metazoa > Chordata > Mammalia > Primates > Cercopithecidae > Rhinopithecus > Rhinopithecus roxellana. The sequence continues at coordinate 118,050,815 of NC_044549.1, read as the reverse complement.
TGATTATAAGCAAATAATTTTCTCTCAGGTAAATTTACATCCCATATATAACATAAATATATCAAATGGATTCTGATATGTGGGTGATGTGATTTGGACATTGAGAAAACTGAGCAGTTTTAAGGTTCTTGATCTAAAAACAATCTCACTGACCCACTGAATATGCTCTTAGGAAATTTTTAAGAAGAAAATAACTAAAAATGTATACAAATATATATAATAGTCAATACAGGTTTACTTATATTAGCAAAAACATGGAAAACTTAAAACCACCAGCAAGAGAAAAGTAGTTTTTTAAAATGGTAGAACATTATACACTCATTAAAAATCGTATTTACAACCAATAAAGAAGATAATAAAGAAACAAACCATTTGCTATCCCTCCTACTAAACCTCATTAAAATAGCAATTAATACAGTAAAAAAGGATTGAGGAAACAGAAACATCTAGACTATCGGACATTCTATAAGGTAAGTTGACCTGAGCTCTTCAAATGTCAAGAAAGAAAAAAAAGACAGGAAGCCTTTTTTATATTAAAAGGAAAAAAGAGTATTTAATGTAGTATGTGATCCTTAATTAAATACTCAATGGGGCCAGACATGGTGAGCCTAGATCGCGCCACTGCACTCTAGCCTGGGTGACGGAGACTCTATCTCAACAAAAAATCAAGGCAGGCAAATCACGAGGTCAGAAGTTCGAGACCAGCCTGCCAACATGGTGAAACCCTGCCTCGACCAAAAATACAAAACATTAGGTGGGCGTAGTGGTGGGTGCCTGTAATCCCAGCTACTTGGGACGCTAAGGCAGGAGAATTGCTTGAACCTGGGTGGCAGAGGTTGCAGTGAGCCAAGACCATGCCACTGCACTCAAGCCTAGGCGACAGAGTGAGACTCCATCTCAAAAAAAAAAACAAAAAAAAAGAAAAAGAAAAAAAAAAGTCTGATAGGCCAGGCATGGTGCCTCACACCTGTAATTCCAGCACTCTGGGAGGCTGAAACAGGTGAATCACTTGAGCTCAGGAGTTCGAGACCAGCCTGGGCAACATGACAAGACCTTGACACTACAGAAAATACAAAAATGAGTCAGGTGTGGTGGCGTACGACTAAAATCTCAGCTACTTGAGGGGCTAAGCAGGGAGGATCAATTGAGCCTGGGAGGCGGCAGTTGCAATGAGCCATATTAGCACCACTGCACTCCAGCGCAGACAACAAAGTGAGAACCTGTCTTGAAAAAAAAAAAGAAAAGTGGAAATAAAAGTAAAATAAAATCTGACAAATAGCTTAACAGAGATCCAAAGAATTTTATCCATAATAGAAAAACAGAAGATTTTTGAAAGAACAATAAGAAAACAAGAAAATGTTCTGAGAAATTAGAAATATAGTGGCGGCCGGGCGCGGTGGCTCAAGCCTGTAATCCCACCACTTTGGGAGGCCGAGACGGGCGGATCGCGAGGTCAGGAGATCGAGACCAGCCTGGCTAACACGGTGAAACCCCGTCTCTACTAAAAAAATACAAAAAACTAGCCGGGCAAGGTAGCGGGCGCCTGTAGTCCCAACTACTCGGGAGGCTGAGGCAGGAGAATTGCGCGAACCCGGGAGGCGGAGCTTGCAGTGAGCTGAGATCCAGCCCCTGCACTCCAGCCTAGGCGACAGAGTGAGACTCCGTCTCAAAAAAGAACCAAATAGAAATACAGTGGCTGAACTAAAAATTTTTTTTAAAAAGTGAAAGAAAGAGCTAAAAGAAAAAGTTGAGGAAATATCCCACACACACACAAAAAGGCAGTTAAGTGAAAAGGTAAACAAGATAAAAGATCAATCCAGAAAGGTCAACATTCAATCAAGAGCTCCAGAGAAAACAGAAAATTAATTTCTCATGAATTTGTTTAGTTTCACATATATGATCATTAAAGAACAAAATTAACTTCTTGCAAATTTGTTTAGTTTCACATACATGATCATTAAAAACCTAGTTTCACACTGAGAGGGCCCAACAGGTGTCCTACACAATGACATCTAGACACATTCCCATGAAAGTACAAAATAAAAAACTTAATAGGCAAACCTCAAAGATTCTGGAAAAGAAGAACAGACAGTTACCCCAGAAGAATGATAATGAAACTAACAACAGCCTTTTCTTCAGCAATACTAAAATTTTGAAAAAAATATTAGCTTTCAAATTTCCTGAGAAAAATTATTTTCAATATAGAATTCATATAAAGATAATTATAAAAAAGAAGAGGTAATTTTCAGGCCCACAAAGATTTAGTTTTTCTTCCACATAGCCTTTAAAAGAAAGTTATAAGATACTCCAGCAAAACAAAATTCTTATCATACTGTCCTTTGACTATTTACTTGTCTGTATCCTCGTTATACTCTAAAACCTTTGTTCACTTTCAATCCTTGGCACCTGACACCAAGTAGGCACTCAATAAAAAAGTACTGGCATAGATTGTCCTCAGGAATGTGGAAGACTAACACAGAACCCCACGTAGTAATGAATCCCTCAATCTAACCCTCTGCTGTTTCAGAATCATGATCTCACGGTGAGACCTCTTCTCTGCAAACTCTACCTGCTTTAAAAGTTTAGCATTCTCGGCTACTGTAATACAATCCCCAAAGATGTCTTTTCTGTTAACTCCTATGACATTTATCACTTGATTATATACTATTATATTATGTACTGTTTGATATATCTAAGCATAGTTCTTCAAATGCATACTCCCTGAGGGAAGAAACTTTGACTTACATATACCACCAGAGCAAGTAGCACGATGTTGGACAATAGATACATTTGCTCTAACAGGCAACCAAAGAATTTCACTACAGGGGTCAGGATTAGAAACTCTTCTATAACCCAATCTCAGGCAATTAGAATATATCCTAAAATAATTCTCTGCATTGCAATAATCAAGAATTAACATTAGGTCGGCACAGTGGCTCACACCTGTAATCCCAGCACTTTGGGAGCCAAAATGGGCAGATCACCTGAGGTCAGGAGTTCGAGACCAGCCTGGGCAACACAGTGAAACCCTGTCTCTACTGAAAATACTTAAAAAAACTAGCTGGGTGTGGTGGTGGGTAACCTGTAATCCCAGTTACTCAGGAGGCTGAGGCAGGAAATCGCTTGAACCCAGGAAGCACATGTTCTAGTGAGCCAAGATCATGCCACTGCACTACAGCCTAGGTGAGAGAGTGAGACAGTCTCAAAAAACAAAAAAAGAGTTAACATTAATAGTGTTACAGTTCTTTTAGAATTTATCTAGCAGGCTTTCTGCTTTTTGCTGGAAAGCCCATAAAAAACAAACATGCAAAAAGAACATTAATATCATTACATATTTTAGCTGATATTTATTACCTACCATACATTTTTCAACAAGTATTTATTAAGTACCTACTATGTGATGGGCACATGTATTTTTATAACACATATAAACTATTTAAGAAACCCTCACATAATCCTAGATTAACATCTAAACATGAAAAAGTTCTCAAACTTTTTTCTTATTAATAAACACAGTCTTATTCAGAACTTGAGATTCAAAAAGATCACAGAACTGCTCTCTGGCTGGCTAAAGCTTACAATAAGGTAAGGCCCAGACCCCAGTCTGTCATATCAGTCTATGGAGGCTGCCATAATAAAACACCACACACTGGATCACTTAAACCAGTGGTCCCCAAACTTTTTGGCACCAGGGATTGGTTTCATCGAAGACAATTTTTCCACAGACAGGGTGGGGAAAACGGGTTTTGGGATGAAACTGTTCCATCTCAGATCATCAGGCATTAGATTTTCAAACCTAGATCCCTCACATGTGCAGTTCACAATAGGGTTCATGCTCCTATGAGAATCTAATGCTGCCGCTGATCTGACAGGAAGCGGAGTTCAGGCTATAATACTTGCTCACCCACCACTCACCTCCTGCTGTGAGGCCCAGTTCCTAACAGGCCACAAAGCAGTACCAGTCCATGGCCTGACCCCTGACTTAACAGAAATTTATTTTGCACACTTTCAGAGGCTGGGAAGTCCAAAATTAAGGTGCCCACAGATTCAGTTTCTGGTGTGGGCTCTCCTCCTGGCTTGCAGACTGCCACCTTCTCACTGTGTCCTCACATAGCAGAGAAATTGCTAGTGTCTCTTCTTCTTTTATAAGAAACCAATTCTGGCCGGGCGCGGTGGCTCAAGCCTGTAATCCCAGCACTTTGGGAGGCCGAGACGGGCGGATCACGAGGTCAGGAGATCGAGACCATCCTGGCTAACATGGTGAAACCCCGTCTCTACTAAAAAATACAAAAAACTAGCCGGGCGAGGTGGCGGGCACCTGTAGTCCCAGCTACTCGGAGGCTGAGGCATGAGAATGGCATAAACCCGGGAGGCGGAGCTTGCAGTGAGCTGAGAACCGGCCACTGCACTCCAGCCCGGACGACAGAGCGAGACTCCGTCTCAAAAAAAAAAAAAAAAGAAAAGAAACCAATTCTATCAGATCAGGGCTCCATTTTTATGACTTCCTTTAACTTCTATCACATCCCTAAAGGTCCTATCTCTAATACAGTCTGAGTTAGGCTTCAACATATGAATATGGGGGACATAATTCAGTCCATAGCATCATTTCCTGAACTTTCTCTATGATACAGATCCAAGGATATCTGGATGAAAAGACTGAAACCATTTAATTAGACGATTTAATTTTACAGAAAATTGGCAGGCAGGGAGGTTAAATGACTTGGTTAAGTCACATTAACAGTCAGTCACAGAATTTAAGATTAGAACCCAAGTCCCTCATCTCCTCCATTCTACCCAACTTTCTCTCATCACACCATGAACAGTAGTGAAGTCATCAAGTACATGAACGTTCAAGGAGCTGCATGAGACATCATTAATCATGAAACCTCCCACATGAACTCCAAACTCACATAACCAATGCCTACTCAATACTACAGGTGGGTGTCTAATACAGATCATAAACTTAACATGTACAAAATTAAACTCCTAATTTTCTTCTCCAACACCTCCTTTGGCTCCCAATCTTTCCAGATGCTTCAGCCAAAATACTATGGAGTCACCCTTGACTCCTCACATCTTTTATTCAGTGCATCAGCATATCTTGTGTTAGTTCTCCTTTCAAAACATATCCAAACTTCTATAATTAAATGTTAAAAAAAATTCAAAATCTGGCCAACCACTTTTCACCACCTCTAATATCAACCTCATGATCCAAACTGCCAATGTCTTTCCATTTGAATTATTACAAGAACATTTAACTCCATGCTTCTATCTCTGGCCCCTAGAACCTACTCTCAAAAACCAATTTGAGATCATGTCACTTCCATACGAGAACAGCTCTCCAATAGTTTCCCAACTCATACTTACTAAAATCCAAAGGTCTTATAATTTCCTCATGATTAGGACTACAATTACCTCTCTGATGTCATCTCTAAACCACACTCCCACTCTCTCATTCCACTCCAGCCACATTGTCCTCCTTTCTGTTCCCTGTGCATGTCTGCCCCCCTCACCGTCCTTAAAAAGGCCACCTTTATTAACAAGGCTTTCCCTGACCATCATAATTAAAATGGCATATTTCCCTAGCCCGTTCCCTTTCCTTGCTTTATTTTTCTCTTTCACTTAACATCATCTGACATACTATGTACTTGTTTAATGTTCATCTATCCCTAGCTCCATGAGGAAAGAGATTTGTTTGTTGTGGTAGTGTATCCTCAGCACCTAGAAGAGGATTTGGCAAATATTAAATGCTCAATAAATATCTGATGACTGAATGAGTGAATGCATGAATGAATAAAGTCATAAAACTGGGCTTCAAAAGCTCATCTTGTCTAGCATCATAATTAGAAAGCCATAAATAAAAAAACAAGTTTTTTCCCTTTCTGACAGAATAGTACAGTGAGTTGAAGTCAAAATATCAGGGATTAATGTAGTTATAGGGCCAAATGCAACAAGGAAAGAGAATGATATATACATAGCCCTTAAGTCACTCAGAGACTTATGATTGTAGTTTTCAGCCACATAATCCTTTCCAGCTGAAAATGCCCAAATATTTAGTAAAGAAAGTGTGTGTGTGTGTGTGTGTGTGTGTGTATGCCAAGTGTGTGTGTCTGATGGCACTGCCCTCACATGAAAACAAACAAAATTAACTATAAGCCTATTTGTATTTATGTATAGAAATGCATAGTCAGCCGGTCATGGTGGCTCACACCCGTAATCCCAGAACTTTGGGAGGCCGACACGGGCAGATCACCTGAGGTCAGGAGTTCAAGACCAGCCTGGCCAACATGGTGAAACCCTGTCTCTACTAAAAATACAAAAATTAGCCAGGCTTGGTGGCGGGCGCCTGTAATCCCAGCTATTCAGGAGGTTGAGGCACAAGAATCTCTTGAATCTGGGAAATGGAGGTTGCAGTGAGTTGAGATCGTGCCACTGCACTCCAGCCTGGGTGACAGTGCAAGACTCCGTCAAAAAGAAAAAAAAAAGGAGGGAAGGCAGGCAGGCAGGTATAGTAATAATATAGGAAAGCAGGCCAGGCACAGTGGCTCAGACCTATAATCCCAGCATTTTTGGAGGCTGAAGCAGGGCTGCTTGAGGCCAGGAGTTCAAGACCAGCCAGAGGTGAGATCCCTTCTCTATTAAAAAAAAAAAAAAAAAAAATAGCTGGGTGTGGAGGCATGCACCTGTAGTCCCAACTACTCAGTAGGCTGACGCAGGAGAATTGCTTGAGAATTTGAGGCTGCAGTGAGCTATGATCATGCCACTATACTCTGGCTGTGGCAATAGAGTGAGATAGTATTTTCTAACCAAAAAAAAAAAAAGGTAAAAAAGAAAACATATAGGAAAGCTTTAAACAAAACTTTGTCAGAGAAAATGGGATTACTGAAGGGAGGTAGTCACTTTTACTCTATACATTTGTGTTATCTATTCCTTAGGCAACAATAGTTTGTTCAACTTTATTTAGGTAACATAAAAATTAACAAAATAAAGCTCTTCAACCTCCTTCCTCAGAGATGACCACTAATAACAGTTTGTTGTGTACCATTACAGATCTTCTGCTTGCACAATCAAATGGACACATGCAAATAACTTTTAAAAAATAAGTTAAATGACAAGAATTCTGTTTCCAAAAAAATGGAGTAGACATACTTTTCCCTATTCCTCCTGCCAAGAACAACTAAAAACTCTTACGTTACATATAAAATAAACCTAAGAAGACCCCAAAAGGTAGAAGAAAAAATATAGAGACTGGCTAGAGACCTCAGGACCAAGTACACAACATGGTAATGAATTCTCTGGGTTTTCATTTTACCTCTTATAACCCACACTTGGAGGGTGGAAATGAAGAAGTCAATAACTCAGAAACACCAGAGGCACAATCAAAAATCCCCAACAAAAGCCTGCTCTTTTTAACCAAAGGACCAGGAAAGGGACAGCCTTGCAACACAGAAAAGTTTTAGACAATAATTACTCTACTCCAACCAAACACTACAGAAAAAAACTGTGACCCCACCCATGTCTGCAAAGAACTTGATTTTCCAACTCCCTCAACCCCTCCAACAGATTCATGTCAGAAAAGGCCATATAGAGAACAGGACTTTCATCCTAGCCAGGTGATAATAAAACACCACCACCACACCCATGCACCCTGCAGTCTCAGTGGAGACCATGTGGGGAGAGTAAAAGGTACTCCCATTCCTTCTAGCCAGAGAGGCTTCAGTAAAGGCCTAGTGAGGAGCCAGAACTCCCACCCCAGCATAGCAATTAAGAGGAACATCCCCTCAAGTGTCAATGGAGGCTAACTGGGGAACCTGTACTTGTATCCCCTGTATTTCATGCCATATGGGGACTCACACTTGCACCCTCATACTGCATTAAGAAGGCAGCACACTCTCCCACTGAGAAACAGCCAAAATAAAAAGGTCAAATAGGATTACTAGTCACACAACATAATACTAAAAACATCCAAGTTTCAATAAAAAATCACTCATCACATCTAGAACCAGGAAAACCTCAAAATGAATGAAAAAGACAATCAATAGAAGCCAATACCTAGATAACAAAGATATCAGAATTACATGATGAAGGCTGGGCATAGTGGCTCACGCCTGTAATCCTAGTACTTCAGGATGCTGATCACCTGAGGTCAAGAGTTTAAGACTGGCCTGGCCAAAACGGAGAAACCCCGTCTCTACTAAAAATAAAAAAATTAGCCGGGCATGGTGGTAAATGCCTGTAATTCCAGCTACTTGGGAGGGTGAGGCATGAGAACTGCTTAAACCCAGGAGGTGGAGGTTACAGTGAGCCGAGATCATGCCACTGTACTCCAGTCTGGGTGACAGAGTGAGACCTTGTCTCAAAAAAAAAAAAAAAAGAATAATATGAGAAAGCAGCCATCATAAAAATGCTTCAAAGAAGTCAGGCCCAGTAGCACGCACCTGTAGTTCCAGCTACTTAGGAAGCCAAGACAGGAGGATCACCTGAGCTCAGGTGTTAGAGGCCAGCCTGGACAACATAGTGAGACCCCATCTCTTAAAAAAATAATGGTTCAAATAAGCAACAATGAGCATATCTAAAACAAATTAAAAAAAAAAAAAAGGTCTCCCTAAAGAAACAGAGGACATAAAGAAGAACCAAATAATAATTTTTTATTTTTATTTTTTGAGATGGAATCTCGCTCTACCACCCAGGATGGAATGCAGTGGCGTGATTTCGGCTCATTGCAACCTCTGCCTCCTTGGTTCAAGCAATTCTCCTGCCTCAGCCTCCCAAGTAGCTGGAATTACAGGCACATGCCACCACGGCCGGCCTATTTCTGTATTTTTAATAGAGATAGGGTTTCACACATTGGTCAGGCTGGTCTCGAACTCCTGACCTCAAGTGATCTGCCTGCCTCAGCCTCCCAAAAAGCTGGGATTACAGGCATGAGCCACTGCACCTGGCCCCAATTAATAATTTTAGACTACAAATAGAATAACCAAAATAAATAAGTTAAACAAGCTTACACAATGCATTCTTGCTTTTTACACTCAATACATAATGAAAATCCAAGTCTCTCTGTACACAAACATACAGTATTTTTTAGTAGCTATAGTACTCTACCGTAGGAATTAACTATCATTTATGTAACTAATCCTCAATTAATGGGCATTTATATTATTTATAATTTTTTACTATTATATATCATACATATGGGCATAATTATCTAGGTCATTTTTAATTATGTCACTAAAAGTGAGAGTGCTATTATGAAAGGGTACACACAGATTCTTTTGGCTTTTTTTGAAACAGGGTCTCATACTGTTGCCCAGGCTAGAGTGCAGTGGCACAATTATAGCTCACTGTGGCCTCAAACTCCTAGGTTCAAGCAATCCTCCTGCCTCAGTCTCTTCAGCAGCTGGGACTACAGGCACACGCCACCACACCTGGCTAATTTCTTTTTATTAGATGGGGTCTATGCTGCCCAGGCTGGTCTCAAGCTGCTAGACTCAAGTGATCCCCCCACCTCAGCCTCCCAAACCACTAGGATTACAAGCATTAGCCACCATTCTCAGCAAGTTTTAAAGTTTAACACACACTGCCAAATAACCCTCCAAAAGAGTTGCATCAATCTATAGTCCCACTAATAGTGTCTGTACATATACCTACTTTTTCACATTCTTGCCAACAATAGATATTGTGTAAACGTTTTTCCTTGTTTTCTAGTTTGACAGATGAAAACAGTACTTCATTGTTATTTGTACATATATTTCTATTTTTTTAGACAGGGTTTGCTCTATCACCCAGGCTGAAGTGCTGTGGTGCGATCTCAGCTCATGGCAGCCTTGACCTCCTGGGCTCAAGTAAGCCTCCCACCTCAGCCTCCGAAGTAGCTGGAACTACAGGCGCTTACCACAACATCCAGCTAATTTTTTGTTGTTCTATTTTGCTTGTAGAGATGGGGTGTCATCTGCCTGCCTTGGGCTCCCAAAGTGCTGGGATTACAGGCATGAGCCAACATGCCCAGCCTTTTTACATACATTTATTATTGATATGTTAAATATATTTTCATGTGTTTAGAAGTCAAAACATAGCCATGCGCAGTAGCTCATGTCTGTAATCCCAGCACTTTAGAAGGCCTAGGCGGGCAGATCACTTCAGGTCAGGAGTTCGAGAACAGCCTGGCCAACATGGCAAAACCCCATCTCTGCTTAAAATACAAAAATTAGCCAGGCATGGTGGTGTATGCCTGTAGTCCTAGGTGCTTGGGAGGCTGAGGCAGAAGAATCGCTTGAAAACAAGAGGAGGAGGTTGCAATGAGCCAAGACTGCACCACTGCACTCCAGCCCAGGCGACAGAGCAATGTTCCATCTCAAAAAAAAAAAAAAAAAAAAAATAGTCTTTCTTTTAAAAATTACCAACGAAGATCTTCTGTGAATTCTCACTGTTTATCTTACTAATATAACAGTCTTTGGTATTTTAGAAATATTATCAGCCAGGTGTAGTGGCTCATGCCTATACCACATAATCCCAGCACTTTGTGACCTGTGGTTGGAGGATCACTTGAGCTCTGGAGTTCGAGACCAGTCTGACAGGAACACAGCAAGACCTCATCTCTAGTAAAAATTTTAAAAATTAGCCAGGCGTAGTGGTGTGCGCCTGTAGTCCCAGTTACTCAGCAGTCTGAGGTAGAAGGATCACTTGAGCCTGGGAGATGGAGGTGGTAGTGAGTTATGATCGTGCCACTGCACTCCAGCCTCAGAGGAAGACTCTGTCTCAAAAAAAAGAAAAGAAAAGAAAAAAAGACTAAAATTCTCCCTGTCTTCCTTTTTGAAAAAAAATTAAAGTGAAAAAGAGAAGAAATATTACCCATTTATGCAAACATATTTTCTCCCATTCTGTTTTCACTTTGCTTATGCTGTTTTTTTGGCAGCAGAATTTTTAGTTGGTTTAACTTCCATTTTAAAATTTAACTAAATCTTTGCCCCATTGAAGTTGAAATACTAAAGACACAAACCTAAAGGCTCAGTCCAAATTAGTTTTAAAGCCAAACAATCATAAAATCACCCCTCCACTACTGATAATTGTTTAGAATTAGTCATGATTCTAACTAAAGATAAGAATGCAGGTACCCACTAGTTACCTATACATTCAATTAACAACAGTCTACTCTCCAAACCACATATAGATGGAGTATCTGTTATATGAAATCTTTGGGACCAGAAGTGTTTTGGATTTTCTTTGTTTTTGTTTTTCAGATTTTGGAAAGATACAAAGTGGTTTAACATGCCAAAACTAAAAATCCAAAATCCAAAATGTTCCAATGAACACTCCCGCTTTGAGAGTCATGTTGGTGTGCAAAAATTTCAGATTTTAGAGCGTTTCAGGTTTTCACATTAGCAACAATCAGTCGGTAGGTACACAGTTCCCCCAGGTGGTATGATTGGACTTTTGACTTGATCAATTCTTAAATAATATTCCATTTCCCCATTGGGATCCCACTTCTACTCTAAGCCCCAACTACCCAGTTGGTTACTTGACAGCCCTTTTTTCTTCTGGAGAATGGACCCTTTCCCATGGCTTCACTGTTATCTGGAAACCTAACTCAAAATAACCAAAACTCTGAAAACTACTAGTCTGCTACCTGACGGCTCATTATCATCACCACTTCAGAGATTTCTATTACCACGCTCCACCCCCTTTTTGGATATTGACCTAAACTTACTAAGTTACCTTGGGCATTATAATTTTTACTGCTAGTCAAATTACGTGAGCAGAAGCTCACAAAGAATATTAAATAAAGCAAATGTAATGTTTTATTCCTTTATTTTACTGGGATTCTGTTCTTCCTACTTATCTTCTCCCACCAGCCATTTATAGCTTTTGGTATACTTCATGGTATAATACTGCTGGTTTATGACAAGTATCATTAACAATGTCATACATATAAGCACAATCACTAGAATTCTAACTTCTGTGAATGTCACATACATAAAGCCATAATGAAAGAAAAGTTTAAAAAGATACCTTTTAATAACATGAAGGAAAAAAATTCAAAATAACATTATCTATACAAATATATTCTATCGTTATTCCAGTATTTTGCAGAATAAAGAATTTGTCTATATAATTTCCTTCAGTAGCCCACAAAATGTTTACCACTCCTTTCCCACTACCATTGTATTAATTAAAGACATCTGATGTCAATGACCAAAACTACAGTATTAATGCTTAGAGCTAGGTTACATTACTTAACTTTTTCATTTTCTTTAACATCTTCAAGTCATAGGTAACTTTTTAATCTAATCTTGTTCCTACTCCAGGACATTCCCACGCAAAAAAAAAAAAAACCAAAAAAAAAAAAAAAACTATATGCTGACCACAGCATGTATTTAGCAAAGACCTTACCCTTAGCTAAAGAAATACAGCACAATTTCACCTTCAATTCCTTAACAAACTACAAACTATATTGTATGGGAGCCAATTTTATGAAGTATCAAAGTATTACCATTCTGGACCAGGAAAAAGTATCCAGAAAGGACATTACTAGGTTTTCAAGTAAAGGCAATTTGCTCCCCACCAGGAGACACCTTTAGTTATCACACTAGAGGAAGGAGAAAGACCACAAGCTGCTGGTATCTAGTAGCTAGGGGTGCTGCTAAACATCCTATAATGTACACAATAGACCCCGACAACAAAGAATTATCTGGCTCATAATGTCCACAGTGATGAGGTTGGGAAACCTGGGACAAATAATGAACTGTGAATATGAACTGCATTGTATCCATGTTATATTTCCTGAATTTAATAATTTTTCCGTGGCTTCACAGAACAATAGCCTTGTTCTTAGGAAATACACATCAAAGTATTTAGGAATAAAGGAACATGTCTCAACTTACAAATGACTCAGAAAAAAATAATATGTACACATGTAGTGGGAAAGAATGAATGATAAAGTAATGGAGCAATATGCTAATAATTGATTAATCTGAGTAGAGTATATACAGAAATTTTTTTATTATTCTTGCAGTTTAAAATTATACCAAAATTAAAGCTAAACAAGTATTATCATGCCCATAAATTTATTTTACCTGGGAAACTTTGCACAATTTCCCAATATATTTGTGCAATATAGCAAATCAGCTTTCTTTTACTCTTTTCTCAAAATAAATTACCCTATCTCGAATGGATACTTGCAAATTGAACCCAAATAACTCATTTAAGCTGAAAGTATAATTTCTAAAATGTGAATGGCGCAAAGTTAGAAATGCTTAGATGTCTACCAAGGACATGACATTCTATTGTATATCACAGTAAATTCATGGCCAATATCCCTGCATTGTGTATTTCAGGCTTTCAATACACACTGAAAACTGAAACCACTTAAGATCTGAACATGATCAATGCAAAAGGATATACAAGAAATAATACAAAAGTATTTTTAAGACTCAGATTTTCGTAAGTTTAACATTAGTTGTGAATTCTTGAATTTTATCATTCCTATTTCTGGGCAATTGTTACTTTAAACAGCATGCAACAAATCATAATAACAGCTTCATAAATAACAAGTTTACTTTTGGAAAACAATTCTTTAAAATTTTAAATCCAGGAAAAAAAGATTTAGGGAACTTACAGACGTTTGGGACATACTTGACTGTTGTGTGACACTTCCTGTGGGAGATGTAGATGGTCTTCCACTGGACAAACTTGCCTAAAATAGTAAGACCTTTATAATACATCGGTAAAAACCTAAAGTTAAGAACTTTCTGGTACCATGATAACACAAAACCACGACAATAAATGTCAAAAGGCCTATGCATGAAACAATTAATTTTACAGTCAACATGGCTTAAGCTTTGGTTAAACAGATTTTTTAAATAAGAAAAAACTGAATGGTGAAAACAGGGGATCCAAAGACTAGTCTTATTTTTATTAACTACTTTATTGTCAGTTTCACTTTACGGGTCTCTGTCATCTTTAAAATGGAATCACTACTCCGGAGTTATGAAAAAGAAATTAGAGCTACAGCAAGTGCCAGTGGGTTTCAGTTTCCTAACTTGTATCATGAACGTGTTATTTAAAATTACACTACTAAGAAGAAGCAACAGCTGAGAATCTGTTGGTAACAGAAATAAACCTTTTTCAGGTTCAGTCAACTGAGATCCTCCTCTGGTGAGGGGATTTAAGATTAAATCTTAACAGCTTTATTTAAATAGTATAACAACAACAAAAATATTTTTTAAAAACATGCATTTAATAATGAAATCCTGTTATCAGTGGGAATATGATTGGATTTTAGAAAGATGGATATACATATCTTTGTATAGATAATTTCTGGAGAAGTATGTATTAAATTGTTACAGTGGCCACCTTTGAAGAATGGGAAACAGTGGTAGGCAGGGAAAAGGAACAGCTTTACTTTATCTCTTATAAACAATTTAATATTGTTTGATTTTTTAATGAGTATAATTACTTACATAATGTTTTAAATCTTATTTTTAGTAAAAATACAATTTATGTAAGCCTAAGTACTCACTGTTGTATCTAGAACTATATACATATAACAAAGCCACTAGTAGCAGTTCTCCAGTCTGGATAAAAAGTACTGAGACAAAAGCTAGAAACAGAGTAACATAAAAAACATAGCCCCTTTCTCTCAATTAACTTCTATTTGGCAACCTATTAATAAGTTTCCTTCAGGAAAAATAACCACAGGACATCTGAGAACTCTGAAATAATACCCAATGTATTTATTTTCAGTAACTACTTACAGAAAACAGAAACTTTGGTCTCATAAACTCTTAATTTGTTTTAGTCTTACCTGAACGGCAGCAAGACTCTGAAGCTGGGAGCTGCTTAAATGCTGCTGCTGAAGAGCTGCAGTATGCAGCATTAAGTGCTGCTGTTGGGCTGCATACATTTGCTGAAGGTACTGAGCAGCTGAGCTGGGAGGCCGATGCAACGCCTGTTGAATTACCTGTGATAAGTCAATTGAACCAATGTCAAACCATAATCTCAACCTTTATCTTAATCAGAAAATGAAAATATAAAAAAGTGGCAGTTTAAAATTTCACTGTTTTAATACATAATATCATCAAGCTTATTAACATATCTCTTTCCTAGTTACATATCACTAGAAACCACTAACTTGTACACATCAAAACTACCCAGTGGGCTGGAAGCGGTGGCACAAGCCTGTAATTCCAGCACTTTGGGAGGCCGAGGTGAGCGGATCACAAGGTCAGGAGTTCGAGACCATCCTGGCTAACATGGTGAAACCCCTCTCTACTAAAAACACAAAAAATTAGCCAGGCGTGGTGACACATGCCTGCAGTCTCAGCTACTCGGGAGGCTAAGGCAGGAGAATTGCTTGAACCCGGGAGGCAATGGCTGCAGTGAGTGGAGATCATGCCACTGCACTCCAGCCTGGGCGACACAGCGAGACTCCATCTCAAAAAAAAAAAAAAAAACCCAGTGGACAATTCACAAAAGACAGGCCAACTAAGCATTTCAAAAGATTTTTAATCTCACCAGTAGTCAAAAACTTACAAATTAAAACAAGATACTATTTTCCAACTTTCAGATGGATAAAGATTTAAAAGATTATACTACTACCTGGGAAACCAATACTCCCATACTGCTAGTAATAATTTAAGTTGGTATAACCTTTTTGGATAAAACTTGGTAGAATTCAGGGCTTGAGTGTGGAGAGAAATACCTTTACCATGCAGTCATTACAAACAGTAATGTAGATCAGTGCTGTCCTATACAGTAGCCACTAGTCACATGTGCCTACTGAGCACTTAAAATGTGGCCAGTGCAACTAAAGAATTGAATTAATTTTAAATTGAATTTTAATTAATTCTAATTTTAATGTAAATGTAACTTGTGGTAACCACTGACCACTGTAGTGCACATTGCTGATACTGATCTATATTTACTAACAAAAAAAAATCAGTGGGTTACAAAATAGTATATAGAGTAAGGTACCATTTTTATATTAAAATATTTGAAAGAATCAGTCCAGGCACAGTGGCTCACACCTGTAATCCAGCACTCTGGGAGGCCGAGGCGGGTGGATCACGAGGTCAGGAGATCAAGACCATCCTGGCTAACACGGTGAAACCCTGTCTCTACTAAAATTACAAAAAATTAGCAGGATGTGGTGGTGGGCGCCTGTAGTCCCAGCTACTCGGGAGGCTGAGGCAGGAGAATGGCGTGAATCTGGGAGACAGAGCTTGCAGTGAGCCAAGATAGCGCCATTGCACTCCAGCCTGGGCGAAAAAGTGAGACTCCGTCTCAAAAATACATATATATTTGAAAGAATCCACAGGAAAACTTTCAAAGACCACTGATGAGTAGCTAGAGGTGATTTTTAGCTTCTAGTTCATACTTTCCTATAAATGTCTGAAAATCTTACAATGAATAGGTATTATTAATAATCATATAAGATTACAAAGCACTGGGCATGTTGGTTCATGCCTGTAATCTCAACACTTGGGGAGGCCAAGGCAGGCTGATCACCTGAGGTCAAGAGTTCAAGACTCGCCTGGCCAACATAGTGAAACCCTGTCTCTACTAAAAATAAAAAAATTGGCCAGGCATGGTGGCATGTGCCTGTAATCCCAGATACTGGGGAGGCTCAGGTGGGAGAACTGCTTGAACCCAGGAGGTGGAGGGTGCAGTGATCATGCCACTGCACTCCAGCCTAGATGACAGAGCAAGACCCCATCTCAAAAAAAAGAAATAAAATAAAATTTAAAAAATTATAAAGCTATTTCTTCTTTAGAAAATTACTGAATAATTTTTTAAAATTTTAAATGTCAAATACTTTGTTTTGCTTCAACATTGAATAAAACTATTCTTACTTTAAAAATTCCTTAAAAAGTGTTAATTACTGTGAATATTTATTAGTAAAATGTAAAATCTGAGCCTGAAACTTCATAAATAAATATAGAAGTACTCTAGTAAAATCAGAGAAAATTCCTACACTTGTCCAAAAGGTTAAGTCAGAATAAGTCAATCCTATACAACCAAATCCAAAAGTCACACTGTGCTCACTGTGACTCAAACAGCACAGAACCCTAATTGCAGCATCAAACCAGAGTTTTCAAAGAGCTAAGGGAATAATAGTGCCATAATCCTATAGCTTGAGGGTCTCTCAGGACATCTTGAACCATAATACCATGAATCCTTTTATCTAAATTTCAAGAAAGCATATTTCTGTGTGTTATTGTTTATTTTCATGTGTTAATATCTCATCTCTCCAACTACAGACTGCTATGCCTGATACAAATTTCTGTCACAAAATCAATGGGAGCTTTTGACCCCTACCTGCAGGCGACTACAGGCCAGCATTAAGTGATTCAGTATTATAACAACATACTTTTTTTAGTCAGATCAATCTCTATTTGTTCTTCTAATTCCATAACAAAATTCTAAAATCACTGGACAACAGCCAGAAAAAACTTCTAAAATCAAACTGAAATAACAATCTATTTGATACATACTTTTGTCAGAGTATACTCATTTTTTCTGTTGTCAGCATAATCTTTCCCTACTATTCAATGCTCAACTTATAGCAATGAGTAAATAAAAGTAATAGATACAGCACATTGTTCTTATTTATTATAAATTCTTATTCACCCAAGGAGGGTGAAGAGAATTCCCAGGACTGAAAAACGAAAGCTGGAAAATTAAAGAATTACTTAAGTAGTTCAATAAATATTGATGGATTGCATTTTGGGAGAAGCAATTCTATGGTCTCATAAGAACCAGAGTTAGTACTATTTATGAGATATATCTATATCTACGTATCTTTCTATGAATTTTTTATTAATCTATGCAGCTTAATTGAAAACTAGAGGACAAAATAGTATATTAAGCTATCATATTATCAGTGGTGATAATCCCAGCACTTTGGGAGGCGTGGTGGCTCATCCCAGCACTTTGGGAGGCCAAGGCAGGAGGACAGCTTAAAGAAAGAAGGTCAAGACCAGCCTGGGCAACACAGTGAGATCCTGTCTCTACAAAATAAAAAAATTAGCCAAGCACAGCGGCATGTGCCTGTAGTCTCGACTACTCAGGAGGCTGAAGCAGGAGGATCACTTGAGCCCAGGGGGTTGAGACCTGTGATCATGCCACTGGACTCCAGCGTGGGCAACAGAGAGAGGGAGGAAAAAAAAAAAAAGGGCCGGGCGCGGTGGCTCACGCCTATAATCCTAGCACTTGGGGAGGCTGAGGCAGGCGGATTACCAGGTCAGGAGATAGAGACCATCCTGGATAACATGGTGAAACCCCGTCTCTACTAAAAATATAAAAAATTAGCTGGGCACAGTGGCACGTGCCTGTAGTCCCAGCTACTCGGGAGGCTGAGGCAGAAGAATCACTTGGACCGGGGAGGTGGAGGTTGCAGTGAGCCGAGATCATGTCACTGCACTCCAGTCTGGGCTATAGGGTGAGACTCAGCCTCAAAAAAAAAAAAAAAAATTTACATCCTTTTCCCTACATCCCTTACCTCAGCGAAAGGTAAAAAACATTAAAATCCCACTCTGCATGCAAGTTTTAATTTCTGGTGAACCGGCTGGTTCCACTCCACAGTTACTTCGGAAAATTAAATCCTAAACCATAAAATAGTTAAATAGACATTATACTGGGGTATCCACCATGGAAACATGGAGCAGAGGAAAGACTATATTGCAAGCAGTTGTTTTCAGGGTAGATGCAATTACCCTGATTCTACCGAAAGAAAGCAGGTATAATAGAAAAAGTAAGAATTCAGAGTGATTAAGGGCACAAAGGCTGAAGTCTGAGAACTAGCTAGGTGAGTTTGGGAAAGTTATTTAGCCAATTTAAAACATTTATTTTCCCATCAGTAAAATGGAGATAATAATAATAGCTACTTCATAGAGGGATGGTAACTATTAATGGAGGTAATTCATGTAACATTTACCAAATGTTTGGCACGTAGTAATTATTCAATAAGTATTAGCTATTACTATCTACTGAAAACCTATAATGTGCCTTATACAGTTCTAGATACTTCATTTAATCTCAAAGATACTTCATTTAATCCTCTGAGTAACTAACGAAATAGGTAGTCTCATCCTCATTTTAGTTTTCTGAGGCTCAAGGGGATTATGTCTCATGCCCAAGGCTATATAACTCCTAAAGATAATGAAAACGGAATTCAAACAAAGCATAATAGAGTTGAAAGTCCATGCCCTTTTTATATAATACCATATTGCCCCAACCTCCATTATCATAAATGTTAACTAAGTAAACTTTACTTTCTCAACTAAGTGACTTCCTAGTTCAATATTCCCTTCCCCCTCTGCTCCTAAGGGATTTAGAATGGATCCTCCTGCTTAGGGGTCTTAGACCACTTGGGTTTAAAATGAACTTCATAACATATCTACATAGCTTAACAGATCTCCTTAAGTCCATATTTTGAGTTCCAATATAAAATAGATAAACCTACAGCCACTCTGCATGTTGGGGCTCTAGGCTGAGTGTCTTCACATTGCAGCAGCACCATAGAGACTTTCCCCTTATAATTTTCTTTACACATAATCTTATAAACTACATGCTGACAAACGTAAGCCCTCTCAATACTATATATATATATATATATATATATATAATTTTTTTTTTTGAGACGGTGTCTCGCTCTGTCACCCACACTGGAGTGCAGTAGCACAATCTTGGCTCACTGCAAGCTCCGCCTCCCAGGTTCATGCCATTCTCCCGCCTGAGCCTCCTACGTAGGTGGGACTACAGGCGCCCACCACCACGCCCAGCTAATTTTTTGTATTTTTAGTAGAGAGGGGGTTTCACTGTGTTAGCCAGGATGGTCTCGATCTCCTGACCTCGTGATCCGCCTGCCTCAGCCTCCCAAAGTGGTGGGATTATAGGCATGGGCCACTGCACTCAGCTTTTTTTTTTTTTTTTTTGAGATGAAGTCTCACTCCTTTTGCCCAGGCTAGAGTGCAGCGGCGCACTTGGCTCACTGCAACCTCTGCCTCCAGAGTTCAAGTGATTATTCTGCCTCAGCCTCCCAAGTAGCTGGGATTACAGGTATGCACTACCATGCCTGGCTAATTTTTGTGTTCTTAGTAGAGACGGGATTTCACCATGTTGGCAAGGCTGTTCTCAAACACCTGAACTCAAGTGATCCGCCAGCCTTGGTCTCTCAAAGTGCTGGGATTACAGATTTGAGCCACCACAACTCGCCTTTTTTTTTTTTTTTGAGACAGGGTCTCACTCTGTCACCTAGACTAGAGTACAGTGGTGTGATCACAGTTCACTGCAGCCTCAACTTCCTGGGCTCAAGCAATCCTCCCACATCAGCCTCCTAAGTAGCTCAGACCACTGGCGCACACCACCATGCCCTGCTAATTTTTGTATTTTCTGTAGAGATGGGGTTTTAACATGTCCCAGCTGGTCTCCAACTCCTGAGCTCAAGCTATCTGCCTGCCTTGGCCTCCCAAAGTGTTGGGATTATAGGTGTGAGCCACCACACCTGGCCAATAGTATTTTTATTAATTAACTTTGTTGGCTGTTGCTGTGGTCGAATGTGTCCCCCAATTAAGTATATGTTGGAAACTTAATCTCCAGTGCAACAATGTTAAGAGGTGGGACCCCGAGGGGTGATTAGGCCATAAGGACTCCGCCCACATGAATAGATTAAAGGATATTTTAAAAGGGCTTGAGGCTGCCATCTAATGAGGCAACAAGAGGGCCCTGGTGAGATGCCAGCACCTTCATACTGGATTTCCCAGCTTCCAGAAATGTGAGAAGTAAGTTTCGTTTCTTTATAATTACCCAGTCTTGGTATTCTGCTATAACACACAACGGATTTAGACAGTTGACTCAAACATTAGTAATTCTAACTGTACATTTGAGAATATGAAACAATACATAAATCTGGCTTAAGCAAAAAGTAATATGACATCTTAAGTCTTAGACTACCCATCACTACAGCTGAAATACCTGTACAGCATGTCGGTCTGAACCACTGTAGACAGAGATCTGTGGCTGCTGCATTCGAGAGGAGGAAGTGGTGATGGTGGTGGTGGTGGTACTGCTGGTTGTTGTTGACACAGAAGATGCTCCCGGGTTTGGTTCACTATCCATAGCTGTACTATGATCCTTAAATCTGGCAGGTCACACAAAGGGTTTGTATTGGTAAAAGCATTATCTTATGAGCTTTAAAGAATGTTCATTCCAAAGAAATAATCAGCAGTAATCTAAACTGCTAGGAAGGCCCTCATAAAAGAGAGCACACAGTCCCTGTAAGCACTTAGAAGGGAAAAATACTTCACATATATGGAGCATATTTAATAGTTAATACCTACTACATTTGAATTCAAATGATTCAGAATATGTAACTCAGATAAAGCATAGCCAAAAGTTTATCTTTGCATTACTGAAAGATTTGTTTTAAACCAGAACAGGCGATGACAGAATACTAAACTACCTAGGAAAATAAAAATTTAAGCAGTATCAGAGTATTTTAAAACACTTCTTTACATTCTTTTGATTACACTAATTACAAACTAAAGTCATTCTTACCTATACATTAGAACAGAATGCCTAAGGACTCATGTTAACTAGCTTAGTTTAGTTTACCATATATACTTTGCTTAAAAAATAAATTTTTAAAAAATGTTAAAAAGTAATTTTTTTTTAACTCACACTGGCTTTTCCCCTAATCAGTCTACAACACTGTCCTTACTACTTCTAATGACTGAGTTATACTTATTAGCAGGTTGCTGTAAGAACACAGAGAAGCAGCTAACAGCAACTTCCCATATCCTTACAAAATCTTTTTCACAAAGAATTACTCCAGATTTTGAGAACATAAATTATGTTCCTTCCACATGAATGGACAGTAAAGTACACTTTTATACCAGACTTTCTGATCTTTTCCCTCCAATACTATAATCTTACTTGTACAAAATTCCACTAAATACGGAATCTGTATTTGAATAAATTCAAACATTTTAAGTTAATTCTAAGGACCTCCATATTGTTAGAAACCAGAACAGTAGTAGTTTTTGTCAGGTCAGAAATGTACCTCGAAGGTGAAAAGCACACAAGAGATTATACTGGTTTTATCTTCCTTTTTTTTAAGGTCTTTTCTTCTGAGAAACTAAATCCCACCCACCCTACATTAGCAATACTGACAAGAATGTAACAAGAACACTTTCTATTTCACAAAAAAACAAATGAATTTGGCACTAATTGGTACACATACACTATTCCCATAGCGTTGCTTTTTTAAGTACAAATTTTCTTTGTTCTATATTACATATGTAAACAGTATTTATATTCTCTGAGGAACCAAATGTAAAAAAAAAAAAAAAAAAAAAAAAAATTTAATAAGAGGAAAAGTGGGGGCCTTGAGTGGCAGTTTGCACCTGTCATCCTACCACTTTGGGGGAGGATTGCTTGAGCTGAGGATTCAAAGACAGCCTGGGCAACATAGGGAAACTCTGTCTCTACAAATGAAAAATAAAAAAATTAGCCAGGCCTGATGGCACAGGCCTGCAGTTCCAGCAACTTGCTTGGGAGGCTAAGGTGGGAAAATCGCTTGAGCCCAGGAGGTCCATGCTGCAGCGAGCTACGATCACGCCACTGCACTCCAGCCTGGGAGACAGAGTGAAAGACGCTGTCACAAATAAAGAAAAAGAAAATAAGAGGAAAAGTGAAAGGAAAACCGTCAGGAAGAAAGCTGACTCCTCACTTACTTTTTGGATTAATAAATAATTCATACATCTTTATGCTTCTGTTTTTTTTTTTTCCAAACTGCCTTCCAATCAAATCACAGCATCATATAGTAAGTGTTCAACATTATACAGTATTAGTGGTAGGTAAGGTAAACTTTTTACCAAACTGCTGCCTGTCATACTACTACCGTATCGTGTACCAGTGACATGCAAAAGGCGAGCTTAAGTTCTGGTCTTTTTAAAGTGTTAAATCTGCTCAACCATGCCCTCCAATCCAAACAGTATGGTAAACAGTTCTAACTACGAACCAAAAATGGTCACAGAGAATCCAAATTCTAGGCGTAAGTCTAAACATCGGTGAGTGGAACTGGCCAAACCATCGCACTGCATTTTGAGGCCTGGCACAAAAGAACAATTTTGGAAACTCTACCGTCTAGGCATACTAATACCTGCAAAATACAGCCAGCAGTTCTGGTGCACAAGAGGCCTACCGAGGCAACAGTAAGTTCGGGAGTCGTTAACTAAGCATATCATCATACCGACACACAAGAATGTGGCCTGCTTGTGAGGCAGCAACGCTGCAGCCAGAGACTCGAGGGAAAGATCTTTCTTTCAGGGTGTTTTCAGCCTCACGAGACTTGCAAGCAGCCCCCGCCGCTCTCAGGCCCACGCTGGAACAACTCCTGCAGGCCTCCGGCACGAGGGCTGTGGGCAGCCCCGCGTCTCGGGTTCTCCCGCTGAGGAGGAGTGGGGTGGTGCCGAGGCGGGAAGGAGAGGAAGGCAAAGGAGGCCTGGCAGTGCCCGCCCTGCCCTACGCGGCCTCCTGCGCAGGCAGCCGTAACAAGGCTGCCCGCCGGGCCCACTTGCTGAAATGACAGCGCCTGAGGAGCCCACCCGGGCTCGTTCCCCGGAAAACCCCAGCTCCCGGGGTCCCAACGGTGACCCTGCGCGCAAGGCCGCGCAGATCCGGGACCTGACGGCGGAAGGGGCGCGCCTGCCTGGAGGGTAACTGAACCCTAGAGTTAGCCTTCGCCCCCCGACACGGGCCTAGCAGGCTCCTCCACGATAAGACGGGGCTCGAGTCTCTCTTTCCCCACACTGCCCGCGAAAGAGCCCTGAGCTTTCCCCTGGGGGAACGTGTCGCTGCCCCAACTCGCCCCCCTAGTTACGACATCAGTCACCATCTAGTCACTCACTCCGCTTCCGCCATCTTCTCTCCTCCATCACTAACATGGGTTGCGCATGCGCCCCCCTGGAGGCGGCGGGCGGGAGGGGAGGGGTGGGGTCGGTTCAGCCCCCGGAGCCCGAGGTCACGTGGGGTCCTCAGCTTCCAATCGCCCCCGCCGACTTCAGGAATTGCTCTCTCTGGAAAGTGACCAGATTTCCCCAACTTAGATACTAGTGTCTCCTCTCCAGCCTCTCGCTTTCTCTCGTCCAAGATCTTCCTCTTGGGGAGGGATCTGTAATAAAGGTATAAAAAGTTATCTTAGATTGTTAAATTTAAAATTTAAAGAATACGGGCGCGGTGGCTCACCTGTAATCCCAGCACTTTGGGAGGTTGAGGAGGGTCTCTTGAAGCGAGGAGTTCAAGTTTGAGCCTTGGCAACAAAGTGAGACCCTGACTCTACCAAAAAAAACCCCCAACAACAACAACAACAACAATAATAATAATAATAATAATTTTGAAGAATATCTAAAATATACCAAAGTCTATGCAAACTGCAGACTGGTTTCAAAGAAAATACCCACGAGGATTGGAGGCTGAGGTCTCGGGGGAAAGGATATTCAGGGCTGGCTGCAGGGCTTGTTGCCTGGGAGCTTTCGAGTTTGGGGGTCCCAACAAGCAGTGCCTCTCTCCAGCTGAAAGATAGTGTTCAGATGGCAGTGAATGAGTGGTTAAGGAATCATCCTGACTACCCTAGGCATATCATTCATGGCTTCAATATGAATTTGCTGAGCGCTTAGGAACTGCAAACTTGAATACCACAAGTAACAAGCAGAAAGAGCTACCAGTTTGCTGGTGTGGTCTGCTAAATGCCAACAACTCAGGTGTGTGAGACAAACACATAAAGATGAGTAAAATAACACATTTCAATATAAATATGAACTAGTAAAGATGAGTCCTTGTCTTCCAAGAAGTAGCAGAGTGGGTTTTATGGACATTTGCATACAATATAATAAGTGTTCTGAAGGCGGGGACAATGGCTCACCCTCATAATCCCAGCACTTTGGGGGGATTGCTTGAGCCTGGGAGTTTGAGACCAGCCTGGGCAACATGGGGAAACCCCATCTCTACAAAAACTACAAAAAGTAGCCGGATGTCATGTTGTGCACCTGTGGTCCCAGCTACTCAGGAGGCTGAGGAAAAAATGTTCTGAAACAGATTTAGTAAGTGCTTTGGAAACTTTAAAGTTCAAGGTGTATAATAAATCTTTACCACCCTTTACAGAAAAAAAAAAAAAAAAAAAGCATATGAACCATAGACAATGTCTCTTTTTGCATTTTGTGAGATGATGGAGTCACAATAATTTCAAGAACTGAAAATGAAGTGTTGATACAAATCCATCCTGAAGTGTAATATGGTCTAATGAAAAGTATACTTAATCTTAGAAATCCTGTATTCCAGGATGTGCCTAAGGAAGGGAAAAGAACATTTCCTTTCTATGTGAGCTTAAATGGTCCCTTTGCCTGCTTTTCCCATCTGATAACATCTTTTTTACCTTGTCTTCCTAATAGCAGTACTATCTACTACTACTTCTAGAATTCATTGAGAAAGTCTTTTTTTAAAAGTCCCTGTAGGCCAGGCGTAGAGGCTCACTCCTGTTATCCCAGCAATTTGGCGGGCCGAGGCAGGCACATAACCTGAGGTCAACAGTTCAAGACCAGCCTGGCCAACATGGTGAAACCCCGTCTCTACTAAAAATACAAGAATTAGCTGGGTGTAGTAGCACCCGTCTATAATCCCAGCTATTCCAGAGGCTGAGGCAAGAGAATCACCTGAACCTGGGAGATGGAGGTTACAGGGAGATAGTGCCACTTCATTACAGCCTGGGAAACAGAGTGAGACTCCATCTCAAAATAAAAAGTCCTTGTAGATGCTTTAAAATATTACTGCTTTTTCTTTCATTCTGACTTGCTCATAGATCATTGTTATTAAACTTTTTTTTTTTTAAATTGAGACAGAGTCTCGCTCTGTCATCCAGGCTGGAGTGCAATAACATGATCTCAGCTCACCACAACCTCCACCTCCCGGGTTCAAGCGATTCTCATGCCTCAGCCTTCCGAGTAGCTGGGATTACAGGCACGCACCACCACGCCCGGCAAACTTTTTTTATATTTTTGGTAGAGACGGGGTTTCACCATGTTGGCCAGGCTGGTCTCGAACTCCTGACGTCAGGTGATGCACCAGCCTCGGCCTCCCAAAGTACTGGGATTACAGGCGTGAGCCACTGCACCGGGCCTTTTATTAAACTTCCAAGAATCGGCCAGGCGCGGTGGCTCACGCCTGTAATCCCAGCACTTTGGGAGGCCGAGGCAGGTGGATCACGAGATGTCAGGAGTTCGAGATCAGCCTGGCCAACATGGTGAAACCCTGTCTCTACAAAAAATACAAAAATTAGCCCAGCGGTAGTGGCGTGTCTGTTATCCCAGCTACTCTGGAGGCTGAGGCATGAGAATTGCTTGAATCCGGGAAACGGAGGTTGTGGTGAGCGGGGATAGTGCCACTGCACTCCAACCTGGCAACAAAGCAAGACTCTGTCTAAAAAAAACAAACAAACAAAAACAAAAACCATAACAAAAAAAAACCCAAAACTTTAAAGAATCAACTATACATTGGTATTGCTGAAACTATTTTGTTTGGAGAAATAAAAGTGAAGAAAGCACAATCTTAGGCCTAAACATGGAAAATGCATACATCAAAGATGTATTTGGCATACATAGGCCAAAATTGTTCTTTTTTATCCCTCTTTCGCTTGAACATCTAGGTCCTATATCCCTAGTGTTACCTTGTACAGATTGCCTTTAAAAATGAGAACGTAGGCCGGGCGTGGTGGCTCAAGCCTGTAATCCCAGCACTTTGGGAGGCCGAGACGGTCGGATCACGAGGTCAGGAGATAGAGACCATCCTGGATAACACGGTGAAACCCCGTCTCTACTAAAAAAATACAAAAAATTAGCCGGGCGTGGTGGCGGGCGCCTGTAGTCCCAGCTACTGCGGAGGCTGAGCCAGGAGAATGGCGTGAACCTGGGAGGCGGAGCTTGCAGTGAGCCAAGATCGCGCCACTGCACTCCAGCCTGAGTGGCAGAGCAAGACTCCTCAAAAAAAAAAAAGAGAGAATATAGGCTGAGCGCCGTGGCTCACGCCTATAATCCCAGCACTTTGGGAGGCTGAGACGGGCGGATCACAAGGTCAGGAGATTGAGACCATCCTGCTCAACATGGTGAAACCCCGTCTCTACTAAAAATACAAAAAATTAGCCGGGCGTAGTGGCGGGCGCCTGTAGTCCCAGCTGGGGAGGCTGAGGCAAGAGAATGGCGTGAACCCGAGAGGCAGAGCTTGCAGTGACCCGAGATCATGCCACTACACTCCAGCCTGGGCAACTGAGTGAGACTCTGTCTCAAAAAAAGAAAAAAAAAAAAAAAAGAATGTATGTCCGGGCACGGTAGCTCATGCCTGTAATCTCAGGCAGATCGCCTGAGGTTGGGAATTCGAGACCAGCCTGGCTAGCATGGTGAAACCAGGTCTCTACTAAAAATACAAAAATTAGCCAGGCGTGGTGGCAGGCGCCTGTAATGCCAGCTACTTGGGAAGCTGAGGCAGAAGAATTGCTTGAACCCAGGAGGCAGAGGTTGCAGTGAGCTGAGATCACGCCATTGCACTCCAGCCTGCACAACAGAGTGAGACTCCATCTAAAAAAAAGGGGGGGAGTGGGGTGGGGGGAGTATATGTTGAGTAAAATCAGAATAGTATTTTTTTAAGAAACATTTCAATGCTGAATACTTATTATAACAGCTAACACGTGTATTGCCTTTTATAAAGTGCAAAGGATTTCCATAAAACTCATTTGTTGATCTTCACAATAACTCTGTGATATGGTTATCATGATTTCCATTTAGCATGGAAGTATAGTGAGGTTCAAGGTAATTAAGTGCCTCGGGTGACTGCTAACATGTACCAGAAGTGGAGTTCTAATTTAAGGTTGCCATCTCCAAAGCCAAGTTTTGTTCACTACATCATTCAACAAACCACTATGCAAAACATTAAAGGGGACAACGTATGATGAAAAACTACTCTCAAGAAACTTACCGGCCAGGCACGGTGGCTTATGCCTGTAATGCCAGCACTTTGGGAGGCAGAGGCAGGCGGATCACCTGAGGTCAGGAGATTTAAGACCGGCCTGGCCAACATGGTGAAACCCCATCTCTACAAAAATACGAAAATTAGTTGGGCACGATGGTCCAATCCCAGCTACTCAGGAGGCTGAGGCAGTAGAATCACTTGAACCCGGGAGGCGGAGGTTGCAGTGAACCGAGATCGCGACATTGTACTGTTGCCTGGGTGACCAAGCGAGACTCCGTCTCAAAAAAAAAAAAAAAAAAAGCAGCTTATCAATTGTCTGATCAAACAGAAGGTATTTTACCTCGATTATTTCCTAGGGGAAAAAAATGTCTATGGTATGCTATGCTAGCAGGTTTGACTTTCTCAATTTTTGCAGGAACCATTACCTTGGAAAAGTACAAAGATCCTATTTTATGTTAGAAAAACCCCTCTAGCTTTGTGAAGGATGGATTGGAGGAAAGTATAACTGGGGAGAGGATCAGTTGGGAAACTGTGCATTAATCCTTATAGAAATAATAAGGGTTAGGGGAAGGAGAGGGAGGGCTAAATTAAACTTTTAGTTCCTTAGTGGCACAGTCACATTTCGGGTATTCAATAGGTACATACGGCTAGTGCCTACCATATTGGACAGTACAGATGTAGAACATTTCCATCATCACAGATAGTTCTACTGGACAGCACTGGCCTAGTCTGTTGATCAGGGGTTGCCAAACAACAGCCCACAGACTAAGTCTAGACTGTAACTTGTTTCTGTACGGCCTGTAAGCTAAGAATGGATTTTTACATTCTCTCATAATTGAAAAAAAATCAAAAGAATCATATGTTGTGACATGTGAAATTTATGGATTTCAGTGTCCATAAATAAAGTATTATTGGAACACAGCCACACTAATCCCTTTATTTATTATCTGTGGCTGCTTTTATGCTACAAGGGCAGAGTTGAATAGCTGTGACAGACACCATGATGGTCCACAAAGCGTAATATGTGTACTATCTAGCCTTGTTTTGTTTTGAGACCAAGTCTCACTCTGTTGCCCAGGCTGGAGTGCAGTGGCACTATCTCAGCTCACTACAACCTCTACCTCCTGGGTTCAAGTGATTCTCCTGCCTCAGCTTCCCAAGTAGCTGGGAATACAGGTGTGAGCCACCACGCCTGGCTAACTTTTGTATCTTTTGCACAGACAGGGTTTCACCATGTTGTCCAGGCTGGTCTCGAACTCAAACTCCTGACCTCAGGTGATCTGCCCACCTCGGCCTCCCAAAATGCTGAGATTACAGGCATAAGCCACCGCACATGGCCCTATCTAGCCTTTTACAGAAAAAGTTTCCTGATTATTCTACATCATTGACCACCCTGCACTGGGTTCTTTCAGAGTACTTAATAGAGCACACGCACTGTCGATGCCTCAGTTGGACCACAATTGCTCTCATAGGATATAATGTGATGAGACAAAAAGTCCAACAGACTTAGATCTAAGTGCTGGGCTCACTCCTTTACCAAATGAGCCATGTCGAGCAAGTAATTTAATTGGTTCGAGTTTCTTGGGTTTTTTCTGGTTTTTGTTTTTGTTTGAGACAGAGTCTCACTCCGTTTCTTAGGCTGGAATGGTGTTGCGATCTCAGCTCACTGCAACTTCTGCTTCCTGGGTTCAAGCAATTCTCCTGTCTCAGCCCCCTGAGTAGTGGGGACTACAGGTGCCTGCCACCATGCCCGACTAACTTTTGTGTTTTTAGTACATATGGGGTTTCACCTTGTCGGTCAGGCTGGTCTCCAACTCCTGACGTCAGGTGATCCATCCGCCTTGGCCTCCCAAAGAACTGGGATTACAGACGTGAGCCACCGTGCCCAGCCCAAGTTTTATTTTATAATGTAAAGAAAAAAGGGGATGATAATACTTCACAAGATTGTTGTAAAGTCTAAAAAAGTCTAAAGTCTAAAAAAGTCTTCTTTTTCTTTTTTCATTTAATTCTTTTTAGAGACAATCTTGCTATGTTGCCCAGGCTGGCTGGAGTGCAGTGGCTTCTCACAGGTATGAACATAGCTCATTGTAGCCTTGAATTCCTGGGGCTCAGGTGATCGTCCTGCTTCAGCCTCCCGAACAGCTGGAACTATAGGCACTCACCACCATGCACCTATTTTTTTTTTTTTAACTTTTTATCAAGGTCCTCCTTCATCTAGATTTGCTCAATAAATATGATTGAACATGCATAATAATCAATCAGTTTTAAATGCTTGTTGAGAAGATGAAGACTTGAATATTTGGTTGAATAAGACAAAATTTCAGTATAGCCTGTAAATTTGAATGACACATAGATAGACTTGCTTTCTCTTTAATACTCTAAAATCAAATACTTTTTTTTTTTTTGAGACAGAGTCTCACTCTGTCACCCAGGCTGGAGTGCAGTGGCCCAATCTGGATCTTGGCCTCGGCTTACTGCAAGCTCCACCTCCCAGGTTGAAGCAATTCTTGAACCTCAGCCTCCCAAGTAGTTGGGATTACAGGCGCACACCACCACACCTGGCTATTTTTTTGTATTTGTAGTAGAGATGGGGTTTCACCATATTGACCAGGCTGGTCTCAAACTCCTGACCTCCAGCCATCTACCTGCCTCAGCCTCCCACAGTGCTGGGATTGCAGGCATGAGCCACCATGCCTGGCTCCAAATACTTTTACTAAACCAATTTTTTTTCTTTTTTTTTTTTTGGATTTCTTTTTTTTTTTTTTTTTTTTTTTTTTTTTTTTTTTTTTTTTTTTTTTTTTCAGGCGGAGTCTCGCTCTGTCGCCCAGACTGGAGTGCAGTGGCGCAATCTCGGCTCACTGCAAGCTCTGCCTCCCGGGTTCACGCCATTCTCCTGCCTCAGCCTCCCGAGTAGCTGGGACTACAGGCGCCCGCCACCTCGCCCGGCTAGTTTTTTGTATTTTTAGTAGAGATGGGGTTTCACCATGTTAGCCAGGATGGTCTCGATCTCCTGACCTCGTGATCCACCCGTCTCGGCCTCCCAAAGTGCTGGGATTACAGGCTTGAGCCACCGCGCCCGGCCCCAATTTTTTTTTCTTTTTCTTTTTCTTTTCTTTTTTTTTTTTTTTTTTGAGATAGAGTCTCATTCTGTCACCCAGGCTGGAGTGCAGTGGTGTGAACTTGGCTCACTACAATCTCCGCCTCCCGGATTCAGGCAATTCTTTTGCCTCAGCCTCCAAGTAGCTAGGGTTACAGGCTCACACCACCACGCCCGGCTAATTTTTTGTGTTTTTAGTAGAGATAGAGTTTCACTATGTTGGCCAGGCTGATCTTGAGCTCCTGACCTCAGGTGATCTGCCTGCCTCAGCCTCCCAAAGTGCTGGGATTACAGGCATGAGCCACCACGCCCAGTCATAAAAACAAATTTTATTGAAACTGTCTTGCTACCTCTCACCTACTTTTGCAGTAGATCATTATGTTAATCATATGCTTGGCCGGGCACAGTGGCTCATGCCTGTAATCCTAGCACTTTGGGAGGCCGACATGGGCAGATTACCTGAGGTCAGGAGTTCGAGACCAGCCTGGCCAACATGGTGAAACCCTGTCTCTGCTAAAAATACAAAAAATTAGCCAGGCGTGGTGGTGCACCTCTGTAATCCCAGCTACTGGGATTACTAGGGAGGCTGAGGCAGGAGAATCACTTGAACCCGAGAGGCAGAGGTTGCAGTGAGCCGAGATCACGCCATTGCACTTCAGCTTGGGCAACAAGTGCGAAACTTGAAACTATCTCAAAAAAAAATCATATGCTTACCGGTCTTGCTTTCCCTTATATACAAGTGGGCAGCACTGTACACAGTTGGCTGTATCTCCCTTGGTGCTGAACAGTGAAGTGTGGAAACAGAGCATTAGATTTGGAAGGGACTTTCAAATTGATGTGACCCATACTGAGGAAGAATCCTTGGCAAAAGCAGAATCTGAACTCTGACCTCCTATCCTCTCATTCCAGAATTTTTTGCTTGGTGCCACAAGGCCTCACTACAGGTGTGTAGATGCTCAATAAACACTTGAAGATGCTGTACACTCTCGTTTCCATTCTGCTTTTACGCTTGGTTTCTGCTTAGCATTGTGGCAGCTTAGAAGCACTGTTGTAAAGCAGGGCTTTCGAATCACACAAACTAAGACTTGAATCCTGGCTCTACCATGCACCAGCTCTGTGACCTCTTACAATCCTATCAGCTCCATCTTCAAAATGCATTCAAAATATCTCTGGCCACAGCACTGTGAACACGCACGAATTCCTCAAAACACATATCAAATCTGACATTTCTTACCACCTCCACCATTATCAGCCTAAGTCAAGACACGATTTCTTTCCTGGACCACAGCAATAGGCTTCTGACAGGTCACCCGGCCTCTGTTCTTGTTCCTCTACAGTCTATTCTGCGCACAGTACCTTAAGGAAGAAATGTAAACCAGAGTGTCACTGTTCTCTCAAATCCCCCAGTGGCTTCCTGTCTCACCAATATGGCCCTGAGTGATTTTCCCTTGCTCTGTTGGCTGCAGCCAAACTGGCCTCCTTATTTCCCCTGTTAGCACTTGCTACTTCCCCAGCCAGGGATGCCTTTCACACTGACTTCACTTCCTCATTCCATCCAGACTTCTGTGCAAACATCTCCTCAGAGAGCGCTCCTTGACCACCCAACCTAATATGGCCCTCTCATCACTTTTCTTCCCTTATCCCACTAACTTTTCTTCATAGCACTTCATTGCAACAGACATTATGTACATACATACTTGTTTATTTATTTACTCTTCCCACCAACCTCCAGGTTGTAAGCTCCACATTTTGCTCACTGTGCTATTCCTAGTTCTTAGTACCTTAAGTGCTCAAAAATTATGCATTTAATGAATGAAACTCCTTAACCTCTCTAATCCCCACTTTGCTAATCTAAAAAATGAGAATAATATTTACCACAAAGTTATTGTGAAATTAAATAAAAAATGAAATAATGTATGTAAATAGAACATCAAAAATGCTCAGTAAGTGTAGCTGTTATTGTTCACTTTTTATTGTTTTACCACATATTATTATGCTAAACTAAAGCAAAATAATCCTTCTATCCTATTTCCAAAGGACATATTCTTTAATTATGAAGCAATCCCTACTTTTGAAAGTTAGTTAGCTTTATACATTTCTTTAACTTGCATATGCTATATTTTAAAATATTTGGCTTCTGTAACTGATTTTTGCTTGTATGCTTCTAATGTATTAAAACAAAAATTTTGGCCAGGCACGGTGGCTCACTCCTGTAATCCCAGCACTTTGGGAGGTTGAGGTGGGTGGATCACGAGATCAGGAGTTTGAAACCAGTCTGGCCAACAGAGTGAAACCCCATCTGTACTAAAAATACAAAAAATTAGCCGGGTGTGGTGGTCCTGTAATCCCAGCTACTCGAGAGGCTGAGGCAGGAGAATTGTGTGAACCCGGGAGGCAGAGGTTGCAGTGAGCCAAGATCAAGCCATTGCACTCCAGCCGGACGACAGTGCGAGACCCTACCTCAAAAATAAATGAATAAATAAAAAGTTTTGGCCAGGTGAGGTGACTCACTATAGTCCCAGCTACTCAGAAGGCTGAGGTGGGAGGATCATTTGAACCCAGAAGTCCAAGGTTATAGTGAGCCATGATCGTGCTATTGCATTCAAGCCCAGGTGAAAGAGCAAGACCCTACTATCTCAAAAATAAGTAAATAAATATTAAAAATAAAAGGCTTTATATCAGTGTCATGTCAAATCTTTTTTTTTTCTTAAACTCGTTTTTTTGGCCTCCAAAAGTGCTGGCATTACAAATGTGAGCCATCACACCCAGCCCAGAGAAAGCATTCTAAAGAGCTGTTATTGTCGTAATTGTAGAAATGTTCAAGGGCCTCAGCAGAAACCTTACAAACCAGAAGGGATTGGGATCCTATCTTCAGCTTCCTTAAACTGAGTAACAGTCAGCCAAGAATTATTCTTATTATTTTTTTTTAGACAGAGTCTCACTCTGTCACCCAGGCTGGAGTGCAGTGGCATGATCTCAGTTCACTGCAACCTCTGCCTCCTGGGTTCAAGTGATTCTCTTGCCTCAACCTCAAAAGTAGATGGGATTACAGGCATGTGCCACCATGCCCTGCTAATTTCGTAGTTTTAGTAGAGGCGGGGTTTCACTATGTTGGCCAGACGGTCTCGAACTCCTGACCTCATGATCCGCCCACCTCAGCCTCCCAAAGGGTTGGGATTACAGGCGTGAGCCACCATGCCCAGCAAGAATTTTTTTTTTTTTTTTTTTTTTTTTTTTTTTTTGAGACAGAATCTCGCTGTCTCTCAGGCTGGAGTGCAGTGGCGAGATCTCGGCTCACTGCAAGCTCCGCCTCCCGGGTTCACGCCATTCTCCTGCCTCAGCCTCCGGAGTAGCTGGGACTACAGGCACCCACCACCACGCCTGGCTAATTTTTTGTATTTTTAGTAGAGATGGGGTTTCACCATGTTAGCCAGGATGGTCTCAATCTCCTCACCTTGTGATCCGCCCACCTCGGCTTCCCAAAGTGCTGGGATTACAGGCATGAGACATTGTGCCCAGCCCAAATTTTTTTTTTAAGACAGGGTCTCACTCTCTTCCCCAGGAATGGCAGGATCATGGCTCACTGCAACCTCAACCTCCCCGGGCTCAAGTGATCCTCCCACCTCAGTGCACCCCACCACACGTGGCTAATTTTTGTATTTTTTGTACACATGGGGCTTCGCCATGCTGCCCAGGCTGATCTTGAACTCCTGAACTTAAGCCATCTCCCATCTTGGCCTCCCAAAGTGCTAGGATTTACAGGCATGAGCTACCATGCCCAACCTAGCCAATGATTTTGTATGTAGCAAAACTAAGTTTCATAAATAAAGGAGAAATAAAATCATTTTCGGACAAACAAGTATTTAGAGAATTTGTCACCACCAGACCAGCCCAACAAGAAGTGCTAAAAGCAGTTTTAAATCCCAAAACAAAAGACTGACATGCACTAGAGTAGAACCTCTTGATGGCATGAAACTCATGGGACATATAAAACAATAACACAATGAATAAAACAAAGTAAGTAAGAAACAACATGATGACTGGAACAGTACCTCACATCTTTTCTTTTTTTCCTTTTTTTTTTTTTTTTTGAGATGGAGTCTCGCTCTGTCGCAAGGCTGGAGTGCATTGAAACAATCTCAGCTCACTGCAACCTCCGACTCCTCGGTTCAAGCAATTTTCTGCCTCAGCCTCCCGACTAGCTGGGATTACAGGCGCCTGCCACCATGCCCAGATAATTTTTGTATTTTTGGTGGAGACGAGGTTTCACCATGTTGGCCCGGATGGTCTCAATCTCTTGGCTGCGTGATTTGCCCACCTCAGC
The DNA here is from genome assembly GCF_007565055.1 of Rhinopithecus roxellana. Lineage (NCBI taxonomy): Eukaryota > Metazoa > Chordata > Mammalia > Primates > Cercopithecidae > Rhinopithecus > Rhinopithecus roxellana. The sequence goes on along the minus strand of NC_044549.1, from coordinate 118,015,383 downwards.
CTCCCAAAGTGCTGGGATTACAGGCGTGGCCTTTTTGGTTTCGTTTTTTTTTTGCGGGGGTGGGGGGTGAGGAGACAGGGTCTTGCTCTGTTACCTGGGCTGGAGTGCAGTGGCACAATCTCGGCTCACTGTAACCTCCACCTCCTGGGCTCAAGTGGGCTTCCTACCTCAGCCTCCTGAGTAGCTGGGGCTATAGGTGTGCACCATAACACCCAGCTAATTTTGTGTGGGGGTGTGTGTGTATTTTTTGTAGAGATGGAGTTTCACCATGTTGTCAGGCTGCTCTCGAACTCTTGGGCTCAAGCAGTTCTCCCACCTCGGCTTCCCAAAGTGCTAGGATTATAGGTGTGAGCCATCATCACGCCCAGCTTCAAATCTCAATATTAATGTTGAATGTAAACAGCCTAAATGCTTCACTTAAAAGATACAGATTGGCAGAACGGTTTTAAAAATTGCAAACCAAATATCTGCTGTCTTCAAGGGACTTATATAACACATAAAGAGTCATATAAACTCAAGGTAAAGGAGTGAATAAAGATATTCCATGCAAATGGAAACCCAAAGCAAGCAGGAGCAGCTATTCTTCTATCAGATAAGACAGACTTTAAAGCAACAACAGCCAGGTATAGCAGTTCACACCTGCAATCTCAGCCCTTTGGGAGGCTGAGGCAGGAGGATCCCTTGAACGCAGGAGTTCAAGACTAGCCTAGGCAACACAGCAAGACCCTGTCTCCATGAAAAAAATTAAAAATTAGCCGGATGTGGTGGTGCGTGCCTGCAATCCCAGCTACCAAGGAGGCTGAAGTGGGACAATCACGTGTGCATGGTAGGTTCAGGCTACAAGTGAGCGTGATCATCCCACCGTACTCCAGCCTGAGCAATAAAGCCAGACCCTGTCTCAATAAATAAATAAATAAATAAATAGCAACAACAGTTAAAAAAGACAAAGAAGATAATTATATAATGATAAAAGGATCAATCCAACAAGAAGATATTACAATCCTAAATTCATATGTACCAACACTGGAGCTCTAAGATTCATAAAACATTTACTACTAGACCTAAGAAATGAGATAGACGGCAACACAATATAGTAGGGCATTTCAACACTCCACTCGTGGCATTAGACAGATCACCGAGACAAAAGGTAAACAAAGAAAAAAATGGACTTAAAACTACATTCTAGAACAAATGGACCTAACAGATATTTACAGAACATTCTACCAGAGAACTGCAGGATAAACATTCTTCTCTTCAGCACGTGGAACATTTTCCAAGACAGATCACGTGATAGGCCACAAAATAAGTCTCAGTAAATTTTTAAAAATTGAAATTATATCAAGTAGCTTCTCAGACCACAGTGGAATAAAACTAGAAATCAACCACAAAAGGAACCCTCAAAACTACACAAATATATGGAAATTAAACAATCTGCTCCTGAATGATTTTTGGGTTAACAATAAAATCAAGACAGAATTGTAAAAATTCTCTGAGGTTAGTGATAATAGTGATACTAAGTTATCAAAACCTCTGGGTTAAGAAGCACTAAATGCCTGCATCAAAAAGTCTGAAAGATCACAAATCGACAACCTAATGTCACACCTCAAGGAGCTGGAGAAACAAGAACAAATTAAACCCAAAGCTTGCGGAAGAAAAGAAATAACAAAGATCAGAGCAGAAATTGAAACAAAAAATAAACAACACAAAACATCAATGAAACAAAAATCTGGTTCTTTGAAAAGATAAACAACATTTATAAACCATTAGCTAGATCAATCAAGAAAAGAAGACAGAAGGCCGGGTGTGGTGGCTAACGCTTGTAATCCCAGCACTTTGGGAGTCCGAGGCAGACGGATCACGAGGTCAGGAGATTGAGACCATCCTGGCTAACACAGTGAAATTCCGTCTCTACTAAAAATACAAAAAAATTAGCAGGGCGTGGTGGCAGGCGCCTGTAGTCCCAGCTACTCCGGAGGCTGAGGCAGGAGAATGGCGTGAACCTGGGAGGCGGAGCTTGCAGTGAGCAGAGATCTCGCCACTGCACTCCAGCCTGGGCCACAGAGTGAGACTCTGTCTCAACAACAACAACAAAAAAAAAAAGCGGGGGGGGAAAGAAAAGAAAAAGAGGCCGGGCGCGGTGGCTCAAGCCTGTAATCCCAGCACTTTGGGAGGCTGAGACGGGCGGATCACGAGGTCAGCAGATCCAGACCATCCTGGCTAACACGGTGAAACCCCGTCTCTACTAAAAAATAGGAAAAACTAGCCGGGCGAGATGGTGGGCGCCTGTAGTCCCAGCTACACGGGAGGCTGAGGCAGGAGAATGGCGTAAACCCGGGAGGCGGAGCTTGTAGTGAGCCGAGATCGCGCCACTGCACTCCAGCCTGGGCGACAGAGCGAGACTCCGTCTCAAAAAAAAAAAAAAAAAGAAAGAAAGAAAGAAAGAAAAGAAGAGAGAAGATTCAAATAAACTCAATTGGAAATGAAACCGAAGACATGACAACCGATGCCACAGAAACACAAAAGATCATTCTGGACTACTGTGAACACCTCTATGCACACAAACTAGAAAATCTAGAGGAAATAGATACATTCCTGGAAACATACAACCCTTCTAGATTAAATCAGGAAGGAACAAAAACCCTGAACAGATCAATAACAAGCAGTGAGATTGAATCAGTAACTTAAAAATTGCCGGCCAGGTGCAGCGGCTCACGCCTGTAATCCCAGCACTTTGGGAGGCCAAGGTGGGTGGATCGCCCAAGCTCAAGAGTTTGAGACCAAAGTGGGCAACATGGTGAAACCCCATCTCTACCAAAAATACAAAAAATTAGCCAGGCTTACTGGCACATGCCTGTGGTCCCAGCTACTTGGGATGCTGAAGTGGGAGGATTGCTTGAGCCTGGAAGGTGGAGGTTGAAGTGAGCCCAAATCATGCCACTGCACTCCAACCTGGGTGACAGTGAGACCCCATACCTCTTCCCACAAAAAAAAAATTGCCAGCAACAACAAAAAGTCCAGGGCTAGATGGATTCATGGCGAATTCTACCAGACATTCAAAATAGAACTGGTGCCGATCCTACTGAAACCATTCCAAAAGACTGAAAAAGAGGGAAACCTCCCTAACTCATTATATGAAGCCTATATCACTCTGATACCAAAACTAGGAAAGGACATAACAACAAAAAAAGAATCCCTTAAGACCAATAGCCCTGATGAACATAGAACATAGATGCAAAAATCCTCAACAAAATACTAACTAATCGAATCCAACAGCACATCAAAAAAATACACCATGATTAAGAGGGTTTCATCCCAGGGATGCAGGTTTAGTTTAACATATGCAAGTGCCGGGCGCAGTGGCTCAAGCCTGTAATCCCAGCACTTTGGGAGGCCGAGACGGGCGAATCACGAGGTCAGGAGATCGAAACCATCCTGGCTAACACGGTGAAACCCCGTCTCTACTAAAAATACAAAAAACTAGCCGGGCGAGGTGGCAGGCGCCTGTAGTCCCAGCTACTCGGGAGGCTGAGGCAGGAGAATGGCGTAAACCCGGGAGGCGGAGCTTGCAGTGAGTTGAGATCCGGCCACTGCACTCCAGCCCGGGCGACAGAGCAAGACTCCGTCTCAAAAAAAAAAAAAAAAAAAAAAAAAAAAAAAAAAAAAATATGCAAGTCAATAAATGTGATACATCACATCAACAGAATTAAAAACAAAAGCTATATAATGATTTCAATAGATGCAGAAAAATCATTCAATGTAATCCAGTATTGTTTTATGATAAAAACCCTCAAGAACGTAGGCACAGGCCGGGCGCGGTGGCTCAAGCCTGTAATCCCAGCACTTTGGGAGGCCGAGACGGGCGGATCACGAGGTCAGGAGATCGAGACCATCCTGGCTAACACGGTGAAACCCCGTCTCTACTAAAAATACAAAAAAAAACTAGCCGGGCGAAGTGGCGGGCGCCTGTAGTCCCAGCTACTCGGGAGGCTGAGGCAAGAGAATGGCGTAAACCCGGGAGGCGGAGCTTGCAGTGAGCTGAGATCCGGCCACTGCACTCCAGCCTGGGCGACAGAGCGAGACTCTGCCTCAAAAAAAAAAAAAAAAAAAAAAAAAAAAAAAAAAAAAAAAAGAACGTAGGCACAGAAGGGACTTATCTCAAAATGATAAAAGCCGTATATGACAAATCCACAGCCAACGTAATACTGAATGGGGAAAAGTTGAAAGTATTCCCTGTTGAGAACTGGAATAAGACAAGGATGCCTACTTTCACCACTTCTACTCAACGAAATACTGGAAGTCCCAGCCAGGACAATCAGACAGTAGAAAGAAATAAAGGGGATCCAAATTGGAAAAGAGGAAGTCAAACTATTGCTATTTGCTGATGATATGATTGTATACCTAGAAAACCCTAAAGACTCCTCCAAAAGACTCCTGGATTTGATAAACGAATTCAGTAAAGTCTTAGATTACAAAATCAATATACACAAATCAGCATACCAACAACGACCAAGCCAAGAGTCAAATCATTAACTCAATCCCTCCTACAACAGCTGCAAAAAAATAAAATACCTAGGAATATGCTTACTTAACCAAGGAAGTGAAAGATCTCTACAAAGAGAACTACAAAGCACTGCAGAAAGAAATCACAGATGACACAAACAAATGGCTTACAGAGTCTTTGTTTTTTTACTCAAAAACATCTTCCAACTTTCCTCTGCTTCCAACTGTCTTCATACTTCAGTCATTGAATTTCTCGTAAGCTAGGCCTTTTTGCTGCTCTGCCTTTATGCTAACCATCAATCCCACTTAAAACAGCAATAAGAAGAGATTGAGAGGGCCATGTGCGGTGGCTCATGCCTGTAATCCCAGCACCTTGGGAGGCCAAGGCAGGCAGATCACCTGAGGTCAGAAGTTTGAGATCAGCCTGGCCAATGTGGCGAAAACCCATCTCTACCAAGAAAAACAAAACTTAGCCAGGCATGGTGGCAGGTGCCTGTAGTCCCAGCTACTCGGGAGGCTGAGGCAGAAGAATTGTTTGAACCTGGGAGGCTGAGGTTGCAGTGAACCTGAGATCGCACCACTGCACTCCAGCCTGGGGAACAGAGTGAGACTCCATCTCAAAAAAAAAAAAAAAAAAAAAAAAAAAGATGGAGGGGAGAAAGAGAAGGTTACATTTGTTGAACATGTATTGGATGCTCCACATACAATATCCCATCTAATTTGCACAGCAATTCCATGAAGTAAGTATACTAGCCACCCCTTATCAAAGGTTTCCCTTTCGGTAGTTTCAGTTACCTGCAGTCAACCACAGTCCAAAAATATTAAATGGAAAATGGCAGAAATAAGCAATTCATACATTGCCCACCATTCTGAGTAGTGTGATGAAATCTCATGCTATCCTGTTCTGACCCACCCAGAAAGTGAATCACCCATTTGTCCAGCATATCCACTCTGCCCTCACTATCTCCCTATGAGTCACTTGCCATCTGGGTTAGACAGGCTGTTGAGGTCCCTCAACGCTTGTGTTTCAAGTTGCTCTTATTTTACTTAATAATGGTCCTAAAGCACAATGGTAGTGATGCTGGCAATTCAGATATGCCAAAGAGACGGTGTAAAACACTTTCCTTAAGTGAAAAGGTGGAAGTTCTTGACCTAATAAGGAAAAACACAATCATATGCTAAGGTTGCTAAGATCTATGGTAAGAATGAATCTTCTATCTGTAAAATTGTGTAGAAGGAAAAAGAAATTCACACATAGTATATACATGGTATTATCCGCAGTTTCAGGGATCCACTGAGGGTCTTGGAAACCCCCCCTCAGATAAGGGGGGACTACTATATTTTTATCCTCTATTTTCCTGATGAGGAGAGTCATATTAGTGGGATTAAGTAACCTGTCCAAGGTCACACAGCTAGTAAGTGGCAAGACTAGCCTACTAGTGGCAAGTCCAAACACAGCCTTTTCTGTATGCTGACTCTCTCTCTACCCACTGTCTTCATCTGGCATTATTGCTCAGATTCTACTCATCACTTTCTTATCTTAGCCTTTGGAACCTCTCTCATTTGGAGTTAGCTGCTCCCATAATAATCCGTCTATACTTATCTAATAATACCAGGTGTTTTTTCAATTGAGATATAATTCACATAACACAAAATTATGTGTTCACATAACATAAAATTCATTTGCTTAAAGTGTACAACCCAGTGGTTTTTTGTATATTCACTTTGTGTGCAACCATCACCACTATCTAATTCCAGAACATTTCCATCACCCCAAAAGTAATCTTATGCCCATGATGCAGTGTTCTCTATTTCACCTTTCCTGCCACCCCTAGCAACTATAATCTGCTTCTGTCTCTATGCAGTTGCCTATTCTGGACATTTAATATAAATGAAATAATACATTACATAGCCTTTTGTATCTAGCTTCTTTCACTCAGTTTAATGTTTTTGAGGTCGGGCACATTGTAATGTTTCAGTACTTTTTTCCTTTTAATAGCTGAATGTTATTCCATTGTGTGGATATACCACATTTTGTTTATCCATTCATCATTTGATGGACATTTGTTTTTTTCTGCTCTTTATTTATTTATTTTTTATTGAGATGGAGTCTCACTCTGTTGCCCAGGCTGGAGTGCAGTGGCACAATCTCAGCTCACTGAAACCTCTGCCTCCCGTGTTCAAGTGATCCTCTCACCTCAGACTCTGGAGTAGCGGGAGTTACAGGAGTGTACCACCACGCCTGGCTAATTTTTGTATTTTTAGTAGAGATAGGGTTTCACCACGTTGGCCAGGCTGGTCTCAAACTCCTGACTGCAGGTAATCTGCCCGCCTCAGCCTCCCAAAGTGCTGGGATTACAGGCGTGAGCCACTGCACCTGGTCTTTTTCTGCTTTTTAGCTATTATAAAACCTGTGCGGCCAGGCCCAGTGGCTAACCCCTGTAATCCCAGCACTTTGGGAGGCCGAGGTGGGCAGATCACCTGAGGTTGGGAGTTCAAGACCAGCCTGGCCAACGTGGAGAAACCTTGTCTCTACTAAAAATACAAAAAATTAGCCAGGCGTGGTGGTGCACTCCTGTAATCCCCACTGCTCGGGAGGCTGAGGCAGGAGAATCGCTTGAACCTGGGAGGTGGAGGTTGCGGTGAGCCGAGATCACGCCATTGCACTCTAGCCTGGGCAACAAGAGTGAAACTCCGTCTCAAAAACAACAACAACAACAACAAAAACCTGTGCACAGCTTTTTGTACAGACATGTTTTTAACTTTTTTTTTTTTTTTTTTTTTTTTTTGAGGCGGAGTCTCGCTCTGTCGCCCGGACTGGAGTGCAGTGGCCAGATCTCAGCTCACTGCAAGCTCCGCCTCCCGGGTTTACGCCATTCTCCTGCCTCAGCCTCCCGAGTAGCTGGGACTACAGGCGCCCGCCACCTCGCCCGGCTAGTTTTTGTATTTTTAGTAGAGACGGGGTTTCACCGTGTTAGCCAGGATGGTCTCGATCTCCTGACCTCGTGATCCGCCCGTCTCGGCCTCCCAAAGTGCTGGGATTACAGGCTTGAGCCACCACGCCCGGCCGACATGTTTTTAACTTTCTTGGAGACATACTTAGGAGTATATCTCATTCTTATGGTAACTCTATGTTTAACATCTTGAGAAACTGTCAAACTGTGTTCCAAAGCAACTGTATGGCATCATATTCCCACCAGTAATAGATGAGAGTTCCAATTTCTGCATATCAGGTAACATTTGTTATTGATCATCTTCCCATTACCACCCCAGGTTTATTGAGGTATGTATAATTGACAAATAAATGTGCATCTTTTGAGTACAGCCCAGACTAACAGGTGGGAAGTAGTATCTCATTGTGATTTTTATTTACATCTCCCTGATGACTAACATTTTCTTTGCTCGTTTGCATATCTTCTTTGGAGAAATGTCTGTTCAAATCCTTTAACCACAATGAGAAATGATTTGTCTTTTCCATTGTTTTATAGTCAGAGATGTATACTTTGGATCGTAGTGCCTTATTAGACACATGATTTCCAAATGTTTTCTCTCATTCTGTGGGACGACTTTTCACTGTCACCATGCTGTTCTTTGAAGTACTAGCATTTAAAATTTTAAGTCCAATTTACCTATTTTTTCTTTTTTTATTTGTGCTTTAAATGTTATGTCTAAGAAACCATTGCCTAATTCTAAGTCACAAAGATTTTCTACTATGTTTTCTTCTAAGAGCTTTATAATTTTAGCCTTTACTACTACTAAAATTATAAAACAAAATTATAAAACTAGGCTTATAATTTTAGCTCTTTAACTCCGTTTTCAGTTATTTTTATACATGGTCTAAGTAGGGGTCCAACTTCACTCTTTTGTAGGTGGATGTAAAATTATCCCAGCATTATTCATTAAAAACGACAGTAAAACTATTCTTTCCCTCCATTGAATTATCTTGACCTTTATTATGTGGTTTTTTCTTTTCCATTTTTTTCTTTTTACTTTATCTTTCTCATTCTACATCTTTAGTATATCCCAAATTTTAAAATAAATTTTGACACTTATTTTCCTACCTCCATGTCTACCATGGGACTATGATATTATAACCCTGCAACAAACATGTTCAGTGAATGAAAAGCTGATTGGAGATTCCTAATGTCAAGCAATAAATACCAAATGTCATAGACTCTGAAAGGTGCTGGGGAAGCTTTATATATGAAGCTGACAATCCAGTGAATTTTTCAAACCAAAAGTTTTCAGGGGGATCCCAGAACTTAATTATCTTAGACTGGAATGGGTCTTGAGATCATCAACCCTCTCATTTTCCAGTGATGAAAAGCAGTCTTTGAAAGGCTAAATAGCAGCCTATCTCATGTAAAATTGCTACAGGGTCCCGGCTGTCCTTGAAATTACATTCTGACTGTTACAAGTTAACAAAGGGTTCTTTCAGTTAGTCCTTGATAAAGCATTTTTTTCAGTTCTGATAAAAGCCCTTTCCAGTTGAAAGACAACTGCTTTTGCTTCATACCACATTTATCTTCTGAGATAACTCTATCCGAGATTATTTTTTAAAATCCTCCACCCTAGTGGAACGCTTCTTTCTCTTAATTTCTATTGATCCTTCTTGCTCTTCCACAAAATTAGCAATTTATTTTGTATTGTTCTATTGCTTTATTGCTTTAGATTATTATATAATCTTGAATTGTTATTTGATTTATCAGTTTTATGTGTGGTCATCCAAGTAGGCTACCCCAACTAGACCCTGGGACAGAAATAGAATTTTACAATTTATTATACAACCTATAGAGGCTTGCATCCCGTAGATATGCAGCAGACATTTCTTGATATTATCTGTGCATTCAGACAATTCACTTTAAAAATAAGAAACAGTTAGGCCGGGCGTGGTGGCTCAAGCCTGTAATCCCAGCACTTTGGGAGGCCAAGACGGGCGGATCACGAGGTCAGGAGATTGAGACCATCCTGGCTAACACTGTGAAACCCCGTCTCTACTAAAAAATACAAAAAACTAGCCGGGCGAGGTGGCAGGCGCCTGTAGTCCCAGCTACTCGGGAGGCTGAGGCAGGAGAATGGCGTAAACCCAGGAGGCGGAGCTTCAGTGAGCTGAGATCTGGCCACTGCACTCCAGCCTGGGCGACAGAGCGAGACTCAGTCTCAAAAAAAAAAAAAAAAAGAAACAGTTAACCCTAGGTTTCATTTGGTTCCCCCATCCCATAGAGAGGTAAGGCAGTTGACTCTTAGATCACTCAGGATGACAGCCTCTAGGGGAGAAATATTTTCTCATTTGGAAAGTTTCTAGTGACTTACTATTTGCTTTCCTAAAGGAATGGAGAGATCAGAGACCTAAAATTAGTACATACATGTTTAAGTATCTTTTAATATTAGTATTAAAAGTTTTAAAATTATATTAAAATGATTTTTACAAAAAGATTGGCAGGGCCAGGTATGGTGGCTCATGCCTGTAATTCCAGCACTTTTGGAGGCTGAAGCAGGTAGATCACCTGAGGTCAGGATTTCAAGACCAGCCTGGCCAACATGATAAAACCCTGGCTTTACAGAAAATACAAAAATTAGCTGGGTGTGGTGGCGTGCACCTGTAATCTCAGCTACTCAGGAGGCTGAGACAGGAGAATCGCTTGAACCTGAGAGGCGGAGGTTGCAGTGAGCTGAGATCGTGCCACTGCACTCCAGTGTGGGTGACTGAGAGAGACCCTATCTCAAAAAAAAAAAAAAAAAAAAAAAAAAGGCGGAATTCTCCCCAAAACTCAGCAAATTAAACTAACTCTTAAGGGAACTCTGAGCTATAATTTTAAATTACTGAGTCAGAAAGTAAAGAAAGACATCCTATGTTTCTCTCTCTCTTTTTTTTTTTCTTTTGAGGCAAGATCTTGCTCTGTCACCCAGGCTGGAATGCAGTGGTGCTATCATTGTTCCCTTCAGCTTCAACCTCCCATCCTCTAGCAATTCTCCCACCTCAGCCTCCCAAGTAGCTCAGACCACAGGTGCACGCCACCATGGCTGGCTGAATGTTTCTCTTTTTATCTTTCTCTCTTTTTTTTTTTTTTTTGAGAGGCAAAGTCTTATTCTGTCACCCAGGCTGGAGTGCAGTGGCGTGATCTCAGCTCACTGCAACTTTCACCTCCTGGGTTCAAGCAATTCTCCTGCCTCGGCCTCCAGAGTAGCTGGGACTACAGGCACACACCACCACTCCCGGCTAATTTTTTTTTTTTTTTTTTTTTTGTATTTTTAGTAGAGACGGGGTTTCATTATGTTAGCCAGGATGGTCTAAATCTCCTGACCTCGTGGTCCTCCTGTCTCGGCCTCCCAAAGTGCTGGGATTAAAGGCGTGAGCTACCGCGCCCAGCCTGTCTTTTTATCTCAAGTGTGCTTCCTAGTTATGAGATAAGGGAGGCCGGGCGAGGTGGCTCAAGCCTGTAATCCCAGCACTTTGGGAGGCCGAGACGGGCAGATCATGAGGTCAGGAGATCGAGACCATCCTGGCTAACACTGTGAAACCCCGTCTCTACTAAAAATACAAAAAAAACTAGCCGGGCGAGGTGGCGGGCGCCTGTAGTCCCAGCTACTCGGGAGGCTGAGGCAGGAGAATGGCGTAAACCCGGGAGGCGGAGCTCTCAGTGAGCTGAGATCTGGCCACTGCACTCCAGCCCAGGCGACAGAGCAAGACTCCGTCTCAAAAAAAAAAAAAAAAAAAAAAAGAGATAAGGGAAAGAAATGGAATAATCTAGCCTCCTATTGTAATAATGGAATAATCTAGCGTCCTTGCTGAACATAAGTATAATCTCTGGAACTGTTTGAGTTAAAATATAAAATTAAGATTAAATAAAAGGTGGCAGAATGAGAAAGGATGAGTATATCATGATATGATGCTCAGTACACTGTCATACATCTGTGGAAATACAGTGAACCTATTAACTGATTATGATAAGAACAAATTATTGTGAGTTAAAGTGACACCCTTGTGACAGTGAATCTAGCACATGCTATTAGCATGTTTTTAGATCATGGAAAATAAAAAAATAAATAACAAAACTAAGAATTTTGTGAACTTACAAATTTTTTCTCATCTCCCAGAAATCAGCTCCTGTTTCAAATTTATGCTATTTTAAAATTATGTTAATGAATAAAAAAATTGAAACAGATGTAAAATCACAGAGTCATTTCACTTCTCTGGACTTCATTTATAAAACAAGGGAGTTAGCCTAGATGTTTTGCTCCTCAAACTGTAATCGACACATGAGCAGCATCATCATGTGAAAATTGGCTTGAGAGCTGGGTGCAGTGGCTCACGCCTGTAATCCCAGCACTTTGGGAGGCCGAGGCAGGCAGATCACAAGGCCAGGAGATTGAGACCATCCTGGCTAACACGGTGAAACCCCATCTCTACTAAAAAATACAAAAAATTAGCAGGTGTGGTGGCGGGCGCCTGTAGTCCCAGCTACTCGGGAGGCAGAGGCAGGAGAATGGCATGAACTCAGGAGGCAGAGCTTGCAGTGAGCTGAGATCGCACCACTGCACTCCAGCCTGGGCAACAGAGCAAGACTCCATCTCAAAAAGAAAAAAAAAGAAAATTGGTTTGAAATGCAGAATCTGGGGCCCAATTCTAGACTGTCTAAATCAGAACCTGAACTTTAACAAAATCCCCACCTAGGCTGGGCATGGTGGCTCACACCTGTAATCCCAGCACTTTGGGAGGCCAAAGGGGGAGGATCACTGAGGTCAGGAGTTCAAGACCAGCCTGGCCAACATGGTGAAACCCCATCTCTGGTAAAAATTCAGAAATTAGCTGGGCGTGGTGGCGGGTGCCTGTAATCCTAGATATCTAGGAGGAGGCTGAGACAGGAGAATCACTTGAACCCAAGAGGGGGAGGTTGCAGTGAGCCGAGATCGCACCACTGCACTCCAGCCTGGGTGACAGAGTGAGACTCCATCTAAAAAAAGGAAGGACGGAAGGAAGGAAGGAAGAAGGATGGAAGGAAGGAAGGAAGGAAGGAAGGAAGGAAGGAAGGAAGGAAGGAAGGAAGGAAGGATCCCCACCTTATTTGTATATATAGCAAATTATGAGAGGACTGACATAGACAACATAGAGTAACTTCCAGCTAGTCATATCTACCATTCCGTGATTCTGATTGAAATATTTCAAGTTATATAAAATGAGAGTCACTTACGTAAGAGTTGTGTTTGACTTGAGGACACAGACTACTCAGCAGGCTGAACTAACTTTCCGAGTCACAGCTTTAAATCAACAAGGGAAGCAGAAAATCAAGACTTGCTCTGCTTGTTGTTGCTGGGTTCCCTCCTATCACATTAAGATTCATTTTAATACTCAAGTGTACATAAACCATAGGCTAATATTGGTTGAGTTTCTACAATTTTCCGTGTGCCACAAAGAACTTAAAATATAAGATTCCTGCCTCCTGCTTGAGGCACCTAATGACAATGGGAGCTTTGCTTTAAAAGGCTCAGTGTATGGAGCCCTGGGATGATTTAATTATAGAGGGCTTCCTAATTTGTTATTCTTTTCCAGAATAGGAAGCCATCCAATTCAGTAAAATATCTCCTGCTTGAGTCATGGGGTGAAAAGCACAGGGTGCAGGTGAACTAAAGCAGCTTTATCTCTAGAGTGCTATTCCCATTGACGTTGTATATGTGATTAGGCAGCCAGAAAATCATCACAGACTATGAACTCTACTTTCCCCGTGATTTATCAGTGGCCCAAAATAGGATATAGTTTAGTTCAATTCAAGGTCAGCAGAAATTCAGTATGAAAACACTTGAGTCCATTAGGAAATAGGCGGAAGTGGTGGAGAAAATGAGCTAGTCTTCTGTGTCCGGGGAGCAGTTAGCAACTTTCCTGGGGGGAGGCATTTACTCCAGAGGCTGTGGGAGAGAACTCGATAATTGAAGGAGGCCATTGTGGAGGTGGGTGAGGGGCTGTAGCAGGGATACTATTAAAATAGGTTTGTATTTTCTTTCTCTCTCTCTCTCTTTTTTTTTTTTTTTTTTTTTTTTTGAGCCAGGGTCTCGTTCTGTCTCCCAGGCTGGAGTGCCGTGACTCGATCTCAGCTCACTGCAACCTCCACCTCTGTGGCTCAAGTGATTCTCCCACCTCAGCCTCCCCAGGGGACTATAGGGAAGGACTGGGACTACAGGAGCGCGCCACCACGCTTGGCTAATGTTTTTGTGGTTTTTTTTGAGACAGGGTCTCACTCTGTTGCCCAGGCTGGAGTACAGTGGCTCGCCGCAGCCTCTGCTGCCCGGGCTCAAATGATTCTCATGCCTCATTCTTCCAAGTAGCTGGGACTACAGGTCTGAGCCACCATCCCCAGCTAATTTTTCTATTTTTTGTAGAGACAGAGTTTCACCATGTTGTCCAGGCTGGTAACGTTTTTTGTTTGTTTTTGTTTTTTACATTATTTTGTAGAGGCGAGGTCTCACCATATTGGTGAGGCTGGTCTCAAATTCTTAGGCTCCTTCTGCCTGGGCCTCCCAAAGTGCTGGGAGCCACCGACTCTGGACTAGGTTTACATTTTCCATTGAATGTGCCATCCTCAAAAACAGGTTTGCCTTTTTAAATTGGAGGGTGGCTTACATGTTTTGGTTGATTGTTGTTAGTGACCGCGTACATGGTACAAACTCTTTCAGCATGTCATTTTATTAGTCTACTTTGTGCCTTTTAGTCTAGCCCGACACAAGCGGGTTCTCGAAGAAAATAAGAAGAGTTATCAAAGAAAATGAGGTAGACTTATGTGCTGTTGCAATTTATAATTTACTGACACATAGCTGGCACTATTTTGCATTTTTTCTCTTCACTAGTATGTGACCTGACATCACATCTGGATTGTAACTTTCTTGAAAAAAATGGAGAGGGCGTAGTGCTTGACACAAATTAACCCTGTAAGAGTCAATTATCTCAAGGTTTCTTAGACTTCTTTTAGTATTCAGTGGCTTTCATTAAATGAGTGTTCCATAATTCTTTTTTTTTAACTGTTGACTCCTCTGGTTAATGGAATCCCCCATCTGTGGTTCAGTAAAACAAATCTCTTCTTTCACTTCTTTTTTTTTCATTAACATTGTTCTACTTTACTTTGGTTTTTTTTTTTTTTTTTTGAGACAGAGTTTCGCTCTCGTTGCCCAGGCTGAAGTGCAATGGCGTGGTCTTGGCTCACTGCAACCTCCGCCCCCTGGGTTCAAACGATTGTCCTGCCTCAACCTCCCAAGTAACTGGGATTACAGGTGCCTCCCACCATGCCCAGCTAATTTTTTTGTATTTTTGGTAGAGATGGGGTTTCACCATGTTGGTGAGGCTGGTCTCAATCTCCTGACCTCATGTAATCCACCCACCTGCCTCCCAAAGTGCTGGGATTACAGGCATGAGCCACCGCACCCAGCCTGTCCTACTTCACATTTTAAGAATTAAACAATTGGCCGGGCGCGGTGGCTCAAGCCTGTAATCCCAGCACTTTGGGAGGCCGAGACAAGCGGATCACGAGGTCAGGAGATCGAGACCATCCTGGCTAACACAGTGAAACCTCGTCTCTACTAAAAATACAAAAAACTAGCCGGGCGAGGTGGTGGGCGCCTGTAGTCCCAGCTACTCGGGAGGCTGAGGCAGGAGAATGGCGTGAACCCGGGAGGCAGAGCTTGCAGTGAGCTGAGATCCGGCCACTGTACTCCAGCCCGGGCGACAGAGCCAGACTCCGTCTCAAAAAAAAAAAAAAAAAAAAAAGAATTAAACAATTAATCCAACCTCAGGAAATCCTTATTAAATAAAGAATGTTATTACCCTTATCTTACAGATAAGGAAAATGTAGCAAAGTGGTATTGTTCAGTGTCAACAGATGTTATTCAACACCTATTATGTGCTAGGTATGGGGGGCAGAAAGATGAACAAATTACAGTTCCAGCTTTGTAGATGTGCCCACAAGAAAATAAAGTACAGGATGGGTACGGTAGCTCACACCTGTAATCCCAGCACTTTGGGAGACAGAGGTGGGCAGATCACCAGATCAGGAAATCGAGACCAGCCTGGCTAACATGGTGAAACCCCGTCTCTACGAAAAATACAAAAATTAGCTGGGCATGGTGGCGGGTGCCTATAATCCCAGCTACTTGGGAGGCTAAGACAAGAGAATCACTTGAACCTGGGAGGCGGAGGTTTCAGTGAGCTGAGATCACGCCATTACACTCCAACCTGGGCAATAATAGTGAAACTCCGTCTCGAAAAGAAAAGAAAAGAAAGTACTATGATACTATGCAATATGTACTGTAACTGGTGTATACACAGATTACAGAGCAGGAGTACAGAGGAAGAGAAAGAGTGAAGATAATGGACACCCAACAGCCTGGGTGTAAAGGTTAGTTTGTCAATAGTTCCTAGAGAAGGAAAGTGAAAGTCAGGCAAGGATAGTGGGGATTGAGTTAGGGTGGGCATTTCAGGATAAACAGTGGATCCTCTGTATATAAAGACAGGGATATGTGTCACTGGCATCAATAAATGAACTCCCCTTTCTGTGATTATCAGGGAACATACGACATTAATTTTTTATATTAGTTTAAATTCAAAGTAAAGGGCTGGGCGTGGTGGCTAATGCCTGTAATCCCAGCACTTTGGGAGGCCAAGGCGGGAGGATCACCTGAGGTCAGAAGTTCGAGACCAGCCTGGCGAATATGGTGAAACCCCATCTCTAATAAAAATACAAAACTTAACAAAGCGTGGGGGCGCTGTGCCTGTAGTCCCAGTTACTCAGGAGGTGAGGCAGGAAAATCCCTTGAACCTGGGAGGTGGAGGTTGCAGGAAGCCGAGATCGTGCCACCGCACTCCAGCCTGGGTGACAGAGCAAGACTCCGTTTCAAAAATAAATAAATAAATAAATAAATAAATAAATAAATAAATAAATAAATTCGAACTAAAGCAATTATATTTCAAAGGCAAAACAGATTAAGGCTCAAACTGCTGTATGTCATCATCTGTAGTGTAAGATTGGGTAACTATAATGTAAAAAATTCTATATAAAGTACTCCCTTATAATGTAAAAAAGTACTCTCTATAATGTAAAGGAGTGAAGGGAGTACCCAGAGATGGCTTACAGATAAAGTTGGCAACATCAGTGGACTGGTGAAGAGGATAGGAGACGAAGGGAAAAAAGGAGGCAAGGAATTCATGGGGACATGTGTTTGTTTGCTATCTATGCTAAGTCAGTAAGATTAATTAATAGAAAAAAAAACGAAATTCTCTCATGAACTTCAGCTGTCAAAACTCCAGTAAGAAGTTTTGGTCATTTCTGGTCACAGCTTCTGCCCTGAAGCTTAAGTAAAACAATTAATATGATATAGTCCTATGCTTTATAATGATGTTTTGGTCAATGATGGACTGCATACAGGACAGTGGTCCATACCTGATAATTCCTATTGCCTAGTGACGCCATAGTCATCCTAACATTATAGTGCAATGAATTACCTTTTTAATGTTTAGGTATATTTAGATATACAAAAATACTTGCCATTGTGTTACAGTTGCCTACAGCATTCACTATAGTAACATACTATACAGATATGTAACCTAAAAGCAATAGGCTATACCATTTAGTCTAGGTGTATAGGAGGATGTACCATCAAGGTTTCTGTAAGTACACTCTACACACAATGTTCACACCATGATGAAATCACCAAACAACAAGTTTCTCAGAACATATTCCTGTTATTAAGCAATGCATGATTGCAATGAGAGATGATTGACTGGGCACGGTGGCTAATGCCTGTAGTCCCAGCACTTTGGGAGGCCGAGGCAGGCAGATCACCTGAGGTTGGGAGTTCAAGACCAGCCTGACGAACATGGAGAAACTCTGTCTGTACTAAAAATACAAAATTAGCCAGACATGGTGGCACACACCTGTAATCCCAGCTACTCGCAAGGCTGAGGCGGAAGAATCACTTAAAGCCAGGAAGTGGAGGTTGCAGTAAGCTGAGATTGTACCATTGTACTCCAGCCTGGGTGACAAGAGCAAAACTCCGTCTCAAAGAAAAAAAAGAAAAAGAAAGAAAGAAATGATCACTTGCTGGGCTCCCCAGCTCGTACCTGTAATCCCAGCCCTTTGGGAGGCTGAGGCGGGTGGATCACTTGAGGTCAGCTGTTCAAGACCAGCCTGGCCAACATGGTGAAACCTCATCTCTACTAAAAACACCAAAATTAGTCGGGCATGGTGGTGGGCACCTGTAATCCCAGTTACTCGGGAGGCTGAGGCAGGAGAAACGCTTGAACCCAGGAGGGGGAGGTTGCAATGAGCTGAGATGGCGCCACTGCACACCAGCCTAGGTGACAGAGCGAGACTCTGTCTAAAAAAAAAAAAAAAATCACACAGGACCTGTGTCTATTGCTTATTTTCTCATTCACCATTCTCCAACTAGGTTATTTCTTTGCTCCACATTAGGACAACCACTCTGATGATTATAAAATGAGAATCTTGGCCAAAATATTTAAAATCTCTTAAGCCTATGGGATTAATTAGCATCAATTCATTAATTTTCTCCTATTAAAGGTATCACAGCGAGCAATGGCAAGAATAATTCAGTCCAGTGCCCAACGCTTATTTCCACAAGGTCACAAAATCCCTTCAAATAATTAAGACGTAGTTAAATACTGTTCTCTCCTTTTTATGACATTATCACATGCTCTGTGTAACCGCTGAAGAATGCTGGGTTAAGGGTGACAGGCTTCTGTGAAGTTGAGGATTTAAGTAAGCACCATTTTAAGTACAGCAGAAATAAAATGGGCTGTGAGGCTTGTTCAAAGTGTCCACCATGGGCCGGGCGCGGTGGCTCAAGCCTGTGATCCCAGCACTTTGGGAGGCCGAGACGGGCGGATCACGAGGTCAGGAGATCGAGACCATCCTGGCTAACACGGTGAAACCCCGTCTCTACTAAAAATACAAAAAAACTAGCCGGGCGAGGTGGCGGGCGCCTGTAGTCCCAGCTACCCGGGAGGCTGAGACAGGAGAATGGGGTGAACCCGGGAGGCGGAGCTTGCAGTGAGCTGAGATCCGGCCACTGCACTCCAGCCTGGGGGACAGAGCGAGACTCCGTCTCAAAAAAAAAAAAACAAAAAAAAAACAAAACAAAAAAACAACAACAACAACAAAAAACAAAGTGTCCACCATTGGCTTCCCATTTTATATCATTTGATTCTCAGCTGAGAAACAGTCATCATGGAGCCAGTGGCAAAATTTTAAAAATATAAGGAACATAGCAAACGCATTTTTATATTTGATCCTTGCTGCATGGTATACTGGTAAAGTTAATTAAGACTGAATATACAGGTCTACCTATTCTGGTTAGCTATTTTCTTGGTAAAACAGCCGAATTTGTAGAAAGGAAACCACATTTCCTGAAGATACGATTAATGTTATGCGAGGTTCTTTTTTTTTTTAATTTTTATTTATTTATTTATTTATTTGAGAGCGAGTCTTGCTCTGTCGCGCAGGCTGGAGTGCAGTGGCACGATCTCAGCTCACTGCAAGCTCGGCCTCCCGCATTCGCCATTCTCCTGCCTCAGCCTCCTGAGTAGCTGGAACTACAGGCGCCTGCCACCACGCCCGGCTAATTTTTTTTTTTATTTTTAGTAGAGACGGGATTTCACCATGTTAGCCAGGATAATCGTGATCTCCTGACCTCATGATCCGCCCACCTTGGCCTCCCAAAGCGCTGAGATTACAGGCGTGAGCCACCGCGCCCGCCTGCAAGATTCCTTTTATACCCTTTTACTCAATCCTGTTTTCTTTAAACTAAAAAGATAGCGCAAGAGTTTCCAGTATTTTGTTACCAAAAATGACGTAATTTCTGTGCCTTGGTCATCCTGTATGCATAATTCTTTCTGCCTTATATCTATTTTAACTATATCATATTGACTTTAAAAATTAACGTCAGAGCACTTCCAGTACGAAGACATGATGAACTCAGTAGACATTTTCCCCAGTAAAATAATCGTAACTTGTGAAAATTATAAATAAACAATGACTGTTGGATCAGTCTGTGGAGCAATTTATGCCACAGGACAATGTCAAAAACACTGGAGCAATCAGCTAGTAATTAGTAGAGGCTAACAGCCGGGAGTGATATTAACAAAGATAAACCATCCAAAAACTTTACAGAGAGATGAGGAAGAAATTCAGAGAACCTGGTTAAAACCACGGTCGGACAGGAGCTCATGCCTGTAATCCCAGCACTTCGAGGGGCCGAGGCGGGTGGATCACGAGGTCAGAAGATCGAGACCATCCTGGTTAACATGGTGAAACCCTGTCTCTACTAAAAATACAAAAAAAAAAAAAAAAAAAAAAAAAATTAGCCGGGCATGGTGGTGGGCGCCTGTAGCCCCAGCTACCCGGGAGACTGAGGCAGGAGAATGGCGTGAACCCGGGAGGCGGAGCTTGCAGTGAGCCGAGATCGCCCCACTGCACTCCATCCAGCCTGGGTGACAGAGCAAGACTCCATCTAAACAAAACAAAACAAAACAAAACCACTGTCATCCCTGAGGAAGGAGGAGGAGAGGAGGAGAGAGTCAGGGTGACAGAAAATTGCAAAACTGTACTTTTCTGAGGAGCACCATCAGAGGCCGCACACTGTGGGGGACATAGACTTTGCTGAACTAGTCTAGCCAAGTCACTAAACAAATAAACAAACGACAACGACAACAAGCCCTGGAGCCAGGGGTCAGTATCCAGAGTTGCTGCGATGGAAATGTACAGTGTACAACAAAAAAATTATAAGACATAGAAAGAAACAGGAAAGTGTGACCCATTCACACAGAAACTGCCTTGAGAGGACACAGATATTGGGCCTAGCAGATAAACACTTCAAAGCAGTTATTATAAATACACTTAAAGAACTCAAGAAAACTATGCTTTAAAAATTAAAGAAAGAGGCTGGGCGCGGTGGCTCACACCTGTAATCTCAGCACTTTGGGAGGCCGAGGCGGGTGGATCATGAGGTCAGGAGTTTGAGACCAGTCTGGCCAACATGGTGAAACCCTGTCTCTACTAAAAAATACAAAAATTAGCCAGGCGCGGTGGTGAGCACCTGTGATCCCAGCTACTCAGGAGGCTGAGGCAGGAGAATCACTTGAACCTGGGAGGCAGAGGTTGCAGTGAGCCAAGATCACGCCACTACACTCCAGCCTGGGCAACAGAGCAAAACTCCATCTTAAATAAATAAATAAAAATCAAAGAAAAATCTGATGAAAATGTTTTACCAAATGGAGAATATCAATAAAGAGAAAGTTTAAAACAAAAAAGAACTAAATATAAAATCTAGAGTTGAAAAGTACAGAAATAAAAAATCTGGTTGTGTGTGGTGGCTCATGCCTGTAATCCCAACACTTTGGGAGGCCAAGGCTGGTGGACCACTTGAAGTCGGGAGTTCGAGACCAGCCTGGACAACATGGTGAAATGCTGTTTCTACTAAAAATACAAAAATTAGCTGGGCGTGGTGGCGGATGCCTGTAATTCCAGCTATTCGGGAGGCTGAGGCTGGAGAATCTCTTGAACCCAGGTGGTGGAGGTTGCAGTGAGCCAAGATCGCTCCACTGCATTCCAACCTGGGTGACAAAAGCAAAACTGTGTCTCAAAAAAAAAAAAAAAAAAATTCACTGTAGGGGCTCAACACGAGATTTGAACTAGCAGAAGACATAATCAGTGAATATATTCTGAAGAACAGAGAGGGAAAAAGGAGGGAAAAAATGAACAGTACCTCAAGGAAATGTGGAACACCATTATGTGCACCAATATATGCATAAAGGGATACCAGAAGGATAGAAGAGAAAAAGAAACAAAAAATATCTGAAGAAATAATAGCTGAAAACTTCTCAAATTTGATGAAAAAGTTTAATGTAAACAAACATCTAAGGAACTCAGCAAACACTAAAGTAGGATAAATGCAAAGAGATGTAAACACAGACATGGCAAGAACAAAATGTTGAAAAACAAAGAGAATCTTGAAGTCAGCAAGAGAAACATGGCTCATGTACAAGGGAACCCTAGTAAGATTAATAGCTGACTTCTCATCAGAAATGTTGGAGGCCAGAAAGCAGACATTTCAAAGTGCTGAAAGAAAAAAACATGACCAAGAATCTTGTATTCAGCAAAACTATCTTTTTATTTATTTTTATTATTTATTTATTTATTTATTTATTTAAGAGATGGAATCTCACTCTGTTGCCCAGGCTGGAGTGCAGTGCTGCAATCTTGGCTCACTGCAAGCTCTGCCTCCCGGGTTAAAGCAATTCTCCTGCCTCAGCCTCCCGAGTAGCTAGGACTACAGGTGCACACCACCATGCCTGGCTAAATTTTTGTATTTTTTTTTTTTTTTAGTAGAGACGGGCTTTCACTGTGTTGCCCAGGCTAGTCTCAAACTCCTGAGCTCAGGCAATCCACCCACCTTGGCCTCTCTCAAAGTGCTAGGATTACAGGAATGAGCCACTGCGCCCCGCCCAGCAAAACTATATTTTTAAAATAGAGACGAAATTAAGACATCTCCAGATAAGCAACAACAGAGAGAACTTGCTGTGAGCCAACACGCCTCGTAAGAACACGAAAGGAAATTCTTCAAGCTGAAAGCAAGTTACCTCAGACAGTAAATCAAATCTACATGGAAAAAGAAAAGAAAAAAATAACAGTGGTAAAGGTAATTATGTAAATAATTACGAATGTGTATAATTACATATTTTTTTTCCTTTCTTTCCTTAACTCATTCACATATGAATATAATTGTATTTTTGGATCGATAACATATAGATATGTGACATATTTGACAATAACTTCACAGAGAAGGCAGGTAGGAATAAAACTGTATTGGTGTAAGGAAATAATACCAGATGGTAACTAATCTACAAAAAGAAATGAAGAGAGGCCGGGCGCGGTGGCTCAAGCCTGTAATCCCAGCACTTTGGGAGGCCGAGACGGGCGGATCACGAGGTCAGGAGATCGAGACCATCCTGGCTAACACGGTGAAACCCCGTCTCTACTCAAAAATACAAAAAACTAGCCGGGCGACGTGGCGGCGCCTGTAGTCCCAGCTACCCGGGAGGCTGAGACAGGAGAATGGCGTGAACCCGGGAGGCGGAGCTTGCAGTGAGCTGAGATCCGGCCACTGCACTCCAGCCTGGGTGACAGAGCGAGACTCCGTCTCAAAAAAAAAAAAAAAAGAAATGAAGAGAACTGGAAAAGGTGAATAAAAAGGTTAACATAACAAGCTCTATAAATATATGCTTGCTTTCTTGTCTTAGCTTCTTTAAAATACATAAAATTACATAAATAATTATAACAACTTTGGTTTGTAACATATATATTACAAAAATATTAGCAATATGGGAGGGAGGAATCATTGTATAGAAGTAATATTTCTATATCTAATTGGAATTAATTAGCATACATTTGAGGTAGATCCTGATATGTTTAGAAAGTATAATCTAGGGCCGGGCACGGTGGCTCACGCCTATAATCCCAGCACCTTGGAAGGCTGAGGCAGGCAGATCACAAGGTCAGGAGATCGAGACCATCCTGGCTAACACAGTGAAACCCCATCTCTACTGAAAAATACAAAAAATTAGCCGGGCGTGGTGGCGGGCACCTGTAGTCCCAGCTACTCAGGAGGCTGAGGCAGGAGAATTGCATGAACCTGAGAGGCAGAAGTTGCAGTGAGCCAAGATCACACCACTGCACTCCAGCCCAGGCAACAGAGCGAGACTCCATCTAAAAAAAAAAAAAAAAAAGTATAATCTAAGCCCTAGAGCAGTTACTAAGAAAATAACTCAAAATATGTATATTTAGAAAGTCATTGAAGGTATTAAAATCATCCACCAGAAAATATTCATGCAAAGGGAAGCAGTAAAGAGTAACAGAGGAACAAAAAACACATGAGACATAGAAAACAAAGAGTAAAATGGCAGATGAAATTCCAGTCACATAAGTACATAAAAATCAAATGAATTAAATAACTTTTTTTTTTTTTTTTTTAAGATGGAGTTTCACTCTTGTTGCCCAGGCTGGAGTGCAATGGTGTGATCTTGGCTCACTGCTCCCTCTGCCTCCCAGGTTCAAGTGATTCTCCTGCCTCAGCCTCCTGAGTAGCTGGGATTACAGGTGGCCACCATCACACCAGGCTCATTTCTGTAGTAGAGATAGGGTTTCACCATATTGGCCAGGCTGGTCTCGAACTCCTGACTTCAGGTGATCCACCCCCCCCCCCTTGGCCTCCCAAAGTGCTGGGATTACAGGTGTGAGCCACTGCACTCGGCCAAATAACTTTTGTTTGTTTGTTTTTTTGGGACAGGGTCTCACACTGTCGCCCAGACTGGAGTGCAGTGGCGTCATCTCGGCTCACCACAACCTCTGCCTCCCAGGCTCAAGCGATTCTCCTGCCTCAGCCTCCCGAGTAGCTGGGATTACAGGCATATGCCACCACGCCCGACTAATTTTTGTATTTTTAGTAGAGACGGGGTTTCTCCATGTTGGCCAGGCTGGTCTTGAACTCCTGACCTGAAATGATCCACCCACCTCGACCTCCCAAAGTGCTGGGATTACAGGCATGAGCCACTGTGCCTGGCCAAATTAAATAACTTAACCAAAGATGGAGATTGTCAGACTGGATAACAAAACAAGTTCCAATGGTGTGATATTATATATACAGTATATACACTTTAGATTTAAAGATGCAAACAGATTGTAAGTTAAAAATTCTTTTTTTTTTGAGACGGAGTCTCTCTCTGTCGCCCAGGCTGAAGTGCAGTGGGGCAATCTCAGCTCACTGCAAGCTCCGCCTCCCGGGTTCACACCATTCTCCTGCCTCAACCTCCCGTATAGCTGGGACTACAGGCACCTGCCACTGCGCCCAGCTAATTTTTGTATTTTTAGTAGAGACGGGGTTTCACCATGTTAGCCAGGATGGTCTTGATCTCCTGACCTTGTGATCCGCCCATCTCAGCCTCCCAAAGTGCTGGGATTACAGGCGTGAGCCACTGTGCCCGGCCAAAGAAAAAAAAAATTTTTTTTTTAAAGATATACTGGCTGGGCACGGTGGCTCACATCTGTAATCACAGCACTTTGAGAGGCTAAGGCAGGCGCATCACCTGAGGTCAGGAGTTTGAGACCACCCTGGCCAACATGGCGAAACCCCGGCTCTATTAAAAACACAAAAATTAGCCAGGCATGGTGGTGCGTGCCTGTAATCCTAGCTACTCAGGAGGCTGAGGCAGGAGAATCGCTTGAACCTGGGAGGTGGAGGTTGCAGTGAGCCGAGATCATGCCACTGCACTCCAGCCTGGGCAACAGAATGAGACTCCATCTTAAAAAAAAAAAAAAAAAAACAAAACAGATATACCATCTAAACAGCAACCTTAAGGGAGCTGCAGTGGCTATATTACTATCAGAAAAGATAGACTTTAAAACAAAAAAATGTTATCCAGGTGTAGTGGAATGCACCTGTAGTCCCAGCTACTCAGGAGGCTGTGGTGGGAGGAGTGCTTGAGTCAAGAAGTTCAAGACTGTAGTGTGCTATGAGCGCATTTGTGACTAGCCACTGCACTCCAGCCTAAGCATCATAGTGAGTCTCCATCTCTAAAAAAATGAAAACAAAAAATGCTTTCCCTGATAATCACAAGTAAAGTTCCATCTTTCAGAGAAAGAAAACTTATTTATACAGTGGTATTGATGCAAATTATCAATATGTACAGATTCTCATAGCTGACAAAGTAAGCAGTAAGCCTCCTCTAGAAACAATGGTCACCTTCAAAATCAAAGCATGCTGTCAATGAAGAAGGATTTTTCAAAATGTTAAGGAATCAAGATCAAGAACACTTTCCATGTCTTACCTTTCATTTCTCTATACATTTTCACTCCCTATATGACATAAATTTCTTTTTCTACAGCATTACAAATTTGTCACAAGCCTGCTCAATTTTCCACTAGAAATAATGTATATTCCATAGTTAATCCCTCCATATTAAACATGCTGATGCAGGTCTCCAATTGCTGAAAACCTGATATCAAGTTTTCAGTGGGATTTTTGTTTGTCTATTTAAGAGATGGGGTCTCACCATGTTGCTCAGGCTGGCCGTGAACTCCTGGGCTCAAGTGATCCTCCTGCCTCAGCCTCTCAAAGGCTGGGACTACAGGCATGTAGCACTTTGCCTGACTCAAGGGGAATTTTTAGTAAGAGTATATAATCCAAGTCTGTAGCAGTTGGAGGATGTCGTACCACGCTAAAGTGTCACACATAACTGATGACTCAGTCCCCCAACCCTATTTTATCATCGTAAAGAAAGCTATTTCTTTGATTATTCCAACTGGTTCAGCACCAGGACTGCTGCAGGGGCTAGATTCATGCTACCTGTAGTTGCAGTGTCAATTATGTGTCAGAGCCAAGATCCTAGGAAAGTCAGAGACTAGGTTACAAGGCTGATTCTTTCTAATCCTTGGTAAGCCAGTTTTTAACAGAATGAAATGCTCTTGGATTGACTGACTTGATTGGGTAAGTATTCACTATGCTCTTGTTCCATGCAAGGGCAGTCTACAAGGGCCTAGATATGGGGGCCCCCAAATAAGAAAAATCGGGTTTTCATCATATCTTCTGGTTGACTTTCTTCCTTTATTATATTTGTTACATATGTTATTAAATTATTTCCATAAAAGAGGTTACGCTGAGCAGGTAACCAAATTCTTGTTCCCCAAAAAGACATGTATAATTTAGACGATTTATGCAATTAGAAGATGGGAGACTTAATCAGATAATAAAATCTAGAACGTAAGGAAGCCCAGTCATTTCCAGGACCTTCAGATGCCCAAGCTAGATCCAGGTTTTCCACCCCGACAGCTCCAGGGAGCACGCTGGAGAGAGAGACTTCATCAGCGGGAATGCGCGGAACCCTACGCGCAAGGAACCTCAAGTCCCAGAATCCCATGAGGACTCCAAATCCCAGAAACCTGCACGCAAATCTATCCCGGGTGCCAAGTCGGCCGACCGCAGGCGTGACCAAGTTGGGAGGCTAGGGTGAGGTGTCGTAGAATTTGTCCCTACCATTGTTCCTGCAGGGAAGAGACTTTAGTGATCTAGAGCTGGTCATTGTCTCTTTCACAGCTCGCGTGAAAGCACCCCTCCCGGCGTGTTTGATGCCATAAGCAGCGTCTCCCATTCCCCCTGTCCCCTTTCTCTATCCCCGTAAGGATGGTTCAGCCCGGTATTGAGGCTCCTTGAGCTGGCTAGATGGTTGCGCCCGCCCTACCCCGGAATGTGGGCCTTTGGAGCGAGCGAAGTGGGAGGGACCGACGCAGGAGGTGTCCTGGGCCCAGGCGGCTATAGAGGCTGCGGCGCCTACGGGGAGTGGGAGGAGCCGCGCGGTTCCGGCTGCTCCGGCGAGGCGACCCTTGGGTTGGCGCTGCGGGCGAGGTGGGCAGGTAGGTGGGCTGACGGCCGCGGCTCTCCGACAGGCGCGGGCGGCGGAGTCCCCCACGGGGTCCGGAGCGACCCCCCGCACCCCCGGCCTCCAGTGTTGAGGCAGGGGAGTGAGGAGATGCCGACTCAGAGGGACAGCAGCACCATGTCCCACACGGTCGCAGGCGGCGGCAGCGGGGACCATTCCCACCAGGTCCGAGTGAAAGCCTACTACCGCGGGTGAGTGTCCTGGGGCAGGGCGGAGGGCGGGAGGGGACAGGCCGGCTCCACTCGGCATGGAGGAGGGGAGGGTGAGGGGCTGGAGGTGTTGTAGGCGGGTTGGGCTAGGCGGGTTGGGTTGGGAGGGCGGGCAGGCGGCTCCGGTGACTCAGGGCGAGTTACGAAGTGATGAGGGTGGGGGCGAAGCAAGGGGACGCAGGACTCGGGGGGTACCCAGGTATGGCGGTGCGGGGACCCGAGGGGCCAGAGTAGGGTCCGAGGAGGAACCTAGGGGATAGAGTAGGTGCACCTGGTGTGGACGAGAGACTCGTCTACTGAGAGCTTTGTAGTGGCCTTGCATCCTTAAGTCTGGGTGTATTTAGGGTTGCGAGTTGAGGATTCCCAGTGGTGCTTTAGTTAACTCTGTTTGCTGTGGGGATAGAAAACGGGACTACTTCAGTTAGCTGACCGTTTTGATTACCAGCAGGCCTAACGCCTCTCGTTCTCTTAGATGTATCTTCATCCCCGTTGTGTTCACGTAGTGTATCTGCACTGCCAGTGTGTTAGACATAGGGGTTGTATTTAAGAATCAAGTCGATGCGTTTTCAGGGACGTGCAGTGGGTACTTATGTCTCGTCAAGATTAAGTTGCATGTGTGTAAATCAAAATTTTGTGAGCCTTTCTTTCTCAGTGTTGTTTCAACGACTACCCGATAGGGTGAGATACTGCAAGGTGAGAAGACTAGCCTACTTACAGTTTTAAATTCTCTGATCTTCACTCCCTTACTATGGTTACAAAAAAAAACACCGTTCTGAGTTCATTGTGTTAAATCATTTTCTATCAGTGACGCAAAGTGCCCCCTTCCTTTAAATTCAGTTGTAGTTTGAATTTTTTTTTTTTTTGAGATAATTATGTTTAGGAGCATTAGAAATGTGAAATGTTAGTGTGACCATAAAGGTTTGAGACTGAGAAGTCACAAAAAACCCAGCTACTTTGGCTTGCCTTACTGCTTGTCCAGGTAGAAGTAAATTGCTTTAAAAAACTCAAGCAGTGGTAGGTTGAAATTGCAGTGCATACTTTTACATTCCTGAGAGGATCAGTGAAGATAGCAAACTCTCAAACTGCTTCTCTTGTTTTGATTTCAGAGAAAATCTAAGCCCCTAAATGTTGTGTTGATTTGATGTAAGGACTTACTAGTTTGCTGCCATGAAGCCTCTGGCCTCTGTTTATTATTAGCCTGACTGTATGCAGGAGTAGTTTATTGGAGTTATATAGGACAGTATGATACCTTTGTGTTTAAACAGGTAAAATTGAATAAGGAGGTTTTGATTTTAAATCAGTACCAAGAAATATGTGTATATTTTTTCAAAGTTTGTGGTTGTCACAAGAACTGTTTTGACTTGAGGATGGTCAGCCATGAACTTTGCAAGGCGAGAAAAAAGCTTCCTTTGCTTTTTTTAAAAACCCTTACTTGTGGCCGGGCGCGGTGGCTCAAGCCTGTAATCCCAGCACTTTGGGAGGCCGAGACGGGCGGATCACGAGGTCAGGAGATCGAGACCATCCTGGCTAACATGGTGAAACCCCGTCTCTACTAAAAAAAATACAAAAAAATTAGCCGGGCGAGGTGGCGGCGCCTGTAGTCCCAGCTACTTGGGAGGCTGAGGCAGGAGAATGGCGTGAACCCAGGAGGCGGAGCTTGCAGTGAGCTGAGATCCGGCTACAGCACTCCAGCCTGGGCGGCAGAGCGAGACTCCGTCTCAAAAAAAAAAAAAAAAAAAAACCCTTACTTGTAATTTGATGAATGAGATGTTTCACTTTATTCTTTTATTTTATTTTTGTTTGTTGGTTTTTGAGACACAGTCTTACCCTGTTACCCATGCTGGAGTGCAGTGGCATGATCTTGGCTCACTGCACCCTCTGCCTCCCGGGTTTGAGCAGTTCGCTTGCCTTAGCCTCCCGAGTAGCTGGTATTACAGGCATGCGCCACCACACCTGGCTAATTTTTGTGTTTTTAGTAGAGACGGGGTTTCACCATGTTGGCCAGGCTTGTCTTGATCTCCTGGCCTCAAATGATGCGCTCGCCTCAGCCTCCCAAAGTGCTGGGATTACAGGCATGAGCCACTGCGCCTGGCCCTAAGGCTTTCAATAAATTCTTGGCTTATTAAATTGAGATCATCTTCTCCAATGAGTCTGTGAAAGGTAAGAAATTAGTGCTTCTGCTGGGCGCGGTGGCTCAAGCCTGTAATCCCAGCACTTTGGGAGGCTGAGACGGGCGGATCACGAGGTCAGGAGATCCAGACCATCCTGGCTAACACAGTGAAACCCCGTCTCTACTAAAAAATATGAAAAACTAGCCTGGCGAGGTGGCGGGCGCCTGTAGTCCCAGCTACTCGGGAGGCTGAGCAGGAGAATGGCGTGAACCCAGAAGGCGGAGCTTGCAGTGAGCTGAGATCGCGCCACTGCTCTCCAGCCTGGGCGACAGAGCGAGACTCTTGTCTCAAAAAAAAAAAAAGAAAAAAGAAAAAAAAAAGAAATTAGTGCTTCTTTCTGTTTTCCCATTTATATTAGTTTGACACATGTAAATAGGCCTAGTTAGGAAATGAAAATCGTTGTAAACTTCTCCTTTGAGAAGAAATCGAAGTCTTGCTGTACTTCATGAATTTAGATAGCAAATTATCTTGGCTTATTGCTCCAGTTATTAAAAAGAAGAGAATAAGGACATACAGCTTCTTTAGTGTTTGACTAAAAATTTTCCAAGACATTCAAGGTAACATTGTCTTCTAAAATCTGTGAAATTTTGCTGAGGCACAGATAACCTCTTGCCCATTGTATACTGGTCTTTGCTCAGTGAAAGCTTTCTAATGGTACCTTCATTTCAAGCCTCATTTAAAGACAATATCAGCACTTTAAATTGTACCAAATTTCTGTCCTCTGAAATTAGATCTGTTAAGATTCTGTGTTTGTATAGTCTAAACTGATGATTGTGGTATTACATAGTCAGCTGCTCATTAATATAGATGAAGCTAAAATGAGTCACGGACAAGGATAGTTAATAAACAGGTTGGCTAACTAGAACACCTACCTGATTTTAAAATAGAAAATGCTTCCTTTATTCCAAGAAATGTAAGAACATTCTGCATTTGAAAAAGTTTTCTTTTCTCTCCAATCTTCTGAAGGGCCATTATTACATAGCATTTCCTCTATCCCTCTACCCTTTTCTTTCTTTCTTTCTTTTTTAAATAGAGACAAGCTCTCACTGTGTTGCCCAGGCTGATCTCAAACTCCTGGGCTCAAGTGATCCTCCTGCCTCACCCTCTCAAAGTGCTGGGATTACAGGTGTGAGCCCCTGTACCTGGCCCCACTACCCTTTTCTAACAATATTTCCTTCCAGTGAATGTTGACTCATTTAATAGCCAGCATTTTTTAGTGAATAAATTGCCCTCTCTTTTCAAAGATGTGTATAGTGTTGTTATTCTGTTAAGCTTGATCTCAGTGAAAATGTGTTATCTCTAGATCAAATAACATTTAATTTTTTTCTAGTTTTTATTTTTATTTTATTTATTTATTTTTTTGGAGATAGAGTCTCGCTCTGTCGCCCAGGCTGGAGTGCAGTGGCGTGATCTCAGCTTATTGCAAACTCCATCTCCCACGTTCAAGCGATTCTGCTGCCTCTGCCTCCCGAGTAGCTGGGACTACAGGCAAGCGCCACCACGCCCAGCTAATTTTTGTGTTTTAGTAGAGACGGGTTTTCACCATGTTCGCCAGGTTGGTCTCGAACTCCTGACCTTAAGTGATCTGCCCACCTCGGTCTCCCAAAGTGCTAGGATTACAGGCATGAGCCATCTTGTCCAGCCAATTTATATCTAGTTTTTAAGCAAGAGATTAATAGCACTGAAAATTAAATTTTATTGGACACCACGTCTTAGTTAGATGCCTTTCTCATGGCCTGCACCCGTCGTTTCCTAGCAAGGAAGGTTTCCAGTGAGGGGCCTTCAGTTATTACCTAATGTTATTAGGTTGGAGGAAGAGAAACAGGTTTTGCTAATTAGTGATAAACTGTTAATGTATGTGCTTATCCTTATATAAAATTACTTGATATTATGGGATAGACTTTACCAAGGCAACATCTGGACTGCTTGTATCTTTACATTATATGTGTATGGAAATTTTTGCAGAAAGCTTGTAAAAGTTCTTTTTAAACCATTGCTGCCAAGCAGTAATAACAATACAGAGGATTCCTTCTGTGCACATCTAGAAATAAAAGATTGTTAACTCTTTGCATATTTGGAATAGCTGCTTCAGTGAAGAAGTATGTAGAGTTTTTCTTACTGTGAACAAGTCTAGGCAAGACTTGTTTTTGAAAGAAATGCAAGATTATTTTAGAAATATACTTTAGTAATGGTTTTGAGGAAATACAAGTGGTATCTTGAGGGTTGGGGGGATGTTAGCTGATTGGTCTTGGAGCTTCAGCCGTGGCACCTAACCCTAGGGCAGCTTATCCATAGCTTGGCCAGAGAGAGAAAAAAATAGAGCATGCTAGCCTGGTGCCAAAAAACCAAAACCAAACACAAAAAACCCTCAGAAATTTGAATGAGATAATATGGAGATAAAATTGGTCAGCACTGGGAACTGAAGCTGGAGTTGCAGAGAGAGTCTGGTGAGGCCAGAACTGACAATGTGCAAATGAAAGTTGTGAAGAAGCAGAAACTGAGGAAGCAAAGGAGAAAGAAGTAACTCTATAGAAAAATTCTCCCCAGAGGTCCTTAGTTTGTGATAGCTTTTGAATGCAACTCCCACCGCCCTTTTACAATTTTAGTGTCTGTTTTTTTTTTTTATGATTGAAATGAGCCTAATTTAAACATGAATTTTAAAAATTCCGATCTTGCTTAAGATTTCAAATATTACCAGAGATTATTCAAACTGAGTTTAGTAAATATTGTTGAACATCTGTAATCCAAGCACATGATGCTGTCGTAGCACAGAGAATGTAGAGATAGGTAAGGCTCTGCCTTTAAGGAACTAAGAGACTTGCGGAGGGAAAGACATGAGTTACAATAGAAACAATTAAATTTGAAGTACGTATGTAAGGTATTTGCAGGAATGAATATTGGGGAGGAGTTTGGGATGATGGAAGCCTTCCTGGAGGAAATGTCTGAGGCTTTTAAAGGATAGCTAGGAGTTTGCCTAGTGAATAATGATGTTAGGTGGGTGTTATAGGCATTAAACAACCACATGGTAAGTTTGGAGAATTAAGATCAGTTTGGTTGTTAGTCTCATATTCATTCCTTATTAGGATATAAAGTATGAAGTAGGCACTGGTGAGAGATGAGGCCTAGAAAGTTCATAGGGGCTAGATTGTGAAGACCCTTGAATGTCATACTGCAGAGTTCAGACTTTTTCTCAGTGATGAAAATTTTAAGTAAAAGAAACACATAATCAGATTTCCATTTTAGAAAGATAACACTTGAAATCAGTATGGGAGATGGATTGGTGATGCATGAAACTGATTTGGAGGTTTTTGAAGTAGTCCAGGTGAGAGATTTTAAGGAGAGAGAAAAGAGTATATGGATTCAGTGGAAATTTTAAGGCGTAGTATCAGTAGAATTAAAGGTAGTCTTATGGGGGTGACGGGAGTTGGACAATCATAGGTTTCTTGTTTAAGAGAGACTGGGGAATGTGGAAGAGATGTGTGGGAGAAGTTAATTAATTGGCTGAAACAGTTCCCTGAATTTTGAGTTCTAGGTGCTTATGAGGTATTCAGGAGGAAATGTCAGAAAGAACGGAACAATTATTTATTGTCTGTCTGCTCTATGTTGCAAGCACTGTGCTTGACAGCTAACCTATGTAGGAATGTGACTGAGAATGATAATAGAAACAAAAATGACACCAGTGGCCAAGTACAGATCACAAAGGCAAGGCACTAAAACTGAATTTTAAAAATACAGAAATACAGAAAGAGGCTGGGTGCGGTGGTTCATGCCTGTAATCCCAACATTTTGGGAGGTCAGGGTAGGTGAATCACTTGAGCGCAGGAGTTGGAGACCAGCCTGGGCTGAATGGGGTGAAACCCTAACTCTACAAAAAAATTAGCCTGTTATCCTAGCTACTCGGAGGGTGAGATGGGAGAAACACCTGAGGCCAGGAAGTCAAGGCTGCAGTGAGCTGTGATTGCACCACTGCACTCCAGCCTGGACAACAGAGTGAGACCTTGTCTCAAAAAAAAAATTTTTATATATACACACACACATAAAGTTCTCCTGTAGTCTCTCACTCTCACCTTATTTTATTAGTTCATTTTTATATATTTAAAGGGTACAAGTGCAAATTTCTTTCTTTCTTACATGCTTATATCATGTAGCAGTGAAGTCTGGTCACTTAGTGTACCCATCACCTGAACAGTAAACAGTAAAACCTAGAAAATTACCTGTACCCGATAGGTATTTTTCAACCCTCATCCCCCTCCCACCTTTTGTAGTCTCCAATGTCTGTTATTCCCTCTTTATGTCCATGTGTGTCTTTTGTTTAGCTCTTACTTATAAGAGATTATGTTGTATCCGGCTTTCTGTTTCTGATTTTTTTCACTAGGGATAATGGCCTTCAATTCCATCCATGCTGGTCTAGAAGATGTGATTTCGTTCTTTTTTATGGCTGTCTTGCTCCCACTTTCTAGAGGTAGCCATCGTTAACAGTTTGGGATATTCTATATCATATCGGTATATTTATAAGTATAGATATTTATGTGCATACACACACACAGACATACCCTTTTATTTTTCCAATAAATGAGTTCGTATTTCCACACATGCATCTGCAACTTGATTTAAAAAATCATGGTCATCTTTCTATGCCAGGATAGACGGACCTCTTTATAGTTGGTAATACAGTGTTCTACAATTGTTGTTGTTGTTGTTGTTGTTTTAAGAGACAGAGTCTGATTCTGTTGCCTACGCTGGAGTGCAGTGGCATGATCTAGGTCCTTTGCAGCCTCAACCACCCCGGGTTCAAGCAGTCCTCCCACCTTAGCCTCCTGAGTAGCTGGGATTACGGTGCATACCACTAGGCTCAGCTAATTTTTTTTTTGTATTTTGTAGAGACAGGGCTGGTCTCCAGCTCCTGTGCTCAAGTGATTCTCCTGCCTCGGCCTCTCAGGGTGTAGGAATTACAGGCGTGAGCCATTGCACCCAGCCGCCATAATATGTTTAATCTTTTTTCGGGTTGATGAACGTTTAAAGTTGTCTTCATCAACTCACTATTTCAAATAATGTTGATGGAACCTCCTTATATTTAATATATATTCTTGCAAATATAGTCAAAGATATGCCTATCTCAAAATTTGATATTGTTTCCCACAAGAGGTTAATTTACATTCTTAACAACAGGACTAGTGAAGCTTCTTCCTTATATTCCCATTGCATGTTATCTGTCTTTTAAATTTTTGACTGTCGGCTTGGCAAAAAAAATGGTAACTTATTTTTATGAGTATCTTTTATATATTAATGATAATTTATATTTCTTCTGGATTGTTTATTCCTATTTTACCCATTTTCTGTTGTATTATTTTTCTTATTAATTTGTTGACAGGACATTGACATTTTGTTAAAGTTGCCAGCATTTCCCCAATCTTTTGCTAGTCTGGAGTTTTTTGTTTTTATTTAATCAAATCTGCCCTTTTTAAGAATTTCCTTGATAGTTTCTGGACTTGCTGTCTTAGGTAGATGTGTTTTTCATTTAAAAATACTCTATTTTTCTTCTATTATGCAACTTTTTTTTTTTTTTTTTTTTTTTTTTTTTGAGACAGAGTCTCGCTTTCTTTCCCAGGGTGGGACCCAGTGGCGTGATCTCGTCTTACTGCAACCTTTGCCTCCTGGGTTCTAACAATCCTCCTGCCTCAGCCTTTTAAGTAGCTGGGATTATAGGTGCATGCCACAACACCCACGCCACAACACCCAGCTAATTTTTGTTTGTTTTTTGAGACAGTGTCTTGCTCTGTCGCCCAAGCTGGAGTGTAGTGGCACGATCCTGGCTCACTGCAGCCTCTGCCTCCTGGGTTCAAGTGATTCTCCTGCCTCAGCCTCCCAAGTAGCTGGGATTACAGGCATGTGCCACCATGCCTGGCTAATTTTTGTATTTTTAGTAGAGACAGGGTTTTGCCATGTTGGCCAGGCTGGTCCCAAACTCGTGACCTCAAGTGACTCACCTGCTTTGGCCTCCTTAAGTGCTGGGATTGTAGGTGTGAGCCACTGCGCCTGACCTATTATGAAATTTTTAAAGTGATTATCTTTTCAGTGAATATGGTATTTTGGGGTTTAGTCATTTATAGGGTACTGACACTACTTTTTTTTTTTTTCAAAATTTATTCTAATACCATTATTGGACAGATTGTCCTTTTATCACTGATTTGAAATGGTAACTCTGTTGTATACTAAATTTCTCAC
Organism: Rhinopithecus roxellana; assembly: GCF_007565055.1. NCBI lineage: Eukaryota > Metazoa > Chordata > Mammalia > Primates > Cercopithecidae > Rhinopithecus > Rhinopithecus roxellana. The sequence continues at coordinate 117,979,789 of NC_044549.1, read as the reverse complement.
AATGTGCATAGGTACTTTCTGTTGTTTCATTGATTTTAGGGGAGAGATCTATTTTTGCACATACCACTATTGGTTTAATTATTGTAATATTATAGTTAACTTTGATATATGTTATGGAATGGCTTGATTTCGTTATTTAATTTTTTTTTTTTTTTTTTTTTTTTGAGATGGAGTCTTGCTCTGTCATCCAGGCTGGAGTACAGTGGCGTGGTCTTGGCTCACTGCAACCTCTGCCTCCCAGGTTCAAGCGATTCTCCAGCCTCAGTCTCTTGAGTAGCTGGGATTACAGGCAAGGCGCCACCATGCCCGGCTCATTTTTGTATTTTTAGTGAAGATGAAGTTTCACCATGTTGGCCAGGCTGGTCTGGAACTCCTTACCTCAGGTGATCCATCTGCCTTGGCCTCTGAAAGTGCTGAGATTACAGGCCTGAGCCACTGTGCCCAGCCTATTCCTATATATTTTATAATCATATGCTTTTGTGAATGGGGTCTTCTCGTAGACCTATTATATACTGTTTTCTTTTTGTATGTTTAAATTAAACTTTCCACCTTACTAATAATTTACCTGTCTTAGAATTTTTAAGGTAGAGAATGTCATCTGCAAGTAGCAGTTTTGCCTCTTCTTTTCTATATCTTATTTATTTATTTATTTTATGTTTTCTGAGACAGAGTCTCACTCTGTCGCCCAGCCTGGAGTGTAGTGGTGTGATCTTGGCTCACTGCAACCTCCGCCTCCCAAGTTCAAGTGATTCCCCTGCCTCAGCTTCCTGAGTAGCTGGGATTACAGGCACGCACCACCGTGCCTGGCTAATTTTTGTAGTTTTAGTAGAGATGGGATTTCACCATGTTGGCCAGGCTGGTCTCGAACTCCTAACCTCAGGTTGTCCACCCACCTTGGCCTCCCAAAGTGCTAGGATTACAGGTGTGAGCCACTGCACCCAGCCTTTTTTATTTTTAATCATTGGCTAGGATTTTCTAGACGGTATTGAATTATAGCAATAATCTCTTAGTGAAATATAATAGAAAAGTTTCTGTCAATTAAAGAAAAAAGCTTTTAAAGAATTAAAGTTAGTGTTATTCAGAACTGTTACTGAGAACGAGTGCAGTGGCTCACGCCTGTAATCGTGCCACTGCACTTCAACCTGGGTGACAGAGTGAGACTCCGTCTCAAAAAAAAAAAACCTCAACCAAAAAAAATGGAACAAAAGAAAAAGAACTGTGATAAGTATTTGGCACTTTCTTTTTTTTTTTTTTTGAGGCACATTCCTACTCTGTCACCCAGACTGAGTACAGTGGTATAATCACGGCTCACTGCAGCCTTAACTGCCCAGGCTCAAGCAATCCTCCTATCTCAGCCTCCCAAGTAGTTGGGACTGTAGGCACGCACCACTGTGTCTGGCTCATTTTAAATTTTTTTGTAGAGACAAGGTCTCCCTATGTTGCCCAGGCAGGTCTTGAACTCCTGTACCCAAGCAATCCTCCCACATTGACCTTTCAAAGTGCTGGGATTATAGCATGAGCCACCTTGCCTGGCTGCACTCATTTATTTTCATTTATTTTTCATTTTTTGAGTCAGTGTCTTCCTCCATCACCCAGGCTGAAGTGCAGTGACATAGTCACAGCTCACTGCAGCCTCAACCTCCCAGACTCAAGCTGCACTTATTTTTATTTAGTCTTCATGATAATACTCAGAGGCATATATGATTATCTCCATTTTTCAGATGATAACATTGAGACTTAGTAACCCACAATACAAAGCTGAGTGTGTGTTTTTTTTTTAGAGACAGAGTCTTGCTCTGTCGCCCAAACTGAAGTCCAATGGCTCAATCATGGCTCACTGCAGCCTTGAACTCCTGGGCTCAAATGATCTTTGTGAGTAGCTGGGAATACACTATGCCTGGCTAATTAAAAAAAATTTTTTTTAGAGACAGGGTCTTGTTCTGTCACTCAGACTGGCCTTGAACTCCTGAGGCGATCCTCCCACCTCAGCATCCTGAGTAGGTGGGATTACAGGCGCAAGCCACCTTGCTGAGCCAAAACTGGACCTTGAACTTCAAAGAGATTTCTCTTTTCCCCTTATTACTTTGACAAAGCTTTATAAGATTGCCTTTTTACTTTATTGTCAAATTCATATTTCATAATTGTTATTTTTGAGTTCACTATCTTTTTGATTATTAAAAGGTGGAAATTGCTTTATGACTTTTTTATAATTAATAATTTGGGAGGTGATTCTTTGAGATTATATGAATACTCTAGTCCCCCAAAACATTTTGCCCAATGGTCTTACCATTCATGGATAATCCTGCCTAAACCAATTATTATAATGGTTATTGCAAATAAAAGTATTTTTTCTGAATAGTCTAATTTAGGAGAAAAACTTACACTGAGGTAGCAGGACTGAATTTGATTCTTTTGGGGGTTTATTTTTTAAAAGCAACTAGTCCTAAGGAAAAACTTTATAATAGATTCTATATTTTAGAATATAGGCACATTGAAAGCAGTTTGTCTTCTGAAACTCAATAGCAAAATTAAAAATGCTTAAAAAAATTCAGCTAAAACCATATCTAAATTCACCATTTTGGGAATCTTTGTGATATAGGAGATTATATTCTGTTGAAGAACAGTGATAAAATAATTTGTGCTAATGTTGAAGTTAAACTAGAAAAAAACATCATACATGCATAATTTGTTTTATACCTTTAGAATGTAATATCTTTATTTCGCAGCTCATTTTTATCTTTGGTACTGTAACAAGGATCTGGTGATTGTGGAATGTTATGAACATAGTGGTTTTGCAATTACTGAGAGAAGTGTTTATATAAAACTCCCTTGAATGTTTTAGTTCCTGGAACTTAAGGAGTGGTAGTTGATAAAGCATAACTCCTTCATGGAGTCTCTGATGGGTGTCTATACTTAAGCTTTTTTTTTTTTTTGAAACAGAATCTCACTTTCTCGCCCAGGCTGGAGTGCAGTGACGTGATCACGGCTCACTGCAACCTCTGCCTCCTGGGTTCAAGAGATTATCCTGCCTCAGGCTCCCAGGTAGCTGAGATTATAGGCACCCACCACCAAGCCTGGCTAATTTTTGTATTTTTAGTAGAGATGGTGTTTCACCATGTTTGCCAGGCTGGTCTCGAACTCCTGACCTTGAGTGATCCACCCGCCTCAGCCTCCCAAAGTGCTGGGATTACAGGTGTTAGCCACTGCACCTGGCCTATACTTACACTTTTTTTTTTTTTTTTTTTTGAGATGGAATTTCGCTCTTGTTGCCCAGGCTGGAGTGCAATGGCTCAATTGGTTCACTGCAATCTCCGCCTCCCGGGTTCAAGCGATTCTCCTGCCTCAGCCTTCTGAGTAGCTGGGATTACAGGCATGCGCCACCACACCTGGCTAATTTTGTATTTTTAGTAGAGATGGGGTTTCTCCACGTTAGTCAGACTGGTCTTGAACTCCCAACCTCAGGTGATCTACCCGTCTTGGCCTCCCAAAGTGTTGGGGTTACAAGCGTGAGCCACTGTGCCCGGCCTTATACTTACACTTTCAAGTATTACACAGATGTTTTGAAAGTATTTGTATGTTCTGATAAGTGTTTTTTAGCTTTTGAAAAGTAAAATTTATGTAAAAGCCTTGCTGTTTATAAATGTTTACCTATGTGTTAATTTTAAATGTGGACTTTGATAAGGAAGTTATATTTTCGTGATATCCAGTGTAACTAATTTTTTTCCCACTTATTCAAGAAAGATAATTTTACACTTACTCTTTGACAGAGAAATTCTATAGAAATTTTCTTCTTCTAATTTAATTCCAGAATACATTCTTTCAACCCTATGCCCTCATACTAGTAATCTTGAGGGTTCTTTGAAAGAAAGATTGCTTTAAAGCAAGCAATTCTCTTTTGTCATTAAAATAAACTATTTTCGGCCGGGCGCGGTGGCTCAAGCCTGTAATCCCAGCACTTTGGGAGGCCGAGACGGGCGGATCACGAGGTCAGGAGATCGAGACCATCCTGGCTAACATGGTGAAACCCCGTCTCTACTGAAAATACAAAAAAAAAACTAGCCGGGCGAGGTGGCGGGCGCCTGTAGTCCCAGCTACTTCGGAGGCTGAGGCAGGAGAATGGCGTGAACCCAGGAGGCGGAGCTTGCAGTGAGCTGAGGTCCGGCCACTGCACTCCAGCCCGGGCGACAGAGCAAGACTCCCTCTCAAAAAAAAAAAAAATAAAAATAAATAAATAAATAAATAAATAAGTAAACTATTTTCTATTTTTATTTTTAAAAACTATTTAAAACAGTATAATTATTCAAGTGTATATATATGTATTTGATTTTTTTTGTTTTTATTTATTTTTTTGAGACAGTCTCCTCTGTTGCCCAGGCTGGAGTGCAGTGGTGTGATCTCGGCTCACTGTAACCTCTGCCTCCCATGGTCCCAGCCTGAGAAAGGATCCTTCCACCTCAGCCTCTTGATAATTTTTTTTTTGTATTTTTAGTAGAGACAGGGTTTCACCATGTTGCCCAGGCTGGTCTTGAGCTCCTGGGCTAAAGTGATCTGCCCAGCTCAGCCTCCCAAAGTGCATGAGCCATCATGCCCAGCTTGATATTTTAATTTTTACTTTAATGAAATCATTTACTGGAAGCAGTGCATGTTGATGCACACACAAAATGACTGAAGTTCATCAGATTGTCAAGCATTCAGTAATATGTAGAACATCATTATTTTTAATCATTTTCAAACTTAAAACTCCTTTTCTTTTTCAGGGATATCATGATAACACATTTTGAACCTTCCATCTCCTTTGAGGGCCTTTGCAATGAGGTTCGAGACATGTGTTCTTTTGACAACGAACAGCTCTTCACCATGAAGTGGATAGATGAGGAAGGTGAGTGGTAAAGGCAGGGCTGCCTGTGTAAGCATTTTATTTAAGATCTTATTCTATCATTTGTTCTAAAAATATAAGAGTCCTAAAAAGTTTAAGAGGAAAGACTATTAGAAATTTGATGTCATTCTTATTTTTTCTTAAAGTGTTTAAAAGAATACTGAAGAGTACAATCTTTGTTTTGCCCCTTTTATGCCAAAATGATGTGAAATTAACTTGACCTTTTTTTTTTTTTTTTTTTTTTTTTTTTTTTTTGAGACAGAGTCTCTCTCTGTTGCCGAGGCTGGAGTGCAGTGGCCTGATCTCAGCTCACTGCAACCTCTGCCTCCCAGGTTCAAGCAATTCTCCTGCCTCAGCCCTCCGAGTAGCTGGGACTACAAGCGTGCGCCACCATGCCTGGCTAATTTTTGTATTTTTAGTAGAGACGGGCGTTTCACTATGTTGGCCAGGCTGGTCTCAAACTCCTGACCTTGTGATCTGCCCACCTCGGCCTCCCAAAGTGCTGGGAGTAATTACAGGCATGAGCCACCATGCCCAGCCTAACTTGACTTTTTTGAGCACGAGGTAAGCATCTCATCAAATAGTGTGATATTTTACTTTAATTTTGTTTTTTATTTGAATTAAATTTTTGTTTGTTTATTTATTTATTTATTTTGAGACGGAGTCTCGCTCTGTCACGCAGGCTGGAGTGCAGTGGCGTGATCTTGGCTTACTGCCAACTCCGCCTCCCGGATTCACGCCATTCTCCTGCCTCAGCCTCCAAAGTAGCTGGGACTACAGGTGCCTGCCACCATGTCCTGCTAATTTTTTGTATTTTTAGTAGAGACGGGGTTTCACCGTGTTAGCCAGGATGGTCTCGATCTCCTGACCTCATGATCTGCCCACCTCAGCCTCCCAAAGTGCTGGGATTACAGGTGTGAGCCACCGTGCCCAACCTTTTTTTTTAATTTTTAAAGACAGGGTCTTGCTAAGTTGTCCAGGCTGGTCTCCAACTCCTGGCCTCAAGTGATCTTCCCACCGTGACCTCCCAAAGTACTGGGATTACAAGCATGAGCCACTGCATTCAGCTTCACTTAATTTTTTAATTTAATTTTTTTTTTTTTTGAGACAGAGTCTGGCTCTGTCGCCCAGGCTTGGAGTATAGTGGCAGGATATCAGCTCACTGCAACCTCTGCCTCCCAAGTTCGAGCAATTCTTGTGCCTCAGCTTCCCTAGTAGCTGGGATACAGGGGTGCACTACCACACCCAGATAATTTTCGTATACGTAGAAGAGACGGGGTTTTGCAGTGTTGCCCAGGCTGGTCTTGAACTCCTGGCCTCAAGTGATCTACCCACCTAAGCCTCCCAAAGTGCTGGGATTACAGGTCTGGGCCACCACACCCGCCCCCCAGCTTCACTTTAATTTTGAATATGCTTTGTCTTACATTTTAATTTAAAAGATTATGGGTTTTTAAGCTGAATATTACCTTAAAGAAAATATTATGGAATGAAAGTGATTTTGACAATCACTATTTCAAAGTAGTGGCAGAAACCTGATACCTCAGTGACTTGTACTCAGAAAACATTTATCATATATATAGGCTTACGCCTGTAATCTCAGCATTTTAGAGGCTGAGGTGGGAGGATTGCTTGAGGCCAGGAGTTCGAGAACAGCCTGGGCAACATTGTGAGACCCTGTCTCTACAAAAAGTTTTTAAAACTTAGCTGGATACGGTAGCGGGCACCTGTGGTCCCAGCTATGTGGGAGACTGAGGTGGTAAGATTGCTCAAGCCTAGAAGGTCAAGGCTGAAGATGGGCCCTGATTGTGCCACTGCACTCCAGCAACAAAGCAAGCAACTCAAGACCCTGTCTCAAAAAAGAAAAAAGGAAAAGCAAAAAAGAAGCAAGTATCTGTGTGCTGAGGACAGACAGTTCCTATCTTCAAACCCATAGTCTGATTGGGAGATGGACACATGTGTAACAAATGTGATAAATTCTGGAACATAAACGCATCGGGGCCTTGAGGAATACAAAAGAAGACACATCTGTAATACATCTGCAGTGTTTGACCTAAACCTATAACAGAGTAAAAGTTTTTGAGGTAGAGGAGGTGAGGAGAAAACCATATAGGCTGAAGAAGAATACATAGAAAGGCACAGGAATGTGAAGAACATGATGAGTGAAAATCTGTAATTCGCTGTATCTGAAGTATGAAGTGATGAGGTATGAGTTTGGGCTAGACCCTCGCTACTCAAAGTGTGATATACTGGACTTGTTAGAAATGGGGACTTTTAGGTCCCGCTGCAGACTACTGAATTGGCCTACAGTTTAACAAGATCCACGGGTGAGTTGTATGAATACAGAAATGTGTTTGAGAAGCGTGAGACTAGATCCCCAAGAGCTTTGCAGATCACATTAAATTTTATTTTACATGGCTGTTGTTGAAGTCTAGTTAAAAGGTACCCTAAAGGAAGGGTGGGTTGGGGTGAGGGATAAAGGTACATATTGGGTACAGTGTACACTGCTTAGGTGATAGGTGCCCCAAAATCTCAGAAGTCACCACTAAAAGAACTTGCTCGTGTAACCAAACACCACCTGCTCCTTGAAAACCTATGGAAATATATATATAAAAAAAAGATACCCTAAATAGACTACTTTTGTACAATAGTTTTCTGTTAATTGTTATACAAATAGAATTTCATTTTAAGGAATGTCATTATAATATTTAGCTCAATATTTGGGATAATTTCTATATTCCCTGATATAAAGAGCTCTGGAAAGTCATTATTGAGACTGCAAGCTATAGGTAAGCGCAAACACATTCTCATTTTTTAAAACAGTGTTCCTGAAGTAATTCATGTTCACTGTTCAGGAAAAAAAGTAGTGCAAAAAATTATGAAATGTAAAAAGAAGCCCCCTGTTTTTCTTTTTTTCTCTCTCCTCCCTCACCAATTCCAATTGTAAGAGAAGAATAGCTTAGTATATATCCTTTTATATATTTTCTATGCATTTGCAAACATGTATGTTTCTATAAATTCTTTATTAACAGTTTTATTAACATGACAAATGACATACAGCTGATATTTTGCAGTCTTGGTGGGCATGGGGAGCTTGGGGCTCAGTGCCACCCACCTTGGCCCTCCATGGCCTTTAAAAAAAAATTATCGGTGGCTCAAGCCTGTAATCCCAGCACTTTGGGAGGCCAAGACGGGCGGATCATGAGGTCAGGAGATCGAGACCATCCTGGCTAACAGGGTGAAACCCTGTCTCTACTAAAAATTACAAAAAACTAGCCGGGCGTGGTGGTGGGCACCTGTAGTCCCAGCTACTCGGGAGGCTGAGGCAGGAGAATGGCGTAAACCCGGGAGGAGGAGCTTGCAGTGAGCCGAGATCGCGCCACTGCACTCCAGCCTGGGCGACAGAGCAAGACTCCGTCTCAAAAAAAAAAAAAAAATTATATGGGGCCGGGCATGGTGGCTCATGCCTACAGTTCCAGCATTTTGGGAGCCCGAGGCGGGTGGATCACCTGAGGTCAGGAGTTCGAGGCCAGCCTGACCAACATAGTGAAACCCCATCTGTACTGAAAAAACAAAAATTAGCTGAGCGTGGTGGCGGGTGCCTGTAATCCCAGCTACTAGGGAGGGTGAGGCAGGAGAACCGCTTCAACCTAGGAGATGGCGGTTACAGTGACCTGAGACTGCACCATTGTACTCCTGCCTGGGTGACAGAGTGAGACTCCATTTAAAAAAAAATATATATATATATGTGTATATATATATGTGTGTGTATATATATATATGTACACACACACACACAAATTGTTATTCAGTGTTTTCCTTTATAGTGTGCACTGGACATTTTTTCATTTCAGTGTATTTCAATTTGCATCACTTTTTTTTTTTAGTACTGCATAGTATTACATATTATAGATGTTTCTTGATTAATCCCTTATTGGTGGACATTTGAACTATTTTTAGTTTTTCACTACCATAAACAGTATATAATGAACATTTCTTTCTTTCTTTTTTTTTTTTGTGACAGTCTCACTCTGTCGCCCAGGCTGGAGTGCAGTGGCTCAATCTCCGCTCACTGCAACCCCCTCCCCCTGGATTCAAGCAATTCTTGTGCCTCAGCCTCCTGAGTAGCCAGGATCACAAGCTTGCGGCACCATGCCTGCCTACTTTTTGTATTTTTAATAGAGATGAGGTTTCACCATGTTGGCCAGGCTGGTCTTGAACTTCTGGGCTCAAGTGATCCACCTGCCTTGGCCTCCCAAAGTGCTGAGATTACAGGCATGAGCCACTACTCCCAGCCTTATTTATTGATTTTTTAATATAGAGGCTGGGTTCTCACTATGTTGCCCAGTCTAGTCTTGAACTCTGGCCTTAAGTGAGCCTCCTGACCCAGCCTTCCAAAGTGCTGGGATTACAGGTGTGAACCACTATGTCAAAACATATGTATATCAAAACATCATGTTGTTTTTTTTTTTTTTTTTTTTTTTTTTTTTTTTTTTTTTTTTTTTTTTTTTTTGAGACGGAGTCTTGCTCTGCCGCCCAGGCTGGAGTGCAGTGGCCGGCTCTCAGCTCACTGCAAGCTCCGCCTCCCGGGTTCACGCCATTCTCCTGTCTCAGCCTCCCGAGTAGCTGGGACTACAGGCGCCCGCCTCGTCGCCCGGCTAGTTTTTTGTATTTTTTAGTAGAGACGGGGTTTCATCGTATTAGCCAGGATGGTCTCGATCTCCTGACCTCATGATCCGCCCATCTCGGCCTCCCAAAGTGCTGGGATTACAGGCTTGAGCCACCGCGCCCGGCCCAAAACATCATGTTGTATACCACAAATATAATTTTTGTCAGTTAAAAAATTCAACTAATTTTTCACACAACTACATGAAATGAGAGGATTTTTTCATTCTTGCCCTTACCAAGCTTAGATATTATGAATCATTAACATTTTTAAAAATCAGTAAGTGAAATGCTAACCTGGTATTTTAAATTCTGCATTAAGAGGAAGGTTGAGTATCTTTATCTTTTTGACCTACTCTATCACAAAGATAGTTTAAATGTGGTTACTTATAAATTTCATGACTGTCTTACCGTGTGTCTTCAGCCAGAAAATGAGACTATATATAATTTAGCACAGTGTGCGACTTATGCTTAGCATTCAATAAAATGCTTCTTATAAACAAATATTACTCTCATTTTAATCCTGTCCTGATCATTTCATACCATTTATTTGCTGATTAGAGTTGTTTTTCAGTCACTGATTTTCAAACTGCAGCGCATGTAGGAATCACTGGACAGTGCTTTTTATTAGAAGTACTTAGTTTAGCGATAGTGCATTAAACATTTTTATAATACCTTTGTATTATCCTTGCCTGGAGAGTTCTGTTCCCAGATTGTCACCTCGCTGTCTCTCATCATTCAGGTTTTAACTCAAAATGTCATGTCCTCCAAGAAGCCTTCCTACCTCCATTCACTTTGTATCTTTTTGCCCTGTTTTTTCTCTTTTTCTGTTTTTGGTGGGTTTTTTTTTTTTTTTTTTTTTTTTTTTTTTTTTTTTTTTTGGTATGGTAGAATGTAAACTCCATGAGAGAAGAGGTCTTGTCTGTTTCGTTCACGTTGGAGCTGCGTGCCTAGAGCAGTACTAAATAATATTATGCTCAAAAAATATTTGTGACTGGGTGCAATGGCTCACGCTTGTAATCCCAACATTTTGGCAGGCCAAGGCAGAAGGATCCTGTGAGCCCAGAAGTTTGAGACCAGTCTGGGCAACATAGTGAGATAGTGAGACCCTGTCCCTACAAAAAAAATTTTTTTTTTAATTAGCTGGGCATGATAGTGCGCATGTATAGTCTCAGCTACTCAAAAAGCTAAGGTGGAAGGATCGCCTGAGCGTGGGAGATCGAGGCTGCAGTGAGCCATTGTTGTGCCACTGCACTCCATCCTAGGCAACAAAGCAAGACCCTTTCTCCAAAAAAAAGATATATTTGTGTGTGTGTGTGTGTGTGTGTGTGTGTGTATATATATTTGTGAGTTGTACAAAAGTCTAGGAGCAAGCCTTTCCCTGGTTTAATTTTACTTCAGTTATTGGAGACTTTTTTGTTTTTTTTTTTTGAGACGGAGTCTCGCTCTGTCGCCCAGACTGGAGTGCAGTGGCTGGATCTCAGCTCACTGCAAGCTCTGCCTCCTGGGTTTATGCCATTCTCCTGTCTCAGCCTCCCGAGGGGCTGGGACTACAGGCGCCCGCCACCTCGCCCGGCTAGTTTTTTGTATTTTTTAGTAGAGACGGGTTTTCACCGTGTTAACCAGGATGGTCTCGATCTCCTGACCTTGTGATCCGCCCGTCTTGGCCTCCCAAAGTGCTGGGATTACAGGCTTGAGCCACCACGCCCGGTCAGTTATTGGAGACTTAAGCATTGGCAGTTATTGTTTGTTCTGTTTTTTTTTCTTAAAGTAGCATATTTTAATTAACAGATGTACATAGTAAATTCACTTTCTGATGAAACAGTCCTATTATAATGCATTTCATACTTCTTTCTCCCTGAGTAGCTGTTAAGTTTCCTAATTTTCTGGGGAAAGCTGTGAAGCTGTAGGCTTTGTCTTGTTCCAGTTAAAGGTTAAATTTTTCATTAAGGTCTATTGATTCCCATGCGATCCTTTTTACCTTGCTTAATTCTGATACCAATCTTTTCTTAATTTTAGACATACAGAGCCAACAGTAATTATTTTTAAGTTACTTTCAATTATTTTTCAGTTGTAATTTTGTCACCTTTGTTTTTAATCATGTAGGCATTGGGGCATGTCGGTCTGATCTGGAGAAAAAAAATTCTCTAGGATCAAAGACAGGCCAATCATTTGATTTCTCTGGCATATGAGAAGTGCTGTTCCTCAAGCCAAACGTTTAATTGTTGGGATTTTATGTTGGAGCAAGTAAAGATCTTAAGCTTTCTTCATCTGTTTAAAGAGATTTAAGACAACTGCCCTTTTTCCTTACACTCAAAACCAGTCTTATTGATTTGTTTTACTGTGGAAAAACTGGTTTGCTTAATCTAACTAAACATTTTAGAATGAGTAGTAATTTTGTAACCATCATGCCACTCTCCTCTTTCTCATAAATTCTTGTGTAACAAAAGTGTGGGACAGGGAATGACAAATGTGACTTTATTTTTTTTTAACAAAGGTGAGTTTTCAGTTTTTAAAAAAATTTTTAATTGCAGATAATAATTGTATATGTTCATGGGATACAGTGTGATGTTTCAATACATGTATATGTTGTGGAATGAAAAAACCAGGGTAATTAACACATCTGTTACCTCAAATGCTTATTTCTTTGTGGTGAGGACATTTAAAATCCACTCTTTTTGTTATTTTGAAATACGCAATACATTATTATGAATTGTAGTCACCACGCTATGCAATAGATCACCAGAACTTACTACTCCTGTCTAACGACAACCTTGTACCCTTTAACTGGCGCCTCTCCTTTCTCTATCTAACCCACTCCCTCCAGCCTCTGGTACTCTATACGTGTATGAGTTCAACTTTTTTAGATTCCACATATCATGTGGTATTTGCCTTTGTATGCCTGGCTTATGCTTATTTCACTTAGCATAATGTCCTCTAGGTTCATCTGTGTTGTTGAATATGACAGAATTTTCTGCTTGAGGCTGAGTAGTATTCCATTGTGTATATATGCCGTATGTATTGTATCTGTTTATCCATTGATGGACATATCTTAGCTATTGTGAATCATGCAAATGCTATAGTGTAGTTCACCTTTGTTTTGAGAGAGAGAGAGAGAAAGTCTCACTCCGTTGCCCAGGCTGGAGTATACTGACGCGATTATAGCTCACTGCAGCCTCAAACCCATGGGCTTATGGGATCCTCCCATCTCAGCCTCTTAGCTACAGGTGTGTACCACCACACCTAGCTACTTTTAAAAAATTACTTTGGCTGGGTGCAGTGGCTCACACCTGTAATCCCAGCACTTTGGGAGGCCGAGGTAGGAGGATCGCCTGAGGTCAGGCCAACATGGAGAAACCCCATCTCTACTAAAAGTACAAAATTAGCCGGGCGTGGTGGTGCATGCCTGTAATCCCAGCTACTTCGGAGGCTAAGGTAGGAGAATTGCCTGAACCCAGGAGGTAGAGGTTGCAGTAAGCTGAGATCACACCATTGTACCTAGCCTGGGCAACAAGAGCAAAACTCCATCTCAAAAAAAATTTGTTTTTGTAGAGACAGGGTCTTGTTACATTGTTGCCCAGGCTGGTCTTGAACTCCTGACCTTAGCCAATGCTACTTCACCTATTTAGATAGCAGTATTATGACTCCAAACCTGAAAATTGAAAAATTAATTTTAACAGCCAGGCATAGGGTTCATGCCTGTAATTCCAGCACTTTGGGAGGCCAAGGCTGGAGGATCACTTGAAGCCAGGAGTTCAGACCAGCCTGGGCAACCGCGAGACCTGTCCCTACAAAAAAAAATAAAGACGATTAGCCAAGTGTGGTGGCATGAGCCTTTAATCCCAGCTACTTTGGGTGGCTTAGCCCAGGAGGTTGAGGCTGCAGTGAGCCAAGAGTGCACCACTGAACTCTAGCCTGGGCCACAGAGTGAGACCCCATCTCAAAAGAAAAAGAAAAGACGCAGCACACCAACATGGCATAAGTATACATATGTAACAAACCTGCACGTTATGCACATGTACCCTAGAACTTAAAGTATAAAAAAAAAAAAAAAAAAAAGATCATCTAAAAGCATCAAAAAAAAAAAGAAAAAGAAAAGACAAGAAAAAACAGCAATTAGAAAAGGAAAGCTAAGTACCTCCAAGCATATCTAGTTTTGTAACTGATATAGTTTTCCTTTTGTTTGAAGAACTTCCTTTAACATTTCTTTTGTTTTTGTTTTGTTTTGTTTTGAGATGGATCCTTGCTCTGTCGCCCAGGCTGGGGTGCAGTGGTGTGATCTCGGCTCACTGCAACCTCAACCTCCAGGGTTCAAGTGATTCTCCTGCCTCAACATCCTGAGTAGCTGGTATTACAGACACCTGCCACCATGCCCGGCTAATTTTTGTATTTTCAGTAGAGATGGGGTTTTGCCACATTGGGCAGGCTGGTGTTGAACTCCTGACCTCAGGTGATCTGCCTGCCTCAGCCTCCCAAAGTGCTGGGATTACAGGAGTGAGCCACTGCACCTGGCCTCTTTAACATTCCTTATAGAGAAGTTCTACTGGTTATAAATTGTTCATGTTTTTAATTTCACTTAAAAATAAATTTATTGACGTATAATTGACATATAATAAGTTATACATATTAAAACTTTACAGTTGGATGAGTTTTGATACCTAGGAACCCATCAGCACAGGCAAGATAGAGAATGTATCTGTTATCCCCAAATATTTCCTTGTGCTTAGCAGCACCTCACTCCTGCTCTTTTGTCCTCAGGCTACTACTAATCTGCTTTCTGTTACTACAGAGTAGTTTGCATTTTTTAGAGTTTTATATGGGTAGAATTATACAGCATGTACTTTTTGGTGGGATGTGTGACTTCTTTACTTAGCATAATTGTTGATACTTGTATTAGATGTGTGTATCAGTAGTTCATTCCTTCTTATTGCTGAGTAGTTTTCTGTCCTGTGGATGTATTACAATTCATTAATCTGTTGAAGATCATTGGGATTGTTTCTGGTTTTGGCTGTTTTAAAAAAGGTGCTGTGAACAGTCATGTATAAGTCCTTGTATGGAAATATATTTCCATTTTTCTTGAGTCAATACCCAGAAGTAGAATAGCTGGATCATGTGGCAGGTATATATGCTGCTTTTATAAAATGGGAAAAGATTTGGAAAAGGAGATGAGATGGGGCAGTTCATCCCAGGCACATCCTTAAGGAATTCACATGGAAGTTGAGGATCAGGAAATTGATTCCTTTTAAAAATTGTCTATGCCTGTTCGTCCCTGAAAAGTTTGCCTGCACTCTAGGGGTGCCGTTTTCCAATTAGAAGATAGCTGACTAGAGATGTCCCCAACTACTTCTCTTAGTTCTGGCCTCTGCCCCTGCTCTGTTCTTCAGACAGACCTTATGCCCAGGAAATTCTGGCTGCCATCTTTTATACACCAGGCTGTCTGGAGGCCTGGGAGGAAAAGGAATTACACTGGGGTTCACCTGGGAGAAACCCTTGGCAGGAGTGGGGATGGATTCAGAGGTGAGGTGTGATACTATAATGTAATGAAAAAATATATCTGCTATTCATCACTGGTTCCTGACAGTGCCTAAAACCCTTGTTTTAGGCACTGTAAAAGGTTAGATTTTTCATTAAGGTCTGTTGATTCCCATGAGATCCTGAGTAATAGAAATTAGAAGACCATCTTTTGTTATTTATGATAAGCCCCTGCCAACCAAACCTTATTTTATGCTAATGAGGTGGCTCTTGGAGGATGGCTTCTGGTTGCCAGAGGAATCAACCATGTGGTTAGAGAGTTGGGACCTTCAGCCTACCTCCCCCTTATTTCTGGGGAAGGCAGAGGGGCCTGGAGATGGAGTTAATCACCAGCGGCCAATGGTTTAATCAGTCTTGCTTAGGTAATGGGACCCCCTTAAGAACCCAAAATGTAGGAGTTCAGAGAGCTTCCTGCTCGGTGAACAAATCAAGATCCTGGGAGGGTGGTACCTCCAGACCAACTTGGAAGCTCTGCGTCCCCCTGTACCTTACCCCATGTACCTCTTCATCTGGTTCTTCATTTGTATCCTTTATAATATCCTTTAAAATAAAGTGTTTTTGGAGTAAATTGTTTAACATGAGGAGGGGGTTGTGGGTGTAGGGGCCAGGGAAAAGCTTCCCCATTGCTCTCCAAAGGTTTGCTGAAAAATCAACTTGCCGGCAGGGCGCAGTGTCTCACGCCTGTAAGGGAGGCCGAGGCGGGCGGATCACGAGGTCAGGAGATCGAGACCGTCCTGGCTAACACGGTAAAACCCTGTCTCTACTTAAAATACAAAAACATTAGCTGGGCGTGGTGGCGGGCACCTGTAGTCCCAGCTGCTGGGGAGGCTGAGGCAGGAGAATGGCATGAACCCAGGAGGCAGAGCTTGCAGTGAGCCGAGATCGCGCTACTGCACTCCAGCCTGGGCGACAGAGCGAGACTCCGTCTCAAAAAAAAAAAAAAAAAAAAAAAAAAAAAAAAAAAAATCAACTCACAAGAGGCAGATTAATTGGAGAAAAGTCATACAGATTACAGATTTTATTGCACGAGGGAATCACAGAGATTACTCACCCCCCAGTGGAGTTCCGAAGCATATGTAATATCCTGTCAAAACAGGTTATATGGCTGGTCCAGGTGCAGTGGTGTTTACAGCTAATTGATCACAGCCAGTTACAGATTTCTTTGTTCCTTCTCCATTCCCATTGCTTCACTTGACTAGCCTAAAAAATAAATTAATTAAATAAAACAGGTTATAGGAGAAGGGAAAAGAGGAATTTTGTTGTGGGGATTACTAGGAAGAATGAATGGATCAGGGAAGGGAGATTAACTTGTACATTATCTTGTGAAAGGATCTGTAATCTGTGTGATTACATTCTTGGTCTTACTGGGAGGGGAAGACAGAACAGTTGTCCTCCTTGGTGGGTCTGGATTTTGGGCTATAAAGGAACTTCAGAGAAGTCATTCTGGCTTTGGGAGAGGTCAGTTGTAGGGGTGCGTGGTTGGGGGAGAAAGTCTGGGAAGTATTGGTTACCAAGTCCCAACATGGGAATGCCCAGTTTGTAGCCAAGTCAGACTAATTTGGCTGATTTGTGGCTGATTTGAAGATCCACTACTTGCAGTTAGCATCTGAAGTGGGGGGCGGTCTGTGGGACTGAGCCCTAAACCTATGGGGTCTATGCTAACTCCAGGTAGTATCAGAATTTAATTAAGTTGTAGGACGCTCGATTGGTCTCCACAGAGAATCAAAGATTTGCTTGTGGAAAACTCACACATCTGGTGTCAGAAGCATTGTAAGTGGAGAAACAGTTTTTTATTTATGAGGCAAGAGAGGCTGTGGGAGTCTTGAGGCGGTATTGTGGCCCTTAGACGCTTCGTCTGCTCCAGTATCTGGGAAGGTCTGTCCTCATTGGCATCCCATCTCCAGTTGCCCTGTCCTCTTCCTCTCCCTCATAGACCACTGCTCACATGGAATACCCTTATGATCCCCACACTGTTTTCTCCTCACTCTCACTTCTCCATCCGTAGGCAATCACTGATCTGCTTTCTGTCACTATTGCATACATATAAATGACAAAATGTAGTGGGTTTTTTTGTTTTTGTTTTTGAGAGACAGGATCTCACTATGTTGCTCCGGTTGGCCTCCAACTCCTGGGCTCAAGCAGTTCTCCTAGCTGAAACTACAGATGTACACCATGACTTCTGGCTCAAGCATAGTGTTTTTGTGCTTTTTAATAAATGACATTATGTATCCCACATTGTGAAATGTCTCTTTTTTCTCTGAATGTTAATGTCTTTTTTTCTTTCTTTCTGACACAAATCCTTTCTTTGTCACCCAGGCTGGAATGCAGTGGTGTGATCATGGTTCACTGCAGCCTACCTCCCAGGCTCAAGCAATCTGCCTGCCATAGCCTCCTGAGTAGCTGGGACTACAGGAGTGCTCCACCATGCCCAGCTGATTTTTTTTTTTCTTTTTGAGATAGAGTCTCGCCCTTGTTGCCCAGGCTGGAGTGCAGTGGCATGATCTCAGCTCACTGCAACTTCCGCCTCCAGTGTTCAAGTGATTCTCTTGCCTCAGCCTCCCGAGTAGCTGGGATTACAGGCGCCTGCCACCATGCCCAGCTAATTTTTGTACTTTTAGTAGAAATGGGGTTTTGCTATGTTGGCCAGGCTGGTCTCGAACACCTGACCTCAAGTGATCCACCCGCCTCGGCCTCCCAAAGTGCTGGGATTACAGGGGTAAGCCACCGGGCCCAGCCTAAATTTTTTATTTTATTTTTTGTAGAGATAGAGTCTTGCTGTGTTGCCCAGGCTGGTCTCAGAACTCCTAAGCTCAAGTGATCCTCCCGCCTTGCTCTCCCAAAGTGTTAGTTAGGATTACAGGCGTGAGCCACCATGTCCAGCAGATGTCTTGAGATCTGTTAATGTAGTTAGGGAACTAGTGTACCCTTTAAAATTTTTTTATTGTAATTAAATATAAATAAGAAAACTTACCAGTTCAACCACTCTTAAGTGTACAGTTCAGTGGCATAAGCACATTCAGTGTTGTACAACTATTACCACTATCCATCCATTTCCAGAACTTTTCATCATCCCAATCAGAAACTGTACCCATTAAACAATAACTCCCTATCCCTCCTTTTGCAGTCCCTAGTAACCTGTGTTAAACTTTCTATGAATTTACCTATGCTTGGTCACCTTTGTTTTTATGTTTTTGAAAGATGATTGTGATTGGTAAATAATTCCAGGTTGGAAGTTTTTTTTATCTCTCAGTACCCTGTCTTACAGCTTGCATTGTTTCTGATGCAAAATCTACTGTCAACTTCCTTTTTGTATGTGAAGCATCTCTTCTCTGGCTGCTTTTAAGACTTTTTTTTTTTTTTTTTGGAGACAGAGTCTCACTTTGCCACCCAGCCTGGAGTGCAGTGGTACAGTCGTGGCTCACTGCAGCCTTGACCTCCCAGGCTAATTTTTTCGTTTTTTTTTTCTTTTTTTGTAGAGATGGGATCTCGCTATGTTGCCCAGGCTGGTCTTGAACTCTTGGACTCAAGCAATCCTCCTACCTTGGCCTCCCAAAGTGCTGGGATTACAGGCATGAGCCACTGCACCCGGCCTTAAACCACTGTTTAATCCAGTGTTTGAAAATAGTTTTAGATGGAGGATTATGTCTATTCATTTACTTCATCTCTCCCAATGTAAGCGCTGAGGCTGGATGCAGTGGCTCACGCCTATATTCCCAGCACTTTGGGAGGCCGAGGAGGGTGGATCACCTGAGGTCGGGAGTTTGAGACCAGCCTGACCAACATGGAGAAACCCCCGTCTCTACTAAAAATGTAAAATTAGCTAGGTGTGGTGACACACGCCTATAATCCCAGCTACTTGGGAGGCTGAGGCAGGAGAATCGATTGAACCTGGGAGGCGGAGGTTGCAGTGAGCCGAGATCGTGCCATTGCACTCCAGCCTGGGCAACAAGAGTGAAACTCTGTCTCAAAAAAAAAAAAAAAAAAGTTGAGGATGAGCAGCTTCATGCGATGGCATATATTTCTGTAAACACTGACTTACACCTCCCAGAAAAAGGAAGCAACAAGCCAAAAATTCACTACTATTGTTATTGGGCCTAATAGTGAAAGGATGACCACCTAAAAATTATGGCATTCTTGGAAAATTTTTGCAAATCTGTATTTTAAGCAGTGTAACCCTTTAAGTAAGGGAATACAGTGACTTGCAAATGGTTTAGTGTTCTGACTGCATATCCAGAGGCAAGGTGGCAGCACGATGGTCCTGATGGGAACAGAGAGTGAGAGTCTGTGAGTCTGTGGCCAACTCAGATGTCTGGAAGAAGAGTGTGTGACACTGTCTCAGAGGTTGCCAACTTTGGTATTAGGCTGTGTTCTTTGAAATGTGGGGCACTGAATTTAGGCATATACTGAAATAACTAAATAAAACGAGAGTTACATGTATGTTTCATGTTCTATATCCTGTCAGGTTATCTCATATAAATAATTGGATTGTGAATATTTACCTAACTTTTTGAGGTCTAATGCCCTAATTTGCTTTTGTTTTTATAGGTAAAAAACAACAGCGCAACAAAAACGAAAACAGTAGATGTGTTGGGGGAAAAAAGCAAAAAAACCTGCTGATTTAATATACAGATTTCATTACCTTGAAATTCACTGCACTGAACAGTTCTCATTCTGAGTGTATTCCTGCTCTAGGATGTGAATTTGGACTTTTGTAATAGAGTGGGCTTTGAGAAATAGCTTTTCTGCTCATTTTAGTTTCATGATGACTGCTTGGAATGTTTTGCTTCACACTTATGCATTCAGTTTTATCAGGCATTAAGCAGTTGGCCAAAACAGGTAATACTTGAACTAAAGACATTCAGTCCAAGAAAAACAAAATGGATTTTAACATATGTAGAGTCAGTAACTAGCTCTTATTTTCGTACTTCCTTATGGTTATTCAGAAGTGGTAGTCTCTAGGTACATTTTGAAAACAAGTACTTGATCTAGCTTAGATTTCAACTAACAGCAAGCAGATACTGGCCTGATAAAAAGATGATGTCCAGCAAAAGTGAGATGGTTAGAATTGGCTTTTTTCATTCATAGACTACTACAGTAAAATCATCCTAACTGCAGAAGTCACTTGAAATGTGGAAATCACAGTTTGCAACGTATTGGATTTGGTTCAATCCTTTTTTGCTTTCTGGGACATCAGAATTAGCCAGTGAGTCTAGGGAAATCTGGACTTAATGTTTTAATGTTTAGATTTTGAAAAGCCAAGATGCTTATAAAACACTCATTGGTGGCCGGGCGCGGTGGCTCAAGCCTGTAATCCCAGCACTTTGGGAGGAGGCCGAGACGGGCGGATCACGAGGTCAGGAGATCGAGACCATCCTGGCTAACACGGTGAAACCCCGTCTCTACTAAAAAAACTACAAAAATCTAGCCGGGCGAGGTGGCGGGCGCCTGTAGTCCCAGCTACTCCGGAGGCTGAGACAGGAGAATGGCGGGAACCCGCGAGGCGGAGCTTGCAGTGAGCTGAGATCCGGCCACTGCACTCCAGCCCCGGCGATAGAGCGAGACTCCGTCTCAAAAAAAAAAAAAAAAAAAAAAAAAAAAACACTCATTGGTATCATTTATGACAGAGAGAGAGAAAGAAAGAGAGAGAGCGCGCGCATGTATGTGTTTGTGTGTGTGTGTATCTTATTTAAAAAACAGTCTGGACTCAGTTTTCTCACCTGGAATATTAGAAATGAAGTGTTGGCTTGGCGTGGTGGCTCATGCCTGTAATCCCCGCACTTTTGGAGACCAAGGCGAGAGGATTGCTTGAGCCTAGGAGTTTTAAGACCAGCCTGGTCAACATAGGGAGACCCTGTTTCTACAAAAAATGAAAGGGAAAAAAAAGCCAGCCATGGTGTCATGAGCCTGTGGGGTTCAGCTCCCACCTTGGAAGGCTGAGATAGGATGATTGCTTGAGCCTGGGAGGTCAAGGCTACAGTGAACCAAGATCATGCCACTGCATTCCAACCTAGGCAACAGAGTGAGACTCTATCTCAGGAAAAAAAAAAAGGAAAAAAAAATAAATAATGATACTGACTTTCATATTTGTGGCAAAATGAGAGAAATTTACGTAACTGAAAAAGGGAGTCCTTTTTTTAATGACTTACTTTATTTCTTTGAGAAAAAATAGAACAGACTTGTAAACTTTGCTCCTGCTATTTTGCAGGCAAACTTACTTTTGTAAAAATGCTAGACTCTGGCTGGATGTGGTGGCTCACGCCCATAATCCCAGCACTTTAGGAGGCTGAGGCAGGTGGATCACCTGAGTCAGGAGTTTGAGACCAGCCTTGCCTCTGTCTCTACTAAAAAATAAAAAAAAAAAAAAATTAGCTGGACGTGGTGGCGCACACCTGTAATCCCAGCTACTAGGGAGGCTGAGGCAGGAGAATCACTTGAACCTGGGAGCTGGACGTTGCAGTGAGCTGAGGTGGTGCTACCACACTCCAGCCTGGGTGACAGAGTGAGACCAAAAAAAAAAAAAAAAAAAGCTAGACTCCACACTCTTTAAAAAAAAAAAAACTTTACTAAGATATAATTCACCAATGTAAAGTGTACAATTCATTGGTTTTTAGTATAATCACAGAACGGTGCAGCTGTTATCACCATCAATTATAGAACATTTTCATTACCAACCCCCCCTCCAAACAAAAAATCCTGTATCTATTAGCAGTCACTACTTGTTTCCCCCCTACCCCTTTCTCTGCAGGCCCCAGACCTAGGCAACCACTAATCTACAATCTGTTTCTATAGATAGACTGATTCTTGACGTTTCCTATACAGTGTCATTACTAATTCCTTTTATGGGTGGATAATATTCCACTGTATGGATATACACATTTTATTGATCTACTTATTGGCTATTGTGGGTAATGTTGCTATGAACATTTGGTTACAACTTTTTGTGTGAGTATGTTTTCATTTCATATGGTAACTGTTTAACCTTGCGAGGAACTGCCAGTTTTCCAGAGTGGGTGCACCATTTTTCCAATTTCTCTGCATACACTTATACTTATTATTTATCAGTGTACTGAGTTTTGATCAAAAATAGTGTATCTGTGTAATGTGGTTAAATCATGTTGACCTCACTCTTTTTCATCTAGGCTCTTAAAATATCAATACTAAGACATTTATAAAATGAGCATATGAAAACCAGTAACTTTCCTCCCTACAGATTGAAAATATTCAATCAGAAAGTATATTCAAAGAAAATATTTAATCCACAGTAACAACATAAAAACTGGTTTTTGAAAAAATCTAGTAATAAACCTTAGAGAAATTTGAAGAAACTACATAAAGAAACAAAAAACTAAATTGAGTGTCATAAAACGAAACTTGAATGAATGGTTTGGGAAAAAGCAACATTATACAAAGTGAATTCCCTACATATCAATCTGTAAAGAAAACATTTCTCCCAAATTTCCAACAGGATTTTAAGTCTGACAAAAATTTCATCAGGAAAAATAAATGCTCAAAAATAAAAGGAAAATTTTGAAAAAGGAAGTTTGGAAAGAGAAGACTTTTCCTAATTTTGTATACAAGAATAGTAACAACTGAGAGGAAATATTTGCAACATTTACAACAAAGGATTGCTATCTCTATTGTACAATAAATGTCAAGAAGAAATAGATGAAAAATCTACATAGTGAGGTATAAATAGCCAATTCATAAATAACAGGTTCCAAAATCACTAATAATTAACGAAGTTTTAAAATATTAAAGTGAGACATCACTTTTCACCTATTGGATTGGAAAATACAGAATATAGTAATTATCTGTAAGAAATTAGGTGTGATGACTCACACCTGTGATCCCAGCACTTTCAGAGGCCAAAGCCGGTGGATCAGTTGAGGTCAGGAGTTCAAGACCAGCCTGGCCAGCATGGTGAAACCCTGTCTCTACTAAAAATACAAAAATTAACTGGGCATGATGGTGGGCCGCCTGTAGTTCCAGCTACTCAGGAGGCTGAGCAGGAGAATTGCTTGAACCAGGGAGTGGAGGTTGCAGTGAGCTGAGATCATGCCACTGTACTCCAGCCTGGGCAACAGAGTGAGACTATCTCAAAAAAAAAAAAAAAAAAAGAAATTAGGAAAGGTACACTGTTGGTCAAATGAATGTATGTGTAATAACTCTTTTGGGGGATAGTTGGAAATACGTGGCCAAATTTTAAATGGGCAGACTTTTTTTGTTAATTTTTTACTTTAAGTTTAATGGATACATAGTAGGTGTATATGTTTATGGGGTACATGAGCTATTTCGATGCAGGCATACAGTGCATAATCATGTTGGGTAAATGGGATATACATCACCTCAAGCGTTTATCATTTCTTTGTGTTACAAACATCCCAATTACACTCTTAGTTATTTTTAAATATACAATAAATTTTGTTGACTGTAGTTACCCTGTTGTGCTGTCAAGTACTAGATCTTTTTTTCTTTTTTACTTTTTCTAACCTTTTTTTTTTTTTTTCTGAGACAGTGTCTCACTCTGTTGCCCAGACTGGAGTACAGTAGCATGATCACAGCTCACTGCAGCCTTGACCTCCCATGCTCAAGCAGTCCTCCTGCCTCAGCCTACTGGGACTACAGGCTTGAGCCACTATTCCTGGCCATTTAAAAAAATTTTTTGTAGAGACGGAGGTCTCACTATGTTGCCCTGTCTGGTCTTGAACCAAATACTAGATCTTACTCATTCTGTGTGACTATAGTTTTGTACCCACTCTCCACCACTATCATTCCCAGCTTCTGGCAACTATCATTCTACTCTCTGTCTCCATGAGTTCAATTTTTTTTTTTTTTCTTGAGACAGAATCGCACTCTGTTGCCCAGGCTGGAGTGCAGTGGCACAATCTCGGCTCACTGCAAGCTTCATCTCCCGGGTCCACGCCATTCTCCTGCCTCAGCCTCCCGAGTAGCTGGGACCACAGGTGCCCACCACGACACCCAGCTAATTTTTTAAATTTTTTAGTAGAGACAGAGTTTCACTGTGTTAGCCAGGACGGTCTCGATCTCCTGACCTCGTGGTCCACCCGCCTCAGCCTCCAAAAGTGCTGGGATTAACAGGCGTGAGCCGCTGAGCCCGGCTGAGTTCAATTGTTTTAATTATTAGTTTCCACAAATGAATGAGAGCATGTAAGGTTTGTCTTTCTGTATCTGGCTTATTTCACTTGACACAGTGTCTTCCAGTTCCATCCATGTTGTTGCAAGTGACAGGATCTCATTCTTTTTTGTGGCTGAATAGTACTCCCATTGTATTGCTAGACACTTAAGTTGCTTCCAAATCGTGGCTATTGTGAATAGTGCTGCAATAAACATGGGAGTGTACATATCTCTTCAATATACTGATTTCTTTTGGGTGTATATCTAGCAGTGGGATTTCTGGATCATATGGTAGTTCTATTTTTAGTTTTCTGAGAAATCTCTGTACTGTTCTCCATAGTGACTGTACTAAAGTACATTCCCACCAACAGCATGTGAGGTTTCCCTTTTCTGCACATCCTTTCCAGCATTTGTTATCGCCTCTCTTTTGGATAAAAGCCATTTTAACTGGAATGAGATGATATCTTGATGTAGTTTTGATTTGCAGTTCCCTGATGATCAATGATGTTGAAGACCCTTTCATATATCTGTTGCCATTTGTATGTCTCCTTTTAAAACATGTCTATTCAGGAGCCGGGCACGGTGGCTCACACCTGTAATCCCACCACTTTGGGAGGCTGAGGCAGGCAGATCTCGAGGTCAGGAGATCAAGACCATCCTGGCTAACACGGTGAAATCCCCTCTCTACTAAAAAATTAAAAAAATTAGCCAGGCATGGTGGCGGGTGCCGGTAGTCCCAGCTACTCGGGAGGCTGAGGCAGGAGAATGGCATGAACCTGGGAGGCGGAGCTTGCAGTGAGCCAAGATTGTGCCACTGCACTCCAGCCTGGGCGACAGAGCAAGATTCCATCTTAAAAAAAAAAAAAAAAAGTCTATTCAGGGTTAGGAGTGGTGGCTCACGCCTGTAATCCCACCACTTTGGGAGGCCGAGGTGGGCAGATCACTTGAGGTCAGGAGTTCAAGACCAGCCAGGCCAACATAGTGAAACCCTGTCTCTACCAAAAATACAAAAATTAGCTGGGCGTGGTGGCACGTGCCTGCAATCCCAGCTACTTGGGAGGCCGATGCAGGAGAACCACTTTAACCCAGGAGGTGGAGGTTGCAGTGAGCCAAGATTACGCCACTGCACTCCAGCCTGGGTGACAGAACAAGATCCGTTTCAAAAAAAAGTCTATTCAGACTTTTGCCCATTATTTAATCAGATTATTAGATTTGTTTTCCCATTGAGTTGTTTGAACTCCTTGTATATTCTGGTTATTAATCCTTTGTCAGATGCATAGCGTGCAAATATTTTCTTCTATTCTGTGGGCTGTTTCTTCACTTTTTTGATTGCTTTGTTTTGTAGAAACCTAAGTTGATGTGATCTCACTTAACTATTTTTGCTTTGATTACCTGTGATAGTGGGGTGTTACTCAAGAATTACTTGCCTGGACCAATGTCATGGAGAGTTTCCACAGTTTTTTCTTTTAGTAGTTACATAGTTTGAGGTTTTAGATTTAAGTCTTTAATTCATTTTGATTTGATTTTTGTATATGGTGAGAGATAGGGGTCTAGTTTCATTCTTCTGCATGTGGATATCCAGTTTTCCCAGCAGTATTTATTGACAGTCTTATTTATTGAAGACTGTCTTTTCCCCAGTTTATGTTTTTGGCAGCTTTGTAAAAAATGAGTTCACTCTAGATGTATGAATTTATTTCTGGGTTCTCTCTTCTATTCCATCAGTTTATGTGTCTGTTTTTATGCCAGCACCATCCTGCTTTGTTTACTACAGTTCCGTAGTACAATTTAAAGGCACAGAATGCGATTCCTCCAGTTTTGTTATTTTTGTTCAGGCTAGCTTTGGCCATTCTGGGTCTTTTGTGGTTCCATATAAATTTACAATGATTTTTTTTCTATTTCTCTGAAGAATGTTATTGGTATTTTGATAGGAATTACACTGAATCTGTAGATTGCTTTCAATCTACAGATGTCCAAATGTAGTATGGACATTTTAACAGTATTGATTCTTCCAATCCATGAACATGGAATATCTTTCCTTTTTTTTTTTTTTAATGTGTGTGTCTTCAGTTTCTTGCATCAGTATTTTATGATTTTCATTGTAAAGAAAGGATCTTTCACTTTTTTTTTTTTGAGACAGAGTTTCGCTCTTGTTGCCCAAGTTGGAGTGCAATGGCACGATCTCAGCTCACCGCAACCTCCGCCTCCTGGGTTCAACTGGTTCTCCTGCCTCAGTTTCCTGACTGAGGATTACAGGGATGAACCACCACGCCTGGCTAATTTTGTATTTTTAGTAGAGATGGGATTTCTCCATGTTAGTCAGGCTGGTCTCGAACTCCTGACCTCAGGTGATCCGCCTGCTTCGGTCTCCCAAAGTGCAGGGATTACAAGCATGAGCCACTGCGCCAGGCTGAGATCTTTCACTTCTTTTTTGATATTTATTAGTGGGTATTTTATTTTATTTGCAGTTACTGTTAATGGAATTACTTTTTTGATTACTTTTTCAGATTATTTGCTGTGGCATATAGAAATGCTATGGATTTTTGTATGGTGATTTCATATTCAACTTTACTGAATTAGTTTATCTAACAGTTTTTTTTGTGGAGTCTTTAGGTTTTTGCAAATATATAAGATTATATCATCTACAAACAAGGATAATTTGAC
Source organism: Rhinopithecus roxellana (assembly GCF_007565055.1). Classification (NCBI taxonomy): domain Eukaryota; kingdom Metazoa; phylum Chordata; class Mammalia; order Primates; family Cercopithecidae; genus Rhinopithecus; species Rhinopithecus roxellana. The sequence continues at coordinate 117,952,923 of NC_044549.1, read as the reverse complement.
TTCTTCCTTTCTAATTTGGAGACCCTTTACTTCTTTCTCTTGTCTCATTATGTTTTTTGTTTTTTTTTTTGAGACGGAGTCTTGCTCTGCTGCCCAGGCTGGAGTGCAGTGGCCGGCTCTCAGCTCACTGCAAGCTCCGCCTCCCGGGTTGACGCCATTCTCCTGCCTCAGCCTCCCGAGTAGCTGGGACTACAGGCGCCCGCCTCGTCGCCCGGCTGGTTTTTTGTATTTTTTAGTAGAGACGGGGTTTCACCGTATTAGCCAGGATGGTCTCGATCTCCTGACCTCGTGATCCGCCCGTCTCGGCCTCCCAAAGTGCTGGGATTACAGGCTTGAGCCACCGCGCCCAGCCTCTTGTCTCATTATGTTGAATAATCGTGGTGAAAATGGGCAGCCTTGTCTTGTTCCAAATCTTAAAGAAAGACTTTCAGTTTTCTTCCATTCAGTATGATACTAGGTGTGGGTCTGTCTTATATGGCTTTTATTGTGTTGAGCTATGTTCCTTCCATCCCCAGGTTTTTTAGGGTTTTTGTCATGAAGGGATGCTGAATTTTACCAAATGGCTTTTTTTTTTTTTTTTTTTTTTAGCATCAATTGAAATGATCATATGGTTTTTGTCCTTTATTCTGTTGTATCACATTGTATCAATGTGATGTATCACATTGATTAATTTGCATGTGTTGTTGAACCATCCTTGTATCCCTGGAACAAAGTCCAATTGGTCATGATGAGTGATCTTTTTAATGTGTTGTTGAATTCAGTTTGCTAGTGTTTTGTTGAGGATTTTTGCATCAATGTTCATCAGAGATGTTGACCTGTAGTTTTCTTTTTCTTTTTCTTTTTTTTTTGACGTATCTGTCTGGTTTTAGTAATACTGATGGATATTACTGGATCTTAGAATGAGTTTGAAACTGTTCCCTCCTCCTCCATATTTTGGAATAGTTTGAGTAAGACTGGTATTAGTTTTTCTTTAAATGGCACTGAAGCCTTTGAGTCTTGGGCTTTTCTTTGCTGAGAGACTTTTTATTATGGCTTCGATCTCACTACTTGTTAGCAGTCTAGTCAGGTTTTGGATTTCTTCATGGTTCAGACTTGATAGGTTGTATGTGTCTAGGAGGTTATCCATTTCTTCTAGGCTTTCTGATTTGTTGGCATATAGTTGCTCACCATGACCTCTAATGATCCTTTGAATTTCTGCAGTATCAGTTGTATTGTCTCCTTTTTCATCTGTGATTTTATTTCTTTGGGTCTTGTCTCTCTTATTTTTAGTTTGGTTAAAGATTTGTTGATATTGTTTATGTTTTCAAAAAATCAGGGTTATGTTTTGTTGATCTTTTGTGTGTTTTGTTTCAATTTCATTCATTTGTGTTCTGATCTTTATTATTTCTTTTCTTCTAATTTTGTGTTTGGTTTGTTCTCGCTTTTCTTGTTCTTTAAGATGCATTGTTAGTTTGTTCATTTAGAGCCTTTCTCATTTTTTAGATGTAGGCACTTATGACTTACTATAAACTCAACTCTTAGTACTGCTTTCGCTGTATCCCATTGGTTTTGGTAGTATGTTGTGTTTCTATTTTCATTTTTTTAAGAAATTTTTCAGTTTTCTTCTTGATTTTGTATTGACCCACTGGTTAATAAGGAGCATATTGTTAACTGTCATGTGTTTTTGTAGTTCCCAAAGTCCATTTTGTTACTGATTTCTAGTTTTGTTCCATTGTGGTCAAAGAAGATACTTACTAGTTTTTGTAGGTTAATAACAATATTTGGATTATACTAAGGAATTTTTATCTAGAGTTATAGAGATTTTGTCAAAATGCTGCCATGGTAGAGAATAAGTGGGTGGATATATAGGGAAAAACAACATTTTGAAATATGTTTCAAATTTTCCAGAATAAACAGTTAAAAAGAACAGTTGGTGAACCTAGAGACAGGATTTCTATAATACTCAGTGGGCAACTTTGTCAGGGGCTGCAAGAGAGATCACCTAGAATAAGGACTGAAAAGGTCCTAGATTTCAGCAGCTGGTTTCATGACCTTTGCAACCACAGTTTTGGTGCAGTGTTTGGGCTAAAACCTGGCAGCAGCATTTTGAGAAATGTGTGTAAGATAAGAACATGGAGAAAGGATATGATCACTATGTGAAAAAAAGTTGTTTCATTGTAAAAGATTACAAACTTATGATTTTTAAAATATTAAAGAGAAGTATGTAGTGAAAAAAACAAAGACCTTGCCCCTTTTCCTTTCTCGTCTTCTCACCTGTTTCCTCCAGTTTTAGTGTCTAGTTTTACTCTTGAGATTTGTGGCTACTGAATGAATGGAGTGTCAATCTGAATGGGAAAGAGATTTTTTTTCCCCCCTGAGACGAAGTCTCGCTCTTGTTGCCCAGGCTGGAGTGCAATGGTGTGATCTCGGTTCACTGCAACCTCCACCTCCCAGGTTCAAGTGATTCTCCTGCCTCAGCCTCCCGAGTAGCAGGGACAACAGGCATGTGCCACCACACCCGGCTAGTATTTTTAGTAGAGACGGGGTTTCACCATGTTGGCCAGGCTGGTCTCGAACTCCTCAGGTGATCCACCTACCTTGGCCTCCCAAGTGCTGGGATTACAGGTGTGAGCCACTGCGCCTGACCTGAAAGAGGTTTTTTTTTTTTTTTTTTGAGACGGAGTCTCGCTCTGTCGCCCAGGCTGGAGTGCAGTGGCCGGATCTCAGCTCACTGCAAGCTCCGCCTCCCGGGTTTACGCCATTCTCCTGCTTCAACCTCCCAAGTAGCTGGGACTACAGGCGCCTGCCAACACGCCCGGCTAGTTTATTTGTATTTTTTAGTACAGACGGGGTTTCACCGTGTTAGCCAGGATGCTCTCGATCTCCTGACCTCGTGATCTGCCCATCTCGTCCTCCCAAAGTGCTGGGATTACAGGCTTGAGCCACTGCGCCCGGCCGAAAGAGATTTGGTTTTTGAGAGGGAGACTCAGAAACTCCTTTGCCTGATAAGAGCTAGGAAATAGAAAAGAAAAAATGGAAATGGAGCTGACGAGTTCAGAAGATAAAAGGAAGTAGGGATGCAGTGGTCAAGTGGGAGGAAAAAAAGGGAGAGGCACTCTTCTTTGAGAAGCCAGCAAAAACGACTTCATTTTTCTTTCTCAATTAGCAGACTGAGCTGTATGCTGGTGATTGAGGTTTGGATAGGGTTGGTGGCATCTAGTGTGTAGTAACTACAGGAATTAGCAAATCAATGGCAGAGAAAAGGACTCACTCTCACTCGCTCAGGTTCAAACTAGGCTCTAAATGACTTCTTCTTCTTTTTGTTTTTGAGAGTCTTGCCTTGTTGCCCAGGCTGGAGTGCAGTAGCACAATCTTGACTCACTACACCCTCTGCCTCCTGGGTTCAATTGATTCTTCTGCCTCAGCCTCCTGAGTAGCTGGGACTATAGGCACACACCACTGTGCCTGGCTAATTTTTGTATTTTTAGTAGAGACGGTGTTTCACCATGTTGCCTTGGCTGGTCTCGAACTCCTGACCTTAAGTGACCCGCCTGCCTCGGCCTCCCAAACTATTGGGATTACAGGCCACCACACCTGGCCTGAATGACTTTTTCATTAAGGAATGCCATAGTCCAGGCAGATGTGCCACCTCATTGATTGCCAGGGGTGACTCAGTTGTCTGGCTAGTTGGGTAAGAGAGTTGTTTCTTCCGTCCCTTCTCTGTGTGTCTGTCACTAAAACTGTTCATTTACATTTCATAGCAGCTCAAGTGTGACTGTTCTTCCATAGTTTTGTAGCTTTTCATTTCTGTGACTCCTTTGAGGAGGCTCTGTCATGTGAAGGGAAAAATTTGATAAAATGATTACATGGAGACTTCTAACTAATCATATTGTGGCAATGGAACTACTTTCACTTCCTCTTTTAAAGAAACAAGTAACAGAAAGCCTGCTCTTGGCCATACCCATTAGACACATAGCAGTGACAATTTAAACTGTGGTCAGTAGCCAGTCGTGGTGCTGCACGTCTTTGGTCCCAGCTATTCGTGTGGCTGAGGCAGGAGAATTGCTTGAACCCAGGCGGAGGTTGCAGTGAGCCAAGATCACATCATTGCACTCCAGAATGGGCAACAAGAGCCAAATTCCATCTCAAAAAAAAAAAAAAAAAATGTGGTCAGGAATAGATTCTGTTTGCTGTATTTGGGATATATACAATGTTAAGAACAAAATGGCCAGGTGTGGTGGCTCATGCCCATAATCCCAGCACTTTGGGAGGCCCAAGCGGGAAGATTGCTTGAGCCCAGGAGGTCAAGGCTGTAGTGAGCCGTGATCCTGTCACTGCATTCAGCCTTGAGTGACAGAGTGAGACCCTGTCTCACCAAAAAAACCCCAAAGAACAACATTTTATATCTATATAAATTAGTGTCTGTGAACCTCATGTAGTATTTTTGTACAAATAGAAATGGAAGTTATGTTACCTACCTCAGAAAATTGAATTGTCTAAATAAATATCTAAATATTTGTCCTTAAGCCAGGCATGGTGCTTCACGCCTATAATCCCAGCACCAAGGCAGGCGGATCACCTCAGGTCAGGAGTTCGAGACCAGCCTGGACAACATGGTGAAACCCCGTCTCTACTAATATAAAAATTAGCTGGGTATGGTGGTACACGCCTGTAATCCCAGCTGCTCGGGAAGCTGAGGCAGGAGAATCGCTTGAACTCGGGAGGCAGAGGTTGCAGTGAGCCAGGATCACGCCACTGTACTCCAGCCTGGGCAACAAGAGCAAAACTCCATCTCCAAATAATAATAATAATAAGTAAATAAATATTTGTCCTTGTCACATATTTATGTTTATGAGATTTTTTCTCAAAATTTACATTATGAAATTTGTTTAGTAATCATCACATTTAGGGGTTTTAAAGTGACCATTACTTTACTTTTGTATTTTTAGGAGACCCGTGTACCGTATCATCTCAGTTGGAGTTAGAAGAAGCCTTTAGACTTTATGAGCTAAACAAGGATTCTGAACTCTTGATTCATGGTAAGAGAGTAGTCATTTCATACTCGTCCAGAGTGATAATTTCTTTGACCATTTTGAAACATAATCTTAATGTCATTTTCTCAATCTCTGTGACTCATGCCTAAGTAATTGTCCTTATTTAGTAGTTTCTCACATGCTATAGAAGGTAAAATTAATCTGCTTCTTACAGTCTGGGGAATTTTGTGATCTCTGTATGTCTCGTTGGATATTAAAATGTGATTTCTTAGTGTATCGTAGCAAGTTTATGATTAAGTTAAAAATTGAGAGCCTGGGGAATCTAAGTCACCTACTTGAAATATTATAATGTATACAAATAGTGACCTCCAAAGGTAAGGTATCTTAAATATCCTTTCTTTTGCTTAAAGGTTAATAGTGAAACTATTTACATGATTTCTATATTTATTTTTGGAACAGAGTCTCACTCTGTCACCCAGGCTGGAGTGCAGTGGCATGATCTCACACCACTGCAACCTCTGCCTCCCGGGTTCAAGCGCGCCTCAGCCTCCCAAGTAGCTGGGATTACAGGCGTGCACCACCATGGCTGGCTAATTTTTGTATTTGTAGTAGAGATAGGGTTTCACCATGTTGGCCAGGTTGGTCTCGAACTCCTTGCCTCAAGAGATCCGCCTGCCTTGGTCTCCCAAAGCACTGAGATTACAGGCATGAGCCACTGCACCCAGCCCATTTACATGATGCTCTAGAGGCATTAGTATGTTTAAACCTCAGCAACCTTGCCGGGCGCGGTGGCTCACGCCTGTAATCCCAGCACTTTGGGAGGCCAAGGCGGGTGGATCACGAGGTCAGGAGATCGAGACCATCCTGGCGAACATGGTGAAACCCTGTCTCTACTAAAAATACAAAAAAATTAGCTGGACGTGGTGGCGGGTGCCTGTAGTCCCAGCTTCTAGAGAAGCTGAAGCAGGAGAATGGCGTGAACCTGGGAGGCAGCGGAACTTGCAGTGAGCGGAGATCGCGCCACTGCACTCCAGCCTGGGCGACAGAGCGAGACTACGTCTCAAAAAAAAAAAAAAAAAAAAAAAAAAAGAACCTCAGCAACCTTGAGATGTAGGAAGTGGCATAAAAAGAAGTAACCTAAACTCAGTTATCATGTATGTAACTGGCACATTGTAGACCTGGATTGTGAATCTAGGAATTCTGATTCCAAATTTGTGTTTATTTCATTCAACTATGCTAACTCTCAAACTTTTTTTGTCATGTAAAACTTTTTTTTTTTTTTTTTTTTGAGGCAGTTTCTCTCGCTCTGTTGCCCAGGCTGGATTGCTTTGGTGCAGTCATAGCTCACTGCAGCCTTGACTTCCCAGGTTCAAGCGCTCCTCCCACCTCAGCCTCCTGAGTAACTGGGACCACAGGCACTGCTGCACCGCTATGACTGGCTAATCTTTTTTTTGTGTGTGGAGATCGGATATCACTACGATGCCCAGGCTGGTCTCAAACTCCTGGGCTTAAGGAGTCCTACCACCTGGGCCTCCCAAAGTGCTGGGATTAGAGGTGTGAACCACTGTGCCCACCCAAGAACCTCTTAATATACTGCATTTAATTGCAATGTATTGGCAGTATTTCATTGAACATTTTTGAGAGCTGTGAGACCAGACTTAGGAAACTTTTACAAAAGTAAAACAAATGTAAATCTTTCCTTAAGTATAATGAATCATTTCAGTGCCTTGTTACTATTTCTTTGTATTTTCCTTTACAGTGTGTTTTTAAAAAAAAACAGTGGTTTGATTTTATCTTTTTTTTTTTTTTTTTGAGACAGTTTCACTCTGTTGCCTAGGCTAGAGGGCAGCGGCACAATCTCAACTCACTGCAACCTCGGCCTCTTGTGTTCAAGTGATTCTCATGTCTCAACCTCCAAAGTACCTGGGATTACAGGCGCCTACCACCATGCCCAGCTAATTTTTGTGTTTTTAGTAGAGATGAGGTTTTACCATGTTGGCCAGGCTAGTCTCAAACTCCTGACCTCAGGTGATCTGCCTGCCTTGCCCTCCCAAAGTTTTGGGATTACAGGCGTCAGCCAGCACACCTGGCCTGATTTTTTCTACCTCCAGAATTTGACATAGTGACTCACAAGGGATCCATAATGTACTTTGTTGAGATTCTTTTTTTTTTTTTTTTTTGAGACGGAGTCTTGCTCTGTTGCCCAGGCTGGAGTGCAGTGGCTGGATCTCAGCTCACTGCAAGCTCCGCCTCCCAGGTTCCCGCCATTCTCCTGCCTCAGCCTCCGGAGTAGCTGGGACCACAGGCGCCCACCACCTTGCCCAGCTAGTTTTTTTTTTTTTTTTTTTTTTTTTTTTTTGTATTTTTTAGTAGAGACGGGGTTTCACCGTGTTAGCCAGGATGGTCTCGATCTCCTGACCTCGTGATCCGCCTGTCTCGGCCTCCCAAAGTGCTGGGATTACAGGCTTGAGCCACCGCGCCCGGCGAGATTCTAATAGGACTTTAAGAATCTATTTTTTTGTCATCTCTTTCCAGAATAAAATTACAATGAATGCATAAAGAAGTGATTGATGAATGGTATTAAACAGTCAGTTTTAAGTCTTATTGCCTTTTAATACTACATCACAGATGCTTTCAGAAGCTAGCTTATGTTTCAGCTTTTAAAAATATGCATTAGGAACTGTGCTTCCTGTAGTCTGTGCTGTTTATTTTTATTTATTTATTTATTTTTTGAGACGGAGTCTCGCTCTGTAGCCCAGGCTGGAGTGCAGTGGCCAGATCCCAGCTCACTGCAAGCTCCGCCTCCCAGGTTTACGCCATTCTCCTGCCTCAGCCTCCCGAGTAGCTGGGACTACAGGCGCCCGCCACTTCACCTGGCTAGTTTTTTGTATTTTTTTAGTAGAGACGGGGTTTCACCGTTAGCCAGGATGGTCTCGATCTCCTGACCTTGTGATCCGCCCGTCTCGGCCTCCCAAAGTGCTGGGATTACAGGCTTGAGCCACCACGCCCGGGCCTGTCTGTGCTCTTTATTAAGCTGTGTCCTTTAGTACATCACAGACCAGCAATAGCTGACTAGATATTCATAAATACATTGTTGCTTTATATTCTACCTTGTTATAAAAATGGTTTGAATCAGTATATAAATTTATAGTTTCTGGCCGGGCGCGGTGGCTCAAGCCTGTAATCCCAGCACTTTGGGAGGCCGAGATGGGCGGATCACGAGGTCAGGAGATCGAGACCATCCTGGCTAACACGGTGAAACCCCGTCTCTACTAAAAATACAAAAAAGGCCGGGCGCGGTGGCTCAAGCCTGTAATCCCAGCACTTTGGGAGGCCGAGACGGGCGGATCACGAGGTCAGGAGATCGAGACCATCCTGGCCAACCCGGTGAAACCCCGTCTCTACTAAAAAATACAAAAAACTAGCCGGGCGAGGTGGCGGGCACCTGTAGTCCCAGCTACTCGGGAGGCTGAGGCAGGAGAATGGCATAAACCTGGGAGGCGGAGCTTGCAGTGAGCTGAGATCCGGCCACTGCACTCCAGCCTGGGCGACAGAGCGAGACTCCGTCTCAAAAAAAAAAAAAAAAAAAAAAAAAAAATAAAAATAAAAATACAAAAAAAAAAAACTAGCCGGGCGAGGTGGCGGGCGCCTGTAGTCCCAGCTACTCCGGAGGCTGAGGCAGGAGAATGGCGTAAACCCGGGAGGTGGAGCTTGCAGTGAGCTGAGATCCAGCCACCGCACTCCAGCCTGGGCGACAGAGCTAGACTCCATCTCAAAAAAAAAAAAAAAAATTTATAGTTTCTAATGTAAATTTACATTTTTGAGTTAATTTATTCCTAATTAGTATACATCTTTTAAAAACTAATATTTTATGTTTCATATTTGTATACATTTTGTAATTTAATTTTCATCCTTCATTGTGACAAGCTTGTCCTGCTATACCAAGGATTTAACGAAATGCTAGTTAATGATTTATTTAAGGATAAGAAAATAATGATGTAACAGGGACTGGAATTAGTAATTTGAGCTTCTGATGCTTTGGTTTTTTGTTTTGTTTTGTTTTTGTTTTTTGTTTCTGAGATGGTGTGTCACTCTGTCGCCTGGGCTGGAATGCAGTGGCATGATTGCAGTGCACTGCAACCTTCGCCTCCCGGGTTCAAGCGATTCCTGGGCCTCAGCCTCCCAAGTAGCTGGTATTATAGGCATGCCACCATGCCAGGCTAATAGGCTAATTTTTTTTTTGTATTTTTTGGTAGAGACAGAGTTTTAACATGTTGGCCAGGCTGGCATCTCCTGACCTCAAGTGATCCACCCACCTTGGCCTTTCAGAGTGCTGGGATTAGAGGCGTAAGCCACCATGACCAGGCTAATGCACTGTTTATAGATATGTTTGTTTTTATAAGACCTTTATTTTTATTTTTTATTTTAATATCAACAAAGCAAAGGCAAATAAAACCTTCTTTTATATGGCCTTGGTAAAATGAATCCCTTTGGCAAATAATATTGACCGCATGCTATCTTGTCTCAAATGAAGAGAGGGTCAGGTTGAAATCTGGGTCAGTGTCTTTTACATTTGAATTTTAAATTCTGTGTAATTTGTATGTTTTAAATATGCTGTTAACTCATGTTCATTTATTTTCTTTCAGTGTTCCCTTGTGTACCAGAACGTCCTGGGATGCCTTGTCCGGGAGAAGATAGTGAGTGTTTATATACTTCATACCTTTTGCAAGAGTTACTATGCTATGGTACAAATGAAAGAGAAATCAGAGATAGAATTTTTAGCTAGGCGCAGTGGACAGTGGCTAATGCCTGTAATCCCAGCACTGTGGGAGGCTGAGGTTGGAGGATCGTTTAAGCCCAGGAGTTCAAGACCAGGCTGGGCAAAAAGTGAGACCTTGTCTTTCCAAAAACACACAAAAAAGTTAGCATGGTATGTGCCTATAATCTCAGCTACTTGGGAGGTTGAGGTGGGAGGATCCCTTGAGCCCAGGAGTTTGAGGCTACAGTGAGTCTAGTGTGGGTGACAGAGACAGGCCTTGTCTCAAGGAAAAAAAAAAAAAGGAACTAGAAGTTCTAATTCATTTGATTTCTTTTCCATTTTTCAGTCAATTTAAAATATATTAGTGACTGCCCAAATGCTACTTTTGCCAGATCAAATTCAGATAGTTCTTAGTTACAACTTACATAATTGTCTGTTGCACATATGAAAGGAAAATTAAGTTAAATTTAAGTTTTAAAATTTAATTTTGGAAATGTTCAAACCTATGCAGAAGTTGAAACAACATTGAAAACAAGGATACCTATATATCCTTTGCCCAGATTTACCAATTTTTAACATTTTCCCTGTTTGCTTCATCTCTGTATCTGTCTATGTCTATGCATGCACAGTTATACATAACAAACACACTTGTTTTTTTTTTTTTGTTATACCACTTGAAAGTGACATGACACTCAGCACATGTCATTAGGAATTGGCTTTTATTTTTCTGCAGTGTTTTTTTTTTTTTTTTTTTTAACAATTACTAAGTCACTTTTTTTCTTTTTTTTTTTTAAGAGTCTCGCTTTCTCACCCAGGCTGGAGTGCAGTGGCACAATCTTGGCTCATTGCAACCTCCGCCTCTAGGGTTCAAGTAATTCTCCTGCCTCAGCCTCCTGAGTACCTGGGATTACAGGCACCGCTAACATGCCCAGCTTATTTTTGTATTTTTAGTAGAGTTGAGGTTTCACCGTGTTGGCCAGGCTGGTCTCAAACTGCTGACCCCAGGTGATCTACCCACCTCAGTCTCCCGAAGCTCTGGGATTATAGGCATGAGCCACCGCACCTGGCCCCAAGTCAGTTATTAAATGTCTTAAATATTGCAGACTTCCTACAACTGACTCAGAGAAATGTGTATATTTATTAGATCTCCAACTCCTAGTAACTTCAGGTAACCAACCATAGTCCACAGTGGAACAGTGGTTCTTACCCTTGGACACATTAAAATTGTGGGATGCAGGGAATGATCAATGCCAGATTTCCATCCCCAAGCCTAATGAATTAGTTTGTAAGTGAGATCTGGACATCTTTGTATTTTAAAACTAACTCTCAAAATGTAGCCATTGGGGTCCACGGCGTCAGCTTCACCTGAGAACTGGATAGAAACTGCGCTCAGGCCGGGTGCAGTGGCTCATGTCTGTAATCCTAGCACTTTGGGAGGCTGAGGTGAGCAGATCACCTTGAGGTCAGGAGTTCAAGACCAGCCTGGCCAACATGGTGACAGCCCATCTCTACTAAAAATACAAAAAAGTTAGCCAGGTGTGGTGATGCATGCCTGTAATCCAGCTACCTGGGAGGCTGAGGCAGGAGAATTGCTTGAACCTGGAAGGCGGAGGTTGCAGTGAGCTGAGATCATGCCACTGGGCAACAGAGCGAAACTGTCTCAAAAAAAAAAAATGCACTCCAATCTACGTGATTCATAAACTCGTGGACTGGGGCTGAGCTACCAGGTTTAACAAACTCTTCAGGTGATTCTGATGCACACTAAAGTTTGAGAACCACCACGTAAAAGCTTCCCCAGGTCAGGAATTGTTAATAGAATTTCTTCGGAATATCTAAGCCAATGGTTACTATTAATGAGATGCACTAAAAGAGTCCAACTACTCTTTGTTCTAATGTAATTTAAGTATGCAAACCTATGTTTGATTATAAGTTATTGCTTTTGGTATTTGGTATAATTTACTAATTGTGGATATTAGGCAACTCAATTTCATTTGTGGTTTCTGCACATGCTCATAACTTTAGAAGGAATAGTGGTAAATGTTTTGCTTTGAATTAATTGAAATAGCTCTAAACTTTCAATTCTGTATTAAGCTATCCTAAGAGTTCTAATTGAGAGCATTGCAACTGGTCTTTAGTATCTTAATTTTAAATAGTAAACCCATTGCTACATTTCGTTTAAAATATGACTTTGGGAACCTAATGTAATCTTTCTGTGGTATTAACTATTACTGTTATTACCATTACTGTGGGATGTTATTATTAATGACTAATAGACAATATATATAATAATGATGGACTTAAAAATATGAAGGTGAACTAGATTTGGTCATTTGGAACCTCTTTCTCTAACTATACTTAAGAAACATATTAATATAAAGACTACTGGATGAAAAGTTGTTGGGGAAAAAGATACGCTTTTGGTACAAAATATCTCTTTACAGATAGTTACAAAGAGTGAAATGTGCCTTTACAATGAAGAGATCTAGCAGTCAATACCTTTAATGATTATTGAACATCAGTAGTGGGAGTTGATATTCTGACATTTGTGTACCTCGTGAAAGGTAATGAGATAAGAAATACACAACACTACCTATGTATTGTTTTTGCCAAAGGTATTTAATACTGCCTCTAATTGTAAGTAAACAGACAAACCCAGAATGTGGGATATAATATGAAACAACGAATGAGACTCTTTAAATAAATAATAAATAAATAAATAAGTCAACATCATGAAAAAGAAGTCGCAACAAATAAGGCAGAGTGAATGTTTTAGAATGTTAAGGAGACCAAAAAAGCATGATCAAATGCAGTCCCTGAATCTTGATTGCATCCTGGATAGAAAAAGTGAGCTTTGAAAGTCACTTTGGGGCCGGGCACAGTGGCCCACGCCTGTAATCCCTGCACTTTGGGAGGCTGAGGCAGGCAGATCACTTGAGGTCAGTGTTTGAGACCCACCTGGCGAACATGGCAAAACCCCATCTTTACTAACAATACAAAAATTAGCCAAGTGTGGTGGCGTGTACCTGCAATCCCAGCTACTTGGGTGGCTGAGGCAGGAGAATTGCTTAAACCCAGGAGGTGGAGGTTGCAGTGGGCTGAGATTGCACCACTGGATTCCAGTCTGGGTGATAGAGTGAGACTATGTCTCAAAAAAGAAAGTCACTTTGAGAGCAGTTAAGGAAGTTTGTATATGAATTGTATATTGGTTGATACTGAATTAGTATTGATTTTCTAAGACATGGTAATGGTATTGTGGTTAGGTAGAATTGGGTCAAGCGGAGGGAGTGGAATATCCTTAATCTCAGACAACGGATACTTGGGTATTTAAGGGTATTTAAGTGTCATGATATCTGCATTTTACTTCCAAGTAATTCAGAAAAAAAAAAGTATGTTTTTTTATAGTGAAGAAAGTAAATATGACAAAACATGAATAATTGGTAAATCTTGGTGGAAGATGAAGGTGTCTATTCTTTTACCTTTTCTGTGGGACTAAAAGATGTTCAAAATAAAAAGTTGGAGGAAAATTTTTAAAAAGAAAAGCAGTAGTAGGCTGGGCGCGTTGGCTCACACCTGTAATCCCAGCACTTTGGGAGGCCGAGGTGGGTGGATCATCTGAGGTTGGGAGTCCAAGCCAGCCTGACCAACATGGAGAAATCCCGTCTTTACTAAAAATATAAAACTAGCTGGGCGTGGTGGCGCATCCCTGTAATCCCAGCTACTCGGGAGACTGAGGCAGGAGAATTCTACTCGGGAGGCTGAGGCAGGAGAATCGCTTGAACCTGGGAGGTGGAGGTTGCAGTGAGCTGAGACTGTGCCATTGCACTCCAGTCTGGGTGACAGGTGACAGAGCAAGACTCCGTCTCACAAAAAAAAAAAAAAAAAAAGACAAGCAGTAGTAGTCAAATATTTGTACCCTGTGGATTATTTTTGTCTGGTCCCTTGATGAATCTATTTTATTTTTTGACGTTCACGTTTTTATCAGCATTTTTTTTTCTTGCAATGAGTATCATGAAAAAAATTACAGACTTAATTATAAAATGACTTTTACTCACACTTGCTCTTTTTTCTTTTTTTAACTATTACTCTCTCTTCAGAATCCATCTACCGTAGAGGTGCACGCCGCTGGAGAAAGCTTTATTGTGCCAATGGCCACACTTTCCAAGCCAAGCGTTTCAACAGGGTAAACATAGTTTGTTGAATGCTGATAATGTGAGACAGCTATTTTTTTCCTTTCTGCTGTGAAAGAAAGGTAGTTTGTTATTAAGTCTTGTTACCACACTTTTAAATACATAAGTAACATGACCTTACATTTCCAATTTGCCTGAGGCAGTATGCCTATAATTTTTAATAGCATCTCTTTTCACTCTTAAAAATGCTCCAGGCCAGCACTTTGGGAGGCCAAGGCTGCCGGATCAGTTGAGGCCAGGAGTTCGAGCCTGGCCAACATGGCAAAACCTTATCTCTATTAAAAATACAAAAATCGCCGGGCGCGGTGGCTCAAGCCTGTAATCCCAGCACTTTGGGAGGCCGAGACGGGTGGATCACGAGGTCAGGAGATCGAGACCATCCTGGCTAACATGGTGAAACCCCGTCTCTACTAAAAATACAAAAAACTAGCCGGGCGACCTGGCGGGCGCCTGTAGTCCCAGCTACTCGGGAGGCTGAGGCAGGAGAATGGCGTGAACCCGGGAGGCGGAGCTTGCAGTGAGCTGAGATCCGGCCACTGCACTCCAGCCTGGGCGACAGAGCGAGACTCCATCTCAAAAAAAAAAAAAAAAAAAAAAAAAAAAAAAAAAAAAAAAAAATACAAAAATTAGCCGGGTGCAGTGGCGTGTGCCTGTAGTCCCAGCTACTTGGGAGACTGAGGCAGGAGAATCACTTGAGTCTGGGAGGCAGAGGTTGCAGTGAGCCGAGATTGTGCCACTGCACTCCAGCCTGGGCAATGGAGCAAGACCCAGTCTCAAAAAAAAGCTCCAGATTTGATGATTAATTATTCCACATAATATACCCTAGCTGTAAGAAAATTGGATTTTAAAATATAATTTAGGGCAGCCAGAAAACAAGCAAGGTTTATTTTCTTTATTTAATCTTTATTTTGCCAGTTAGTGTTATAATTTGATTTTCACGGTTTAGAAAATAATAGGCCGGGCACGGTGGCTCAAGCCTGTAATCCCAGCACTTTGGGAGGCCGAGACGGGCGGATCACGAGGTCAGGAGTTCGAGACCATCCTGGCTAACACGGTGAAACCCCGTCTCTACTAAAAAAAATACAAAAAGCTAGCCGGGCGAGGTGGCTGGCGCCTGTAGTCCCAGCTACTCGGGAGGCTGAGGCAGGAGAATGGCGTGAACCCGGGAGGCGGAGCTTGCAGTGAGCTGAGATCCGGCCACTGCACTCCAGTCCGGGTGACAGAGCGAGACTCCGTCTCAAAAAAAAAAAAAAAAAAAAAAAAAGAAAAGAAAATAATAATAGCAAACACTTATCTGGGTTGTACTATATACCAGGCACTTTTCCAAATGCCGTATATACATTGATTCATTTAATCCTTACAACAACCCTGTGAGATAGGTACTATATATTTCCACTTTATAGATGGCAAAACTCAAGTGCAGGCCTCTTAAGTAACTTGCCCAAGATCATACAGCTAGTAAGTGATAGAACCAAAGTTTGAAAGCAGCAGTCTGTCTTCAGAAGTAAGTTATTAATTTATTATTTATTTATTTTAAAGATGGAGTCCTGCTCTATCATCCAGGCTGGAGTGCAATGGCACGGTCTCGGCTCACTGCAACCTGCATCTCCTGGGTTCAAGAGATTCTTGTGCCTCAGCCTCCTGAGTACCTGGGACTACAGGCGTCAGCCAACAGGCCTGGCTATTTTTTGTATTTTTAGTAGAGACGGAGTTTTACCTTGTTGGCCAAGCTCGTCTCAAACTCCTGACCTCACCTGATACATCCGCCTCAGCCTCCCGAAGTGCTGGGATTACAAGTATAAGCCACCATGCCTGGCCAGAATTAATTTTTTTTTTTTTTTTTTTTGAGACGGAGTCTCTTGCTCTGCCGCCCAGGCTGGAGTGCTGTGGCCGGCTCTCAGCTCACTGCAAGCTCCGCCTCCCGGGTTAACGCCATTCTCCTGGCTCAGGCTCCCGAGTAGCTGGGACTACAGGCGCCCGCCTCCTCGCCCGGCTAGTTTTTTTGTATTTTTTAGTAGAGACGGGGTTTCAGCGTATTAGCCAAGATGGTCTCGATCTCCTGACCTCGTGATCCGCCCATCTCAGCCTCCCAAAGTGCTGGGATTACAGGCTTGAGCCACCGCGCCCGGCCCCAGAAGTGAAGTTTTTAAATACTCTTGATAACTGCAAATTTTTGGATGCCATTTCCATTCTAAAATTAATGCTATGTCCTAAATTAATTAATGTAAATAGAAACCACCACCCGAAATCCCTCTCCAAACTCTTTTACTTCCAGTAGCACTGACATTTAAGAAGGCTTTGAGGCTGGGTGCAATGGTACCTGCCTGTAATCCCAGCAGTTTGGGAGGCTGAGAAGGGGGAACACTGAAGCCCAGGAGTTTGAGACCAGCCAGGGCAATGTAGTGAGATCCCATCTCTACAAAAAATACAGTCATTAGCGGGGCATGGTGGTGCACACCTGTAGTCCTAGCTGCTCAGGAAGCTTGAGCCCAGGAGGTTGAGGCTGCAGTGAATCAAAGTGAGTCCACTGGACTGCAGCCTGGCTGACAGAGCAAGACACTGTCTCTGAAAAATACATAAATAAATAAAAAGACCGAGCGTGGTGGCTCACAGATGTAATCCCAGCACTTTGGGAGGCCAAGGCGGGTGGATCACCTGAGGTCCAGGAGTTTGAGACCAGCCTGACCAGCATGGTGAAACCCCGTCTCTACTAAAAATACAAAACGTAGCCAGGTATGGTGGCGCATGCCTGTAATCCCAGCTACACTGGAGGCTGAGGCAGGGGAATCACTTGAACTTGGGAGGTGGAGGTTGCAGTGAGCTGAGATTGTGCTATTGCATTCCAGCCTGGGCAACAAGAGCAAAACTCCATCTCAAATTAAAAAAAAAAAAAAAGGGGGGGGAGGGAGGGAAGGAAGGAAGGAGGGAGGCTTTGAAATGAAAAATCACTTTAGGTTATTGCTCTTTAAGAAAACAGAGCTTTGGTTTGACCTCTGAACAGCCTGCAAGGTTAATGTTTGCTTAGGAGTCATTCGATGGCTTTTTCTGCCATGTATATTTCTAATTTAATTCACTTTTTCTGTTTTCATTATTCTGAACTTAATTATATAAAGACTGAAAATTCTTAGACTTAGAAAGAAATGTGATTGCAAGTTTCACTGTCTGTTTAAAATAAGCTCTGTTTTTCACTGACCTTCATAGCTTTTAAAAAATTATGTATGAAGAAGCTTTGTTTTGCTTTTGTTTTTGTTTTTGTCGTGGGCTGACAGTTGACACCATGACAAAGGGAATTGAGTCAGCAAACTGGGAAATGATTATGACCTTCTTTTTGGTTAATAAAATATTGTTGAATTACTCTTTTCAGCGTGCTCACTGTGCCATCTGCACAGACCGAATATGGGGACTTGGACGCCAAGGATATAAGTGCATCAACTGCAAACTCTTGGTTCATAAGAAGTGCCATAAACTCGTCACAATTGAATGTGGGCGGCATTCTTTGCCACCGGTAAGATACAGCTGTCTGTCCTTTTTTTTTTCTTTTTTTTTAAGAGCGTGCTTGATAACACTACTGGAACAGAGTGCTAAAATAGGGAGGTGTTCAGGAATTACGACACAACAGAGTAGCTACAGAGTGTGGGTAGGAATACCTTACGTTCCTGTTAACATACCTTGAACTTTGGAACTTCGAAATATCTGTGGTAATATTTGTTTGTGGGATACAGTTAGCTTCTTTGACCTACTATAAAATCCTCTGGTCTAAATTAGGAAACTATAGAGAGAACCATTTAAGAGACTTTTTTCCCCCTCTCCTTTAATCTGAACATATTAGTTTATAGCTCACATTATTCTGGCATCTCTCCTAAGCAGATATCAGGTAAGAAGAGTCAAAGATACCATGTTTGCTATTTAAAGTGTGAGATTACTGGGGAGGAAAGCATTTAAAATTTTTATTTATCAATTTCTATTTTAAGTATATAAGTAAAATATGTTTGTTGTAAAAAAATACAGAATACAGATGAATAAAAAAAAAATTAAGTAAAAGTCCACATATATTCTACCATCTAAAGGTAATTGTCATTTGGTGGATATCCTTCCAGAACTTTTCCTGTGCAAATTTATATGCATAAACATTTTTAATTTTCCATATGGAAAAAATGTAAACATGTATAAAAGTAGGTAGAACACTATAATGAACTCCCATGTACTAGAGACCCAGCTCCAACAGTTATCAACTCATGACTAATCTTGGTTTCATCTGTACCCCATTCACTTAACTTCCCCTTGCCCTGTGTTATTTTCAAACAAATCTCAGACATATTTCAGTATGTACCTCTAAAAGAGAAGGACTTTTTAAAAAACTAACTAAAAAACAAATTCCTTATGTCAAATATTCAGTAAGTGTTCTCATAAATATTATAATTTTTTTTATAGTTTTTTTTTTTTTTTTTTTTTTGAGGCGGAGTCTCGCTCTGTCGCCCGGGCTGGAGTGCAGTGGCCGGATCTCAGCTTACTGCAAGTTCCGCCTCCCGGGTTTACGCCATTCTCCTCCCTCAGCCTCCCGAGTAGCTGGCACTACAGGCGCCCGCCACCTCGCCCAGCTAGTTTTTGTATTTTTAGTAGAGACGGGGTTTCACCGTGTTAGCCAGGATGGTCTCGATCTCCTGACCTCGTGATCCGCCCGTCTCGGCCTCCCAAAGTGCTGGGA
Source organism: Rhinopithecus roxellana (assembly GCF_007565055.1). Taxonomy (NCBI): domain Eukaryota; kingdom Metazoa; phylum Chordata; class Mammalia; order Primates; family Cercopithecidae; genus Rhinopithecus; species Rhinopithecus roxellana. The sequence continues at coordinate 117,934,299 of NC_044549.1, read as the reverse complement.
TTACAGGCTTGAGCCACCGCGCCCGGCCTGTAGTTTTCATTATGAATCAGGATCCAAATGAAGTCCACCTGTACAGTTGATTGATCTCTTAGATATTTTTTAACTTACTGGTTCTTTCTTCATTTATTGCTGTCTCTCCTTTTTTTCCTTACAATTTAATTGTAAAAGAAACCTTTGTTTGTCATTTACAGTGTTGCAGAATTTGGCTTATTACTTCTCCATGGTTATGTTCAGTATGTTATTGTCTTCTTTATTCTTTTGTCTTGTACAGTAGTTGGATGTCCAGGTTTAATTAGATTCTGGGATTTGTTCGTTTGTTTTTTGGTGGGTTTTCAGTCAGCTTTACAGAGGGTTGTTTATCCACCAGAGGGCACATGTGCTTGCGTGTGTCTTTTTATTGTTGTTGTTTTGAGACAGAACCTCGCTCTGTCTCCCAGGCTGGAATGTAGTGGCGCGATCTTGGCTCACTGCAACATCCACCTCCTGGGTTCAAGCGATTCTCCGCCTCAGCTTCCCAAGTAACTGGAATTACAGGTGTGTGCCACCACGCCCAGCTAATTTTCGTGTTTTCAGTAGAGACGGGGTTTTGCCATGTTGGCCAGGCTGGTCTTGAATTCCTGACCCCAGGTGATCCACCCACCTCGGTCTCCCAAAGTGCTGGAATTACAGGTGTGAGCCACTGCACCTGGCCAGTCTTAGTGAACTTTCTGGCAAATCTTACTTACTTAAGGATCCAGAATTAGAATTACTGCGTTAAAAGATATGCATTTAAAAAGATACCTGGATGCAGCTTGTCTAAGTGCATTGCCTGTCGATCAGCCCTGCTCCACAAAGAACAGTCAAAAAAAGAAAGAAAGAAAAATGCCTGGATGCATCTTTCTAAATTGTTCTTTAGAATTGTTATTCCATGTTTATTCATGGGACTTTCTTTGGACATTGTGAAAGCAGGTTATTACTGGTAGTTCTTTGATATTAGAATTCTTTAATTAGTTCATATAAGCTTAGGAATGGGTTTGTAGTAAAGGGGAAAATCCAATCTTAAGGAAAAACAGAAGGCTGAATATTTCCAACATAATTTATATAGATTACTGTTAATATTTTTAAGTATTATTTGGTGACATATGGAAGGAAAGGGGGCAGGGTTAGTGATTATATTGGAAATTTAGGATGGGATTAAATGCATTTAAAAATCCTTAAGCTTACTTATGAGCCTGTCTTTAAGGCAGCCTTGAAGTGCTAACTGTATCATTAATGTTCTTTCTCAAGTTTACTTTTTCCTGCTGGTATTCATTAAATGTGAGTCTAAGAATAAATCAGTAATAACTTGGGTTTGAATTTACCTTTTTCCTGAGATTATTCGCCGTTTTTTGGGTAAGTTAGTTTCTAGGAAGTATTTTTTTTTCTCTTTTTTGGGGCCACTGACACCCTTGAGAATCTTCAGGAAAATGAGAAACCCACAAAATTTTACATGTAATTTTAAGGTGTTTTAGATATCCTGAAGTCTACCCCTGTGCCCCAGCTAAAGAATGCATATTCCAGAGACTTATTTTTGCCAAAGATTTGAAGTGGAGCTTGAAGGAAGAATAGGTAGTGTTGAAGAAAAACAAAGCAGAATATATGGCAGTTTAATTTGATTTCTAATTGGTGGTCTGAAATTAGTTTTGTATTTTCTGTAAAATGTGACTAACATTACCTCATTCATAGCAGTATTGTATAGTTTCATAAAACAAAATTAAAAGTAAATATAATTCTCACTTAAGTTATATTCTTTCAAAATTTAATTTTAATATGCTGTGTATTGTTGAAGTAGTGTTGTTTCTGGGTGTAATAGAGGTACTCCACTGAGTTACTGTGTCTTTGGAAATGTTTGTAGGAACCAGTGATGCCCATGGATCAGTCATCCATGCATTCTGACCATGCACAGACAGGTAAGAGTGGTACTGGCACAACCTATTGTTCAGAGTAGCATGTAAAGACTTACTTAGGTGACTCTGTTACCCAAGTTTAACAACATTTATTTCTTTCCAATTAAAAGTAAATACATATATTTTGCTGTGGTAAAATCACACAATTTAACATACACATTTGGCATTTTTAAAAGACAACTATGCGCTGGGTGTGTTAGCTCACATCTATAATCTCAGCACTTTGGGAGGTAGAAGCAGGAGGATCCCTTGAGCCCAGGAGTTCAAGACCAGCCTGGCCAACATAGGGAGACCCTGTCTCTATTTGAAAAAAAAAAAAGGTCGGGCGCAGTGGCTCAAGCCTGTAATCCCAGCACTTTGGGAGGCCGAGACGGGCGGATCACGAGGTCAGGAGATCGAGACCATCCTGGCGAACACGGTGAAACCCCGTCTCTCCTAAAAAAACACAAAAATCTAGCTGGGCGACGTGGCGGGCGCCTGTAGTCCCAGCTACTCGGGAGGCTGAGGCAGGAAAATGGCGTAAACCCGGGAGGCGGAGCTTGCAGTGAGCTGAGATCCGGCCACTGCACTCCGGCCTGGGCGACAGAGAGAGACTCCGTCTCAAAAAAAAAAAGTTATGTAAACTACAACAGATGACTATTTTTTCTAGTTCACATAAATTTCTTTTGAGACTCCTTTAAATTCAGCAAACTCAGTTTTTTTCCATAATGAAAACCATGAAGCTGATTTTGTGACCCATGTTGACTGTGTTCAGGTGACTTGTTTTTTTCTTTTTCTTTCGAGACAGAGTCTTGCTCTGTTACCCAAACTGGAGTGCAGTGGCGCGATCTTGGCTCACTGCAACCTCCACCTCCCAGGTTCAAGTGGTTCTCCTGCTTCAGCCTCCCGAGTATCTGGGATTACAGGTTCATGCCACCATGCCCAGCTAGTTTTTTTTGTATTTTTAATAGAGACGAGGTTTCACCATGTTGGCCAGCTGGTCTGGAATTCCTGACCTCAGGTGATCTGCCTGCCTTGGCCTCCCAAAGTGCTGGGATTACAGGTGTGAGCCACTGCGCCCAGGCGAAGTGACTTGTTTTTATTAAAAGCTTTATTATCAGAAGTAGAAATTAGGTGAAAGATAGAGAGATGCAATATGGGAAATTCCAGGAAGATGGTATAAGTGAAAATGTTAGATAGGTACAAAACCTTAAACACGTATCTGGGAAATTTGGAGAGCAGTGAAAGGCGGTAGAACAGCATGATCTTCTCTGGACTAAATCAAGAAAGGGAAAACAAGGGAGTTTTTCTGGAAAGACAAGATGCAATCTCGTAGTCATAGAAGGATCAGCTCTATGAAAGGTAGGCTGTGTTTTTTTGCCCCAAGTAAGTAGCTTTAAGAAGTAGAAGTTCCATTCTTGTCTGTTCTTTACTTGACCATTGTGGTAGTCAGGAAAATTTTGAGTACAATGGAGTGAGAAGTGAAAACCAGAGGTCCTGTATCTCTGTGTCTTAATCATAGTAAAAAGTTTAAGCATATCTTATAGAGTCATTCATTTAGAAGGAAGTGTTTGATTAATTTGTAAAGAAGAGAAATGTTTTAAAAATAACAAAAGTACTTGTTAAACGCAGTACTTGGCTACCAGGTTGTAATGCTTGCTCTCTTTACCCTCACTAAAGATTGGGATTTAACTATTGTGTTTACATACAATTTGTTATTAGTAGGACAGGTATTCAGTTTTAAATAAGGAAATTTATTCAGAAGTAAAATCTAAAATAAAAATCAGGAGATAATTTTTATTTCAAACTCATTAATGGTTGCTGTTTTTTTCTCCCTGTACCTTTTTTTTTTTTAAATGGGTTTTTAGTAATTCCATACAATCCTTCAAGTCATGAGAGTCTGGATCAAGTTGGTGAAGAAAAAGAGGTAAGATAATTTGTCTTATTGTACATTATGTCATTAGCTTTTTAATAGGGCTCAGGAGTTTAAAAGTATGACATATTGACCTGCTTAGACTTTAGATCATAATGGTGAAATACAGAAATGATTTGTGATGATTCCAGAGTTTTGTTCTCATTTAATTTACTAATTAAATCACTAATTTAAACTAGGAAATAATTTAGTGGGATAGCTTATTTTCATTTTAAAATAGCTGAATCTAAAAATCACAATGTATTTGATACTGTTTAAAATACTTGGTAGTATTGTTGAAAATATGTAGTAGACCCTTCCATTTTGTGCCTGAATTGCTTATTTAGACAATAAATGATTAAACATGTTAACTGTCATTATTTTTTGACTATTAAGTATTTTATCAGTTTTTAAAACAAAACAAATTCTTAATTAAAATTATTTGATTACAATAATAATCAGTTTTTTGAAAAAAACTTATAGTGAAAAAGATGATCGTGTCTCACACCTTCCACTCCCAGTTTGACTTCTTAGCAACCTTTTAAACCATTAGTTGCGTCCATAATGTTTGTATTTCTGTTTTTTAATTTTTCATTTTTGTGTATTTCTGGACATGAAAAGTTTAGTTCACACTGTCTCTTTTTCCCATATCTTTCTTTTTTTTGAGTTGGGGTCTTGCTATGTTGCCCAGGCTGGAGTGCAGTGGTGTGATCATGGCTCACTGCAACCTTGAACCCTGGGCTCAAGTTATCTTCCCACCTTAGCCTGCCTATAGCCAGGACTGTAGGCATGTGCCACCACACCCAGCTAGTTTTTTCATTTTCTGTTTTGTAGAGACAGAGTCTCACTATGTTGCCCAAGCTGGTCCCGAACTCCTGGCCTCAAGCAGTTCTCCCAGCTCAGCCTCTCAAAGTGTTAGGATTACAGGCGTGAGCCACCGTGCCCAGCCAAAAATTTCAAACATAAATAAAAGTAAACAGAATAATATAACAAAGCCTTTGTATCTATTGTTAGTTAAAACAGCTATCAGTTCATGGCCAGCCTTATTTTGTCTGCTCACTTCCCTCACTCCTGTATTATTTTGAAGAAACCTGTAAGTCACCTGTTTGATGTTATGTTTTAGTTTCTTGTTCTGTTTGTCTGAAAAAGTCTTTTTTTCTTTTTAACGTTTTTCTTTTTTTTTTTTTGTGAGACAGGATTGTTGCATAGGCAGCCGTGCAGTGGTGCAATGATGGCTCACTACACCTCAACTTCTTGAGTTCAAACAATTCTCCCATCTCAGCCTCTCAAGTAGCTGGGACTACAGGCATGTGTCACCACTGGACCCTTATCACCATATACAAAAATTTACTCAAGATGGAATAAAGATTTAAATGTAAGACCTCACACTATAAAAATTCTAGAAGAAAACCTAGGAAATACCCTCTCAACATTGGCCTTGGCAAAGAATTTTTGGTTAAGTCTCCAAAAGCAATTGCAACAAAGCCAAAAATGGACAAATGGGACCTAATTAAACTACAGAGCTTCTGTGCACCAAAAGAATCTACCAGTAAACAGACAACCTACAGAATGGGAGAAAATATTCACAAACTATACATCCAACAAAGATCTCATATCCAGAATCTATAAGGAACTTAACAACAAAAAACAACCCCATTAAAAAATGAGCAAAGGGCCAGGCATGGTGGCTTACATTGGTAATCCCAGCACTTTGGGAGGCAGAGGCAGGCAGATCACTTGAGGCCAGGAGTTTGAGACCAGCCTGGCCGACGTAGTGAAACCCCATGTCTACTAAAAATACAAAAAAGAAAAAATTAGGGCATGGTGGCACACACCTATAATCCCTGCTACTTAGGAGGCTGAGGCATGAGAATCACTGGAACTGAGGAGGCAGAGGTTACAATGAGCCAAGATCATGCCACTACATTCCAGCCTGGGCGACAGAGCAAGACTCTGTTTAAAGAAAGAAAAAAAAGGTTGGGGGGGAGCAAAGGACATGAACAGACATATCTCAAAATAAGACCTATCAGCAGCCAACAAACCTGAAAAACCATTCATCATCACTAATTATCGAGAAATAGAAATCAAATCCACAGTGAGATACCATCTCACACCAGTCAGTATAGCTGTTACTAAAAAGTCAACCTGGGCGTGATGGCTCACACTTGTAACCCATCACTTTGAGAGGCTGAGGTGGAAGGATTGTTTAAGCCCAGGAGTTCAAGAGCAGCCTAGGCAACATAGTCTTTACAAAAAAATAAAACATTAGCCAGGTCCAGTGCTGCGCCCCTGTAGTACCAGCTCTTCAGGAGATTGAGATGGGAGGATCGCTTGAACCCCAAAGGTCGAGGCTGCAGTGAGCCGTGATTGCGCCACTACAGCCTAGGTGACAGAGTGAGACACTATCTCAAAAAGAAAAAAAAAACTCAAAAAACAACAGATTCTGGTGAAGCTGCAGAGAAAAGGGAATGCTTATACACTGTTGGTGAGAATGTAAACTAGCTCAGCCACTGGAAAGCAATTTGGAGATTTCTTAAAGAACTTTAAACAGAGTTACCGTTTGACCTAGCAATCTCCCATTACTGGGTATGTACCCAAAGGAAAGCAGATCATTCTGTCAAAAAGACACATGCACTTGTATGTTCATCACTGCACTGTTCACAATAGCAGAGACATGGAATCAACCTAGGAGTCCATCAATAGTGGATTGGTCAAAGAAAACATGAAACCATGTGTTTTGTGGCAATATAGATAGAACTGGAGGTCATAATCTTAAACGAATTAACGCAGGAACCAAAAGCTGAATGCTACATGTTCTTGCAAGTAGGAGCTAAACATTGAGCGCACATAAACATAATCATAGGAGCAGCAGACACTGCTTGCGGCAGGGGCAGCATGGGTTGAAAAACTACCTATTCAGTACCACGTTCACTACCTGGTTGCAATATACCCATGTAACAAACACACACACATAGCCCCTCTAAGATAAAATTTGAATTTAAAAACATTACAAATAACACTTTTACTGTTTCTCTAGAAAATGCAGTGCTTGGCACACTTTAAATTCATTCCTCTTCCATTCCTGCCTTTGGGTGCTACTATTGTCAGAGTTTAAAATTCTGTGTGTGCATATATTTGTTTTTTTAAACAGTTACTCCTTAAGTAGATTTACCCACATTTTACCCTTTTTGTTTTTCGTTCGTTCCTACATCTTTGTTCCTCTATCTGAGATCATGCTTTTTCCCCTTCAAGAACTTTAGTTTTTCCTTTAGTGAGTGCCTACTAGTGATGGATCCATTCAGTTTTTGTCTGAAAATGTTTTTCTTTCACTTTCACTTTGTGAGCTGCTTTTGCAGGATAGAGAATCTAAGTCAGCTGTTTTCTTCTCTTTTAGGCCCTTTGAAGATGACATTTCACTGTTATGTGGCTTCTGTCATTTCATTCAGCCTTATTATTGTGTCTGTGAAGTTTACTCTGCTTTTTTGCTCCACTTGATTCTCTTTTATAGTTTCCAGTTAGCCATATTTCAAGTCTATATGTTGACTTATTTTCTTACAATTCTCTTCTTTCTTAACCTGCCCGAACGTGGTTTCTTTTCACTCTGCTTTATTTGCTTTATTTATCCTTGTGTGTTAGTCTGTTTTGTGTTGTTACAAAGGAGTACCTGAAGGTTGGGTGTTGCGGCTCGAGCCTATAATCCTAGCAGTTTGGAGCTGGAGGATCATTTGAGGCCAGTAGTTCGGGATCAGCCTTGGGAACATAGCAAAACACCCCGTGTCTACAACAAATAAATAAAAATTAGCCGGGTGTGGAAGCACATGCCTGTAGTCCCAGCTGTTTGGGAGACTGAGGCAGGAGGATCACTTGAGCCCAGGAGTTCATGGCTGCAGTGAGCTATGTTCGTGCCACTGTACTGCAGCCTGGGTGACAGAGCAAGAACTTTTCTTAAATAAATAAATGAAGGAAGGAATAAAGGGATACCTGAGGCTGGGTAATTTATACACGATTTATTTGGCGCACGGTTCTGCAGGCTGACCAATAAGTATTGCACTAGCATCTGCTTCTGGTGAGGGCCTCAGGAAGCTTTCAGTCTTGGCAGAAGGCAAAGGAAAAGCAGGTGTGCCACATGGCAAGAGAGGGAGCACCAGAGTCAGGGGAGGTGCCACACTCTGAACTCACTCATTAACCACACAGGAATGCACAAAGCCATTCATGAGGAATCTGTCCCTGTGACCCAAACACCTCCCACTAGGGATCACATTTCAGCATGAGATTTGAGATTTGGAGGTTTCAAATATACTGTATCACCTTGTTACCAAATCAAATTATTATTATTATTATTATTATTATTGACAGGATCTCACTTTGTCACAGAGGCTGGAGCGCACTGGCACAATCACAGCTCACTGCAACCTCGACCTCCCTGGCTCAGGTGATCCTCCCACCTCAGCCTCCCAGGTAGCTGGGACTACGGTGCACACCACCAACACCCAGTTATTTTTGTATTTTTTGGTAGAGATGAGGTTTATCACCACATTGCCCAGGCTGGTCTTGAACTCCTGGGTTCAATCAATCCACCTGCTTCAGCCTCCCTAAGTGCTGGAAATACAGGCATGAACCACTGTGTGCAGCCCAAATTATTATTTCTAAATTGTTAAGTTGTCATTCTCACTCGGTTTTTCTAATACCCTTCTTTCAGTTTTGTGCTTGCAGTTTTCTTTATCTTTCTCAGAATTTCCTCTTTGCTTTTCTTGGTATTCTTCACTTCAGAGATTTCATACTTTATTCTCATGGGTCCCTTGTGTGCTGATGATTTTGCAGGCATCTAATAAAAGACTGTCTTCAGGCTTCTCTGTAAATTGCCAGAAGCTTACATTTGTAGTTGTGAACGAATTTTAAGGCTTACTATGTCGTCCCAGAGGGGCCTTGGTATTCTGTGGAAAAGAATGTCTTCCATTCGCTGAACTACTTCTTGCTTGTTTTCTGTCTATAGCATCCAAAAACGCCTCTGAATGTGCGCTCTCACTAGCTTACATTTTATGTATCAAGCTTCCAGCAGACTCTATCATCTTGATGTCTCATTATAATTTCTGAATTTATTATGAAAAACCCAATCGTTCTCTCCAGTAACTTTGTCAATCTTATCCTAGCCACACACTTGACGTTCCCTGTCAGTGGTACCCCCAATCTCTTGGTCACCAAGGTTAATGTGTTTTTAAAATTCCTGCATCTCTATTGCCTCTATACCTAAAAGTTATCATATCCTTTTTAAGACATCCTTCAATATTTTTGTGATTTCAACTCCCTCCCCATTCTTATTACCATCCTTCTTATCTCAAAATTCATCCATGTAATCTGGGTAGTTAGATTATGTGGTTTGGAATGACATTTGAAAAATATTAAGAACTTAAAACATATTTCTGTTAGGAAAATATCCTTAAATCGTTATAGGTACAACTAGGTGTTAGAAATATAATGTACTATGCAAAGCATTTCCCATTATAACTCTGATACAAATGTTCTCAACAGGCGATGAACACCAGGGAAAGTGGCAAAGCTTCATCCAGTTTAGGTCTTCAGGATTTTGATTTGCTGCGGGTAATAGGAAGAGGAAGTTACGCCAAAGTACTATTGGTTCGATTAAAAAAAACAGATCGTATTTATGCAATGAAAGTTGTGAAAAAAGAGCTTGTTAATGATGATGAGGTAAGCACTGCATATTTTATTGTTTCTAAACTGCTTAAGAATACTATTCTTTTTTTTTTTTTTTTTTTTTTTTTGAGGCGGAGTTTCGCTCTTGTCACCCAGGCTGGAGTGCTAGTGGTGCAATCTTGGCTCACTGCAACCTCTGCCTCCCAGGTTCAAGTGATTCTCCTGCCTCACCCTCCCAAGTAGCTGGGATTACAGGCATGCACTACCATGCCCAGCTAATTTTTGTGTTTTTAGTAGAGATGGGGTTTCAACATGTTGGCCAGGCTGGCCTCGAACTCCTGATGTCAAGTGATCCGCCTGCCTCAGCCTCCCAAAGTGCTGGGATTGTAGGCATGAGCCACTGCGCCCGGCCAAGAATACTATTTTAAAGAAAACCTCTATGTTTGTGCTTTATTATCTCATTCTGCTTTTCTAAATATGTGCTAAGTAAATGAAATATATTATTTCAGTTTACTTTTCTTATAGACTGTATAAGATATTTAAAGTAATTTGATTATTATTAGATTTTTTTAGAAAAACAAAAATCAAACCACATTATTATTATCAGGAGAAATACCTGAGCTTTGTAAAACTTTTCTAGACAGTTTTATAATACTGAAAGATTTACTAGTGTTATTTTTTTCTTTGTTTGTAAATTTTCGTTTCATGATTATCAAAGGTTTTGATATTTAGCCTAGTTAACCATTGCATTTGCAACCATTGAATTGCTCAGAGCAAATTTATCATTAATTGTGATATCAGTTTGACATAGCTTTCTTACATGTTTCAAAACAGGATATTGATTGGGTACAGACAGAGAAGCATGTGTTTGAGCAGGCATCCAATCATCCTTTCCTTGTTGGGCTGCATTCTTGCTTTCAGACAGAAAGCAGGTAAGATTGAAAGATAATAGAATGATTGCTTCATATTTTTGGTCATATTACACAGTTAGAACCTTTCTGCTCTAATTCATGAAGTAGACATCATGGAGGACGCAACAGTTTAGGCTTGTAACTTCCTGCTAATAATACTTACATCAGTGATATCAGTTTGATATTAGATCAGCATTAGGAAATGACCTACTTTAGGCAGAAAAAGAAATAGCCGTGTCATAATTATGGCAATAGAAATCCAACCTTTTAAATATCCCCAATATTCTAGTTTTATGACTTAAAATTTTCTAGAGTTTAACAAGGAAGAAAAATACCTTGACAGTCAAAAATTACTTATTTAGCAAATGCTGAAATTAGGATATTAATAATTAACTCTGGGTTGCAAGTGGTACTACTTTAGAGCAGAAGTAGTCGGTTACAAAATTATTATCATGCTGGTTTACTTTCTTGTATCTTCTGTATCTTCCGTACCCTAGATACTGTTTGTTTCCGCCAAAATTTTGGCATCTTTTTAAAGGCTAAATAGTAGAGAATGCTGTCTGTTGTGATGGTTTCTGAAAATGCAAAGTTACACTACCTTATTTTGAATCTTGATTTCATGGGTTCTCTCCTGTGTTTTAGATTGTTCTTTGTTATAGAGTATGTAAATGGAGGAGACCTAATGTTTCATATGCAGCGACAAAGAAAACTTCCTGAAGAACATGCCAGGTGAGTTTTTGTTTACTGTTTGTGTTGTTTTCTTTTCGGGGCCTTGTGGCTTTTTATGTGCAGAGGTTGGAAACAGTAGATAAATAATTTATTTTTCTACAATTAATTCTTCATAAGTCATGCAGAGGCTGAGCTAAAAGTTACTTTACATTATATATGTAAGTGTAAAACACTTATATATGTGTAAAACAATTATAGTGTATATGATTTTACATTTATACACATACGTGTACGTACACATGCACACAGTGCTTCCTAAGCAATTGAAAAGTGTTAACAGTATTAAAAGGGAAACCTTTAGTCTACTAAAACCAATCTTTTTCAAATATTTTGTCTGTTTAGCATCAGCCGTTTAAATAATTGAGACTAATAAACACTTATTAGTCTTTTCAGGTTTGTAGTGGTCTCTCAGAGAGTTTTTCACGATAGAAGTGCTATTCATACATACTTGAGAGTAATTAAATGATCCCTCTGGCTGGGCACAGTGGCTCACACCTCTAATCCCAGCACTTTGGGAGGCTGAGGTGGGCAGATCACCTGAGGTCAAGAGTTTTGAGACCAGCCTGACCAACATGGTGAAACCCCATCTGTACTGAAAATACAAAAATTAGCTGGTTGTGGTGGCAGGTGCCTGTAATCCCAGCTACTCAGGAGGCTGAGGCAGGAGAATTGCCTGAACCCGAAAGGCGGAGGTTGCAGTGAGCCGAGATCGCACCACTGCACTCCAGCCTGATGACAGAGCAAGACTCCATCTCAAAAAAAAAAAAAAAAAGTATTGAATATTAATTTTGTGCCCTTAATTTGATATTAATATACAAGATTGTAAATTGCTTATGTGTTGGAGGAGATAGGTGGGAAGGGATCATGGCCTTGAGTAAAAGGTTTAATCCATCAGTACCATGTTTTGTTTCTTATTCATAATCAGCAGTAATTCTCACCCTTTCCTACTTCACAAGAGTAATGCCAAAATGAAGCACGTGAGTTTGTGTATGTATGTAATTATCGTGCAGGGAACAAATATTAGAAATTTCATTTAAATTAAAACCTTTGGAAAATTTGCTACTTCATTATTGCATGTCAAAAAGTGATAATCTTTAATTTCATAAGAAGATATAAATTGTACTTATCTAATCTTGAGGCCAAGCTGGGTTTTTTATTTGGGTTTTGTTGTTGTTCTGGTGTTCATTTATTTTCATTGTGTATTTATGCCTTATCAAATGGTCACCCTTCTAGCAGAGCCACAGATGATATTTTGAATTGCAAACATAGCCAATATTTGTTCCTTGTTTGTTCAGTTGAATGTGGGAAAGCTAGTCTGGTTTTTACTATATTAATGTGCCAGTTCTGGTTTTATACCATCTTTGCTTTTGTAAGAACGAAAGCCCAGGATAAGGGCTTAAGTTCCCAAATCACAGAATTAAGTAGCTCGAAGGTATATGTTATGTCCCTCCACACATGATCATGATAATATGCCAGCAAAGCAGCCATACATCAGCTCAGGTGTTCCATTTTCATTAGTCAGGCCAGAAGTTCTGGGTTGTCACCAGTGAGTTGGTAGCATTTTTTTTAAGTTCTTCATTTAATATTGAATTTTATAGTTTGTAGAGTATTTTCATTTAATTCGTTTTCTAAAACCTTCATGAGGATTTTATGGTTTTGAGTAGTCAACTCGTAGTATTCTTTCTATTCTTGACCCCATCAGTGGTTCTTAGCCTTCTCGGGGGATCATGGGTCCCTTAGAGAAGTGATGAAGCTTTGAGGACTCTGTAGATAGTGCATGTACATTTGTGCATACACCTTTGCCCCCAGTTGTAGAAGTATGGACTGCCTGAAGTTCACCCAAGGACCCAGATTAAGAACCCCTGTTTGAGGCTTATCAAATTAATAGCTTTATGAAAAATGTGAGTTTAAGTTAGACAGGAACTTTTACAATTGTGTCTTGGGCTCAGATGTTTTAAAGTAGTTCTTCAGTTCTTTTTTAAAATTTGTTCCTAATATCACTGGGAGAAAAAAATATGTTTTGATACGAATTTTTGTGTTTCCGGTTGCAAATGTAGAACTTAAATATGGTTGAATCAAATGACTTATTTTTTATTTTATTTTAGATTTTACTCTGCAGAAATCAGTCTAGCATTAAATTATCTTCATGAGCGAGGGATAATTTATAGAGATTTGAAACTGGACAATGTATTACTGGACTCTGAAGGCCACATTAAACTCACTGACTACGGCATGTGTAAGGTGAGGAAAATTTTCTAGTTATTTCAAAAGGTCTTCAGCAGCTATTTTAAAAAGTCTTTAGTCTTTGTAAAATAACTTCATGTTTAAAGGTGGAGAAATGATTACTAATGTTGCTAATTTACTTAAGAAAGTTTGTGGAATTCTAGCACAAAGACAACATTTGCAAAATTTGTATCTTCTGTGTTATGTGTACTAAAATAAGAGTTAATTTCTTTTTATTATACCTAACTTTTTATTTTGAAAGTTGAAATATAATTAAAGAAAATTTGGAAATAAAAATTGTCTGCAATTCCACTGCTTAACACAACCATTTGTATATGACCTTCCAATTTTTGTTTAGTAGTGAATCTTATATAGTGCATTCAGGATTTTCCTCAGAAGTAAAACATTTTTTATATTTAAATTTTAAGCATCTGACATAAAGCATAATAGGATAAAACAAGAATTTTAGTTACTCTCAGAATATGTCTTCTTTATTTCTTGATGTTTTATTCTTTTTATAACAGTGTTCCATTTTAAAGGTCTGATATTTTCCCACAAAATGCGTAAGGAACTACTGCTTGTTAAGGTAACTGATACCAAATTATCCTCACATAAACAACAACCAGTATGTAAATGTGTGAATTGCATTCCCTGTTCACCTGTGGGAAGTGCCTCCAGAGTCTGGAGATTATCTAAATGCTAATAACATGGCATATGACAACCTAGTTGTATCGAAGATTTAACTTTATTATTTGTTCACCATGTATTAAAGAATAAAATATTCACTTAAACTATGTTTGATTTTATGTACAGAATTCAGCTGCACTTTTCCCATGATACTTATTAATTAATGATTTTTTTTTTTTTTTTTTTGGAGACAGTCTTGCTCTGTCGTCTAGGCTGGAGTGCAGTGGCACAATCTTGGCTCACTGCAACCTCCGCCTCCTGGGTTCAAGCCATTCTCCTGCCTCAGCCTTCCAAGTAGCTGGGATTAAGGTGCGCCCTATCATCCCTGGCTAATTTTTAATTTTTAAGACAGAGTTTTGCTCTTGCTGCCCAGACTGGAGTGCAATGGCACGATCTCGGCTCTCTGCAACTTCCACCTTCCAGGTTCAAGCAATTCTACCTCAGCCTCTCGAGTAGCTGGGATTACAGGCATCTGCCACCACACCTGGCTAATTTTTTTGTATTTTTAGTAGAGATGGGGTTTCACCGTGTTGGCCAGGCTGGTCTCGAACTCCTGACCTCAGGTGATCCACTCACCTCAGCCTCCCAAAGTGCTGGGATTATGGATGTGAGCCACCATGCCCGGCCCTTACATATTTTTATTATACAGGTTTTCAATCATAAACAATTAGAAAGCTTAGCGAGTGGAACCCCTGTGTACTTATCACTTATATTTATGATACTCTTTTGATCTCATTTTTTTTCCCTGAGGGATTTTTTCTCATTTTAAAAAAAAGTGACAGTGATAGAGGAGTCTTATCCCCAAGAATAAATGAAACTGAACAAAAACCAATGAGAGTATTAATCTTCATATGAAGTGCACAAATTAAAACAATGAGACTTTTTTCTTTTTTTTGCCTATGAGATACTGGTTTTAAAGTTACAACAGTCTATATGTACAAGAGTTTAAAGAAATGGGCATATGTCACTGGTGTGTGTATAAATTGTTACAGCCGGGCGCCGTGGCTCACACCTGTAATCCCAGCACTTTGGTAGGCCGAGATGGGCGGATCACGAGGTCAGGAGATCGAGACCATCCTGGCTAACACGGTGAAACTCCATCTCTACTAAAATACAAAAATAATTAGCCGGGCGTAGTGGCGGGCGCCTGTAGTCCCAGCTACTCAGGAGGCTGAGGCAGGAGAATGGCATGAACCCAGGAGGCAGAGCTTGCAGTGAGCCGAGATTGCGCCACAGCACTCCAGTCTGGGCGACAGAGCAAGACTCCGTCTCAAAAAAAAAAAAAAAAAAAATTGTTACAAACCTTTTGAAAAGCAGTTTGATGGGGAATTATCAGGAATCCTAAAGATGGCCATGTTCTTTGATCCAGTAATTCTGCCTCTTGGATATTCCGAGTAAACATTTTGGTTTATGAAGAGAGATTTCTGACTAAAACTTTTATTGTAGTTTATGATAGATATTATAAAGTCACTTAAGAAGATCTTTATTTTTATTTTATTTTTACTTTTTTTTTTTTAAATAGAGACGAGGTCTCGCTGTGTTGCCCAGGCTAGTCTCAAACCCAGGAGTTCATAATGTTAGCATTTAGATAATCTCCAGGCTCTGGAGGCACTTTCCTCAGGTGAATGCGGAATGCAGTTCCTACATTCACTTATTTGTCTTATTACTATGTGAGGATAATTTTGTTCCAGTTACCTTAACAAGGAAAGCAAGCCATAGCTCCCGGCTGAAGATATTTATAAAAAATGCCTAACACATGATGGCTCAGACCGGTAATCCCAGCACTTTGGGAGGCCAATGCAGGCAGATCGCTGTAGCTCAGAAGTTCGACACTAGCCTGGGCAACATGGCAAAACTCCATCTCCACAAAAAATAGGATAATTACACTGTAGTCCCAGCTACTTGGGAGGCTGAGATGGAGGGATCACTTGAGCCTGGGGCTGTAGTGAGCTGTGTTCACACCACTGCACTCCACCGTGGGTGACGGTGAGATCCTGTTTAAAACAAAAAGACATAACAATGCTTATAATGCCTATAAAATGCTTATAACATTAGGTGAAGTCTTAACATACAGAGTTGTCTGATTCTTTTATGTGTCGTTCTGTTATGTAGCATCACACGTTGGTTCTGTTTACATTTCAGTATTTTTCAAGTTGTTATTTTAAAATGTTATGTTAAATGTGGTTACCAATTGCCTTATAGTACACTAATGCATTTTAATAACATTTCAAAATGTTATTTTTAAATAACAACTTTAATGGAATTACTGCATTGTTTAAACAATGAAAATGGGCAGGATGTGGTGGCTCATGCCTATAATCCCAGCACTTCGGGAGGCCCGGGCAGGCAGATCACTTGAGATCAGAAGTTTGAGACCAGCCTGGCCAACATGGTAAAATCTTATCCCTACTAAAAACACCAAAAAATTAGCTGGGTGTAGTGGCACACCTGTTGGGACCACAGGAGACTAAAGCAGGAGAATTGCTTGAACCTGGGAGGCGGAGGTTGCAATGAGTGGAGATTGCGCCACTGCACTCCAGTCTGGGTGGCAGTGTGAGACTCTGTCTCAAAAAAAAGGAAGAAAAAAAAAAGAAAATATAATCACAAAAATGAATTAAGACTTTTCTCTTGGCCGGGCGTGGTGGCTCACACCTGTAATTCCAGCACTTTGGGAGGCCAAGGCAGGTGGATCATGAGGTCGGGAGATTGAGACCATCCTGGCCAACACAGTGAAACCCTGTCTCTACTAAAAATACAAAAAAATTAGCCGGGCATGGTGGTGGGTGCCTGTAGTCCCAGCTACTCGGGAGGCTGAAGCAGCAGAATGGCAAGAACCCGGGAGGCAGTGGTTGCAGTGAGTGGAGATTGCGCCACTGCACTCCAGCCTGGGCAACAGAGTGAGACTCCATCTCCAAAAAAAAAAAAGACTTTTCTCTTTTTGTCTTTCTTAGTCTTTTGTTACCCTTACTGGAAAATAATATTGGCTTCTTATACATTTTCATTTCTTACAGGGATCCTCAATCAGGTTAGTCCAGGTCTTTGATAAATTTGAGATATTTATTGAGTAGGTCTTTAAATCAAATGTCCTCCTACCTCCCTTTCTGCCTTTCCCCCTTCTCCAAGAGCTGCCTAGGGCGGGTGCAGTGGCTCACGCCTGTAATTCCAGCACTTTGGGAGGCCAAGGCAGGCAGATTACTTGAGGTCAGGAATTTGAGACCAGCCTGGCCAACATGGTGAAAACTCATCTCTGCTAAAACCACAAAAACTAGCCAGGTGTGGTGGCGTGTGCCTGTAATCCCAGCTACTTGAGAGGCTGAGGCAGGACCATCTCTTGAACCCAGGGTGGGGCGGAGGTTGCAGTGAGCTAAGATCACACCACTGCACTGCACTCCAGCCTGGGTGACAGAGTGAGACTCCGTCTCTCTCTCTCTCTCTATATATATATATAAAATTAAAAAAGTAAGTTTATGAGACATTCACCCTCCAAAAGTTTGAATGCTCTTTTATGACTTAGAGTCAACATTTAGCTTACCTGAAGCTTGACTTCATGCAAGTGTTGGATGAATTTCTTTATAAAGATTGCAGAGGATAGTGATGAAAACTTGAATTAATATCTTTAGAGTTATGTTTGAAATGTTTTATGAACATTGATTTTTTGAGTGGAAACCTTTAGTGGTTTTATGAACTGATGTGCCTTTAAGTGTTTTTTTAATCAACAGAGGAATTCTAATAACATCTATGTTATGCTGTAGAAAACTCAGCAAGTGGACCTACATTCCGACATTCACTCAACAAGTGAATGATTAAGCATAACTGTTACAAGTTAACAGAATACATCTCTTACCTCTGACTAGTGCACTGAAAGTACATGTCATTTATCATGAGAATGTATTTCCATTGCCAATAATAGAAAACAATAAAAACCATATTCACATCACTAAAAATAGCATATATATCCCTTTTATAAATCATTTTAAAAATTCTTGGAGTCACAACATATTACTAAATATTTATTCTAGATGTTTATAGCAGTGTTATATATAATAGGGTGAAATTTGAAGAAAAATATGTTCACCATGCCCAGAATATCTCTGGAGGGCCACATAATAGTGGTTGCCTCTAGGGAGCTGGAACTGGGTGAGTCAGGGACAAGAATGGAAGGAAGGGCCAGGTGCACTGCTCACGCCTGTAATCCCAGCACTTTGGGAGGCTGAGGTGGGCGGATCACCTGAGGTCATGTTGGTCAGGCTGGTCTCAAACTCCTGACCTCAGATGATCCACCCACCTCAGCCTCCCAAAGTGCTGGGATTACAGGCATGAGCCACTATGCCCGGCCTGTATTTTAATAGCTACAGGATGGAAAAAATTAAGGCAAAACACACTAACGGGCATAGTAAAGGAACTACCCAATAATTAATGGGGCAATCACCAAGAAGTTGTAACAAATATAAACTTGCATACACTCAACAACACAGTCTCAAAATACAAAGAGTAAAAAAGGACAAAATTAGTATGAGAATTTCACAATCTCCAATCATGATAGGAAAAGTTAATATGAGAATAATCTATATTAGAAAATGATACATCACACATACTAAAAATCAGTAGGCAGAGAAAGATTTGGAAAGAAGCTAGAGCTTTTATATATATATATGTAGAATATGTATGTCTATATGTATGTGTGGAGTGAGGGAGAAGGAAGAGAGACATTAGAGAGAGCGAGACTCCCTGCATGTAAAGATTATCCTTTTAAGTACACATGGGTTACTGGCCATATATTAGGTCATAAAGGAAATCTCAATGTATTCCAGTGAACTAATATTCAAACCATTCTCTGGCCACAAGGCAAATAAAAAAAAAAAAATCAACAGGCCAGGTGTGGTGGCTCACGCCTGTAATCCCAGCACTTTGGGAGGCCGAGGTGGGTGGATCATCTGAGGTCAGGAGTTTGAGACCAGCCTGACCAACATGGAGAAACCCCATTTTCTACTAAAAATATAAAATTAGCTGGGCCTGGTGACACACGCCTGTAATCCCAGCTACTTGGGAGGCTGAGGCAGGAGAATTGCTTGAACCCGGGAGGTGGAGGTTGCAGTGAGCTGAGATTGTGCCATTGCCTGGGCAACAAAAGTGAAACTCTGTCTTAAAAAAAAAAAAAAAAGTGTTCTTAGGAAAATTAAACAGAAGGAAAATATTGTAGTCTTATTAATGGTTGTATTAGGAGGTGAGATTTAAAATGCTTCTTTTCTTAATGAAATATGCCTTATTCTACTAATATTAAAATTTTGGTATTAAATTTTAACTTGTATGTAAATTATTTTAAATGCAAGTCTTACCTTAATTGAATCAACTCTAACAACATCTAATGAGGACAGGTTTTCTTCAAGCTGTTTAGTTGTGATCTGTGATTTTAATAATAAAGGCAGTTGCTAGGCATGATGGCTCACGCCTATAATCCCAGCACTTTGGGAGGCCGAGACGGGTGGATCACTTGAGGCCAGGAGATAGAGACCAGCCTGGCCAACATGGTGAAACCCTGTCTGTACTAAAAATACAAAAATTAGTCGGGTGTGTTGGTGCCTGCCTGTAATTCCAACTACTCAGGAGGCTGAGACACAAGAATTGCTTGACCCAGGAGGTGGAGGTTGCAGTGAGCTGAGATCGTGCCACTGCATGCCAGCCTGGGTGACAAAGCAAGGCCCTGTGAATAATAATAATAATAATAATAATAATAATAAAGGCAATTGTTCTAGTGATGTTAAGTGAGTTTAATGTATCACTACAGATGCTGAACTTATATGATAGGTGAAATAGAAAGGGGGAATTTAAAACAGAATTTTTTATCTCATTCTTTCTTTCTGTTCTTTTTAATAAAAGGAAGGATTACGGCCAGGAGATACAACCAGCACTTTCTGTGGTACTCCTAATTACATTGCTCCTGAAATTTTAAGAGGAGAAGATTATGGTAATAAATAAATTGGTGGTATTATTTTAGCTATTGCTAGATGGGTGGTTAAATGTGGTGCCAATTACATTACAGTACACTAATGCATTTTGATATCATCTTATTAATATAAGCATTCTTGATCCTTTTAAAAACTACACGGAGAGCCCCAGACTTTGAAATCAGAGACAGTGGGACCTTGACAGTATTTGGGGTTACCAAGCTGAATAATGTTTTATTAGTGACAAAACTAAGCAGTAGCAGGCACTATTCTAAGCAGTTTACATATATTAACTAAGTTAATCCTCTTAATGCTGTGAGGTAAGTACTGTTAATGCTCCTTTTATAGATGAGGAAACTGACATACAGAAAGTTTAAATAACTCGTCTAAGATCAAGGATTCAGAACAGCACCCATGTGACTCCAGAGTCATGAACCCCTGGAAGATTTTTCAGACTTCCTGTGATATTTCCCCCAGGAATCTGAAAGATGGTGGAGAGATTAACTGTATCTCAGGCACCCGAAGATACACCCGAGAAAACATTTGACTTTTTGGGTTTTGGCCCTCTGCCTTCAGCAGATATAAAGGAGAATGTGGTACTTGTGAAAGCTGCTCAGAGTCTGCGTCCACTGCCCTTCACTGGTCTTTATCAGCTAGCAAAAGATCGAATTTAAGACCAAGGAGATAACTCTGAAATACAATTTAATTATATCCTCAGCACACAATATTAGATATTGGGCATGAGTCTGAAAGTAGACATACATGGAAAAAGAAAGGTTTTTTTCCTCATAATTTTATTTTTAGAATTATCTTTTAGGTGCCTATCCTTGTAAGTGAAGCATTTCTATAATCTTCAGTGCCTACCATGATAGTTGGAATGCATTTAGTTTCCTTTTTCATTGTTTCTTTTTCCTTTATGTGATAAAATCTCTAGTTACTAACTTTCAAGAATGCAAACTGTATAATTTATTGCTTTAAAATTTCTTTCTGAAGGTTTCAGTGTTGACTGGTGGGCTCTTGGAGTGCTGATGTTTGAGATGATGGCAGGAAGGTCTCCATTTGATATTGTTGGGAGCTCCGATAACCCTGACCAGAACACAGAGGATTATCTCTTCCAAGGTAATTTGGAGTATTTTACAGAGGTTCTCTGAGAAAAACCTATTCTAGAGTACAAATGAGAGTGATTCAGGTTACTACTTTGAGTAAGAAAAATGAGCATAATCTGGAAAATATACTTCTGACTCATTGTATTAGGTTTTGTTGTTGTATTTGTTTGTTTTTGAGACAAGGTCTCACTCTTTGGCCCAGGCTGGAGTGCAGTGGTGCAATCTCAGCTCACTGCAACATCCATCTCCCTGGTTCAAGCAATTCTTCTGCCTCAGCCTCCCGAGTAGCTGGGATTACAGGCGCACACCACTATGCTCAGCTAATTTTTGTATTTTTAGTAGAGACAGGGTCTCACCATGGTGGCCAGGCTGGTCTTGAACTCCTGACTTCAAGTGATCTGCCCACCTTAGCCTCCCCAAAGTGCTGAGATTACAGGCATGAGCCACTGCGCCCGGCCTCTGTGTATTAGGTTTTGATGTTTTTTAATACGTTCTTTCTTCTCTATAGTCTTCACTCCAGTTCACAGTTACCTTCTCATACTCAATATCATAACAGGGGTTATTTAGAATTATCCATCACAGACAGATTAGAGAAAGGAATCCTGTGGCTAGAGAGGATAATCTTTACACAGGGACCCTGAGGCTCGGTGCATAAGTTCAAGAACAGTATGAGGGGAAAATAGAGCACCAAGGTGATGAGTGATCAAAAGATGGGGGAAAAGGCCCCACATCAGGGAATATAAAGAATTGACAGAAACAAGCAGACAAGTACAGGGACCTCTAGCACGGAATCCAAAGAAGTGTGAAAACTGCTATAAAATTCTACATTTAGTAATTAAAGCCATCACCAGATATAAATAGGCATGTCATATAACAGAAAGCCCAAATGGCCATGGAATATGTGAAAAGACATTCATTCTCACTAGCAATTAAGGGAATGCACACTAAATGTTAATGAGTTACCATTTCATATCAGTACATTTGATTAAAATATTAAAGTTGGGGCCGGGCGCGGTGGCTCAAGCCTGTAATCCCAGCACTTTGGGAGGCCAAGGTGGGCGGATCACAAGGTCAGGAGGTCGAGACCATCCTGGCTAACACAGTGAAACCCCGTCTCCACTTAAAAAATACAAAAAATTAGCCGGGCGAGATGGCGGGCGCCTGTAGTCCCAGCTACTCGGGAGGCTGAGGCAGGAGAATGGCGTGGACCCGGGAGGCGGAGCTTGCAGTGAGCTGAGATCCGGCCACTGCACTCCAGCCTGGGCGACAGAGCGAGACTCCGTCTCAAAAAAAAAAAAAAAAAAAATTAAAGTTGGATATTACCAGTGCTGGTGAGGATGTGGAGCAACTGGAACTCCTCTAGACTGCTGGTAGGAATGAAAACTGGCGAAACATTTTTAAAGAATAATTTGGCAATGTCCAGTAAAATTGCATATTGTATATGCCAAGCATTTTACAAATGTTATTTAAGCCTCATAACAATCCTATGAAGTATTTTTTTATTCCTATTTTACAGATGAGGAAATTGAGGTACAATCAGGTAGTCAAAGAATAAGACATTCATGTAAATGATAAATAGTATTCAGATTAGAGGCTTTCTCTGAGAAGAATGGAAAAGAAGGGGATTAGGAAAGTACAAGAGGCACTTCAGTTATATATGTAATATCTTATTTTTTCTCCTGGAATGCCTTAAGTATCTTATAATAAAAAATTGAAAGATTGCTTCCAGGCACAGTGGCTCACGCCTGTAATCCCAACACTTTGGGAGGCCGAGTTGGGTGGATCACTTGAGGTTGGGAGTTTGAGACCAGCCTGGCCAACATGGCAAAACCCCGTCTCTACTAAAAATAAAAAAAAAATTAACTGGGTGTCATGATGGGTTCCTTTAATCTTAACTACTCAGGAGGCTCAGGCAGGAGAATCACTTGAGCCTGGGAGGCGGAGGTTGCAGTGAGCTGAGATTGTGCCACTGTATACCACTGGGCGAGACAGTGACACTCTGTCTCAAAAAAAAAAGAAAAAAGAAATTTAAAGATTGCCAGGTGCAGTGGCTCACACCTGTAATCCCAGCACTTTGGGGGTCCAAGACAGGAGGATTGCTTGAGCGCAGGAGTTCAAGACTAGCCTGAACAACATGATGACACCCTTATCTCTACAAAAAAAAAATTAAAATTAGCCAGCCATTGCTGGCTGCAGTGGCTCATGCCTGTAATCCCAGCACTTTGGGAGGCTGAGGTGGGCGGATCACTTACCTTCATGAGGTCAGGAGTTCAAGACCAGCCTGGCCAGCATGGTGAAACCCCATCTCTACCAAAAACACAAAACTCACTGGGCATGGTGGCACATGCCTGTAATCCCAGCTACTCAGGAGGCTGAAGTGGTAGAAGCCCTTGAACCCGGGAGGCAGAGGTTGCAGTGAGCTGAGATCGTGCCACTGTACCCAGCCTGGATGACAGAACAAGACTCCATCTAAAAAAAAAAAAAAAATTAGCCAAGCGTGATGGTGGCGCCTGTGGTCCCAGCTACTTGGGAGGCTGAGGTGGAAGGATTGCTTAAGCCCAGGGAGTCAAGGCCACAGTGAGCTGTGATTGCACTACTGCACTCCAACCTGGGCAACAGAGCAAGACCCTTTCAAAAAAAGAAGAAAAAAGATTAAAGCCATGTAAAAGTTAAATATAATACTATAATTTCTATCTTTCTAGTTATTTTGGAAAAACAAATTCGCATACCACGTTCTCTGTCTGTAAAAGCTGCAAGTGTTCTGAAGAGTTTTCTTAACAAGGTATAAACTGTGTATAAAAACATTTTGTGATTTGTCTCTTTATATATCAAACTGATCAGTAGCAGTTTGGGAAATGTAAAATTCCAAGACAGTAGAGAATGTAACTTTTTCAGTTTGACCTAGAATTTTCTCTTACCCAAAGAGTAATTGACAGCATTAGATCCTGAGATAAGTTAGTTGTCCTTTCCATTTTGGCAATAAAATTTACTCCCCAGCTATATATTACATATTTTTTTTGTGTGTAAATAATACATACCATATTCTCACATAGGGGAAGATTTAATCTTTGGGTTTAGCCATAATTGTACTTTGAACTCTGTTTCCATTTTTTCTGTGTCGTTATCCATAGAATCTATTTATTACCATGTACTTTTTGAGCACATGGGCCACAGTGCTCCCTACAAATGCTCATGTCGAAAATGCTATAATTAGGTAAAATTCAGAAGAAATGAAATGCTGTCTTCGGCTCTTAAAAATGTGAACATCATTCAATTGTTTGTTGCTGTTGGTAGGCTAGAGGAGTTTTAGAATCTAAGTGTGGTCTTGGCAATCATAAATTCTACCTTAAATAAATGGTATGATAGAAAGGTTGATGTACATTTACCTTCTAAGGTAAATAGATAGTGAATTTTAATAAAATAAGAAATTGAAGCCTTTTTAAAAATGAACAATTTATGTGAGGAAAGATTTAAAATTGAAACCTGATTTTTCACATAATGATGAAAAATGAAGGCAAGAAGTGTTGATATGTGAAATAAAATACCTTTTATCAGAAAGAAGAATGGGAACATATTCTCATTCATAGTAATGAATAAGCCAAGACTTTTTATAAGTTGCAGGCTTGGATTAAATTTATAAGTTGGATTAATGTCTTACACAGGTGATGATTTGTTGCTGTAATTGGGCATGGGGCTTTTAAGCTAAAAACAAACTTCTGATGAAGTTTGGAGGTTTGCATGTTTGACTCTCACACTAGGTCATGCCAAATAAATGGCTGGGTGCTACTCAAATGATTCTGCTGTTCTCTTTTTCCTCCTATTTTTCTTTAGCAAGGAATTGGTGATGATTCTCTGTTTTAATTACATGATAGGTGGAGAAGGTGCCACAAGGAAATCTTACCTATCACAAGCTTCAAATAACTCAATTTGTTCTGGAGTTGTACTTTCTAGAAGTAAAAGGTAGACCATTCCAACTTCAGAAATAAGACTATCATGTGAGGGCACAAAACACAGATCACAAAGATGATTTATTTTAAAGCATGATGTTCACCCAATTCTTGAAACATTTCTTTCACCATAGGACCCTAAGGAACGATTGGGTTGTCATCCTCAAACAGGATTTGCTGATATTCAGGGACACCCGTTCTTCCGAAATGTTGATTGGGATATGGTATGTAAATTTTGATTACTTTCTCTATTAGGTTTCATTATTATCTTCGGCCAAATCTTTTTCTTTTTTTTTAAGACAGAGTCTTGCTCTGTCTCCCAGGCTGGCGTACAGTGGCATGATCTAGGCTCACTGCAACCTCTATCTCCCAGGTTCAAGCAGTTCTCCTGTCTCCGCCTCCCAGGTAGCTGGAATTACAGGCACGCACCACCACACCCAGCTAATTTTTGTATTTTTAGTAGAGATGGGGAGTTTCACGATGTCGGCCAGGCTGGTCTTGAACTCCTGACATCAGGTGATCCACCCACCTTGGCCTCCCAAAGTGCTGGGATTACAGGTGTGAGCCACCGCACCCGGCCTATCTTGGGCCAAATTTTATTGTCTTAGCTAACATATCACAGCTTTAAAAACTTAAAACCACTTTCTAAACTGCTTTTTAGAAAACTTTTTAAACAAAAAAAATCGATTTTTAAAAAATTTATTGTTTTTTCTGAGATGGAGTCACATTCTGTTGCCCAGGCTGGAGTGCAATGGTGTGATCTCTGCTCACTGCAACCTCCACCTCTTGGGTTCACGCAATTCTGCCTCAGCCTCCTGAGTAGCTGGGATTATAGGCACATGCCACCATGCCCAGCTATTTTTATATTTTTAGTAGAGACAACGTTTCATCATGTTGGCCAGGCTAGTCTTAAACTCCTGACCTCAAGTGATCCACCCGCCTCAGCCTCCCAAAGTGTTGGGATTCCAGGGGTGAGCCACCATGCCCAGCCAAAAAATTGAATATTAATGTAGTAAAGCAGGTTATAATGTTATTGAAGCCAATATCAATGTTTATGCTTTTTTTTTTTAAGAGAAGCAGTCTCACTCCATCGCCCAGGCTGTACTGTAGCTCACGACAGCCTTGACTGAACTCCTAGGCTCAAGAGATCCTCCTGTGTTAACCTCTCAAGTAGCTGGGACTACAGGCATAAGCCATGGTACCCAGCTAATTTTCATTTTTTTTTTTTTTTTTTTTTTTTGAGGTGGAGTCTTGCTCTGTCTCCCAGGCTGGAGTGTAGTGGCACAATCTCGGCTCACTGCAACCTTCGACACCTGGGTTCAAGCAATTCTCCTGTCTCAGCCTCCAGAGTAGCTGGGATTATAGGTGCACGCCACCACGCCTGGCTAATTTCTGTATTTTTAGTAGAGACAGGGTTTTGCTATGTTGGCCAGACTGGTCTTGAATCCCTGACCTCAGGTGATTTACACACCTTGGCCTCCCAAAGTGATGGGATTACAGGCATGAACTGCTGTGCTCAGCCAATTTTTAATTTTTTAATAGAGATGGGGTCTTGCTATATTGTCCGGGCTGGTCTTGAACTCCTGGCCTCAAGTGATCCTCCCATCTCAACCTACCAAGCAGTTGGGATTATAGGCATGAGCCACCATGCCCAGCTCATATTTGTAAATTATGTTCATCATTGCTAATATTGTACCATGCTTCAGGACTCACTTTAATAAGGGAAACAATGAGTGCAGAGGAGAACTGTAGAGGTGCAATTTTTCTAATAATACAGACTTGAGCTGTCATCTAATATGTCTTTTCAGATGGAGCAAAAACAGGTGGTACCTCCCTTTAAACCAAATATTTCTGGGGAATTTGGTTTGGACAACTTTGATTCTCAGTTTACTAATGAACCTGTCCAGCTCACTCCAGATGACGAGTAAGTAATTCTGTACACTGAAATTTTTTTTTAAGTTCTTTGGAAATCCCATTTTTAGTGACTATGCAATGTTTCATGATCAGATTATACTATAATTTTTTTATTTTTTATTTTATTTCATTTTATTTTATTTTTGAGACAGAGTCTCGCTCTGTCTCCCAGGCTGGAGTGCAGTGGTGCAATCTTGGCTCACTGCATCCTCTGCCTCCCAGGTTCAAGCGATTCTCCTGCCTCAGCCACCCTGAGTAGCTGGGACTATAGGCTCATGCCATGACACCCAGCTAATTTTTATATTTTTAGTAAGGACGGCATTTGCTATGTTGGCCAGGCTGATCTTGAACTCCTGACCTCAGGTGATCCACCCACCTTGGCCTCTTAAAGTGCTGGGATTACAGGCGTGAGCCACTGCGCCCGGCTTACACTGTAATTTATATAACCATTCAGTTACTGGTATTTGAATCCACTGTACCATTATAAGTTTTAATAGTAACTGTCATTTTCTCCTTTGCTTTATCGTGCATTATCTCATTTTCACAACAACTTTGTAAACTAGTTAAATTGTCATCTTCATTTTACAGATGAGGAAACCGAGGCTCAGAGAGGTTAAGCAAAGTTACACAGCTATCAGGTGGTAGAGTCAGGATTCAAACCCAAATCTCTCTATCCCGCTGCACTGTTTCCCATTTGACAAGGACTGTCTTTGTCTGTCTAAGTTCCTGAGTATTGCCTTAAGATAGATTCCTAGAAAGGGAATTAGGTCAGAGGGTATTAACATTTTAAAGCTCTTGATATGTATTGCCAAATTGCTTTTTTAAGGAATTACATTGAGTTATTAAATCCAGCCAGCAGTGAGCTGATGTATTTTCTGTACTGCATCTTTTAAAAATATAGCTTAAAATACTTGGGGGATATTTTGATTATTTACCTGTTGTTGCAGATTCATTCTCTCTAATCTCAAGGAGGCCCTTATTGTTTGGCAGTCATTTTACTTCTATCTTATTTCTTACCACATTTCTCCCAGCACCTGCTCCAAACAGTCTCTTCATTTCAGAAGCCTTCAGTTCTACTCCTTTTTCCATCACTGTTAAAGGATTAACCTTGTCTTAATTTGATGCAAGGACTGATAACCTCTCTGGCGTGACCTTGCCTCCTTTCCAGCTGTCCTCCTTTCCAGACCACCTTACATCTCAGAATTGCTTTCTAATTATTTTCAACATTTTCTTATTCCCTACTCTTGGAAGGCTCTCCCTTTACAAAGAGCGTCCCTCCTATTTTCCTAGACCTGTTTCTGTAGTTTTCTCCAATATTTCATTTTGTCAGTTATCTTGTTTTTTTTTTTTTTTTTTTTTTTTTTTTTTGAGACAGAGTCTCGCTCTGTCACCCAGGCTGGAGTGCAGTGGCCAGATCTCAGCTCACTGCAAGCTCCGCCTCCCGGGTTCACGCCATTCTCCTGCCTCAGCCTCCCGAGTAGCTGGGACTACAGGCGCCGCCACCTCACCCGGCTAGTTTTTTTTTTTTTGTATTTTTAGTAGAGACGGGGTTTTATCGTGTTAGCCAGGATGGTCTCGATCTCCTGACCTCGTGATCCGCCCGTCTCGGCCTCCCAAAGTGCTGGGATTACAGGCTTGAGCCACCGTGCCCGGCCAAGTTATCTTGTTATTGGACCTTCTTAGATTTATTTTTTTCTATCTTGCTTCCCTCTATGTAAGCATGCTCAGATTCTCTGATTTTTCCCCCTAACTCATAGTCCCTCTTTGAACAACCACATTTTTCCTCATTTTCATTTCGTCTTGAAGCCTCATAAAAAAAAAAAGTTGGCCGGGCGCGGTGGCTCAAGCCTGTAATCCCAGCACTTTGGGAGGCCGAGACGGGCGGATCACAGGGTCAGGAGATCGAGACCCTCCTGGCTAACACGGTGAAACCCCGTCTCTACTAAAAATACAAAAAATTAGCCGGGTGAGGTGGCGGCGCCTGTAGTCCCAGCTACTCGGGAGGCTGAGGCAGGAGAATGGCGTCAACCCGGGAGGTGGAGCTTGCAGTGAGCTGAGATCCGGCCACTGCACTCCAGCCTGGGCGACAGAGCGAGACTCCGTCTCAAAAAAAAAAAAAAAAAAAAAAAAAGTCAATAGATGTTCATGGTCAAAGAAAAATAAATATGCAGCACCTCTAATCTAACTTCTTCAGACTAGTCAACGTTGATTGTCTTTAATTTTTTTTTTTCTGTCAACACTTCAACCCCTTACAACTGAGCCTGTCTTCCAGCTTTTGAAAGTTGAATCAATTTCTTAATTTCTAAATTATAAAGCATTTTGGGGTGAGTCCTCCCCTCCCTTGATGAATGTAAAGCATTTGGTACTCATGGCTTTGCCTTGGGTAGCCCTGCCTATTCTGGTTCTGTTTCATCTCTGTGACTACTTTTCTCTCATGTGTTTTCCCTGTCCCCTTGAGACCAGGGTGCTTCATGGTTCTGTTCATGACAACCTTCTTTTTGCTGTATGCAGTTTGTACCTTGGAGATTTCAGCCAGCCCTGTAGCATAGATACCAGCTAATTAAATGACTCTCAGTTAAATGGCAAGTGGTTATTGAGCAAAAGGCGTTATGCTAAATACTAGACATTCAAAGACAAGACAGTCTAATCTCCCCAAAAGCATCCTGTCTACTAGAGGAGAAAGATGTGTACCAGATCATTATTTCTGACAGCATTGTGTATTAAAAGGAACACTGAATTTAATCAAAAGATAGGAGTTTGAATCTCGATGCCACCTCTTACCAACTGGGTAACCTTGTATAAGAATTGCATAACTTCTCTGAGCCTGTTCTCGAATTGACTACTTCATAAGGTTGCTGTGAAGAATAAATGCATGATAGTTTCTGAAGCACTTATCCCCTGCCATTAGATCTCCTCAGCTGCATTTCTGTTTAACATGTGACTTCCCCAGTTTGTCATCAAGCAGCTCAAATATATGAAGTCTAAAATCAAAGTAATGACCCTTTATGGTCTCTTTCTATTGTTCTCAATCAGTTCCTTTTTTTAGTTACCTAGTTCTGCTCACTGTACCACAGTGTGTTCCTGTCGTTCAGATTCCAGATGTCAGGGATTGTGGACTACTCCTTTTTCTTTCTTTTTTTTTTTTTTTTGAGACAGAATCTCGCTCTGTCACCCAGGCTGGAGTGCAGTGGCGCGATCCCGGCTCACTGCAAGCTCCGCCTCCTGGGTTCACGCCATTCTCCTGCCTCAGCCTCCCGAGTAGCTGGGACTACAGGCGCCGCCACCACGCCCAGCTAATTTTTTGTATTTTTAGTAGAGACGGGGTTTCACCGTGTTAGCCAGGCTGGTCTCGATCTCCTGACCTTGTGATCCGCCCGCCTCGGCCTCCCAAAGTGCTGGGATTACAGGCGTGAGCCACTGCACCCAGCCCATACTCCTTTTTCTTAACAGATTACATAATACCTGCAGCTGCCAAGTCTTTGTCTATGTTTTCATTATTTCATCATTTACATCAGGTCCTTCTTTTCTCTTCCCATTGGCAGATCCTAGTTCAGGCCTCATTCAAGTCATACCCAGAGTATTGTATCAGCCTCCTAATTGATCTTTACTCCTTCACTTTGCAACCTATTCTGTATGCCTTGTGAAGTACCACTCCAATTCTTGAACCCCTTTAATCAGAAACCTTCGGTAACTCCTTCATTGCCTATTAGGTAACATCTATCCTCTTGGCTAGCATTTAAGGCCTCCCCACATCTGCTCCAGCCTGACTTTCTAGTGATACCTCTTACCATAATACAAACAGTGTTCTCATCAGTCTTTGCTACTCACCATTCACTAATAGTATTATTGTCTCTGCCTCTGCCTGCTCATTCCTGTATATTCCCCCTTCATTTTTACCTGTTGAAATCTTCCCATCTTTCAGAGCCACCTCAGATGCAACCGGATCTTTGATGGATCAAGGTGAAACTCCTAAGAAACATCACTGGCTTCTTTGATTATTAGCCATTATTTTTCTTCCAGCATCATCTGCCATCTAACACACTTCTATTCCTGTGTTCCACCCTAATAAATTACTTGCATTTCCCCAGCCCTACCACAGTCTTTCATCATTCCATTCATTAAGTGTTTGCAAAATGAATACTGCCTTCCTTGATTTCTCCAACTAGAAGTCATGCCTTTCTTTAGAACCGTGGTTAGAACAGGACTTAGCTTGTTGTGTGTAAAATTTAACAAGTACTGCTTTCTCTTCCAGTATGAGTTACCTCCCCTCCTTGAAGGAAGGGACTGTATCCTCTGTAACTTTGTGCTTCTTAGTATGGCATATACATTTATGTATTAAATATTTGATAGCACTACTCACTGTGTATTAAAGTAGAAGCCAGTGTAACAAAATGACAACCTCTCCCCTCTCTGTGACCCAAGGTCTCCCTGTGGTGTTCTCTCCTCATTCCAGGTCTCTCAGTGTACTTGTTCTGTTGCCTTTTCCTTTTGGCTAACTTCTTCTTGGCTATACCATCTAACATCTGGCTGTTGAGGTGACTACTAAATTGAATGCTAATTCAAACCTGGATGTTCACCTGTAACTAAGAATATTGTTCTGGTCAAAAGTTAAGATTAACTGGAATGGTGACAACTGGTGTCTTCTTTATTCGGTCCTCAGTTTCGAACTCCTTTTTGGCTCTAAACTTGCTTGTGGGATTATCGGGGCTTTTTAAATTTTCAGTACTCCATTCTTGATTCGTCTAGAAAATTTTGGGGATTAATCTAAAAATTTATAGATTTTCTTTCAGTACAGTTAACCTAATTATTTGTTTTTTAATCTTATTTTACCATTTAAAGGTTGAAGAAATCTTTATTATGATGATGAAAATAAATTTATTTTTCTTTCAACAGTGACATTGTGAGGAAGATTGATCAGTCTGAATTTGAAGGTTTTGAGTATATCAATCCTCTTTTGATGTCTGCAGAAGAATGTGTCTGATCCTCATTTTTCAACCATGTATTCTTCTCATGTTGCCATTTAATGCATGGATAAACTTGCTGCCAGCCTGGATACAATTGACCATTTTATATTTGCCACCTACAAAAAAACACCCAATATCTTCTCTCATAGACATATATTAATCAATTATTACATCTGTTTTACTATGAAAAAGAAATTAATACTAGCTTCCAGACAATCATGTCAAAATTTAGTTGAACTGGTTTTTCAGTTTTTAAAAGGCCTACAGATGAGTAATGAAGTTATCTTTTTTGTTTAAAAAAAAAAAAGAAAACCACTGCATTAAAAAAGTATCTGTTGCATTAAGGCACGTAGTGGGATTACATCATAAACCTCCCATAATTTTTGTCATTCTGTATTAAATCATTTCAGGGTTTAACTTTGAAATAAAAGATTAATATAAAATGCAACAACTTTTAATATTACCTATTAGTTTTGGAGTTCTTTATGTTTAAAAATTCAGATGTAAATTTTACTGCCTTGGATAAATAAATTATCGATTTTTTTAAGGCAGCAGTTATTAAACTGGTAATAGAGATGCTGCTTGCTTAGAATTGGGAAATTCAGCTGAGTGCAGTGACTGACGCCTGCAATCCCAGCACTTTGGGAGGCTAAGGCGGGCAGATCACTTGAGGTCAGGAGTTCGAGATTGGCCTGGCCAACATGGTGAAATCCCGTTTCTACTAAAAATACAAAAATTAGCTGGGCATGGTGGCGGGCACCTGTAATCGCAGGTACTCGGGAGGCTGAAGCAGCAGAA
Organism: Rhinopithecus roxellana; assembly: GCF_007565055.1. Lineage (NCBI taxonomy): Eukaryota > Metazoa > Chordata > Mammalia > Primates > Cercopithecidae > Rhinopithecus > Rhinopithecus roxellana. The sequence goes on along the minus strand of NC_044549.1, from coordinate 117,901,607 downwards.
TCGCTTGAACCCAGGAGATGGAGTTTGCAGTGAGCCAAGATTACTCCAGCCTGGACAACAGTGAGTGAGACTCGGTCTCAAACCAAACAAAACAAAACAAAAACCAAATTGGGAAATTCTTCTTGAGCTAAAACACAGACACTTTTTATTATAAATCAGATTCCAAATCATTAACTATTTTTGCAAAACTGGCACAAGTGATTTTTCTTTTTAAGTATATTAACGGGGTAGCTCCCTTCTGAGCCTATCCCTGTATGGGAAACTTTAACTGGAATGTTAATCTATATGATGCAAAGGACCAAGGATGCAGTTGAATGGAAAATTACTCAGTATAAAGAAAGGAAAAAAACGGAAATTTAAAATAGATACAGAAAAGTACAGTGGTAATATTTTTATTTCCTATTGGAGAGTGAATCCCCACAGTTGCTTTTTGTGACTTGATTCAAATGAGGCACTCAATATTGTTACCAAACTTGTAAAAGCATTCCATGTATTCAGTGGAGGCAGAATGTATAATATTTTTTCCTTATAATTTAGTATACAGGAAAATTATTTATTTTTTTAAGTAGGATATCTTAATTATGCTCATTTCTTCCCCTAAACCACATTATATGATTGGACCCTGTTTATAGAGTCTTTAGTGAAATCAGAAAAATAAAGTAGGCATGAATGTTCAGGATACACGTATACACTCACACACATCACAGTATCAGCTCTTTCAGTGAGTTTTTATTAACTGATAACACATGTAACACATAGTAGAATACATTTCAGAGGCAGAGTTCCTTGGATTATTTTTTATTAATATTAGTGTTTAGCAGTTTATTATTTAAAGGGGTGCCAAATATAGTATCCTTCTGTTTATTTTAAATATTTTTTTAATGAAAAGGGACTTAAAAAGTAACCATGATTATCTAAATTACTTAAAATTTTTTAATCTTATTAAGACTTTAGGAAATTATCTAGTTTAAATTTCAAATGTTTTAAAATTTGTAGGCATTTAATAAATTATCTTTTTTTGGAGGGGTGGATGCTGCATTTTCACTGGAAATGTCATTTTTCCAAAGTTTCTAGCTATGTACTCTCTTTCCTTCAAATAATGTAAGTCTGAAAGCAATGAAAACCTCAAAGGAAAATGTTTATATACATCCGCATGTTTATTTAATATGTTTCTCTTAGCACCTGAAATTTCTTTTAAAACAAAAAGCAGTATTCACTTCAAATCATAAACTTAGAATTCTGTATCTGATGTCAGAAATATGTTTATGACCTTGCTTTTCAGTGGTGCTGTTTCCCATAGGGCATTAGTTCTCAGATTTTGGAATGTGAAATAACCACCTAGGAAGTTTGTTTAAAATGCACACTAGTGGGCCACCTTAGACTTCTTTTGGGGCCTTCGACACCTTCTTCAGGTTATTCTTTATGTTTGTCCTGTGGTTAAATACTAGAGTATTCATGATAAAACATTTTGAGAAGGGGTAAGCCGTGAGTTATTACCCACAAATGAAAGCAAATTTTGAATGAATCTTTAAGTTAGGTATCTACCTTCCCCCCAACCCCCTAAAGAAACCTCTCGGTAGTTTCTATCAATAATGTACAAAATGATGAGCATTTTTCTATGATGAGGTTTTAACGATTATTCAGGGTGGTCTTTTGTTTTTAAATCTTTTTTTAACTAATAATATTTACGGTGTATATTTTATACAGAAATGCATTGTAATGTTTTTAATTGTGTTGTTTTTTGCAGTCTTTTAAGTGCCATGCCAATTATTTTTATATTCTATAAAAGTTTGCTGAAAATACTCAACAGGGGAATAGGCAGCGGACAGTCAGAATGGTTGGAATTTTGGTGTTCTAAGAAAAACTTTATTTTGCATAAGCATTTGGTCAGATCATTTTGTGCATATGCAGCCTGGATTGGATGTTAAGTAAATGCTTTTACAGTGCCGGTACATTTACTTAAATCTGTTTTTATTTTTGTCATGTAGAATACTACTGTGGTCATCATAATGTAATCTGTATTTCTGTACTTTTTTTTTTTTTACTTTGAAGTCTTTAAATAAAATGTATAATACCCATTGAGAGTAGATCATTTTTCATATGTAGTATGTCAGAAATTTGCATAAGAACAAAGATACATCAAAATTTGTTCAAGAAAAAATGAAAATTTTAGAGTTTGGAATTTTGCTGTACTTAATTAAAGCAGCATTCTGGTAGAACTGATGCTGTAGTATTTACATTTAATAATGTTATATTTAGCTGGACATAGTGGCTCACACCTGTAATCCCAGCACTTTGGGAGACTGAGGTGGGAGGATCACTTGACCCTAGGAGTTTGAATTCAGCCTGGGCAATATAATGAGACCCAATCTCTACAAACAGAAAAATAAGAAATTAGCCAGGCATGCTGGCAAAGTGCCTATAGTCCCAGCTACTTGGGAGACTGAGGCAGGAAGATTGCTTGAGCCCAGGAGGTTGTGGCTGCAGTGAACTATGATCATGCCACTGCACTCCAGCCTGGGCAACAAAGTGAGATCCTGTCTCTCAAAAAATTTTGTAATGTTATATTTATTAATGTAGATATTATTAAAAATTAGGAATTAAAATATTCTCCACTGTTTTATTTATTTTAGCAACGGGCTCACTCAGTCACCCAGGCTAGAGTGCAGGCTAGAGTTCCTAACCTTGAACTCAGGCTCATGGGAGCTTCAGCTTGGAGTAGCTGGGACTACAGGCATACACCATGACACATGGCTATTTTTTTTTTTTTTTTTTTTTTTTTGCGGGGGGTAGAGATGAGGTCTCGCTATGTTGCCAAGGCTGGTCTCAAACTCCTGGGCTCAAGTGATCCACCCAATTTGGCCTCCCAAAGCGCTTAGATTGTAGACATGACCACCACACCCAGCCCTCTCCAATATATTTTTAACTCATCTTTCCATTCATCTCTAATTAGAAAACAAACTTGTTAAGACATCGGCTGAACATAGAACATTTTAACTGGTTTTAAAACTGAAGCAAGGCTGGGCGCAGTGTCTGACGCTTGTAATCCCTGCATTTTGGGAAGCCGAGGTGGGTGGATCACCTGAGGTCAGGAGTTCGAGACCAGCCTGGTCAACATGATGAAACCCGGTCTCTACTAAAAATACAAAAAATTAGCTGGGCATGGTGGTGGGCGCCTGTAATCCCAGCTACTCAGGAGGCTGAGGCAGGAGAAGCTTGAACCTGGGAGGCAAAAGATTACAGTGAGCCGAGATCGCACCAGTGCACTCCAGCCTGGGCAACGAGAGTGAAACTCTGTCTCAAAAAATAAATAACCGGGCGTGGTGGCTCACGCCTGTAATCCTAGCACTTTGGGAGGCCCAGGCGGGCGTATCACGAAGTCAGGAGATCAAGACCATCCTGGCTAACAGTGAAACCCTGTCTCTACTAAAAATACAAAAAAACTAGCCAGGCATGGTGGCATGCGCCTGTTGTCCCAGCTGCTGGGGAGACTGTGGCAGAAGAATGGCGTCAACCTGGGAGGCGGAGCTTGCAGCGAGCCAAAATCGCGCCACTGCACTCCAGTCTGGGTGACAGAACGATACTCCGTCTCAAAAAAAAAAAGAAAGAAAACTGAAGCAAATTCGAACAGATTATCTCATTATGCTTTACAGTGATCCAAAATCTAATATTTCTTCTTTTTTTATTGTAACTTAATGTCCATATTGTAGCTAGTGTCTATATAAACAAGTCTGAGTGCCTTTACTTTCTTTTTTCTTTTCTTTTTCTTGGTAGAGGCAGGATATCCTTGTGTTGTCCAAGCTGCCCTTGAACTCCTCCATCTTTCTGCCTCAGCCTCTCAAAGCACTGGGATTACAGGCGTGAGCCACCATGCCCCATCTCTTTTCTTGTCTTGATTACAGTCATGAGCCACCGCACCCAGCCTTTCCAGATAAGATAATTATTTTATCCTAATTTCAGCTCTTGCTTAAAATGGGAGTTCTAGGTAGTATTAAGAAAGTGCTTTCCAGGCTATTCCCTGTATCATATCATAAATTTGGTTGTTTTCTGTGAGTTAGTAAAATACTAAAACTGACTCCACAGAGGAACTTGAAGCTTTAGGGAAATTTTTCATTAAGGCATTCCATCACTGGGATAACCAGTTTCTCCCCCAAAGGTAGAACCAATCTCCAGTCCTTGAAATTCAACAGCTTGCTTTGTGGACAACGCCCAACAATGAGTCATTTGGTCTATCTGAAGGTCTCCTTTCCTAGATTTGCTAGTTTACTCTAGGACTTAAGAATCAGTTAAGAACCAGATGGCTGGGCACGGTGGCTGACGCTTTAATCCCAGCACTTTGGGAAGCCAAAGCGGGTGGATTGCTTGAGACCAGGAGTTCGAGACCAGCCTGGGCAACATAGTGAAACACCATCTCTAAAATTTCCCAGGCGTGGTGGCATATTCCTGTCATCCCAGCTGCTCGGGAGGCTGAGGTGGGAGGTTTGTGTCAGCCCTCAAGGGTGAGGCTGCAGTGAGCACTCCAGTCTGGGTGACAAAGTAAGACACTTGTGTAAAAAAAAAAAAAAAATCTGAATAGTTTATATCCCTAGATTATTCCAGAATTTACTGTGCACGATGCTAAATAAGGCTAATAAAAATAAGGCACAGTAAACTGGAATTTACTGTGCACGATGCTAAATAAGGCTAATAAAAACAACCTCTGCCGTTGATGTTAAACGTAGAAAACAGACATACTGAGATGTTCATCTCCACAATGAATAGTCCAGTGACAAAAGCCAAATAAATGCATCAAAATACACATTATGTAATCATGATGGTTCACTCATGAAACTACAGGAATTTTATTTAACATTCTTTTGTAGTTAACGCTGGACATTTTTCAGATTTATGGTAGATTCCACAGCTTTCTGGGTTTATATATACACAATAAGAATAGAATCTTTAGATCAATCTCTTAACATACACACTATAAGATTGTTTTTGGCTTTTGTGCTGAGAAATATGAATTGGATTTTGCCCGGGAATGGGAGAGCAGATTGTCAGATGCTTCTGCTCAGACTAGATCTTTTACAGTCCATCTCTGAAATTTATAATTAAAATGAATCCAGCTCAGAATTTAAGAGTGATTTTTGTGGCAGTGCAATTCACTTTCATGTAGTAACTTGTGCCTTACTGGTGTTGATTGTATTTTTATTCCAATTACTATTTTTAGTATTTGTATGGATAAACAGATTATAAGTACCTAAGAATTAAGTGACTGTTTAGTGTGATCTTTTACAAGATACCTGAAAATGAAAACCCATGCCAGATGGATTCATTAGACTTGAGAGGGTTTTCATCAACAATGTAGCTGGTCAGAAGCAAATTCTAATTGTTTAAGAAAGAGGCTGTTGAAACACTCTAGCAAAATTTTTGAAAATTTAGATGCTTTGTTTTTTCCATAAAAGGGAAGTGCTGGGTGGTTTCTAGAGGTAGTGCCACGTAACCAGATTTAAGACTTGCATGAGATAAACTATCTGCAATGTGGGTGGCGACACTTGATGACTTTTTACATTATTCATAATATATTTAGGAATAAAAACATGTAAAGGAACTCAAATACAGAAAATTAGCTCACATTTTATGGCCTTTTACAGAAAATTTTTTAAGAAAAAAATTTTGAGGCAGTAGATTTTTATTTAAACAGCCAGATTTTTTTTTTTTCTTTTTCTTTTTCTTTTTTTTGTTTTGAGATGGTAGTCTTGCTCTGTCACCCAGGCTGGAGTGCAGTGGTGCGATCTCGGCTCACTGCAACATCCGCCTCCCAGGTTCAAGTGATTCTCATGCCTCAGCCTCCCAAGTAGCTGGGATTACAGGCATACGCCGCAACGCCAGGCTAATTTTTGTGTATTAGTAGAGACGGGGTTTCGCCATGTTGGCCAGGCTGGTCTCGAACTCCTGACCTTAAGTGATCCACTGCCTCGGCCTCCCAAAGTGCTGGGATTACAGGCGTGAACTCCCGCACCCAGCTCAGATTTTTTAATTTAAAGATCATGAACGAACATGCATTTATGTACAGTTTGGCTCAAGTTTATCCAGTTAGAAAGTATTCATTTTCTAACAGGGAAATTTGAATCAGTGTGCTAAAGACTTGCTATCTTCCTAGATTATTTTTATGTTTTAAATTTTAATTTATGTATTTATTGAGGGCCTTATAATGTGTCTAGCACTATGCTGATTCTGTAGGATTTGGGAAAGTGTTATGTTAAATAATTTTTTGTGTCAGAAGGAATAAGTGCATTTCAGAAAAGTTGGCTTAAAGTTTAAAAAAAAAGGCCTGTGTGTTTTAGAAGATACTTCCCATGATTGAAATAAAAATGAATGTTCTCCCCCAATAGCGGGGAGTGCGTGGTAAGGGGGCAGGGTAGGCCTGGTAGACTGCAGTGTGCCTGGTTGGCAGAATACTGATTCTATCTGCTTCACTACCACCAGGGGCCAGTCTCTTGCTATAATGAAGGTCAGAGTTACCAGCACCATAGCCCTCTGGAGGAGCCAGTGTATTCACTACAGGCCGGTTACCTAGAGGTTCCAGGATTCTATCAGTGCTGATAGAATTTTGATTTTACGGAACTATTAAAAGTCAGTATACCGGCCGGGTGCGGTGGCTCACGCCTGTAATCCCAGCACTTTGGGAGGCCGAGGCAGGCGGATTACTTGAGATCAGGGTTTGAGACCAGCCTGGCTAACATGGCTAAACCTCGTCTCTACAAAAATACAAAAATTAGCCAGGTGTGGTGGTGCATGCCTGTTATCCCAGCTGCTCGGGAGGCCAAGGCAGGAGAATTGCTTGAACCGGGGAGATGGAGGTTGCAGTGAGCCACTGCACTCCAGCCTGGGCGAGAGAGTGAGACTCTGTCTCAACAACAACCACAAAAAAAGTCAATATACCCTTTGAACTGTTCTTCAGAACTCTCTAGTATGTTATCAGGGAACCTGGAAGATTTTGTAATAGAATTGCTCTGCCTAATTTAACCATTCTGGATGTTAGAACTTCCATATAAATTAAACACAAACAGGGCCTGTCAAGTGCCAGGCACTGGAGATTCATCAAGCAAGAGTCTAATTGTATCATGTTTCATCTGTGAAGAATACTTTCAGTTGAAATAAAACCAGGGCTGATTTTGGTCATTAAAACACAAAGGAATCCAATTAAAACAAAATCCAGGAAATTATCCACATTCTTTAGTTTTTGTAAACTTTATTTATTTATTTATTTTTATTCATTTATTATTTTTGAGACGGAGTTTTGCTCTATTGCCAGAGTGCAGTGGTGCAAACTGGGCTCACTGCAACCTCTGCTACCTGGGTTCATGCCCTTCTCCTGCCTCGGCTTCCTGAGTAGCTGGGACTAGTAGGTGTCCACCCCCACGCCCGGCTAATTTTTTTATATTTTTTTAGTAGAGACGGGATTTCACTGTGTTAGCCAGGATGGTCTCTATCTCCTAACCTCATGATGCAACTGCCTTGGCTTCCCAAAGTGCTGGGATTACAGGCGTGAGCCACTGTGCCTGGCCAGTTGTGAACTTTCTATATCAAATATTGCATGGCATTAAAATAGTGTCATTTACTATGACCTGGCATTCATATGCAAAGAAAAACTTTTTAAAAATAGTATCACTCACAAATTTAACCCATGGATATTTACAGACACTCAAATTGTCAGTTAGAAACATGATTTCAGAAGTGTTTTGACTATGTTGCTATTTCACAAACACTACTTTTTGGAAAAAAAAAAAAAAACAGAGTTGGGTCTATGTTGGCAGAGTTGGGTCTATGTTGGCCAGGAAGGTCTTGAACTCCTCAGGTGATCCTTCTTCCTCAGCCTCCCAAAGGTTACAGGGATGAGCCACCACACCTTGCCCACTAAACACTTTTGTACTGGAGGTAAATATTTGAAATGTCTTTTCCCAAGGAAAGACATTTATCTTCTAATCCTCTTGAAAATTAATTTTTACCATCCCTCAATTCCAGGCAGTTGTTTACCTCATTGCCCAAAATAACTCTACAATGTGCAATAAGTTGCATTAAACAACCTCAAATCTTCTCCACGGATTTTTTTAATCAACTTTTTAGATTTGTTGTATTATTGACAACACTTTATAATCTGCTCATTTTAGCTAGGCGCAGTGGCTCATGCCTGTAATCCCAGCACTCTGGGAGGCTGAGGCAGGTGGATCACCTGAGGTCGGGAGTTCGAGACCTGCCTGGCCAACACGGAGAAACCCTGTCTCTACTAAAAATACAGAATTAGCTGGGCATGGTGGCGCATGCCTGTAATCCCAGCTACTCGGGAGGCTGAGGCAGAGAATCACTTGAACCCAGGAAGCGGAAGTTGCGGTGAGCCGATATTGCCCCATTGCACTCCAGCCTCAAAATAATAATAATAATAATAATAATAATAATAATAATAATAATAATAATCTGCTCATTTTAACTTGGTAGTAAGAGTAATCGGGAAGTATGAAATCTGTCCGATTACAAAGTACAAGAATTTTTAGGCCGGGTGCAGTAGCTCACACCTGGAATCCCAGCACTTTGGGAGGCTGAGGCAGGCAGATCACTTGAGGTCAGGAGTTCGAGACCAGCCTGACCAACATGGCAAAACCCCATCTCTACTAAAAATACAAAAATTACCATGCCCACGCTTGGTAGGCTGGTCGGGAGGCTGAGGCAGGACAATCACTTGAACCCGGGAGGCAGAGGTTGCAGTGAGCTGAGATCATGCCACTGCACTCCAGCCTGGGCAACAGAGGGAAACTGTCTCAAAAAAAATAAATAAATAAATAAATAAATAAATAAATAAATAAATAAATAAAAATATTTTAAAATAGAAGGGGAAGCTGGGTGCGGTGGCTCACACTTGTAATCCCAGAACTTTGGGAGGCCGAGGCAGGTGGATTACCTGAGGTCAGGAGTTCGAGACCAGCCTGGCCAACATGGTGAAACCCCATCTCTACAAAAAATATAAAAATTAGCCAGTAGTCTCAGCTACTTGGGAGGTTGAGGCAGGAGAATCACTTGAACCCTGGAGGTGGAAGTTGCAGTGAGCCGAGGTTGCGCTACTGCACTTCATTCTGGGCGACAGAGTGAGACTGTGTTTCAAAATAATAATAATAGTAATAATAATAAATAGAGGGAGAAGCTGGTACCTTATAACCGTAATGAGGCCTGGTGTTTTTAACTTATGTTTGTTTTCAGTGATGCCAAAGGAAGTTAACTTTCCCAAAAGAAGTTACTCCTCATGTTAGGTCCAGTAAATGGAAATATTATTTATGGGTTATAATTGCTGACCTTGTCCAGACATGTGTTAAACATTTTGCATATGTCTCATTTAATTCGAACAGTCCTCTGACAGTGTTTTCCACCCCAGAACTACTGAACTGAAATCTCTGGGAGGTAGGATCTGGGACTAGCATCTCAGGTTAGTCTCAGGTTAAATTCTGAGAGCCACTAGCCTGTACGAATATGTGCTATTATGCCCGTTCAACAGACAGAGGGGGAAATAGATGTAAGGAAGTTAGGTAGCTTACTCATGGTCCATATGGCTCCAGTATGCCATTACCTCTCAAGAAAACAAACACAAAATTTGCTCAAAATATAACTTTCAGGCCAAGCACAGTGGCTCACGCCTGTAATCCCAGCACTTTGGGAGGCTGAGACAGGCAAATTACCTGAGGTCAGGAGTTCGAGACCAACCTGGCCAACATAGTGAAACCCTGTCTCTACGGGGAAAAAAAAAAAAAAAAAAAAATTATCTGGGTGTGGTAGTATATGCCTGTAATTCTAGCTACCCAGGAGGTTGAGGCAGGAGATCGCTTGAACCTGGGAGGTGGAGGTTGCAGTGAGCTGAAATCACACCACTGCACTCCAGCATGGGTGACACAGTGAGATTCTATCTCAAAAAAAGTAAATAAGGCCAGGCGCGGTGGCTCAAGCCTGTAATCCCAGCACTTTGGGAGGCCGAGACGGGCGGATCACAAGGTCAGGAGATCGAGACCATCCTGGCGAACACAGTGAAACCCCGTCTCTACTAAAAATACAAAAAACTAGCCGGGCAAGGTGGCGGGCGCCTGTAGTCCCAGCTACTTGGGAGGCTGAGGCAGGAGAATGGCGGGAACCCGGGAGGCGGAGCTTGCAGTGAGCTGAGATCCGGCCACTGCACTCCAGCCTGGGCGACAGAGCAAGACTCCGCCTCAAAAAAAAAAAAAAAAAAAAAAGTAAATAAATAAAAATAAAAATAAAATATCAGTCTCGCTGGGAGAAAGTACACACACACAACCAGTGCACTGTTTGTCAAAGTGTCTTGCTTACTTCTTGATGGCCATCTCTGGGTATCTGTTTAAGGCCTTACTCCCTTCTCTGAAACTGTCTGCATTGTCTCAACCCTGCCAGGCTTTTTCCATAATGTTGTGCTCTATCTTTCAATGGTTTGAACCTCCGATGTCATGTACCTGTGAAATATACTTTCTCAGGCAGCCCAGGATCCCTTTGTTTGAAATTCTCAGAACTGGCCGGGCGCAATGGCTCAGGCCTGTAATCCTAGCACTTTGGGAGGCCGAGGTGGGCGGATCACAAGGGCAGGAGTTCGAGACCAGCCTGGCCAATATGGTGAAACCCTGTCTCCACTAAAAATACAAAAAATGAGCCAGGCATGGTAGCGGGCACCTGTAGACCCAGCTACTCGGGAGGCTGAGGCAGGAGACCCACTTGAACCTGGGAGACAGAGGTCCCAGTGAGCCAAGATTGCACCACTGCACTCCAGCTTGGAGGACAAAGCAAGACTCTGTCTCAAAAAAAAAAAAAAAAAAAAAGAAAGAAAGAAAAAAAGAAATTCTCAGAACTGTGTGGTATCCCATCATAAATGGATCCTATTGCCATCATGGGATATGAGCCTGTCCAACAAAATAGTACTGTTACTGGCCTCCTTACTTGACTATGACTCTCTTGGATAAAAAAAGTCCAGGAGGCTGCTGATTTCTGGGAAAGGAGAGAGGGTGCCCCCGCGATACACACATACCTCTAATCCACTAGATGACTGCTGGGGTTAGATCTCTTGAATATCTTGGAATAGTTGTATCCATATGCTAGTTATCTATGGCGACCATCCGAGATGTGCCTCTAGTAACCCAGCCTCCCTCCCATCCTGCTCTGTTCTTGCCCTTACCAAACTCAACCTTCCCTTTGTCCTCCCCTCCTTTCTCCTGTGCATACTAGAACTCTCTTTCTGAGTAAATGAGCATCTACGTTCTCAGCTTTTCCGTTGCACTTTCCCCTCTGACTATCCCCTGACGACACTGTTTTTCCTGCCACCCTCTCTCAAGAGGAGGCTGCGTGTTCTCTTGCTGTTTTCCTGGGTTCCACATTCTGGCTCCTTCATGCTGCTTGTGTGCTATTATTCCTCCACCATGTGTAAAAAAAACCTACTTCTTTGGGGTTTACACTATGTGGCTGTGCCTCTTTAACATATGCCACATTGCTGTTTATTGAATTTCATCTGAGGAAGGTTTGGCACCTGGGTCACTGATTGCTCTACCCCAAGGCCTTGCCATCCTTGATAACTTCAGTGTCTAAATAGGCCAAGGATCCGACTGCAATCAAACACCAAATCCCATCCCTTCCTTCTTCTTAGTGTGTCCTACCACACTTGTTTCCACCTACAGATCTTAACACATGTTGTCCCCATACGTTAATACTCTCCTTCCCTCTTTCCCCTTATAACCTTCAGGTTTGTGTCACTTCCCCAGAAAGGTGTACTCAAGGAGGCCATGTTATCTAGTGGTTCCCTCTGCTATTCTCTATCAATGACCCTTCATTGCGCCTCTTCCTCATAGCGTCTCTCACAATGTGTGTGTGTGTACGTGTGTGTGTGTGTGTGTGTGTGTGTGTGTGTGTCTGCTGGTTTATTTCATTATCATCTGTCATTTCCAGCAATCTGTATGTCCCTCAAGGACGGGGCCATGTCAATTTCATTTACTTTTGGAGTCTCAGCATAAGAACAATGCTTGGCACACAGACCCTCCAGAAATATTTATAAAATAAATAAATAAATAAGTGGATAGACTTAGCTCTGTACTTTGAAAGGAGAGAGCTCCCATTGGCTCATGGTTCCACCATCAGTAGAGGTTGGCAAGGAAACTTTCACTGCTCCTGCTGGGTGAAGGCTAAAGAACCAGTAATGTTTTAAGGCAGAAGTGCAGAAGCAACAAAATATTTTTGGCTTCAGTTTTTAAAGTATTATGCTCTTTTTATTTATTTATTTATTTATTTATTTATTTATTTATTTATTTTTTGAGATGGAGTCTTGCTCTGTCACCCAGGCTGGAGTGCAGTGGCGCGATCTCAGCTCACTGCAACCTCCATTTCCCAGGTTCAAGTAATTCTCCTACCTCAGCCTCCCAAGTAGCTGGGATTACAGGTGTGCACCACCATGCCTGGCTAATTTTTGTATTTTTTTAAGTAGAGATGGGGTTTTGCTATGTTGGCCAGGCTGGTCTCGAACTTTTTGACCTCAAGTGATCTGCCTGCTTCAGCCTCCTAAAATGCCTCCCAAACAATTAATAAATGCTTAGGAAAATATTTAGTAAGCTTGTTCTGTATTCCTGCACAAAGAGTATAATAGTAACATATTCTACAAGAGTAAAGCAAAATAAGTAAAATTATTGAAAGTAAAGTAAATTAGAAGGCTTTTTATGAACTGGGAAGTTGTTGGAACTAAGCTGGTATGGGATTGTTAACTGACTGTAATGTGCCCAGAATTAGAATATTGATCCAGATTTTTACATTTCCCATCCCTTTTGGGGTTTTTTTTGGAGCAACAATTAGAGCTCATTGGTTGGTTTACAGGAATAAGCAGGGTTAGCCTAAATTGCAGAAACAAACTGAAAAATAACTAATGAGACTAGAATTTAACAACGAGTATACCATAGTTTTTGAAACATAATATTTTTCTTTCCAGTTTTCCATTATGGTAAGACTGATTTGCTTTATTATACTTGATTATTTGTATAAAGTGCCGCAAGAATATTTTTTATATAGGCTTTTTAAAAATTGGCTTTAATGGAACTTTCCTCCATAGAAGGAATATTTTATTTTATTTTATTTTATTTTATTTTATTTTATTTTAAGATGGAGTCTTGCTCTGTTGCCCAAGCTGGAGTGCAGTGGCACCACCTTGGCTCACTGCAACCTCTGCCTCCTGGGCTCAAGTGATTCTCCTGCCTCAGCCTACCAAGTAGCTGGGATTACAGGCGCCCGTCACTGCGCCCAGCTAATTTTTGTATTTTTAGTAGAGATGGGTTTCACCATGTTGGTCAGGCTGGTCTCAAACTCCTGACCTCAGGCAATCCGCCTGCCTCGGCCTCCCAAAGTGCTGAGATTACAGGCATGTGCCATCGCGCCTGGCCTAAATTTTACATTTTTAAGACATTTTATTTTACCAATAACCTTTAAACCTGTCTTTATTTTTAAAAGATTTCTGAAGTCATGTGAACAAAAAGGCATTAAAGTGTCTATTTTTCTGACAAAATATTTTATTTAAGCACTTATTTTTTAAACCAATTAGAGGTCTTCTACATATAAACATACGACACATATTAATACACAGACAGAAGATTTAGCACTGTAAGATTTTTCTATTTCTAGTTTTTTGTTTCGTTTTGTTTTTTTGTTTTTGAGACGGAGTCTCTGTCGCCCAGGCTGGAGTGCGGTGGCGCAATCTCGGCTCACTGCAAGCTCCGCCCCCCGGGTTCATGTCATTCTCCTGGCTCAGCCTCCCTCCTAGCTGGGACTGCAGGCGCCCACCACCTCGCCCGGCTAATTTTTTGTATTTTTAGTAGAGACGGGGTTTCACCGTGTTAGCCAGGATGGTCTCCATCTCCTGACCTCGTAATCTGCCGGCCTCCACCTCCCAAAGTGCTGGGATTATAGGCGTGAGCCACCGCGCCCGGTCTATTTGCCCGTTTTTTAACTGGATTACTGGCTTCAGGGCAGAGCCCTTGGAGGACCAGGGCCAGGAAAGCTTGCGTTTCTAGGGCCAAATAAGCAGCAAATAAACTGCCGAAAGCAAAGACAGATCCCCAAAGTTAAGGGTGCCATTTTATATTGGTTCCTGGATTCCCAAAAGGAAGGAAATACTACGGGAGCAGAGGGTGCGGTGCTTCTACTCTTCATTTCATTGCAAGGCAACGCAAAGCCAATCAGCCCATTTTATAATCAGCCCATTCCTCATGGGAGTTTTATTTCCCAGTGAGGTTGGGGTGTCTCTCTATCTTCTAGGTGGCCAAGAGCATGCTTTTTTGATTCAAGTATGCAAAGAGTCAAGTGTCCCTCCTTAGCTATTATTAGCCATCCCTTAAATTATATTTCCTACCTAGTTATTATAAAACACCAAAGCTTTTTCATAATGTGGAGTAATTTCTGATACCCCCAAAACTCAAAACCATTAGATAACACAATGCAAACCAGAACAGAGCCTTTGATTTTTTAGAGGGATCTGTCTGCTTTTAATTCCTGGGGTTTCATGAAGAAAACAGAGGGTTTTTTTCCCCAAAACAGAGTCTGTGGCTCCTCCTCCGTTTTTCCCAAGGAGTCCCAGGCTACCAGAACTTACCTTAGGGCCCCTCATATGTGCATTGAGAGTGGCAAAACAAACAAACAAAAAATGGAGAAAAATAATTCAGTCGACTGAGAAGAAAAAAATTTTTTTCCAGAGACACAGATTCCAAGAATAGAAAAACATAAAGGCCTTTTAAATATATCTAGAGCTTGTTTATCCACTTTTAATTAAGCTGACTTTCAACCACAGTGCTCTTTAAAAAAAAGAAGAAGAAATTTTTTCAGATCTCTTATTACCCGCCTTTAGCCATGCCAAGCGGCCAAAATCTCCAGCTTTTGAACTTTACCAAAGGTAACCTTCCAGGCACTTAGAGAAAGGAGAATTTAGAGCAGTTGACAGAGAAGAGAGTAGACAAGGTCACTCAGATATTACCCCAGAAATGACTTGCTTCCTAGGTGGGGAATCGAACCTAGACCACTACTGTGAAAGCATAAGATCCTACTTACTGAGCTACAGTGGGCAGCATCCTGTGTGCTTCTTCTCAGAAGAAGTCTAGAGTAGTTAATTTTGAGCTTTCCAAGGCTTTTAACTATTTAATATGATCTTTAGAGCTAACTATGACACAAACCCTAAAATTTATGTTCCCTGGAAGGCAGAGACTAAGAGAAAGTACCACCACGTGATTAAAAGGTCATGCTCCCAAGAACATAACACAAAGTGGAGACTTCATCCAGTTTTTTTGTTTGTTTCAGGGACCTACAGCCAAGTTTCTTACTGACTAGCTTGCTGGGTCGTTTTGAAAAGCAGGCTTACAAGTGTTCTAAACCCATGTTTTGCCGGGCGCGGTGGCTCAAGCCTGTAATCCCAGCACTTTGGGAGGCCGAGACGGGTGGATCACGAGGTCAGGAGATCGAGACCATCCTGGCTAACACGGTGAAACCCCGTCTCTACTAAAAATACAAAAACTAGCCGGGCGAAGTGGCGGGCGCCTGTGGTCCCAGCTACTCGGGAGGCTGAGGCAGGAGAATGGCGTAAACCCGGGAGGCGGAGCTTGCAGTGAGCTGAGATCCGGCCACTGCACTCCAGCCCCGGCGACAGAGTGAGACTCTGCCTCAAAAACAAAACAAAAAAAAAAAAAAACCCATGTTTTACTCTAAAGTACTACTCAACACAGAAAAACAAATTTATAGCACAAAATACACCAGTTTAAGATTAGCCTTAGAATTTTTTTCTTTTTTTTTTTTTGAGATGGAGTCTCGCTTTGTCGCCCAGGCTGGAGTGCAGTGGCCGGATCTCAGCTCACTGCAAGCTCCGCTTCCCGGGTTTACGCCATTCTCCTGCCTCAGCCTCCTGAGTAGCTGGGACTACAGGCGCCCGCCACCTCGCCCGGCTAGTTTTTTGTATTTTTAGTAGAGACGGTGTTTCACCATGTTAGCCAGGATGGTCTCGAACTCCTGACCTCGTGATCCACGTGTCTCGGCCTCCCAAAGTGCTGGGATTACAGGCTTGAGCCACCGCGCCCGGCCTGGAATTTTTTTCACATTAATTAAAACTTTACAAAGGAGATAAACACTGATTTATTTATTTATTTTTCCATTCATTCAACCATTTTCACAGAGAGAGAAGCCAGAAATCTCACTGGTAGGAAATTCTTACCCTTTTGCCAGCATGCCAGGCTTCTGGGTTCCCTTTCCCTGAGTGGCATTACTGATCAGGCTTGTGGCACCATCGTCTTGGGGGCCAAGCCACATCATAAAGGAAAATTGTTGGTTTTTGCTCTGGCGAGAGCAAAATACATGTGATGAAACATAGACATGGCAGGGCACGGTGGCTCACGCCTGTAATCCCAGCACTTTGGGAGGCCGAGGTGGGCGGATCACGAGGTCAAGAGATGGAGACCATCCTGACCAACATGGTGAAACCCCATCTCTACTAAAAATACAAAAAATTAGCTGAGTACGGTGGTACGCACCTGTAGTCCCAGCTATTTGAAAGGCTGAGGCAGGAGAATCACTTGAACCCGGGAGGTGGAGGTTGCAATGAGCTGAGATCATGCCCTTGCACTTCAGCCTGGGTGACAGAGGAGACTCCGTCTTAAAAAAACAAACAAACAAAAAACATAGACATTAGCTACTTTGCTTACCACCCAATATCAAACTGGCGAGGCTTAAATTTGCCCCCAGATGGGTCCCATCATCTTTGATCCAACCTCTGACTGGGAGTTTCAACACGTGGTCTCTGGGCAAGATGGTCATCTTGAGTAACAGAAAAAATAAGAAAGGGAAGGGAAAAGTAGAGAAGGAAAACAGCAAGTGGGGAAGGTCAAATGCTCAGGGAGGCCAGAGAAAGACCCCCTCATTGCAGTGACACTTTAAAGTTCAGGTGGCTGCGGCTGCTGTCGTTAAGGCGTTCTTCCCAGCAGTCCCGCCAACTCTCAGGTTTCCCCTTTGGGAAGGAAAAAGCTCCCAATGTCCCACGATCCTGTACATGCCTAACCCTGTCACCCACAGCCATCAGCAAAGAGTGCAAGGCAGATTAACCCAAAGAGAATTGCAGTTAACATCCCATAGTGCTGAACCTGTTCTTAGCCCAGAGGGACTTTACCTAGAAGGGTCTCTAACCCTCTAAATCTCAGAAGAGACTCTAACGCTCCTAAGTTGGGTCTCTAACCCAGTCCCATTCTTCACCTGGGTATATGCACTCTACTTACCCTAAGTCAGCCAATTGGTGAGCACAGATGATTTTCCTTTGGGTCGGGAGTCTCTTCAGTATGGTCCCTTTTGTGGTTTGCAAGAAAGATGTTACAGGACCACAACACTTACCCAAAGGTAGCCGTTGAGCCACGATTTCTGCACTATAGTCCCTTCTGTAGTCACCAGAAATAAGTTACAGGACAGAGAAATACGTTACAGGAAAGGGGTCCTGATCCAGACCCCAAGAGAGAGTTCTTGGATCTCGCGCAAGAAAGCATTCAGGGCGAGTTCCTAGTGCAAAATGAAAGCACGTTTATTAAGAAAGTAAAGGAATTTTAAAAATGGCTACTCTAAGGCTGGGCGCTGTGGCTCACGCCTGTAATCCCAACACTTTGGGAGGCAGAGGAGGGCAGATCACGAGGTCAGGAGATCGAGACCATCCTGGCTAACACGGTGAAACCCTGTCTCTACTAAAAACACAAAAATTAGCCAGGCATGGTCCCACACACCTGTAATCCCAGCTACTTGGAAAGCTGAGCAGGAGAATTGCTTGAGCCCGGGAGACGAAGGTTGCGGTGAGCCAAGATTGCGCCACTGCTCTCCAGCCTGGGCGACAGAGTGAGACTCTGCCTCAAAAAAACAAACAAAACAAACAAATAAAAAAAAACAAAGGCCACTCTATAGACAGAGCAGCTCTGAGGGCTGCTGCTTGTTTATTTTTATGATTTTTTTTATAATATGCTAAACAAGGGGTGGATTATTCATGCCTCCACTTTTTAGAACATATAGGGTAACTTCCTGATGTTGCCATGGCATTTGTAAACTGTTTTGGTGCTGATGGGAGTGTAACAATGAGGACGACCAGAGGTCACTGTCGTCACCATTTTGGTTTTGGTGGGTTTTGGCTGGCTCCTTTACTGCAACCTGTTTTATCAGCAAGGTCTCTATGACCTGTATTTCGTACTGACCTCTTATCTCATCCTGTGACTTAGAATGCCTTAACCGTCTGGGAATGCAGCCCAGTAGGTTTCAGCCTTATTTTACCCAGCTCCTATTTAAGATAGAGTTGCTCTGGTCTACCTGCCTCTGACACTGTCACCAGGTAGACAGTGTTTGTTAGGACACTCAGTTGTTATCCACTGCAGAATTGCTTGGTTGTTGATAGGGAGAAATCCCCACACATTTTGGTGACCGGAGGGGAAGTATTCTGTGTTGAGTATTTTAACCAGTGAGAGCAGGAAAACACTTTGTTTTGTTTGTTTGTTTGTTTTCCCATCCTTTTCAAAGACTATGTTAAATGCTAAGGAGAAAGGTAGCTCAAAGAGAAAGGCAGTTTAAAGACTTCATATAAAAGATAAAGCTAGATATTTCCTATACCATTCCAAAGCTTGCTTTGTCATTGCGCTCATATGACCTTTCCGTGTTTTTAACAGCGTTATAACTACGTTTTGAAATGAGGATCTGTTTTAATAAAAATATGAAAGCTATAAAGAGAAATATGTATGCAGCCTAAAAGTTGGACTGACCAAAAAATTCTTTAGAGACTTATGTCTTGCCGGGTGTGGTGGCTCACACCTGTAATCCTAGTACTTTGGGAGGCCGAGGCAGGTGGATTGCCTGAACTCAGGAGTTCAAGACCAGCATGGGCAACATGGAGAAACCCCGTCTCTACTAAAAAAAAAAAAAAAAAGAAAGAAAGAAAAGAAAAAAAATTAGCCATGCGTGGTGGTACATGTCTGTAATCCCAGCTACTCGGGAAGCTGAGGCATGAAAATCGCTTGAACCCGGGAGGCGGACGTTGCAGTGAGCCAAGATCGCGCTACCGCACTCCAACCTGGGTGACAGAGCGAGACTCTGTATCAAAAAAAAAACACAAAAAACAAACAACAACAACAACAAAAAAAAACTTACGTCTTTTGGCTAAGTGGACCTGGAGAAGGAATTGTAAGTTATGGAATGATAGAATTTTAAAAGGATATGCTAGGTAGGAAACAAATCCTTCATTACAGAACTCGACTTATTTGAACTAAGAGGAGAAAAAACAAATGGATGGTTTAAAAGGAAATGTTTGACTGAAGCCTGCCTTCTGTACCCATAGCTACCTGCCCACGAGAATGTGGCTCCCTGGTGACAGCTGCACTAATTATAGAAAAACAAGTTGAGTGGAAGAAGATGAATTATGTAAATTTACATTGACTGAGGATCCTGCTGGAGCATGTAGGAATGTTGATTATTAAGAATAAAGTGAGGATTTTCTTACATTGAAAATCACTGAAAAGATGAAGGATAATCTGCTATAGTCTTAGAATAAACTCTGGATCAGCCAACGTATCATTTATTAACGTTACTGTAAATGTTTTGCAGGTAACAGCCATTTTGTGGATTTGAGAGGAACTATCAAGTGGGTTTTAGGCTGCAAATTTACTTATTTTTTGTTTATATACAAAAAGAAAGGTACCCCAAAAGCCATAGTTCTTGTAAACCCTTGCTGTTACGTAAAACGGAAGTCTCCAACTATCTCTGCTTTGTTTTATGCAGCTTTCTTATTTTTAAGAAACCTAGCTTAAAAGCTGATGCTTAGAAAACAATAAAGAATGGAAAGCCAATCTTCCACAAGAAAACATTTTTTGTGTATTTCCAAAAATGGTCCATTATGAAATCAAATACCTTAATAAGCATGCTTAACATGAATCTTTACATCAGTAGAAATGTGACAAACTCAGGTTTAGTTAATATGTTGCAAAAGCAAATGAAACTGGTATTTAACATTTTTCTTAGTGAAATATTACTGAACACTTAATTTAACTGTGCTGTAATTTCAAATGAATCCATTTTCCTGGGCAGACACACTGGAAATGCAGCTAAATTGTTTCAGCCGCCCACTCACTGAACAAACAAAACAAAACAAAACAAAGATCCAACCATGTATTATTTGTTACATATCAGGAAGGTTAAGGGTCTGCCACAGAAGCAGTGCAATTCGCAGGGAATGTTCTTTTCTCCCTCTGCATTAGATCATCACACTTCCAATAAGTGGAGAAAGCACTGTTACATCAGGGTCAGAAAACTGTGCTAATGCAAAATGTCCTGCGTTTACTGCCATTTTTAATTCCCAAATTTGTATATTTTAGTAACCTACAGTTTAAAACAGAATAGCCAAGCCTTTTTCCAAATGCAAATCTCTCTCAGAATTTGCGTTACACTGAAAATCCCTGGGCAGACAAAGGACAGCTTGAGGATACCCAAATGTTCACATTTAGCACTGACACAGCACTTTCATCTGTAACGTGCCTTACAAACATTCGCTAATTAAGAGAAACAACACCCCTGCAAGGTATTTAGCAGGATGTAACAATGAAAATCTACAAGCAAGACAGCCAGAATGCATAAATCATGAAGTGTTAAATCAACATGACCTGAAAACCAGCAGGACTCCCTCCCTCTTTTCTTGCCATGACTGTCTTTTGGGAAAGGCAAGAAGTTAGATTTTATGCCACGCTAAGAGCGGGAGGGGGTGATGTCTGGGTGGAGGTGGGTGGGAGGATTGTAGTAAAATTCTAAGTATCACGTTTGCAAAGGGGGAAATGTTCTACTAACTCAGAGAAGGGGCTTCAAGAATATATAACCCTTTTAGAAGTGCCCCCAGAGAATATAAAATCAATACAGTGTTTAATTAATCTACTACAGATTGACTTCACATAAAGAAGCCCCAACCAGGAGAATTCCATGCTGGGAAATCAGACAGATCACAGTTGGAGGGTATGAGTGGCCTGTATAATCTGCATTTTTTGTCCTTTCGGGGGATGGAGGAGGGCATTGTGACTGTCCTGTGGTCTGACTGCACAGACTTTGCTTGCTTGCTCTATGAAAGCGTCCTCAGTAGGTAACAGTATTAGACAACAGTAAGTGAAATGAGCTCCGTAGCTTTTAGAAGAGGCAATGAGTGTTGTTCAGAAGAATTTGTGGTTCAGGGCTCTGGAGGAAGACAAGGATTTTTTGGCCCGATAGAAAGATGACTGAAAAAAAGGTGGGGGAAAAAAAGACTGGGATTCTAACTAGTTCTATGACCCCGTTTCTTCATGTTTGACTTTATTTATTTATTTATTTATTTATTTATTTATTTATTTATTTATTGAGAAGGAGTCTCGCCTTGTCGCCCAGGATGGAGTGCAGTGGCGCAATCTCGGCTCACTGCAAGCTCCACTTCCTGGGTTGAAGCAATTCTCCTGCCTCAGCCCCCTGAGTAGCTGGGACTACAGGGCCCGCCATCACACCCGGCTAATTTTTTTTTTTTTTTTTGTATTTTTTAGTAGAGACAGTGTTTCACCATGTTAGCCAGGATGGTCTCGATTTCCTGACCTCGTGATCCGCCTGCCTCGGCCTCCCAAAGTGCTGGGATTACAGGTGTGAGCCACCACACCCGGCCTTGACATAGTTTAATAAGCTCTACCTTAAAGTAGGTGCTAGAAAATTAAATGAGATGGACATAAAAGTGCTTAACTGAAAAGTAGTTGTTTAATGAATTGTAGTTCACTTCTTACTGCCTTGGGTGTACTGCAGAGATGAGGCAGGTTCAGTTATGTCTCAATCCCAAGAGGTCTGTCATCAGAAGCAGTTCTA
This sequence comes from Rhinopithecus roxellana, assembly GCF_007565055.1. NCBI lineage: Eukaryota > Metazoa > Chordata > Mammalia > Primates > Cercopithecidae > Rhinopithecus > Rhinopithecus roxellana. Next base: position 117,879,701 of record NC_044549.1, on the reverse strand, counting down.
GGCCGGGCGCGGTGGCTCAAGCCTGTAATCCCAGCACTTTGGGAGGCCGAGACGGGTGGATCACGAGGTCAGGAGATCAAGACCATCCTGGCTAACACGGTGAAACCCTACTAAAAAATACAAAAACTAGCCGGGCGAGGTGGCGGGCGCCTGTAGTCCCAGCTACTTGGGAGGCTGAGGCAGGAGAATGGCGTAAACCTGGGAGGCGGAGCTTGCAGTGAGCTGAGATCCGGCCACTGCACTCCAGTCCGGGCGACAGAGCGAGACTCTGCCTCAAAAAAAAAAAAAAAAAAAAAAGCAAAAAAGAATGAAGCTAGGCATGGTAGTGCATGCCTGTAATCCCAGCTACTCAGGAGGCCGAAGAGGTAGGATAGCTTGAGCCTAGGAGGTGAAGGCTGCAATGAGCAATGAATGGGCCACTGCATTCCAGACTGGGCAACAGAGTGAGAACCCAACTAAAAAAAGAAAAGAGAATAAAAGTCCTAGTATCTTCTTCCTATACCCCACGGATCATCCTGTGTACCCCTGAGATGTGCACATGCCCCTTTGGAGGCTGCTACTTTAGAACTGGCTCAAAAGACCCACCTGTCACACTCCTTTGCCGAGGAGGGAAACTGGGTAATTTTAATTGGAGAGAATCAAAATTACAATAAAAATAGTAACAATACATAGATTACAAAGTAAATTAGTACAAATGTAACAAGAAAAAAATGAAAAAATTAAAAAGGCTGCCTGTAGGCTCCCTCTGGCTACAGCTACAGAATTTTGTTTTGCAGGTGGGCAAGTAAATGAGGGGCCAAGTAAGAAGCAATGGATTCTAGCAGGGAGGCTTTTTAAAAGTAGAACGTGACATAAAATTGGGAAGACGTCACTTGTTTGAACAAAAGATTGTGGGAGAGGACTAGGGCAGGCCCCAGTTGCTCCTTGCTACCTTCTCTCACCATCCCTCATACAGTAAAGAGGGGCGAGATCTGGGTTTCCAAAGGTTCTTTAAGTGAAGCTCTTTTCCTGATTTTCTCAGATGTGGAGGAGAGGAATGGGGGTGGAGAGAAGAAAGTGCTGGGAAAGCAGTAACTGCAACCTGAAAAGGCAGCTGTGTCTATGTTTTCAGGTTCTATGAGCAGAGAAATGCAAGTCCCACTCCATGTAGGGCCCCAAGAAGCAACAAGAATCTTCTGATGAGAGGTATTAGGGGATGCTAAGATTTGAGGTCAGCAGTGAAAGACTCCTCCCTGCAAGTCTGGCCCAAGAACTGAAGAGATTACAGACTTGGGCAAGGTGTGGGGACCTATGTGCACTGCGGACCAGAGGGTCTGCCCTGTATATTCAAGAATACATGAGAACATCTGGGACTCTTGCATGGCCTTAGGGAGGGAGAGAACCCCCAAATCATGACTGATTAATGTCCTGGCAGCAGAATTACTTGAATTAGAGACACGTAAAAATGTGATGTTTTTAAAATTTCTTCTTTTTTTTTTTTTTTTTTTGAGACAGAGTCTCGCTCTTGTTGCCCAGGCTGGAGTGCAGTGGCGCAGTCTCAGCTCACTGCAGCCTCTGCTTCCCAGTTCAAGCCATTCTCCTGCCTCATCCTGCCAAGTAGCTGGGATTACAGGGGCCCGCCACTATTCCCGCCCGCTAATTTTTGTATTTTTAGTAGAGACAGGGTTTCGCCACATTGGCCAAGCTGGTCTTGAACTCCTGACCTCAGGTGATCCACCTGCCTCAGCCTCCCAAAGTGCTGGGATTACAGGCATGAGCCACTGTGCCCAGCCCTGATATTTCTGAAGTTTCTGTGTTTTACAATTTAAGGACACTTATGGGAGATGAAAATTCAACACTTTTTACATGCACATGCACATGCACACACACACACGTGTGGGCACACACACACACACACTCTTTACCTCTCTTCTCTCCCCTCAGCATAGTTATACACAATTTTTGGTTAATGATAAGGTCTTTACATTGCTATGATTATGTCAATGCTTTCCATAGCAGAACTAGGTAATGTATTATGACTTTTCCTTTTTCCTTCTTGAGTAACTTTTTCGTTTTTCTTCTTTTCTTGTTTCTTTTTTCTTTTCTTTGATGAAGTCTTGCTCTGTAGCCCAGGCTGGAGTGCAGTGGCATGATCTCGGCTCACTGCAACCTCTGCCTCCCAGGTTCAAGTGTTTCTCCTGCCTCAGCCTCCAGGGTAGCTGAGATTATAGGCACGCACCACTGCACCCAGCAAATTTTTTTTTTTTTTTTTTTTTTTTTTTTTTTTTTTTGAGACAGAGTCTTGCTGTGTCGCCCAGGCTGGAGTGCAGTGGTGTGATCTCGGCTCACTGCAAGCTCCACCTCCCGGGTTCCCGTCATTCTCCCGCCTCAGCCTCCGAGTAGCTGGGACTACAGGCGCCCGCCACCGCGCCCGGCTAGTTTTTTTTTTTTTGTATTTTTAGTAGAGACGGGGTTTCACCGTGTTAGCCAGGAGGGTCTCGATCTCCTGACCTCGTGATCCACCCGCCTCGGCCTCCCAAAGTGCTGGGATTACAGGCTTGAGCCACCGCGCCCGGCCACCCAGCAAATTTTTTATATTTTTAGTAGAGACGGGTTTCTCCATGTTGGCCAAGCTGGTCTTGAACTCCCAACCTCGGGTAATTCACCCACTTCAGTCTCCCAAACTGCTAGAATTACAGGCATGAACCACCATGCCCGGCCAACTTTTTGGGTTTTCCTACAGTTAATAAGTACCTTACAACAAAAATTTTGCTCAGTTTTCTATTTACCTGTTTACCACTATTCACCTTCAAAACTTCTCACTAAATAATAAATCTCTCTCAACATGTTCAAACTTTAGGAAATGTGTCATTTTCTGTCACTTCTCATCCTCCTGCATTAATCTGGACCGGTACATGGTTGTGATTCTGAGGCTTCCCTTCACCATCGGTCTCTCTTTGTCCTCTTTGCTTGCAGTTTTCATCCTTGTGGATTTATGCTTAGTTTAGTCATTTACTTCCTTTTTTATGAGGATTCAGAAACGTACAGATATTATTTTTTTGGGAAGGCTTATCAGGTACTGGAAACACGACACACCCTAGCCTGAGATGATTCCAACTATCTGCATGACAGTCGGATTTCAGAGTGGAAAGAAATGTCCTCGTAAACTCTAGTAATGCTAATTCTAGTCTACAGATAACACATTTAAGAAACTCATGACCACTCCTTTTGTAAGTTCTGGCAAGTAGCTCTTAGCCATATGGGAAAGTGAACACTGATGTGGTTGTTGGTCATTCATCTCAAAGAACCAAAGACTCTTGTGGCCAAAAGTGGGAAATTTGAGTCAAAAACAAACTTTAATGGATTGAAACACATAAAATATGCTCATAAGGACACAGAAAACTAAAACCCAAAAACTCACTTGTCATATGTTTGGAGGATGTTCATTATCCTGAAAATTGGTAAATAAAAATAAATAAATAAATAAATAAAACATCCTGCCTTTCTTGAAAAAAAAAAAAAAAAAAAAAAAAAAGCTGTATTTCAAGGTAACCAATAGATGATAAGCAAAAGTTCTTCCTTTTAAAAAATATTTCCAGCTAACACATGAAGATGAAATAAATGATATTGCAATCCCTAATGAAATAATGGATCCAAGCAATGATCATCAATGGCTGCTGAAACCACTTGCTGAAAACTGATTGGGGAACATTATAATAGATGGATCAGGCTGACAACACTTGAACACACTGATCAATCTTAATATTACAAGAGGGATGGCCGGGCGCGGTGGTTTAAGCCTGTAATCCCAGCACTTTGGGAGGCCGAGACGGGTGGATCACGAGGTCAGGAGATCGAGTCCATCCTGGCTAACATGGTGAAACCCCGTCTCTACTAAAAATACAAAAAAAAACTAGCTGGGCGACGTGGCGGGCGCCTGTAGTCCCAGCTACGTGGGACGCTGAGGCAGGAGAATGGCGTGAACCCAGGAGGCGGAGCTTGCAGTGAGCTGAGATCCGGCCACTGCACTCCAGCCTGGGTGACAGAGAGAGACTCCGTCTCAAAAAAAAAAAAAAAAAAAAAAAAAAAAAAAAAAAAAAAAAATTACAAGAGGGATAAGTAGCTATTATGTGTATCATGTCATGTAAGAGAAAGTACACAAAACTGACAATAAAATCTTCTTACCACAAAAACATCACATGTAATCTGATTAAGTCCCTAGATTTTACTACCATTCTCCATAAATTTTTTCTTAATAACTAAAGGGAAAAGAGAGGGAGCCCAAACATGATAAATTGACATTATAGGGACTCAAAAGGATAATCAAAATTCAGAATACAAGAAACTCTATAAGACAAATGATACTTTTTTTTTTTTTTTTAGAGACAGAGTTTTGGTCTCTTGCCCAGGCTGAAGCACAGTGGCACGATCTCAACCTCCATCTCCCAAGTTCAAGCGATTCTCCTGCATCAGCCTCCTGAGTAGCTGGAACTACAGGCATGCACCACCACACCTGGCTAATTTTTGTATTTTTAGTAGAGAGGGGGTTCTTGAACAGTGTTAGCCAGGCTGATCTTGAACTCCTGTCCTCAAGTGATCTGCTCACCTCAGCCTCCCAAAGTACTGGGATTACAGGCGTGAGCCACAGCACCCTGCCAAATGATAGTTTCTTTCACAAATAAAGTGCAAGAAAAAAGAAGGAATGCCTATAGATTATGGGACTTAAACATACTCAAGCACAGTATGTGAATCTTCATTCAAGCACAGAAACTATAGAAACAAATATTTATGAGACATCCAGGAAATGTGAACACTGGATAGATATTTGATGATATTATGATATTAAGGAATTATTGTTAATTATTTAACAATTAAAAGTTATTGTTGGCCGGGCATGGTGGCTCATGCCTGTAATCCCAGCACTTTAGGAGGCTGAGGGGGGCGGATCATGAGGTCAAGAGATCAAGGCCATCCTGGCCAACATGGTGAAACCTCATGTCTACTAAAAATATGAAAATTAGCTGGGTGTGGTGGCACGGGCCTGCAATCCCAGCTAGTCGGGCGTCTGAGACCTGGGAGACAGAGGTTGCAGTGAGCCAAGATCACACCGCTTCACTCCAGCCTGGCAACAGAACAAGACTGTCTCAAAAAATAAATAAATAAATAAAAATTTTATGTGTGTATATATAGTTAATTGTTTAAGGTACGATACTGGTATTGTGATTGTGAGTTTTTTTATTTTTAAAATTTTTATTGTGTTTTAAAGACTTCTTGCTGTTTGGGAATACATACCGAAGTAAAGAGAGGCTTATGTGACCTGCCTTCCTTGTCCCACAACTGTTATCCCACAGGGTTGAGTCTCTTTATAACAGAGTCAGAAAACTGGCAACGGCATAGAGGCCCAGGAACCCAGGCCCCCTCTGACTCATCACAGAGCTTGCCTTTGTGAGTCACCAGAGTCAGCCTGGGTCTGTGAGCCAAGGTAGATTCAGGGTAGCTGGTCACTGGGAAAAGTAGTAATTGCTGAGTATGAAAATGTTTCCCTGGGCCAGTGATAGGAAGTGGTGGGACCATGGTAAACTGAAGAGTATGCTCTAGCTGAAGGCCTTCAAATTCAATGAAAGAAGAAGGTGGGCCGGGCACGGTGGCTCACCCCTGTAACCCCAGCATTTTGGGAGGCCGAGGTTTGTGGATCATGAGGTCAGGAGTTCAAGACCTGCCTGGCCAAGATGGTGAAACCCTGCCTCTACTAAAAATACAAAAATTAGCCGGGCATGGTGCCGGGCACCTGTAAACCCAGCTACTCAGGAAGCTGAGGCAGAGAATTGCTTGAACCTGGGAGGCGGAGCTTGCCGTGAATCGATATCACACCACTGCACTCCAGCCTGGGTGACAGAGAAAGACTGTCTCAAAAAAAAAAAAAAAAAAAAAAAAAAAAAAGAAGAAGAAGAAGAAGAAGAAGGTGGGGAGAGAAGGAGAGAAAGAGAAACACTGAAGACCAAAGAAGTCACATTTTCTGGCCAAATTCATGATCCCTAAAGTAGACCTAAACCTATACTTGAGCTAAATGTAGACTTTGCTTGGAAGTGCAACTTTTGGCCATACACATCTCCTTATAGTCAATACAAAACTCTAGCACTTCATCAGAGTGAATTAAAAATATTACGCTTCTCACTAACAAAGCAAGAATGGCTAGGAAGTGCTCTACCAGGAAAAAGGCAATCCCTTGAGGAGACTGACTGTGTTGATTTAATGATAAGATTTTGTACACGTAAGTGTGTCAGCCAGCACAGGCAACCCATGCAGGTGGAGGGTTAGAAGTCCCCAATCAGTACTGATAGCCTCCAGTCACAGTGAAGGGGTCCAAAGGGCAGGCACCCTTTTGCATACAGACAAAGGGCATATTTAGACTGCCCAGTCACGGGAGACTTCCCTAGGCACTGAAAAAGAGTAAAGGCAGGGAGTAAGGGCCTCAGAAAGAGGCAAAAACCTACTTCTGCTTTTCTCTCTGTAATTGGTTGATTTTTTGTTCAATTTAAAAATAGGGCCGGGCGCGGTGGCTCAGGCCCATAATCCCAGCACTTTGGGAGGCCGAGGCAGATGGATCACCCGAGGTCAGGAGTTCAAGACCAGCCTGGCCAACATGGTGAAACCCCGTCTCTACTAAAAATACAAAAATCAGCCAGGTGTGGTGGTGGGTGCCTGTAATCCCAGCTACTCAGGAGGCTGAGGCAGGAGAAACACTTGAACCCGGGAAGTGGAGGTGGTAGTGAGCCAAGACTGTGCCATTGCACTCTAGCCTGGGCAACAGAGCAAGACTCTGTCTCAAAAAAAAAAAAAAAAAAAAAGCTGAGATTTTTATGTATTTATTTTACCTTAAGTTCTAGGGCACATGTGCACAACGTGCAGGTTTGTTACATAGGTATACATGTGCCACGTTGGTTTGCTGCACCCATTAACTCATAATTTACATTAGGTATTTCTCTAATGCTATCCCTCCCCCAGTCCCCCACCCTACAACAGGCCCTGGGGTGTGATGTTCCCCACCCTGTGTCCAAGTGTTCTCATTGTTCAGTTCCCACCTATGAGTGAGAACATGCAGTGTCTGGTTTTCTGTCTTTGTGATAGTTTGCTGAGAATGATGGTTTCCAGTGTGATCCATGTCCCTGCAAAGGACATGAACTCATCCTTTTTTATGGCTGCATAGTATTCCATGGTGAATATGTGCCACATTTTCTTAATCCAGTCTATCATTGATGTACAGCTGGGTTGGTTCCAAATCTTTGCTATTGTGAATAGTGCTGCAATAAACATACGTGTGCATGTATCTTTATAGCAGCATGATTTATAATCCTTTGAGTATATACCCAGTAATGGGATGGCTGGGTCAAATGGTATTTCTAGTTCTGGATCCTTGAGGAATCGCCACACTGTTTTCCACAATGACTGAACTAGTTTACACTCCCACCAACAGCATTCCTATTTCTCCACATCCTCTCCAGCATCTGTTGTTTCCTTACTTTTTAATGATCGCCATTCTAGCTGGTGTGAGATGGTATCTCACTGTGGTTTTGATTTGCATTTCTCTGTTGACCAGATATGATGAGCAGTTTTTCATGTGTCTGTTGGCTGCATAAATGTCTTCTTTTGAGAAGTGTCTGTTCATATCCTTTGCCCACTTTTTGATGGGATTGTTTGATTTTTTCTTGTAAATTTGTTTAAGTTCTTTGTGAATTCTGGATATTAGCCCTTTGTCAGATGGGTAGATTGCAAAAATTCTCTCCCATTCTGTAGGTTGCCTGTTCACTCTGATGATAGTTTCTTTTGCTGTGCAGAAGCTCTTTAGTTTAATTAGATCCCATTTGTCAATTTTGACTTTTGTTGCCATTACTTTTGGTGTTTTAGTCAAGAAGTCCTTGCCCATGCCTATGTACTGAATGGTATTGCCTAGGTTTTCTTCTAGGATTTTTTATGGTTTTAGGTCTAACATTTAAGTCTTTAATCCATCTTGAGTTAATTTTTGTATAAGGTGTAAGGAAGGGATCCAGTTTCAGCTTTCTACACATGGCTAGCCAGTTTACCTAGCACCATTTATTAAATAGGTAATCCTTTCCCCATTTCTTGTTTTTGTCAGCTTTGTCAAAGAACTATTTTAAATTCTTTTAAAGCATCTTGTATTTATTTATTTAATTTATTTATTTTGAGATGGAGTCGTGCTCTGTCACCCAGGCTGGAGTGTTGTGGCATGATCTTGGCTCACTGCAAACTCCACCTCCCGGGTTCAAGCAATTCTCTGCCTCAGCCTTCCGAGTAGCTCGGATTATAGGTGCCTGCCACCAGGCCCAGCTAATTTTTGTATTTTTAGTAGAGGCAGGGTTTCATGATTTTGACCAGGCTGGTCTTGAACTCCTGACCTCGTGATCCGCCCGCCTTGGCCTCCCAAATTGCTGGGATTACAGGCGTGAGCCACCGCGCCCAGCCCAAAGCATTATTTTAAATGCTAAAAATTATCAGAAGGTGAGAGGAAGCTGTTACCAAAAAAAATAGAATTTAGGCTGTGTTTCAATATTTTGCTCATCAGGTAAGATTCACATTTATTGGTGGGTTAGCAGAAAGACTCAATGTATCAACTTCTGCACTATCAAGAAGGAATATTTATTGAGAGTACCATGTAAAGGAACCACAGCAAACCGTGAGGACACAGATATGAAGAAGATGCAGTTTCTTTTTTGTATTTTTTTTTTTTTTAAGTAGAGACGGGGTTTCACTGTGTTCGCCAGGATGGTCTTGATCTCCTGACCTTGTGATCCGCCCGTCTCGGCCTCCCAAAGTGCTGGGATTACAGGCTTGAGCCACCGCGCCCGGCCAGAAGATGCAGTTTCTGCCCTGCCAGATTGTACGTGGTAGATGAAGGTTTTACCCGAGGTCAGGTGTTTGAGACCAGCCTGGCCAACATGGTGAAACCCTGTATCTACTAAAAATACAAAATTAGCTGGTCATGGTGGTGGGCGCCTGTAATCCCAGCTACTCAGGAGGCTGAACCCAGAAGGCGGAGGTTGCAGTGAGCTGAGATTGCACCATTGCCCTCCAGCCTGGGCAACAAGAGTGAAACCCTGTCTCAAAAGAAACAACAACAAAAAAATCACCTAAAAATAAATAAATTACATTCTAAGACATAATGTGGTAAATGCACCGGATTGTGAGATTAAGAAAGGTTGAGATGGCTGGGCATGGTGATTCATGCCTGTAGTCCCAGCACTTTGGGAGGCTGAGGTAGGAGGATCGCTTGAGCCCAGGACTTTGAGACCAGCCTGGGCAACATAGTGAGAAGCATCTCTACACAAAATTATAAAAACTGGCTGGGTGTGATGACACACGCCTATAGTCACAGCTTCTCTGGAGGCTGAAGGTGAAGGATCACTTGAGTTAGGCAAGTGAAGGCTGCAGTGAGCTGTGATTGCACCACTGCACTCCAGCCTGAGTGACAGAGTGAGAATCTATCCCTGTAAAAGAAAAAAGAAAGATTCTGGCCAGGTGCGGTGCCTCATGCCTGTAATCTCAGCACTTTGGGAGGCCGAGGGGGGTGGATCATCTGAGGTCAGGAGTTCAAGAGCATCCTGGCCAACATTACAAAACTCTGTCTCTACTAAAAATGGAAAAATTAGCCGTGCATGGTGGCGCATGTCTGTAGTCCCAGCTACTTGGAAGGCTGAGGCAGGAGAATTGCTTGAACCAGGAGGTGGAGGTTGCAATGAGCCGAGATCGTGTCACTGTACGTCCGCTTGGGTGACAGAGCGAGATTCCATCTCAAAAAAATCAAAAGGAATAGAAGAATGGCTACTCCATAGACAGAGCAGCCGTGAGGGCTGCTGATTGCCCATTTTAATGGTTATTTCTTGACCATATGCTAAACAAGGGGTAGATTATTCATGCCTCCCCTTTTTAGACCATATAGGGTAACTTCCTGATGTAGGCATGGCATTTGTAAATTGTCATGGTGCTGGTGGGAGTGTAGCAGTAAGGATGACCATAGGTCACTCTCGTCCCCATTTTGGTTTTAGTGGGTTTTGGTCACCTCCTTTACTGCAACCTGTTTTGTTTGTTTGTTTGTTTTCCTGAGATAGAGTCTTACTGTGCTGCCCAGGCTGGAGTGCAATGGTGTGATCTCGGCTCACTGCAATCTCTGCCTTCCAGGTTCAAGCAATTCTCCTGCCTCAGCCTCCTGAGTGCTTGAGATTAGAGGTGCCCACCACCATGCCCGATTAATTTTTGTATTTTTAGTAGACAAGGGGTTTTGCCATGTTGGCCTTGCTGGTCTCAAATGACTGACCTCAGGTGATCCACCTGCCTCGGCCTCTCAAAGTGCTGAGGTTACAGGTGTGAGCCACTGTGCCCGGCCACTGCAACCTGTTTTATCAGCAAGGTCTTTATGACCTGTATTTCGTGCTGACCTCCCATCTTATCCTGTGACTCAGAATGTCTTAATTGCCTGGGAATGCAGCCCAGTAAGTTTCAGCCCTATTCTACCCAGTCCCTATTTAAGATGGAGTTGTGCCAGGTCCAGTGGCTCCTGCCTGTAATCCCAGCACTTTGGGAGGCTGAGGTGGACAGGTCACAAGGTCAGGAGATCGAGACTATCCTGGCTACCACAGTGAAACCCTGTCTCTACTAAAAATACAAAAAATTAGCTGGGCATGGTGGCACGCACCTGTAGTCCTAGCTACTCGGGATGTTGAGGCAGGAGAATTGCTTGAACCCGGAAGGCGGAGGTTGCAGTGAGCCAAGATTGCACCACGGCACTCCAGCCTGGGCAACAGAACAAGACTCCATCTCAAAAAAAAAAAAAAAAAAAAAAAAAAAAAAAAAAGATGGAGTTGCTGTGATTCACGAACCTCTGACATTTCCCCCTCCCTTTTATAAGAGAACCTTTAATCCTAAGAGCTGCAGAGGGAGGAAGATCCAGCTTCTGTAACTTCTTCAGGCTGAATAGGGCGATGATATTCCTGCCTAACTATGAGAGTCTCTTGCATTCAGGGTAGAGAGGAGCTCAGTCAGAAAGCATCGGTATGGTAAGATACACTCATAACTCTTGAGCTTCGACAAGAAGTGGTATCTGGAAGATTAATAAGTCTTTAAGAAAAGATTCAGTAAACTTGTCCTGTGTTCCTATACAAAGAGTATAACGGCAATATATTCCCCAAGAGTAAAGCAAAATAGACCAGGCATGGTGGCTAATGACACGGGCAAATCACTTGAGGTCAGGAGTTCAAGACTAGCCTGATCAACATGGTGAAACCCTGACTCTACTAAAAATACAAAATTAGTCATGCATGGTGGGCATGCCTGTAATCACAGCTACTTGGGAAGCTGAGGCAGAATTGGTTGAACCTAGGAGACGGAGGTTGTAGTGAGCCAAGATCATGCCATTGCACTCCAGTCTGGGTTATAAGAGCAAAACGCTGTCTCAAAAAAAAAAAAAAAAAAAAAGTGTAAAGCAAATAAATAAATTAATTCCAAGTTAAATTAGAAGGCCTTTCATGAACTGGGCAACTGTTGGGACTAGGTCCATATGGGGCTTTTAGCTGATTGTAATGTGCCCAGAATTAGAATTCTGATCCAAATGTTTATGTTACCCATCCCTCTTGTTTCTTCTGAGCAACAGAGATTACTGGTTGGTTCACAGGAATAAGCAGGGTTGCCAGGCACAGTGGCTCATGCCTGTAATCCCAGCAGTTTGGGAGGCCAAGTCAGGCAGATCATGAGATAGGGAGTTCGAGACCAGCCTGTCCAATATGGTGAAACCCCGTCTCTACTAAAAATATAAAAAATGAGCTGGGTGCAGTGGTGTGTGCCTGTTGTCCCAGTTACTCAAGAGGCTGAGGCAGGGGAATCACTTGAACCTGGGAGGCAGAGGTTACAGTGAGCCAAGATTGTGCCACTGCACTCCAGCCTGGGCGACAGAGCAAGTCTCTGTCTCAAAAAAAAAGGAATAAGCAAGATTAGTCTACATTAAAGAAGCAAACTTAAAAACAACTAATGAAACTAGACTCTAATAATAAGTATACCATAGTTTTTGAAATATAATATTTCTCTCTCCAGTTTCCCATTTTTACTATAGACAAATCATAGTAAGAGTGATTTGCTTTATTTTACTTGGCCTGATTATTTGCATAAAGTGCAGCAAGAATAATTATTTTTCACATAAGATCTGTTTGTTTTTATTTATTTTATATGTTATATTTTATATTTTTTGAAATGGAGTCTCGCTCTTGTTGCTTAGGCTGGAGTGCAATGATGCAATCCTGGTTCACTACAACCTCTGCCTCCTGGGTTCAAGTGATTCTCCTCCTTCAGGCTCCTGAGTAGCTGGGATTACAGATGCCCAGCACCATGCCCAGCTAATTTTTGTATTTTTAGTTGAGACGGGGTTTTACCATGTTGGCCAGGCTGGTCTCAACCTTCTGACTTCTGGTGATCTGCCCGCCTTAGCCTCCCAAAGTGCTGGGATTACAGGCATGAGCCACCATGCCCAGCAGAAGCTCTTTTTAAATTGGCTTTGATGGAATTCTGTTCCATAGAAAGAATTTTAGATAAGACTTTTTTAAAGCTGAGCCCAGCTATGAGTTTGTAACCACAAATACAAATGAGTTGGGTAAATTTCTTTCCTCTTGAGGTCCAAGATAACTTGGGGCTCCTGGATCTGTCGGAAAGTGACATTCTTTACTCACCACAGGTCAGAAACCCTGCAAAGGGACTGTTGTAGGCAAGGTATGAGGCCAGTTCCCCATCGGGCTTTGATTGGCTCTATAAGTCAAGTTTAATTCCCTAAAGAAAAGCACACCATTCCAGTCAAAGCCTTGGCAAAATAACCAATTGTGTCCTGTTACAAAAGAAAACAGATTCTTATTGCACCTATGCAAATAACTATATTGCCATAAGTTAAGAATACTCACAACTACTTTCCAAATTTGGGAGAAATCAGGTAGAGAGAAACAAATATGCTCCAAATTTTGTTCATAGGAATATACTCAACTGTTAAAAGCTGTAAATAGCTCAAAAGAAAAGTTTTCTCAACTCTGAAAAATGAAACAAAGGATCAGCAGCATTTTAAGCAAAGTTAAAAAGATTAGACTTCTTCAGTTTAGTCCATGTAGTTAACTTCTGTTCGATAGTTATTAACATTTTAGTTCTCTATGAGAGTTCTGAAAGCTTTTTCTGCTATTTTGATGTCACAGTCTCCAAAGTTATTAGAAAACCTGCATTTAAGAGCACTTGTTACAATTAAAACAAGACAACAATTGTCTGTGGAAGATAAAAAGTTTTAGGACAGCTGCTATTAAAGCCACAATTGACAAGGAAATTTGGTTACTTCTGTGGCACACAAAATTTTACATAACAATTATAATTACTAGTAACATACACTAAGTCATATTAGAATTATAGGAGTTTCCATAACTCTGGAACTTATACCAATAACACATTTATGTTAAGATAGTCCAAAGAAAGCAAAATACCATTCCACATTTGAAAATGCTTCCTGTATTATTTTTATACCAAATAAGCCAAATTTCACCTTCACATTAATGAACTATTAATGTTAAACCCAATTTTTAATAAAACCTTATAGACATATTTACCCAATTTTAATGTTTAGCGATAAGGTAAGATTCTTATAAACCTTTTATAACCCCTTGCTTTTTTTTTTTTTGTGAAAGAGCAGATTAGTGTTCTAAGAAAAGCCTGTTGTGCTTTTATTCCAATATTTGATTTATGGAAACACTGAATAATACCACTTTAACTTTAGTCAGTATGTTCATATACAGAATTTCTTACAATTAATTTTTATAAACCTTCCATAACTTATTTAAACCTTTAGCTTTACTCTAACTTAAAACAATTATTTAACCCTTTAGGCAATAAAACCATATTCCCATGCCTTGTTATAATATTTTACCAAAAGTACATTCTATTTTCCTTAGACACCTTACATGTAAAATTGTTTACTCAGTAGACTCAATTACATGTCACAATGTTAACTTTTAGCCACTTCTACTTTTGGTGAAAACCCTGGTTAGTAAGCCATTTTAATTGTGTACTAGGTGTGAAGTTTAGCCTAGGACACACCAGGCAGAAGTGCAGATAAAGGCTGACTCTCTAGCATAACTAGGGGGCAAGGCTAACTCCACACAGCCCCAGGCCTTACCTTAATTAACAGGCGAGTTGTACAGTAAGAGTCATAGTGGCATTTTATGAAGCATTTAGGAAACCTAATAACCTTTGAATTGTACATGTCTTGCATAAATTCCCTTCTACTACTTACACAGACCATCTGAAACATTCTTGGACTTTGTGACTTGCCCTAAACATCCCTCCTTTTAAACAACCTGTCAATTTACTTTAGAACAAGAATTTGTCATGCAAGATCTTTTCTTACATAAAATCTCTTTCTTTATAATCTTCTTTGTATAGCTATGGGGCATGGCTAATTCCACAAGTTTACAGGCCTTATCTAGAATCTAATGGCTTTGAGATAGCCATTGAACAATTTTTAAAAGTTGAAGAAGCAGTTTATGACCTTAAAGCATTTAGCAAACTTAATATTTGACCTGCATAATTCAGACTAAATGTTTTTATCAATAATTTTTAAAGCTGTTTTTATTTCCCAAAGATTACTAAAGTTATATGAACTGAAAGGCATTACAGTTTGTATTTTGCTTTCAAAAAGTATATATATATTTTTTGAGCCAGAGTCTCACTCTGTCACACAGGCTGGAGTGCAATGCGTGATCTCAGCTCATTGCAACTTCCGCCTCCTAGGTTCACGCTATTCTCCTGCCTCAGCCTTCCGAGTAGCTGGGATTGCAGGTGCACACCACCACACCCGGCTAATTTTTTTGTATTTTTAGTGGAGATGGGGCTTCACTATCTTGGCCCGACTGGTCTCCAACTCTTGACCTCGTGATCTGCCTGCTTCGACCAGCCAAAGTGCTGGGATTACAGGCGTGAGCCACCGTGCCCGGCCTCATCCTTGTCTTTTTTAAAGAGGGCCTTCTAATCACTCTGTTTTGGAAGAGACTCGAACTCTCCTAAGTTGGGCCTCTAACCCAATCCCATGCTTTATCTGGGTACCCCATCACTTACCCAAAGTTGTCCAATCAGTGCTACAGTCTATTTCCTTTGGGTCAGGGGGTCTCCTCAGTATTGTCCCTTTTGTGGTTCATGAGAAAGATGTTACCAGACCCCAACACTTACCCAAAGGTAACTGCTGGGTTGGGGGTTTCTGTAGTATAGTCATTTCTGTGGTCACCAGAAATATGTTACCAGACTCCAACACTCACCCAAAGGTAGCCGCTGGGTCGGGGGTTTCTGCACTATAGTCCCTTCCGTGGTCGCCAGAAATATGTTACAGGACAGGGGTCCTGATCCAGACCCCAAGAGAGGGTTCTTGGATCTCACGCAACAAAGAATTCAGGGCAAGTCCACAGTCCAAAGCAAATGCAAGTTTATTTTTTATTTCATTTTATTGAGACCGAGTCTCACACTGTTGCCAGGCTGGAGTGCAGTGGTGCGATCTCAGCTCCCTGCAACCTCTGCCTCCTGGGTTCACGCCATTCTCCTACCTCAGCCCCCCAAGTAGCTGGGACTACAGGCGCCCGCCACCATGCCCAGCTAATTTTTGTATTTTTAGTAGACACAGGGTTTCCCCATGTTGGCCAGGATGGTCTCAATCTCTTGACCTCGTGATCTGCCCGCCTCGGCCTCCCAAAGCGCTGGGATTACAGGCAGGAGCTGCAAGTTTATTAAGAAAGTAAAGAAATAAACTGGGTGCAGTGGCTCACGCCTGTAATCCCAGCACTTTGGGAGACCGAGGCGGGTGGATCATCTGAGGTTGGGAGTTCGAGACCAGCCTGACCAATATGGAGAAACCCGTCTCTACTAAAAATACAAAATTAGCCGGGCATGGCGGCCATGCCTGTAATCCCAGCTACTGGAGGAGGGCGGGGTCCGGGCTGAGGCAGGAGAATCGCTTGAACCTGGTAGTTGGAGGTTGCAATGAGCCGAGATAGCACCATGGCACTCCAGCCTGGGCAACAAGAGCGAAACTCCGTCTCAAAAAAAAAAAAAAAAAAAAAAAAAAAAAAAAAAAAAAAAAAGAAAAGAAAGAAAAAACCAAGAAAGTAAAGGAATAAAAGAATGGCTACTCTATAGACAGAGCAGCCCTGAGGGCTGCTGGTTGCCCATTTTTATGGTTAGTTCTTGACAATATGCTAAACAATGGAGGATTATTCATGCCTCCCCTTTTTTAGACCATATAGGGTAACTTCCTGATGTTGCCTAGGCATTTGTAAACTGTCATGGCATTGGTGGGAGTGTAGCAGTGAGGATGACTAAAGGTTACTCTCGTGGCCATTTTGGTTTTGGTGGGTTTTAGCCGGCTTCTTTACTGCAACCTGTTTTATCAGCAAGGTCTTTATGACCTGTATTTCATGCTGACCTCCTATCTCATCCTGTGACTTAGAATGCCTTAACCGTCTGGGAATGCAGCCCAGTAGATTTCAGCCTTATTTTACCCAGCTTCTATTTTAGATGTGGTTGCTCTGGTTCACACGCCTCTAACCATACCACTTGCAAGTCAAAATTATGAAGAAAAGAAGGTGTACTTGGCTACCTGGGAGCCTGAGGACTTTCTGGTTCCAGTTACAGTTTTCCTTATAATCCACCACCTCCACATGACTTAAAGCTAATGGAATGGATATCTACCCCTTAACCAAAATTATCTGATTATATGGACAGGATGGATGAAAATAATGACAAAGTTTTTTTTTTTCTCTCTCTCTCTCTCTTTTAGTTCTGACATCCTCTTGGAACAAATACTTTGTACTAAGAAGAAAGTCATCTTAGTATTTATAAGGTGGACATGGCACTTCTATGCATGCAAAAAGAATCAACAAATGACATATTAACCAGAACTTTCAGTTTATCTTTCTCTTACCCTGGACTTCTCTCTTTCCCTCCCTCTCTCCTTTCCCTCTTTCTTCCCTGTCTCATAGCTGAAATGAGAGCAAAGAGAAATTTAAGGTGGGAAATAAAATCAAATCAAGGGTATAGTCAACATACAATCACAGCTAGTGGTAGCCTACAGGTGTGATCCTGAGCTTCTAAGGAGCTGGGGAAAAAACGTGATTAATAAGAATCCTCTTAGGGCTGGGTGCAGTGGCTCACACCTGTAATCCCAGCACTTTGGAAGGCTGAGGCGGGAGGATCACCTAAGATCAGGAGTTTGAGACCAGCCTGACTAACATGGTGAAACCCTGTCTCTACTAAAAATACAAAAATTAGCTGGGCACAGTGGCATGTGCCTGTAAGCCCAGCTATGTGGGAGGCTGAGGCAGGAGAATCACTTGAACCTGGCACGCGGAAGTTTCAGTGAGCCAAGATTGTGCCAGTGCACTCCAATCTGGGCAATAAAAGCGAAACATTATCTCAAAAAAAAAAAAAAAAATCCTCTTAGTTTTCATAAGACAGAAGCAAAGCAGTTAAGGCCCAACAGAAACTTCTCTCATGGTTTATCATAAAGAAAACACCAAGTTATCCTCAACTAACAAAAGATAGGTGGCTCTTTCTTAGAAAATTCCATATACAGATAGAGAACATAATGCCAAAAATCCTTTTCAGAAAGGGAACTCTTCATGTTTTAAGTTTGAGCATTTCTGAAAGTCTGATTTGATCCAAGGGAAAAATCCAAGGAGGGGAAAACAAGTCTAAAGAGCAAATGGCCTTGCAGTCCTCCAGGCAATCTTTGATGAATAGCGTTCCTCACAATTGTGCTTTGATAAGAATTAAAGTGCAGATAACTTATATCCTGAAGGACAGAAATTCAATACAGCAGATTAACAGCAGAAGCCTACTTCTGACATTTTGATATTTGAACAATAGATGGAGCAGAGATTATGACTGGTGTCATTTTCTGAAGCAAGAAGCCAAACCTGGAGAGGCAACATAAGATCTTCCAGTTTAGTTAGAGATCTCAGCTGAATATCTGAGCAGGTGTGATGCTGCTGGTAAGGTCACAGAGGGCTGCAGGAGACTGGACTCTTACTTCCTATTTATTTTGGCCCACCATGATCTCTGCAATACATGTATATTTAGTGAATGGCCTCAGAAGTCTACCTCAGTGTGGATGATTGTTTACAGCTAAATAATTTTGCAACATTTATTAGCATGCTGTTCTCCACTTTTGTAAAATGAAGTATTTATTTTATTAATATCTATTTTAAAATGTGTAAAATATTTAAATATTGAATACTGAAGGTCTGGCCTTTGTCCATTCAGGAGAAGCTGACTAAAGCACACTTAAAAAATAGTATAGACTGGGCACAGTGGCTCACGCCTGTAATCCCAGCACTTTGGGAGGCCGAGGCAGGCAGATCACCTGAGGTCAGGAGTTCGAGACCAGCCTGATCAACATGGAGAAACCCCGTCTCTACTAAAAATACAAAATTAGCTGGGTGTGGTGGCACATGCCTGTAACCCCAGCTACTTGGGAGGCTGAGGCAGGAGAATCGCTTGAATCTGGGAGGCAGAGGTTGCAGTGAGCCAAGATTGCACCATTGCACTCCAGCCTGGGCAACAAAAGTAAAACTCTTCAAAAATAAATAAATAAATAAATAAAATAAAATAATAAATACATAAAGATATTATATAGAGCTTTATTTCAGAAACTGATTTAAAAATCGACAAAATGGTTGATGGAACTGCAGGGTAGTAACTTCACATTTACGTTAATCTTTAATGAGACCATGTGGTTTCTTTAAAATCTATATTACCTGTGCAAATGAAACCTATTCATTAGAAATCCAGTCTCTGATTTTGGCAACAGAGCCAATATTTATCTCCCATAGACGCCAATTCTAGTGAGCTTTAAATCCAGGATAGTTAACTTTGTGAGTGTAAGACTTTAGTATCAACACTTATTTCCCCTGCTGTCAGCTGAAAGAATATGTTGACCACCTACTGTAACTAATTTAACTGGGGAGTGGTTGAAACATTAATGAATAAAACAACAGTGTTGTTAACATTTTTTTCTGGAAAATAACTTTAATACTTACATTAGGCATATTTGCAAATAATCATTTTACTGCCTGAGGTTTTAATATATAACTAATTAATAAGGGAAAAATGCATCAATTCCACTTGTCTAACTCTGTCTTTTCCTGTTAAGTTGTAAAAAGAGAAAGTCTAATTGGCCTAATTAATTAGTATTAACCCTCTGGGCTGGGCTTTTTGGGTCAGGCTAAGTGTAGGTTTTTGGTTCTGGTCCCTGCTCCTGACTCACTCAGCAACCATCCTTTGCTCAGGGGATACCCTAAGGCCAGAGTAAGTGACAGTGAGCCAGATGGTTTCTGTTAGAAGAGGATAGAGGAGTTGCATGCATCATGATTGATATAATTCAAAATAGAAAGTTTCTAATTTTTTGTTATGGTAAACACCGTTGATGCACATACTTGTTATACATCTTTTTGCATTTTTTCACTCTCTTTGTTAGGATAAATTTCTTGGAATAATTGTTGAGTGAAAGGATTTGAATTTTTTTTTTTTTTTTTGAGAGGGAGTCTCACTCTGTCACCCAGGCGGAGTGCAGTGGTACGATCTCGGCTCACTGCATCCTCCACCTCCTGAATTCAAGCGATTCTGCTGCCTCAGCCTCCCCAGCAGCTGGCACTACAGGCTCCCGCCATCACGCCGGGCTAATTTTTTTAATCTTTAGTAGAGATGGGGTTTCACTGTGTTTTGATCTCCTGACCTCATAATCTGCCCGCCTTGGCCTCCCAAAGCGCTGGGAATACAGGCATGAGCCACCACACCTGGCCTGACATTTTTTTTCTTTTTCTTTTTCTTTTTTTTTGAGACAGGGTCTTGCTCTGTCACCCAGGCTGGAATGCAGTGGTGCCATCTCAGCCCATTGCAACCTCTGCCTCCCAGGCTCAGGCAATCCTCTCAACTCAGCCTCCGAGTAGCTGGGACCACAGGTGTACACCACCATGCTAGGCTATTTTTTTGTATTTTTAGTAGAAATGGGGTCTCGCCGTGTTGCCCAGAGAGAGAGAGAGAGCGAGAGAGAGCGAGCGAGAAAGAGAGAGAGAATCCCAGAGCGCTCTTTTTACTTAATTATGCCAATTTTGCTAAAGAGCATTTAAAAAACTACTTTCAGGGTGGTGGAGCAGCAGGCCTATCTTGGACAGTCAGGCCTGTTCCTTCTCTTAAGAAAGTCTGCATTACGCTTTTGTCCTTCCTGCCTGAGTGAGCAATCTGAGTGACCCTGCTGCCACTGTTGTCCCTTGGTCACCCTTTGGGTAGGGGAACTCTTCCTTCACTTTTTCTGTATACTTCCCTTCACTTGGTATAGAGTCTCAAACTTGAGAGGACAGAGAAGCACTTGGGAGCTTGTTTAACAGAGATTAAAGGAAGAAGGCCGGGCACAGTAGTTCATGCTGTAATCCCAGCACTTTGGGAGGCGGAGGTGGGTGGGTCACCCTGAGGTCAGGAGTTCGAGACCAGCTTGGGCGACATGGCAAAACCCCGTCTCTACTAAAAATACAAAAATTAGCCAGGCATGGCTGTGCGTGTCTACAATTCCAGCTACCTGGGAGGCTGAGGCAGAAGAATCGCTTGTACTTGGGAGGTGGAAGTTGCAGTGAGCCAAGGTCGAGCCATTGCATTACAGCCTGGGTGATGGAGTGAAACTCTGTCTCACAAAAAAAAAAAAAAAAAAAAAAAAAAAAAAAAAAAAAAAAAAAGATTAAAGGAGGAAGATTCCTGCATTCTGATCCCCAATATTTAAATTTGTTAGTTCTGGGGCCCAATAACTCATATTTTTAACAGGCTCCTTAGATGATTCTGGTGCAGGCACTTGGCAAATCCCACTTTCAGAAAAATTGCTCTGGTGCTTTGATGGGTACTTTTCGGGTAGTAAGAAGTCAAGATGAGGCTGGGCATGGTGGCTCACGCCTGTAATCCTAGCACTTTGGGAGGCCGAGGTGGGCAGATCACTAGGTCAGGAGATCGAGACCATCATGGCTAACGCGTTGAAACCTCGTCTCTACTAAAAATACAAAAAATTAGCTGGGCGTGATGGCATGCGCCTATAGTCCTTGGGAGGACTTGGGAGGCTGAGGCGGTAAAATCGCTTGATTCTGGGAGTTGGAGGTTGAAGTGAGCCGAGATCGTGCCACTCCACTCCAGCCTGGACGACAGAGCGAGACTCTGTCTCTTTTTTTTTTTTTTTTTTTTTTTTTTTTTTGAGAGCGGAGTCTCGCTGTGTCGCCCAGGCTGGAGTGCAATGGCGCGATCTCGGCTCACTGCAAGCTCCGCCTCCCGGGTTCCCGCCATTCTCCCGCCTCAGCCTCCTAGTAGCTGGGACTACAGGCGCCCGCCACCGCGCCCGGCTAGTTTTTTGTATTTTTAGTAGAGACGGGGTTTCACCATGTTAGCCAGGAGGGTCTCGATCTCCTGACCTCGTGATCCACCCGCCTCGGCCTCCCAAAGTGCTGGGATTACAGGCTTGAGCCACCTTGCCCGGCCGAGACTCTGTCTCAAAAAAAAAAAGGGGGGGAAGTCAAGATGAAAAATTTCCTATTTAAAAACATTGGTTGTGCTACTCTTCATTTCAATAAGTCAGTTCTGGGTCTCATCAAACAGTTTTCTGATGGGGATATTGAATTCTGAAGTGCTCAATACTTCCCAGATAAGAATGCTGCTGGCCCTCTCATTTTCCTGCTATCATCCTTTAGATTAACCCATCTGTCTCATAGTCTTCCATATCTAACCCCTCTGGCTCTCTGTTCTTATTAGGCCATGCCAGAATCCATTAAGGATCTCCACAGTTTCTCCTGATCCTACTTAGAAAATAATATTTTGAAGATCTGTCCCTGGGACAGGTCAGGGAGTTGGTAGGTAGGTCATCTTGCTGTCTACCAGAGACCTGGCCAGACCAAGGTTATCTGGGTTAATTAGAACCTGGCTCTGGCCGGGCGCGGTGGCTCAAGCCTGTAATCCCAGCACTTTGGGAGGCCGAGATGGGCGGATCACGAGGTCAGGAGATCGAGACCATCCTGGCTAACCCGGTGAAACCCCGTCTCTACTAAAAAATACAAAAAAACGACCTGGGCGAGGTGGCGGGCGCCTGTAGTCCCAGCTACTCCGGAGGCTGAGGCCGGAGAATGGCGTAAACCCGGGGGGCGGAGCTTGCAGTGAGCTGAGATCCCCCCACTGCACTCCAGCCTGGGCGACAGAGCGAGACTCCGTCTCAAAAAAAAAAAAAAAAAAAAAAAAGAACCTGGCTCTTTGCCTTGAAGGTTCAGATACCCGATTTTGTCAACAAACAAGAGTGATCTGGTCTGTGAGCAGACTCATCTTAACTAAATATACAGCATTGGAAGCACACCACCAGCATGCCATACATGTGTTTACAGGTAGAAAAGGAACTGGAGCATTTACACTGGCACAGATCTCCATGTGCAAGTGGTTTGAGAAGCCCCATTATAATCACAAGCTTATTTCATGGGTAAAAAATCAGCCGGGTGCAGTGGCTCACACCTGTAATGCCAGTACTTTGGGAGGCCGAGGTGGGCAGATCACCTGAGGTCAGGAGTTTGAGACCAGCCTGACCAACATGGAGAAAAACCGTCTCTACTAAAAAAATACAAAATTAGCTAGGCGTGGTGGCACATCCCTGTAATCCCAGCTACTTGGGAGGCTGAGCCAGGAGAATCTCTTGAACCCAGGAGGTAGAGGTTGCAGGGAGCCGAGATTGTGCTATTGCGCTCCAGCCTGGGCAACAAGAGTGAAACTCCATCTCAAACAAACAAACAAAACCAATCAGAATAAGGGAAGGTAAATACCTGATTTTCTGAATACATTGAGGCTGATTCTTTAATCTCCACAACTGAGATAATTTTGTAACCTTGCTAATCAATTATGCCTTTTGAAGGATACATTTATTTTGTTGATTTGTTAATGCATTCAGTTAAATTTTACTCTGAACAGAGAATCATTTTTTGTCTTTGAAGTGACTTTGCCTCTTTCTGCTTCCTTCCCTCTTTCTTTCCTTCCCATTTTTATTTCTTTCTTTTTGTTTGTTTTACAGGTAATTCTCAGAGAGCCAACTTAATATCCTTTTTTTCCAAGTTACTGGATAGAGTGGGAGGTAGGGACATAGTTTGCAGTTACTGGTTCAGGTACTTCACAATTGTATCCTAGTGTTTCTGCAGTACTCACTTGCAGTTTTCTTTTGATTTCATCTTGCTCACGCTTGTAATCCCAGAGCTTTGGAAGGCAGAGGTTGATGGATCACTTGAGGTCAGGAGTTTGAGACAAGTCTGACTAACATGGTGAAAAATTACCAAAAATTACAAAAATTAGCTGGGCATGATAGAATGCACCTATAGTCCCAGCTCCTCAGGATGAGGCAGGAGAACTCCTTGAATCTGGGAGGTGGACGTTGCAGTGAGCCAAGATCTCACCACTGCACTCCAGCCTGGACGACAGAGTGAGACCCTGTCTCAAAAACAAACAAATAGAAAAAAGAAAAGAAAAATAAAACCCTAAGAAACTGAATTTTTATTTTTTTATTTTTATTTATTTTTTATTTTTATTTTTTTTGAGACGGAGTCTTGCTCTGTCGCCCAGGCTGGAGTGCAGTGGCCAGATCTCAGCTCACTGCAAGCCCCGCCTCCCGGGTTTATGCCATTCTCCTGCCTCAGCCTCCAGAGTAGCTGGGACTACAGGCGCCCACCACCTCGCCTGGCTAGTTTTTTTTTTGTATTTTTAGTAGAGACGGGGTTTCACCGGGTTAGCCAGGATGGTCTCGATCTCCTGACCTTGTGATCCGCCCGTCTCGGCCTCCCAGAGTGCTGGGATTACAGGCTTGAGCCACCGCGCCCGGCCAAAACTGAATTTTTAAATATTTTATTTTAATTAATTAAATTAAAGTAGCCACCTGTGGCTAGTGGTTAACACATCGGACAGCACAGCCCTCTAACCATTGAAAATAGAGAGTTACTTCTGTGACAGGAAGCAAATCGTAAAGTTGGTTTACTAAAAATACAGAAATTAGCCGGGCGTGGTTGCACGCACCTGTAATCTCAGCCACTTGGGAGGCTGAGGCATTTTTTATGTTTGTTTATGTTTTAACCTTTTTTTTTTTTTTTTTTTTTGAGACGGAGTCTCACTCAGTCGCCCAGGCTGGAGTGCAGTGGCGCGATCTCAGTCACTGCAAGCTCCGCCTCCCGGGTTCACGCCATTCTCCTGCCTCAGCCTCCCAAGTAGGTGGGGCCCGCCACCTCGCCCGGCTAATTTTTTGCATTTTTAGTAGAGATGGGGTTTCACCGTGTTAGCCAGGATGGTCTCTATCTCCTGACCTCGTGATCCACCTGCCTCGGCCTCCCAAAGTGCTGTGATTACAGGCATAAGCCACTGTGCTCTGCCTAGTTTGGGCTCTTTTGGCTGTAAGTAAGAGAAACCCACTATGGCTAGCTCAAGTCAAAAATGAGGATTCATTTAAAGGTTGTAAGAGCATCCAAGGACAGAAACACAGTTCAGCCTCTGGGATGAACTGGAATCTAAGACTTGAAAATGCAAACATTTCTAACACGATTTTTCTCTATTTTACCATTTCTGGCTACTCCTTTTTGTACTTTTCTCTTTCCTTCCAGTTGCATGGAGCCTAAGTTAAAGCCTGAAAAAGCAGCTGGGCATGGTGGCATGCACCTATAGTCCGAGCTACTCAGGAGGCTGAAGTGGGAGGATAGCTTGAGTGCAGGAGTTCAAAGCTGCAGTATGCTAGGATCACAACTATGAATAGCCACTGTATTCCAGCCTGGGCAACATAGCTAGACCTTGTCTTATTTAAAAAAGAAAAGAAAGGAAAAAAAGCTGGAAAAAACAAAAGGAAGTGCTGTGTGACACTACTCAGGGAGATGAGGTTAATAGTTTTCGAGCATCTGGTTTTCATCTTATTTACGGTACAGAAGTAGAAATAGGGACTTTGTAGATCCAGTACTGACTTGGCAGATAACAGGAGAAAGCAGTCCAGAGGAGAAACCCTACTCAATGAGGGGAAGAAACTGTACACTGGCAGTAACAGTAACACAAAACAAGTATGGAGGAGTAAAGTGTAAAGGGAAGAGGACAGGTAGGAAAATGATTAAAGTGCTGTGAAGAAGTTAAAGATCAGACCAGGCGCTATGGCTCACGCTTGTAATCCCAGCACGTTGGGAGGCCGAATTGGGCAGATCACCAGGGGTCTGGAGTTCAAGATGAGCCTGGTCAACATGACAAAACCCCGCCTTTACCGAAAATACAAAAATTAGCAGGGCATGGTGGCACACGCCTGTAATTCCAGCTACTTGGGAGTCTGAGGCAGGAGAATCACTTGAATTGCTTCACATGGTGAAACCCCCTCTCTACAAAATACAGAAATTAGCCAGACGTGATGGTGCACGCCTGTAGTCCCAGCTACTTGGGAGATAGCACCACTGCACTTCAGATTGGGCAGCAGAGCCAGACGCCATCTCAAAAAAAAAAAAGTTGAAGATCATAATTCTGAAAAATAGAAATTAATGAAAAGCTACAGGAAAAAAATGAGATCGAAAAGGAAATGGTTGAGATTCTTTCGTGAAACTGAAGGACCTCCTAGCATTTGACTTGCTGCTAAAAATAAAACAAACAAACAACAAAAAAACTTTTAAACACATTTTTTAAAATCGAGGCTCAAGGAAGGAAGACTTTGGCAGAAGGACCATCAGAGACCATAACTGGTTTCTTTTCTTTGGAAAAGAGCAGAAGGTGTAAATGCAAACACAAGCCAGTGTTAGAAAGCTCAATTAACATTTGACTTTCTTCCCTCTCCTTCATAAAAATAAAAATAATTTATGTTGAATTTTTGCATCTTACCCTATCCTTTCTCATTTCCATCTTCTTTGTAATTAATATTAGTGAGTCATTATCAACAGATCAGTAAATGGAGACAAAAGAAAAGCATTTGCCTGAAACTATTTATCTGGTCACAGAACAGAACTGGCCTTCGAGTTTGTAACCTCTCCATTCTTGGTCTCTATTATCAGACAGCAATAACTACTGAAGAAGACATTCTAGACTACCTAGTACCAGTTAATTTGAATCTTCTATCTGTACTATTTAATGGAAGAAGATGAAACAATAGGTAGTCTCCATCCCCAGTCATTTGAAATTCTCATGCGCAGGCAAGCACGCTCTCATGGTGGTCTTGCTCAACTCCTGCTGGCAGCCAAGAAGGTGAGGTGGGAGGTCATGCAAAATCCACCTAATAACTATTTGTTGACCAATCCTTAACTGACTTTTCGACACTGATGAAGACCAAGAGCCTGTGGAATTACAAAATTCATTACCTCGCAGTGCTTATTTTTTCTAAGGCCTGCATTTTCTGTGTCTGTGCAATTCTGTATTTGGAATAAAGAACTATTATCGGCCGGGCGCGGTGGCTCAAGCCTGTAATCCCAGCACTTTGGGAGGCCGAGACGGGCGGATCACGAGGTCAGGAGATCGAGACCATCCTGGCTAACATGGTGAAACCCCGTCTCTACTAAAAATACAAAAAACTAGCCGGGCGACCTGGCGGGCGCCTGTAGTCCCAGCTACTCGGGAGGCTGAGGCAGGAGAATGGCGTGAACCCGGGAGGCGGAGCTTGCAGTGAGCTGAGATCTGGCCACTGCACTCCAGCCTGGGCGACAGAGCAAGACTCCGTCTCAAAAAAAAAAAAAAAAAAAAAAAAAAAAAAAAAAAAAAAAAGAAGAAGAACTATTATCATTTATTTTCAGTGTCGTATGATACATACAACCAATTTTACTGGTAAGTTCTGAAAATCCTTAAGTAGGCCTGCAAAAATGTGGCTTCCTTTGAGCCTCTCTATCTGCCCTATCTGCCTCAGATCTATGTATAAAGGGACCCCGTTCAGTTTCACTTGCTTTCAAACACGTACCTTTGAGGTTTGGGGAATTCAAGGGCAAAGTGATTTTAATTTGATGCATTTTGTACTTTGACCAGTAAGGGAAAAATAAATGCCCTCAATTTTGATTGGTTCTAGTCATATTTGCCGGTCACTAATTTGTCAATCCATTGCACAGAAAATCACAGGCATGAAAGATCTCTCAAAAACAGATTTCTGAGGAATGCAAATAAACAGAATGGGGAGGCGGATTAATGTGTTTGATTTCTCAAAAGTCTATTTACTGTCCAATTTATCTTGGTCCTTGGACATGCTAGCAAGTAATTATTCTTATGGCTGGTAAAATGACTACTAAACATTTATTAATAATTGCAATTTCAGAATTACTTTTTTTTTTTATTAACCAGTCATGTGGGTTTCTAAAAATTGTTCCTTCTGGCTAGACACAGGAGCCAGGTGCTGAGTTGACCTGGTGCGAAGTTTCAGGATTGTCCAGTCTTCACAGCAGATCTTCAGCCAGGCCTTCTGAATATTCTCACAGTTACAAAATCTATCCCCCCAGACTCGCAGATGCTGTTTTTTCCCCCACTGGCTCTGCACAGAACATCATTATCTTTGCCAAGCTTCTGTCTCTATGGCAATAACAGATGGGAAGTGCTGTGGAATTATTCATGTTCAGGAAAGGAGGCAGTCAAGAAGGAAGAAAAGGGGGGCGGGGTGGAGAGGGGGCACGACCTGGCAGCTCGGCGGTGGGGGCCTAAGGAAGGGAACTTGGGTGGAGGTGCAGCGAGTGGTGGGGATTGAGAGGCTTGTGAGCCTTTCGGAGGCCTGTTGTGAGGAAATAATAACAAAAAAAATATATACGAACACGAGTATTTCCAGCCGGCCGACTCCAAACGTGGGCCCCCATAGGAACAACTCGAAGCAGTAAAACTAGAAGAAATTGGACGAAAATGGGGGGAAAAAAGGGACAAAGCTCGAGTCTCCTGAATTCTGTGCACTGCTACTCGGTGGACTATTTCAGTTCCTGAACTTGTGGTGGGGTAGAGAAAAGGGGATTTCTTGGTGTTTCGAAATGTGACGGAGCAGCTCTGCAGAGTTCAATATGCTAATCGGCTACCCTGGGAACCAGGAAGACCACCCTACACGCCTCAGAGGGTCACAGCCGGAAAGCTCTTGAGTCCTATATTCCCAACCTCGTCTCGTCACTGTCCAAAAAAAAAAAAAAAAGCCCTCAGTAAACACTGTAAAAACCTGTAATTTATAGCTCCCTTCTGGAACCGAGAGAGCAGGCTGGTGGGGTAGAGGCAGGAGGCTGGGGAGCAGGGATAAAAATGTTTGCTCTCGGTTTTGCCAGAACTTTGGCCACCCCTCCCGCCCGACCCGATGGCGGATGGAGGTCAGCCAGGGGAAGGCGTCTGGGTGGAGGCCGCTCGGGCGAGGCCGGGGCCGCCGGGGCGGGGCGGAGCGCCGGCAGCTGGCTGGGCGGCCCTCTGGCAGGAGGCCCCAAGGGGGCGAGGGGCAGCCCAGAAGGGAGGTCCCGCGGGGGCGGGGAGCAGAGCCGGCCCCGGGGGCCCTGCAGGGCGGCCGCCGCCCGGCTGCCTCCGGGGCGGGGCGGCCCAGCTGCGGCCCCGCAGGGGGAGGGTCGCCCGTGCCTGACCTCGGGCGGCGGCGCTCTGCCGGGCGAGCACTGCCTCCGCCCTGCCGGCTGCTGGGGTCGCGCACAGTGCACGGCGCGGCTGCCCTGCCCCCTCTTCCCCGCTGCGCGGCGTCCGAGCGACCAGGGCGCCCCCGGGTCTGGCCCATCACCACAGAGCGGCGGGTGGGGGGATAGGCGGGGCGGTGGCCCCAGACAGCCGGCTGGGCGACTAGAGGAAGGAAGGAGGGAGGGCGGCGGTGAGGGTGGGGTGGGGAGGGAACATCCTGTCTGCGCCGGGTGTACCGCAGACAGCGCCGCGCGCCAGCCGCCCAGACGGCGCGCTGGGCCAGAAGCGCCGGGCGCGCGCGCCGGGGGGAGGGGCACGCGCGCGAGACTATTGGGCCAGGGGGGTGCTCTGAGGAGCCACAATAGGCCAGACGGCGCGCGCGTCCCTGAGGGGGGTCGGCAGCCGCGAAGTGGCGGCGGCGGCGACGCCGGCGGTCCCGCGCGCGCGGCGCCGCCGCTGGCTTCGTTCCCTTCCCCTCCCCCTCCCCGCCGCCCTCGCTCTCCCCCGGGCGGCCGGAGACGGCGGCGGCGTCTGCGGGAAGCTGTGTGTCTCCGCAGTGACGTGGGCGGGCCGAGGACTCGGTGACGTCAGAGGGCTGTGTGTAGCGATGTGTGTGGGGTTCGGAGCGGCGCCGGCACAGCCGAAGGGAGCGGGCGAGCGGCGACGGCGGCGGCGGGCACAGGTGCGGCTCCGGCTCACGGCGGGGACGTGGCGGAGGCGGTGGGAGGCCAGAGGCGCTCACCCTCCTGGGAGCCCGACGGTGGCGACAGGCGCGGTGTGGAGTTCGCAAAGCTCGTGGAGCTTCCCCGGGCACCGAGGCCCGAGTAGGGGGTTTGGATGCGCGGGTCCCGGGTGGGGTCGGGGCCAGAGGGGGTCCCTAGGCGCGTGTCCCACAGCTGATCACACTTCGTTGGCCCCAGGCGGTGGGGGCGGGCAGGGCAGGGGACTGCACTTGACGGGAGCCGCGGGGACCCCGGAGACCCGGACGCCCGTCACCGCCCCCCTCCCCCACTCCAGCAGTGCTCCGCGGGGATGCCCTGGTCTCGACCTGGTCCGTCAGCCCCCGGCTGCGCGGGGATCTGCTTTCGGCGCCCGAACTGCCCCAGTGCCCTCTTCGTTCTGGCCCGGGGCTGGTGGGGGGAGGTGCAGCATTAGGGGCGCTGAGGTGACACCCGAGAACTTCCCAGGGAGAGGGTGCGCGGGGGGTGCGCGGGGGGGGATTTCCACAGTCCTTCCCGCGGCCCCCGCGGGGGGGCGGTGTTGGGAGGGCACTTGGGGTTATCCCAGGCTTGCGGGTGGGGGTGGGGGGACTCCTCCCTTTACTTCCCTCCGCCCCCTTGCACACCCACCCCCAGGTTTCCCGTGTCCCTTGTTCTTCCCCTCTTCGGGTTAGAGATAGGTGGGTGGCTTTGAGTGGGCGGAGGACTTCAGGGTTTTAGGGGCTCCCGCATTCTAGGGCATGCCTCTTGCCCTCTTCCTTGGCCTGTGTTGACTGAGGTGTGTTCTCGTGGTGGACAAAAGTCTGTACGATGGTTGGTGGCATTGGTCCTTAATCCTTTGCGTCTGTTTTAAGGTAAATTGCTGAGAGTTTGGGAAGTAAAAATTTCTATTTATTGGATTTCTTTTGGGTTTTCTCTCAAGAAGGAAGTAGAAGAAGAGTCTTTTCTTTTCCCCTCTTCCTCCATTTGCATTCTTTGTGAGGTTTGTCTGCCTTGTGTTTTTTGTCCCGGATTAGTCTTGTTCAAGGATGGAGATTCCCAGGCGTGGAGTCTATAGCTTTTGGCTTCCATTAAGTAAAATCGCTAACCTTTTAAAGAGAGAGTTAATTTTTGTCTACAGTCATACCAGAAAAATAGTGTACACGAACTAGCTGAATTAATTCACTTAAAATTGTAACTTAGTTACATATGGTAGATATGTTAACTCCTGTCTGATTTTTTTGGATGAAACTGTTTTTTTTTTTTTTTTTTTTTTTTTTAAATAGGAGATGAAGTAATGGATTTTTTTCCTCCCTTAAAATGGCATAACTGAGAAAGCCTCTGGTACTGATTGAGATGATCTGTTCAAGAGTCTTCATATTCTGAACTCGAATGGCCTTTTGTGTTGTATTATTGCTCGCTTTCCCTAACTCCAAATTGCTTTCCTATTTAAATGAATGTTCTTCTAGTAAACTGGTGTTAGATTTAAAGAAATCACTCAAGCTTCACCTTTGGTAAAGTGACCTCAGTTTAAGATTAAGAAACTGGTTTCGGCCGGATGCGGTGTCTCACACCTGTAATTCCCGCACTTTGGGAGACCCAGGTGGGAGGATCACCTGTGGTCAGGAGTTCAAGACCAGCCTGACCAATATGGTGAAACCCCGTCTCAACTAAAAATACTAAAAAATTAGGTGGGTGTCGTGGCTTGCGCCTGTAGTCCCAGCTACTCGGGAGGCTGAGACAGGAAAATTGCTTGAACCCAGGAGGCGGAGGTTGCAGTAAGCCGAGATCACTGCACTCCAGCCTGGGTGACAGAGCGGGACTCCGTTAAAAAAAGAAAAAAAAAGAAAAAACTGGTTTTAAACTGGCCCCGTTTGGCCTCTGAAGCAAATTCAAATGTAACTCTTCCCCCACCCCCCTTCTCTTCTTCCAGATTAATTAAAAGAAGAATGAACTATAATCCTTGAAGATAACTGGGCAATTTTTTAAGTCGGAGGCTGTTCTTACTGGTTTGAGGATTTACACACGTCTTCGGTTTTCCAGCACAGACCAGCAGACCATCATTTTTAGAGGAAATACTCCCTCTGCCCTCCTTTTCGGTTTCCTTGGTGGTAAAGATTAAATTTGGTTGCATGATTTTGAGTTGTGTTTGAGTCTAGATTTTATGGCCCAAGGAATGGCATAAACTTTTCATGTGTTTTGCTTAAAACAAACCAAACCATTGCATTGATCCTGGACATCTTTAATTGAGAAATTGGTAACTTTATTTTAATATGTATATCTGAAGAATTCAAGAAAACAAAGGCATTCTCAGAGGTGTGCCTCTTTATTGTTAGAGGCAAAACGAACAATTATATAGGACTTGCAGTGACCAAAACTAAGTCGCAAAATTTATTAATTTAAGGGAATCGCTCTTTGAAAAGTTTGAGAGTAAGTTACCATAAGCATTTGTATACATTCATTTCCTCTTTTTCAAATAAGCAACTAAATAGAAATGCTAATCTCAGATTTAAGTATTTAACAGAAGACTGTAGGATGGAAAACCTCCAGACAAATTTCTCCTTGGTTCAGGGCTCAAATAAAAAACTGAATGGGATGGGAGATGATGGCAGCCCCCCAGCGAAAAAAATGGTAACAGACATTCATGCAAATGGAAAAACGATAAACAAGGTGCCAACAGTTAAGAAGGAACACTTGGATGACTATGGAGAAGCGCCAGTGGAAACTGATGGAGAGCATGTCAAGCGAACCTGTGCTTCTGTTCCTGAAACTTTACATTTAAATCCCAGTTTGAAACACACCCTGGCACAATTCCATTTAAGTAGTCAGAGCTCGCTGGGTGGACCAGCAGCATTTTCTGCTCGGCATTCCCAAGAAAGCATGTCGCCTACTGTATTTCTGCCTCTTCCATCACCTCAGGTTCTTCCTGGTCCATTGCTCATACCTTCCGATAGCTCCACAGAACTCACTCAGACTGTATTGGAAGGGGAATCTATTTCTTGTTTTCAAGTTGGAGGAGAGAAGAGACTCTGTTTGCCCCAAGTCTTAAATTCTGTTCTCCGAGAATTTACACTCCAGCAAATAAATACAGTGTGTGATGAATTGTACATATATTGTTCAAGGTGTACTTCAGACCAGCTTCATATCTTAAAGGTACTGGGCATACTTCCATTCAATGCCCCATCCTGTGGGCTGATTACATTAACTGATGCACAAAGATTATGTAATGCTTTATTGCGGCCACGAACTTTTCCTCAAAATGGTAGTGTACTTCCTGCTAAAAACTCATTGGCCCAGTTAAAGGAAACTGGCAGTGCCTTTGAAGTGGAACATGAATGCCTGGGCAAATGTCAGGGTCTGTTTGCACCCCAGTTTTATGTTCAGCCTGATGCTCCATGTATTCAATGTCTGGAGTGTTGTGGAATGTTTGCACCCCAGACGTTTGTGATGCATTCTCACAGATCACCTGACAAAAGAACTTGCCACTGGGGCTTTGAATCAGCTAAATGGCATTGCTATCTTCATGTGAACCAAAAATACTTAGGAACACCTGAAGAAAAGAAACTGAAGATAATTTTAGAAGAAATGAAGGAGAAGTTTAGCATGAGAAGTGGAAAGAGAAATCAATCCAAGGCAAGTTTTTTATATCAATTTTTAATAATGGTAATGGTTTACTTTGAAATGAAAATTAAATGTTTAGTGTGTAAACTTAACCTGTATGTTGAACATTGCTCATGCAACAACAAAATGCCGATTGATATTTTTGTATTGCAATTTTTAGGCCATAAAGTGCTTTCCAGTATGTTTTCTCATTTGACTTTCCAAACAGTTGAAAAGTAAGACTTGTGAGAGAAGTGAGACTATTATTCCATTTTACAGATAAAGCAAATGAAGCTCAGAGAGATGAAATGACTTTCCCAAAATTATGTAGCTAGGGAGTGGAGGAGTTAGGGCTTATCATTTTATTTTTTTGTACTTTTAGTAGAGACCGGGTTTCAACATGTTAGCCAGGCTGGTCTTGAACTCCTGACCTCGTGATCCACCCACCTTGGCCTCCCAAAGGGCTGGGATTACAGCCTTGAGCCACCATGTCCCGCCAGGGCTTCTTTTTCTTATCCTCTTTTGCACACATCCTGCCTCTTTACCACTACATCTGTTTTTCTAGGACTCAAGATAATTTGCACTTTGGTGTTATCTCCATTTGCAAATGGTACAATGACTAGTCAAAACAATTCCTGTGGACTTGAAACAGCATTTTTCAGAGATGCACCTATGATTTCTGATGTTTCTATGCTTAGATATTTAGGCTTGCTCAATATTTGAAACGGAAAAGACATGTGTCTGAAGAATTTGTGATTTGAGTAAGCAAGATTTTTTTTTTTAAGAAAAGGATAACTAAAAAAAAAAAGACAGAATAAGGAAAAGTTTATTTTAAACTAATAAAGTATTAATATAAAAACCTGCCAGGCTCAGTGTGGCTCACACCTGTAATCCCAACACTTTGGGAAGCTGAGGTAGGTGGAGCACCTGAGGTCAGGAGTTTGAGACCAGCCTGGCCAACGTGGTGAAACCCCGTCTCTACTAAAAATACAAAAATTAGGCGGGTATGGTGTCACAGACTTAAAATCTCAGCTACTCAGGAGGCTGAGGCAGGAGAATCGCTTGAACCCCGGAGGCGGAGGTTGTAGTGAGCTGAGATTGCCCCATTGCGCTCCAGCATAGGCGACAAGAGGGAAACTCCATCAAAAAACAAAACAAAACAAACGAACAAAAAAAACAACCTATCAGCAGGTGGGAGCAGTGACTCACAGTCCCAGTACTTTGGGAGGCCAAGGCGGGCAGGTCACTCAGATCAGGAGTTTGAGACCAGCCTGGACAACATGGTAAAACCCCATCTCTACTACAAATACAAAAATTAGCCAGGCGTGGTGGTGTGTGCCTGTAGTCCCAGCTACTTGGGAGGCTGAGCCAGGAGAATCTTGAACCTGGGAAGCGAAGGTTGCAGTGAGCTGAGATCACGCCACCACACTCCAGCCTGGGCATCAGAGTAAGACTCTGTTTCAGAAAAAAAAGAAGAAAAACACAAACAACCACCTATCAGCCAAGGTATCATAATTTTATTTTTCCTGCTGCTATTATCTTCATTCTGAGGTTTTGAATGCCTAGGTCCTAGGTAATGGACAAGATTTGGATTATTAAATATTCACTTCGTTGATTGGGTTGTTTTATATTTTTTCTATTTGACTAAAATTGATGTATAATAACAATTCCTAACACTAAGTGTTTAAAATGTGGCAAGCGTTGTTCTTGAGCAGTTTTACATATATAATTTTATTTAATTCTTAACAAGAGGCTGGCTATGTTTCATTTAGGAACTTTGAATTTTTCCACTATTAGTTTTGATTCCTTGAAATATCTTTGCCCTTTTCTGTTTTACAGAAGAAATGAATAAAGCATATTAAATGACTGACTGAAGGTTTATTCACAGCAAAGTTAGAACTTGGACTTAGTCCTTAAGACTTGGGATCCTGTGCTTTATTCTGGTGCCTTTAAGGTTTTGAGGGAAATTTAGTTCACAGTGTAGTTTAAGACATTGGTTTAGCCTAATGAAGATAATAATTTTAGACTCATTTATGGTAGTTTGCTGCTTGCTGCTTCCAGAAGACCAGCACTTTGAAGTTTCTTGCCAGTGTCTGCTAGATAAGTTTATATTCTTCAAGTGCAGTTATTAACTGATTTTTTTTTTTTTTGAGACCGAGTTTCACTCTTGTTGCCCAGGCTGGAGTGCAGTGGCGCGATCTCAGCTCACTGCAACCTCCGCCTCCTGGGTTCAAGGGATTCTCCTGCCTCAGCCTCCTGAGTTGCTGGGAGTACAGGCACCCGCCACCACGCCCTTTAATTTTTGTTATTTGTAGCAGAGACTGGTTTCGCCATGTTAGCCTGGCTGGTCTCAAACTCCTGACCTCAGGTGATCCACCCGCCTCAGCCTCCCAAAGTGCTGGGATTACAGGTGTGAGCCACCGCGCCCAGTCTATTAACTAATTTTAAATCAGGATTGACTTCAAGCCAGTGCTCAGTGTAGAACTTGCTTACAGCTGGACTGGTCCTGTGCTGAAGTTTGTGCTCAGAGGTTATATTTCAAAATGTGAAATGCCCCTTTTGATATTTGTGATATCTTGCCCCCAAGCTAATTAGGTGCTGTACTCTTTTTTTTTTTTTTTTTGTAGAGACAAGTGTTGCTCTGTCGCCCAGGCTGGAGTGCAGTGGCATGATCTCAGCTCACTGCAACCTCTGCCTCCTGGGTTCAAGCAGTTCTCCTGCCTCAGTCTCCCGAGTAGCAGGAATACAGGCGCACACCACCACACCCAGCTAATTTCTTTTGTATTTTAGTAGAGAGGGGGTTTCACCGTGTTGCCCAGGCTGGCCTCAAACTCCTGAACTCAGGCAGTGCACCCGCCTCTGCCTCCCAAAATGCTAGGATTACAGGCATGAGCCACCATGCCCGACCGTGCTGTACTCTTACACGTCTATTGAAGGCCACATTATTTGCCAGATATTGTTGCTCCAGTCTTTTTTTTTTTTTTTTTGAGATGGAGTTTTGCTCTTATTTCCCAGGCTGGAGTACAATGTCACGATATCGGTTCACTGTGACCTCCACCTCCCAAATTCAAGTGATTCTCCTGCTGCAGCCTCCTGAGTAGTCAGGATTACAGGTGCCCGCCACCGTGCCTAGCTAATTTTTTGAATTTTTAGTAGAGATGGGATTTTACCATGGTAGCTAGGCTGGTCTTGAGTTCCTAACCTGAGGTGATGCGCCTGCCTTGGCCTCCCAGTTGCTGGGATTACAGGCATGAGCCATGGCATCCGACCCGTTCCGGTCTTTATTACTCTGACCTAAGTGTATTTTGGATAAACTACTTTTCCTAATATTCTTGTTCTGTGTTTATGTGAAAAACATCTGAGAACCATTTTAAAGGTTAAAAAAAAAAAGATGATGGATGAATTTACTTAACTGAAACAACGTGCTAAGGTTTAGTTAACACTAAAACCATCTTTCTTCTGGGATATAATCCCTTTTTGTTCCAGAATTCACTAATTTGAATACATTTTTGATTTTAGGAAGGTGTGAGTTTTTTTTCTGATCTTTTTGCTGTGTTATACTTTGCAGTTTTTGAATTAGTGTTTGTGGTTTTTTCTTTTTTTTTTTTTGAGACAGAGTCTGGCTCTGTTGCCCAGGCTGGAGTGCAGTGGCATGAACTCGCTCACTGCAAGCTCCGCCTCCCGGGTTCACGCCATTCTCCTGCCTCAGCCTCCCACGTACCTGAGACTAAAGGCGCCCGCCACCATGCCCAGCTAATTTTTGTACTTTTAGTAGAGACGGGGTTTCACTGTGTTATCCAGGGTGGTCTCGATCTCTTGACCTCGTGATCCGCCCACCTCGGCCTCCCAAAGTGCTGGGATTACAGGCATGAGCCACTGTGCCCGGCTGTGGTGTATTTTGATATTGCCTGTAATTTCATGTGAATTTGAGAAATTTAAAGGAATTTAAGAAAATTTCAAACACCCAGTACTTTAAGAAAGATTTTTTTTTTGGTTCATGTTTAATATGTACTTGAGTGGTTGTTTTATTCTGCTTACCACTTCACGTTTTAAAAACGTACTCAGAACATTGTGAAGTACAGTTATTTTTTAGGGTCTGTGAGGAAGATGAATGACAGTATTTCCCCCCTCTTAGATGGGTCACATGCTCCTGGTTATATAACCAGAATTAGAAGTTGAATACACATCTTCTAACTTGAAGTTTAGTAAGTTTTCACTATTTGCCCTGAAGCACATGTTAGTAGCAGAAAGTGAATTTTGAGAAACATTAACTTTTCTTACCAGTTTACCTTAGTACAGGTTGAGCATCCCAAATCCAAAATCTGAAATGCACCGGGCGCCGTGGCTCACGCCTGTAATCCCAGCACTTTGGGAGGCCTAGGCAGGCGGATCATGAGGTCAGGAGATCCAGACCATCCTGGTGAACATGGTGAAACCCCGTCTCTACTAAAAATACAAAAAAATTAGCCGGGTGTGGTGGCGGGCGCCTGTAGTCCCAGCTACTCGGGAGGCTGAGGCAGGAGAATGGCCTAAACCCGGGAGGCTGAGCTTGCAGTGAGCCGAGATTGCGCCACTGCACTCCAGCCTGGGCGACGGAGCGAGACTCCGTCTCAAAAACAAAAACAAACAAACAAACAAAAAAACAAAATCTGAAATGCTCTAAAGACCAAAACTTTTTTTTTTTTTTTGAGACGGAGTCTCGCACTGTGGCCCAGGCTGGAGTGCAGTGGCCGGATCTCAGCTCACTGCAAGCGCCGCCTCCCGGGTTTACGCCATTCTCCTGCCCCAGCCTCCGAATAGCTGGGACTACAGGCGCCCGCCACCACGCCCGGCCAGTTTTTTGTATTTTTTAGTAGAGACGGGGTTTCACCGTGTTAGCCAGGATGGTCTCGATCTCCTGACCTCGTGATTCGCCTGTCTCGGCCTCTCAAAGTGCTGGGACTACAGGCTTGAGCCACCGCGCCCGGCCAAGGCCAAAACTTTTTGAATGCTGACATAGCACTCAC
This sequence comes from Rhinopithecus roxellana, assembly GCF_007565055.1. NCBI lineage: Eukaryota > Metazoa > Chordata > Mammalia > Primates > Cercopithecidae > Rhinopithecus > Rhinopithecus roxellana. The sequence goes on along the minus strand of NC_044549.1, from coordinate 117,841,729 downwards.
AGGAAATGCTCATTGGAGTATTTCAGATTTTGATTTTTGGATTTGGGATGCTCAACTACCATATTGTGCAGATATTCCAGAATCTGAAAAAATCAGAAATTCAAAATACTTTTGGTCCCAAGCATTTTTGATAAGGGATATTCAACCTGTATGATAATTCTCAAACTCTGTTTTAACCTGCATATAAATTTAAATACTAAGGTATTTAACTGAGAATGAGGTAGTCCTTGACTGAGAAAGAGTTTTTATTTTCTTCTGTGAGTCATTGAGTTGGTTGCCAAACAAGCCAAACTGACTCGGGGGAGCTCATTTTAAAAAGTCAGGCCGGGCCAGGTGGCTCAAGCCTGTAATCCTAGCACTTTGGGAGGCCGAGACGGGCGGATCACGAGGTCAGGAGATCGAGACCATCCTGGCTAACACGGTGAAACCCCGTCTCTACTAAAAAAATACAAAAAACTAGCCGGGCGAGGTGGCGGGCGCCTGTAGTCCCAGCTACTCGGGAGGCTGAGGCAGGAGAATGGCGTAAACCTGGGAGGCGGAGCTTGCAGTGAGCTGAGATCGGGCCACTGCACTCCAGCCTGGGCAACAGAGCGAGACTCCGTCTCAAAAAAATAAAAATAAAAATAAAAATAACAAAACTAGGCTTTTTTTTTTTTTTTTTTTTTTTTTTTTTTTTTGAGATGGAGTTTCGCTCTTGTCGCCCAGGCTGGAGTGCAATGGCACGATCTCGGCTGACTGCAACCTCCGCCTCCTGGATTCAAGCGATTCTCCTGCCTCAGCTTCCCAAGTAGCTGCGTTTACAGGCACCTGCCACCATGCCCAGCTAATTTTTTTATTTTTAGTCGAGACGGGGTTCAGATCTTGAACTCCTGACCTCAGATGATCCACCTGCCTCGGCCTCCCAAAGTGCTGGGATTACAGGCATGAGCCATTGTGCCTGGCCTTTTTTTTTTTTTTTTTAAAGACTGTGCTAAATATATTAACGTGTTATGTAAAGGACCTGATGTTTAGTGTGAATACTAACATGATTTGACATGCTTGTATAGTTTATGTAATCAAAGTATTGCTTTTGGATTAAAAAAAGTCCTGAAACTCAATAGGCAGTTGTTTGAAATGAAACAATTATTTCACAATTATATGTAATATATAAATACATTTTAATATATATTAATAAATTATAATATCTTATAATTATAAATAATGTGAAATGAGACAACTTAAATATAGCTAATAACTCTTTCTTACTCAAGTCACCATAAGAAATATACTTGATTTTAGGCCAGGCATGGTGGCTTACGCCTGTAATCCCAGCACTTTGGAGGCTGAGGTGGGCGGATCACCTGAGGTCAGGAGTTTAAGACCAGCCTGGCCAACATGGCAAAACCCTGTCTCTACTGAAAATATAAAAATTAGCAGGGCATGGTGGCACACACCTGTCAGCTACTTGGGAGGCTGAGGCAGGAGAATCGCTTGAACCCAGGAGGTGGAGGTTGCAGTGAGTTGAGTTCACACCACTGCCCTTCAGCCTGAGTGACTGAGTGAAACTCTGTCTCAAAAAAAAAAAAATGTGTATATATATATTCACACACACACACACACACACACACACACACACACACACACACACACACTCAGTCTCCCTAGTAGCTGGGATTACAGGCGCCTGCCACCATGCCCACCTAATTTTTTGTATTTTTAGTAGAGATGGGGATTTCGCTATGTTGGCCAGGCTGGTCTCAAACTCCTGATCTCAGGCAGTCCACCTGCCTCAGCCTCCCGAAGTGCTGGGATTACAGGTGTGAGCCACCGCGCGCAGCTAAAATTTAAACGTTTAACATTTAGACTGGACTACTCTTAGGTAAGTAAAATATTTTAGTTTTTAATATACTTGTGGGGGAAAGAATTCTATAGATTACCTATGATACAAATAGATGACCTAAAGATAGCAACTTAAACTTTTTTTTTCCCTGAAAGCATATTAGCCATTTCAGAGGTTAATTTTGCATTTTCGTTTCGCTTCTCTGTTTCTGTAGAGATCATTGGAGTAATAATAGTACAAAATATTTTTCCCCTTTTGCAAGCTTTTAATTATACTTGTGTTATGCAGTGTATTTGTCAGTATACACCTAAATGAGATAAGGAACAGTAGAATGGACAACTATAAAGAGTTGGGTTGGGACAGAATGTGATCCAGTAATCATTGTGGTGGATTTGATAGTGATTTGCTACCCCAGTGGTATAGATTACATTTTGCGATTAGCAAAATTTTTGATCAAGTGCGGATAAGGTGAGAGTCAAATGAAGTATTTGTGCTCATATGAGGGACCAGTATGAATACTTTTGTCTAACTTTCTAAAATTAGTAACTGTTCCCACTAGTTTAGAGAGTATTTTTTCTGTTTTTTTTGAAACTGAATTCAAAGCCTGGCATGTCAAAGGCACTCAATTAAATTTTTCTTTTTTTAACTGAAGAGATTTTTGAAAAATAACAAACACTAAAGTATATTTTAGAATATTTGGATTTTCTTTTAAAGATGGCTTAACCTTTAAACCGATACAATTTGCACATAAACTGTTACTATAACTCATCAAACAAGAGAATGAGCATTTTGGAAGTTAAGAACCTTTATTGCAGAAATGTAGGGTGGTATTTCAAACTGCTATTGAAATATTATGTATTTGAGAAGTCCTCCTTTCCTCAAACATTTTCTTATCTAGAATTATGTTTCTGAGACAAATAAGATAACTGAGTATTGGGTTCAAATGTATCTCATTTATAGTTTTTTTGTACACAGTAATTATACTAGTTGGATATTTGTTAGCTTACTAAAATGAAGTGTGCAAGAAGAAAGTGTGAAACAGTTTTTTTTAATAATAGAAGCATTTTCTGAATTATTTCATTGTTTTAGATTTGTGACCCAAAAAGTCACATTGATTGGAGATAGTGCCCATTGCAATTATTCGGTTGATACCACATTGGGGTTTTGAATGATGGAGACCAACACAGACCTGCTTAGATAGGATAAGGGTTTGTTTAGTGCCTTTCTCGGCTTTTATAAAATGACTTTTGTAATAACTTCAGAGTAATCAAGTTTTTGGAGCTCATTCTGTTAATAACAGGATATATGGACCCTCCCTATCCCTGACTTTTTTTTTTTTTTTGAAATCTCTAGAGTGGCTTTGCAAATAGTGCCCCCTGTGGTTTAGGAAATAGAGTCTATATTTGTTTTTATTATTAAAAAATATAATTGTTAGCATATGATTTTTAAAAGTTAGAAATTTGTCCTTTTTGTTTGAGAAATGGGAAAAAACTTAGAAACTTTAAAGAAGAAAAACAAAAAAGAGATCGCCGTGTTTTCACAGTAGGCCTGGATCATCATAGTCAGCCAGTAGTTTTCTCATAGCTGTGCATATGTTATCATTTATGCCACTGGGAAACCAAAGAAGTAATCAAGAATTGGGCTAATTTTTTTTTTTGATACAGAGTTTTGCTCTTGTAGCTCAGGCTGGAGTGCAATGGCGCAATCTTGGCTCACTGCAACCTCCGCCTCCTGGGTTCAAGCAATTCTCATGCCTCAGCCTCCCCAGTAGTTGGAATTACAGGCATGTGCCACCATGGCTGGCTAATTTTTATATTTTTTGTGGAGACGTGGTGTCACCATGTTGGTCAGGCTGATCTCGAACTCCTTATCTCAGGTGATCTACCTGTCTCGGCCTCCCAAAGTGCTGGGATTACAGGTATGAGCCACTGCACCTGGCGAATTGGGCTAATTTTAATCCCTTTAGAATTCTGGGAGTGGTAAGTGATTGTGGAGCCAGAACTCTGTTCCTAGTAAAGGGGTAGAACTTGTTTGAGAATAGCTTTGGTAATAGCTTGAATCTGTCTTTTGTTCACATATAGAATCTTATTCTACTGGGGTTCATATTACATAAAATAAGGATGTTATTAGACTCTAGAAAGCAAAAGAATATATAAACAGTGCATCTTGTTTTAAGATGTGGTTTGCTTCAATCACTAACTCATTATATGAGGCAGAAAGAGGAATGAATAGGAAAGGTATAAAATTAGTTCGAGTCCTTTTGATTTCATGACTTCTAGACTTAAGAGTGGATCACAGAACTATATAATGTAAAGACTAGGTAGAGGCCCCCCCAGGGCAGGAGTTCACCTTGTAGTCTTCGAATCTAGAATGTGGTGGATGCCTAATAAAGGTTTGGATAACAGTGAAGTCTAAGTGGCCCTATAAAGTTACCAGTGATTCTCGAAGAGGGAAACAGGTTTAGTTTTAAAACAAAGCAGCATTTTGTTTTTATTTGATACTGAATTTATTTTGACATTTCAAATGACATTAAAAGTACGTATTTTGCATTTTTTTATGGGAACAAGGAATTAAAAAGCTTACAAAACTTACTAAAATTTTGGGTAACATAGTTTGACCCTATCTCTACAGAAGATAAAAACAATTAGCTGGACTTGGTGGGGCATGCCTGTAGTCCCAACTACTTGTGGGGCTGAGATAGGAGTATCGCTTGAGTTGGGGAGGTTGAGACTGCAGTGAGCTGTGATGGCACCACTGCACTCCAAGCTTGGGCAACAGAGCAAGACTCTGTTTTTTCTAAAAACAAAAACAAAAAACAAAAAAACAAAAAAAAAAACCCTTAATACAGATGATTTAAGACTTTTATGCTTTTTATATTCTATGTTTTTTTTGTGTGTGGTTATGAAAGCAGTATAGGCCCATTGTAGTAAATACTAAAATAGTACAAAGAAGAAAACACAATTTCCTCATAATTGTACCATGTGATAACTGCCGCTGGAATTTATTCACTTGCATATGTAATTGTAACTGTGCGAAAGCATCTCTAGAGTGCATAAGTATTAATAAAGGAGTGGTAGGCCTGGTGCTGTGGCTAATGCCTATAATCCCAGCGCTTTGGGAGGCCAAGGCAGACAGATATTTGAGGTCAGGAGTTCGAGACCAGCCTGGCCAACATAGTGAAACCCCATATCTACTAAAAATTAAAAAAAAAATTAGCTGGGCATGGTGGCACACACCTGTAATTAGAGCTACTTGGGAGGCTGAGGCAGGATAATTGCTTGAACCCAGGAGTCGGAGATTGCAATGAGCAGAGACCGTGCCACTGCACTCCAGCCTGGGCAACAGAGTGAGACTCTTATCTCAAAAAAAGAAAAAGAAAAACAAAAGGAGTAGTTACTGGAATAATACTTTTGTACTAATTTTAAGACAGTTCATTTAGAGCAGTGTTTTTCTTTTCTTTTTTCTTTTTCTTTTTTTTTTTTTTTGAGGCGGAGTCTTGCTCTGTCGCCCAGGCTGGAGTGCAGTGGCCGGATCTCAGCTCACTGCAAGCTCTGCCTCCCGGGTTTACGCCATTCTCCGGCCTCAGCCTCCCGAGTAGCTGGGACTACAGGCGCCCGCCATCTCGCCCGGCTAGTTTTTTGTATTTTTTAGTAGAGACGGGGTTTCACCGTGTTAGCCAGGATGGTCTCGATCTCCTGACCTCGTGATCCGCCCATCTCGGCCTCCCAAAGTGCTGGGAGTACAGGCATGAGCCACCGCGCCCGGCCTAGAGCAGTGTTTTTCAAACTGCAGTTTGTCATTCATGTAGCCATCTCAAGCAGGGTACCATAAGGGGAGATATAAGCACTACAGAAAATGAATTGAGTGCTGGTTTTGTCATTTCTCCCAATGATGGTACTGGTACCATTCTAAATGTACTGGAGAGAAGGTAATTCATTACATACAAAGGATGCCTTGGGGCATTTTAAATTCTCCTGGGAAACTCAACTGAAAACCGCCAGGAGGGTCATGAAATCAATTTAGTGGGTCACCAGCATTAAAAAACATAAAAACCTGAAGTAGAATAAAATGGAAAATAGAGGACGTTGCACATAGTAAGATTAATCAATCTCCATTTTGATATTGCTAGTTTACATTATTTCAAGGCCAGAATAATCCAGGACTGTAAATTGTTAAACATATATGCTAAAATGAGATAGAAAAGTAAAGCCTTAGAATTATAGAGATTAAAATGTTTGACAACAAATATTTCAGTGGAAAATAGTGTATGACACTGAGATTTCCATGTAGTTGCAGTATTAAATTATTGGGCATCATAGACCTTCAGTATAAAATGTTACGGGATTAACAGGATTTTTATCAGTGTATTTCTCTTCCTTCAAGTTGTAAAGGGGATGTTATACTACCAACTTTGCATGGCTTTGTTTCCATAATAGACTTAAAATAATAGTTGCAAAAGTGTTATAAGAACTTGAGCCTTTGCATTTTCTGTGAGCATTTTTAAGTATCTCAAACCTAAAATTGGCTTTGTGAGGTAGGTGGTATGATTTTTCAGCCTGTGGAAACAGCAGCCATTGCTGTGACTCCTGACGATCTGTTTTTGATCAGTTTAGTGCAGGTGCTTAGATCATACTGTCCCAGTTTTGCATTAATTTGATCAATTCTATTGGTTACAGTGAAATGAGGCCTGAGACTAAGCCTTAAAATCTCTAAGTAGCTATTTGCTACCTTGTAACACTGTTCTGTTTCAGTTGTTGAAACACTCATTCACAACACGATGGAAGTATTAAGGAAACCTGATACTGTCCTGGGGGATTCTGTTTCTTTTTTTTTTTTTGAGACAGAGCTTCACTCTGTCGCCCAGTCTGGAGTGCAGTGGCCGGATCTCAGCTCACTGCAAGCTCCGCCTCCCGGGTTTATGCCATTCTCCTGCCTCAACCTCAGCCTCCTGAGTAGCTGGGACTACAGGCGCCCGCCACCTCACCCGGCTAGTTTTTTTTTGTATTTTTTAGTAGAGACGGGGTTTCACTGTGTTAGCCAGGATGGTCTCGATCTCCTGACCTTGTGATCCACCCGTCTCGGCCTCCCAAAGTGCTGGGATTACAGGCCTGAGCCACAGCGCCCGGCCTGGGATTCTGTTTCTTTCAGTAAGAGTTGTTGGCAGCTATCTGGTAGGGTGTCTTTATACTTCTGAAATCATTTGTTGACCACTTGAGTGTCTTAGTATTGTACACAGCAAAAAAAACCCTGATGAGGTATATTCACTTCCTGTGTGTCCAGTCATGTGTTTAGTAAGGTTGCTAATGATTTATTTTGGGTCAGAACAAAGTAATGTGCATTTCATATGCATTATATTTTATTTCTTGTGTGAATATGCCATTAGTGAGATAGACTGTTAAGTTTACCAATCTATACTACTGCTTCTGTCTTATGAACACAAATTTAAAAATTAATCTTTATCACTTATAGCACTTTAAAAATTCTGTTTTTAGAAATAATTTTCACTTTTTTTTTGTTTTTGAGACAGTCTCACTCTGTCTCCCAGGTGGGAGTTCAGTGGCGCTATCTTGGCTCATGGCAACCTCGACAACCTCCACCTCCTCCACCTCCTGGGTTCAAGTCATTCTCTTATCGCAGCGCCCCCAGTAGCTGGGACTACAGGCATGCATCACCACACCCGGCTATTTTTGTATTTATTTTTATTTTTTAGATAGTCTTGCTATGTTGCCCAGGCTGGAGTGCAGTGGTGTGATCTCGACTCACTACATCCTCCACCTCCTGGGTTCAAGCGATTCTTCTGCCTCAGCCTCCTAAGTATCTGGGATTACAGGCATACGCCACCATGCCCGGCTTATTTTATTGTATTTTATTTTATTTACTTTTTTCTTTTTGAGACAGAGTCTTGCTCTGTCGCCCAGGCTGGAGTGCAGTGGTGTGATCTCGGCTCACTGCAAGCTCCGCCTCCTGGGTTCACGCCATTCTCCTGCCTCAGCCTCCCCAGCAGCTGGGACTACAGGCGCCCACCACCATGCCTGGCTAATTTTTTTGTATTTTTAGTTAGAGACGGGGTTTCGCCGTGTTAGCCAGTATGGTCTTGATCTCCTGACCTCATGATCTGCCTGCCTCGGCCTCCCAAAGTGCTGGGATTACAGGCGTGAGCCACCGCGCCCAGCCTTTACGCCTGGCTAATTTTATATTTTTAGTAGAGACGGGGTTTCACCATGTTGGCCAGGCTGGTCTCAAACTCCTGACCTCAGGTGGTCCTCCCGCCTCGGCCTCTCAAAAATATATGGGCCCTCTGGCCCATGTATTTTTCAAAAGGCTTAATTCTGATTTTTGTTGGAATTTTGGAACTCCCAATAGTGTTTTGAGGCATTATCTTGATTTCTTTAGTTCATTAGTGTTTGTCATTAGGACTGAATTAAAGATCAAAATATTAATCTGATGCTGTAATTAAAAACTAGAGTGCCACCTAAAAGCAAGATTTATTGAAAATAAGTTCCAGCTTAGGCAACATGTTGCAACCCCCGTCTCTACAAAAATAAGTAAAAAAAATTAGCCAGGCTTGGTGGCACGTGACAATAGTCCTAACTACCTGGGAGGCTGAGGCATGAGGATCCCTTGAGCGCAGGAGTTGGAGGATGCAGTGAGCTATAATTATACCACTGTACCTCAGAGCAAGACCCTGTCTCAAGGGGGAAAAAAAAAGCCTAGGAATTTTAAGGCATTTTTTTTTGGGTACAAATTTGAATATTTGTACATGAATAATGCTGAGTGGCTGGAATTGCTTTTGTATTTAGAAAGTAGTAACAAGAAGTTTTTTGTAAATTAAATCAAGCTCTCTAAATTATTTTTTGTTGTGAGACTAATTAGCATCGTATCACTAAAATACAGTGGTTCTTCATTAGGAAATCTGATTATCAAAGGGTCGTGTATACAGAATAACCATAGAAAGGTGCAGAAATTTAGAGAAACTTTCATGAAATGTTTCCTAGTTTTTACTTGTATTAATGCTTTTACTGTATATTTTGGAATTGTTTAAATTGTGCATTCATAGACATTATTTGGAGTTTTATGACCTAAGAGAAAGAACCTTTGGAATGAAATTAATGTGTCTGAAATTTTGCTTATGCGTTTGAAATGAGGATGCTGTCTGTTCATTTTGGGGTAAATAATGATGGGGAAAGCGGGTGATAAGAGCATTTTGAAATATTAACGCTCTAACTTAAGCTGCTAAATGATCCACTTCTTTGGCAAATAATATGTATTTTATTTTAATATTTAAATGCACACAAAAATAAATGATCTGCATGTTGAAAGGTAAGATACCAGGCAGTAGATACGCATAATTTGGTATCTAATTTTTATTCCTGATTAGTAGCATTACTGCTGAGCCATTTAATTATATTGTTCTTTTTTTGAAAACCTAATTTGTATGTTGACACAAATGCAGAATAGATGAGAAAATCTGGCATGCCTCTGAATGTTTTGTTGTATCATAAACATTGTGCTTTTCTTAATTGTTTTTAACATACAGTTAGGATAATTTGTTATAAATGTGTTTATGGCTTACCACAGCATATTAGGTAAAATTAGCTTGCAGCATTTTATCATGGTTAGTGTTGTGCGTTTCCCCATCATTTATATTGTTTAATTTGTATCTCTGATAAAATGCAGCCTAGAAACTTGTGGGCTTCCTTGGTGCTTCGTGGAGTAGAAGGATATCAAATGTGAAAGAGATGAAGAGTTTTGTGGTAGCAGAATAACCTTGTAAAAGGTTACCTTGGGAATTAATGAGCTGCACTGTCATTCAGAATTCATTCAACAAGTATCTATTGAGTCCCTACTACATGCTAGGCATATAGTGCTAGGTATTAAAAATAAAAAGGTAAGGCTGGTTCTTGACCTCAAGCAGCTGTTTAAGCAGAGGTTGCATAGCCACTTAACAGGGATTTTAAATAGGGAATTCGGACATTGGCTAGGGGACTATGCTAGGTGATTTTTAATATTCCTTAGAAGCTCTAGTCTGACTCTTACTGGGTTGGTCAAGACTAGGAAATAAAGAATAGGAACTAAGAGGGATGACTGTTTAAAAATAAAGGAATGTGCTAGTAATTATTTAAGGTGGCACCTGAAGTTTAGAGACACAGAAATAAATAGATGCTAGGTTTGGCTCATGAGTAAAGATAAAACTTACTCTTAAAAATCAAACTATAGCCGGGCGCGGTGGCTCAAGCCTGTAATCCCAGCACTTTGGGAGGCCGAGACAGGTGGATCACGAGGTCAGGAGTTCGAGACCATCCTGGCTAACATGGTGAAACCCCGTCTCTACTAAAAATACAAAAAACTAGCTGGGCGAGGTGGCGGGCGCCTGTAGTCCCAGCTACTCAGGAGGCTGAGGCAGGAGAATGGCGTAAACCCGGGAGGCGGAGCTTGCAGTGAGCTGAGATCCAGCCACTGCACTCCAGTCCGGGTGACAGAGTGAGACTCCATCTCAAAAAAAAAAAAAAAATCAAACTATAGTGTTTTGAAAGGAACTTAATGATCAAAATTGAGTCAGATTTCAAGTCAAGGTCTTTGAACAAATTTAGAATTTGCTTGATATTCTGAAGATTTGAGATTCCAGTATTCATTATAGGAAAAACTTTTAAATATGCAAATCAATTTTAGTAATTTTGTTTTTCTTTTTCTTTTATTGAGACAAGGTCCCGCACTGTTGTCTAGGCTGCAGTGCAGTGGCAGGATCATAGCTCACTGCAACTCACACCTGCCAGCTTCAACTGATTCTCCTACCTCAGTCCCCTGAGTAGCTGAGACTACAGGCATGCGTCACCACACCTGGCCAATTAAAAACAAATTTTTTTTTGTGGAGATGCGGTCTCTCTATGTTGCCCAGGCTGGTTTCGAACTCCTGGACTCAAGCAATCCTTGTGCGTTGGCCTCCTAAAATTCTGGGTCTATAGGTGTGAGCCACTGGGTAGGGCCAATTTTAGTAGTTTTAATTTAAAAAATCTGGAAACACTTGATTTCTTGGGCAGTATATCTAGAATTGTTTCAGGTATAACACTTATTTAAAGAGGAGCTTTCTTTGTTTTCTAACAAATGATGTCTAGAAAAGAAATTCTCATTTAATTCAAGCTGATCTTTTTTTTTTTTTTTTGAGATGGAGTTTCATTCTGTTGACCAGGCTGGAGTGCAGTGGTGCGATCTCAGCTCACTGCAAGCTCCACCTCCTGGGTTCATGCCATTTTCCTGCCTCAGCCTTCCAAGTAGCTGGGACTATAGGTGCCCGCCACCAGGCCGGCTAATTTTTTGTGTTTTTAGTAGAGACAGGGTTTCACTGTGTTTGCCAGGATGGTCTCGATCTCCTGACCTCGTGATCCGCCCGTTTCGGCCTCCTCCCAAAGTGCTGGGATTACAGGCATGAGCACCGCGCCTGGCCAGCATTGTGTTTTTTTCAAAAAGCTGTTTTCATGAATTGTAAAATGCCTGAAAAAGTTTTGAATCTAAGTGGTATATAGAACATAATTTAGCTATGTCATGTTGACTGAAGACTTTTTTTTTTTTTCTTCCTTTTTTCCTTTTTATTTTTTAACGAGATAGGGTCTGGCTCTGTCACGCAGGCTGAAGTGCCATGGTGCAATCTCAGCTCACTGCAAACTCTGTCTCCTGGGCTCAGGTGATTCTCCTGCCTTAGCCTCCCAAGTAGCTGGGACTACAGGCACACACCACCTTCCCTGGCTAATTTTTGTATTATTATTAGAGATGGGGTTTCGCCATGTCGTCCAGGCCAGTCTCACACACCTGAGCTCAAGCAATCTGCCCACTTTGGCCTCCCAAAGTGCTAGGTAATATCACAGATGTGAGCCATTGCGCCTGGTCAACTCAAGAGTCTTAAATATTAATTATTATACTTTGTTGAATTCGGTAGGGGACAATTGAGATATATTAAATTATTTGCCCTGGTCTATGCTAAAGCCTTTACTCAGATTATCTTGCTTTTTGAAGCAGTTTTTGTGTTTGCATCTTGTAATTTTCTTCTCTCCTTAGGCTGTTAACTGTCACTTAGCATCTATCATTTAGTATTTCTGTTGCCGGAAGTCAGTTCCCTTTCTAATTTACTGTTATAACTAAGCTGTAGGCTGAGAAACTATATAAATAAGTGATTGGTTTATTTTATAAATAGGCAGTTGAATTGGCCCAGATTCTGAATATTAATTCAAAATGTGAGGTTTTGTTTTTTCTTTTTTCTTTTTTTTTTGAGATAGAGTTGCACTTTGTTGCCCAGGCTGGAGTGCAGTGGTGTGATCTCAGCTCACTGCAACCTCTGCTTCCCGGTTCAGTTGATTCTCCTGTCCTCCCAAAGTGCTGGGATTATAGGCATGAGCCACTGTGCCTGGACTTTTTTTTTTTAATTCCACATTTACATATAGTGTAGAGATCCTCACTGAATATTCAACTCTTAAATCCTTTAAAAATATTAGTTTTTTCCCTATAATTTTGAGATCTTGTTAGTCTTTCAAATTCATTGCTCAATAATTCTTTTTTTTTTTTTTTTTTTTTTTTTGAGATGGAGTCTTGCTCTGTCACCCAGGCTGGAGTGCAGTGGCGCGATCTCGGCTCACTGCAAGCTCCGCCTTCTGGGTTCATGCCATTCTCCTGTCTCAGCCTCTGGAGTAGCTGGGACTACAGGCGCCCGCCACCACGCCCAGCTAATATTTTGTATTTTTTTTTTTTTTTTTAGTAGACATGGGGTTTCACCGTGTTAGCCAGGATGGTCTCTATCTCCTGACCTCGTGATCTGCCCGCCTCAGATCCCTCCCAGAGTGCTGGGATTACAGGCATGAGCCACCGCACCTGGCCTGCTCAATAATTCTTAACAAAAATAAAGATCTTCCACATACATATTTTTGTCTTTTTTTTTTTTTTTTTGAGACAGAGCCTTGCTCTGTCACCCAAGCTGGAGTGCAATGGCACCGTCTTGGCTCACTGCAACCTCCACCTCCCGGGTTCAAGCGATTCTCCTGTCTCAGCCTCCTGAGTAGCTGGGACTACAGGTGCGTGCCACCACACCCATCTAATTTTTGTATTTTTAGTAGAGATAGGATTTCACTATATTGGCCAGGCTGGTCTTGAACTCCTGACCTCGTGATCCGCCTGCCTCAGCCTCCTAAAGTTCAAAGTGCTGGGATTACAGGCGTGAGCCACCTTGCCCGGCCTGTTTTTGTCTTTTAATTGGCCCTAAATCATCTCCTGACTGAACATATTTTAAGATATATGTTCTAAGAGCTATTTCCTTTCTGTTTTTAACCTGTTGAGGGCAGTGGGTTACTTGTCAGGTCTCTCTCAGGTTTCTTCATTCTCATTGGTTTCCTCCATTAGTAGGATCTCAGTAATCAAACCAGAGTTTGGACAGTTTAGAGTTGATTTTGTTTTAATCATTATTGCTTAACATCCAGAGATCTGTTTCCAGTCCTTCAGTTTCTTGGTTCTAAACTGGAATATTGGGACATCAGGCAAAACAACTTTCCTACTTTCCTTATTTGTTAGTGTTTAGTGGCTTTCCACTGTGTGTGGTTTTATTCATTACTGAATGAAGTTGTCATTCCCCATACAGAAGGAATTGGGAATTGGACCCTCTTTTTTTTTTTTGTTTGTTTTGGGTTTTGCTCTGTCACCCAGGCTGGAGTGCAGCGGCATGAACTCAGCTCACTGCAACCTCTGCTTCCTGGATTCAAGTGATTCTCCTGTCTCAGCCATTCAAGTAGCTGGGATTACAGGCACTTGCCACCATGTCCGGCTAATTTTTGTAGAAACGGCATTTCTCCATGTTGTCCAGGCTGGTCTTGAACTCCTGACTTTAGGTGATCCTCCCCCATCAGCCTCCCAAGGTGCTGGGTTATAAAGGTGAGCTGCCGCACCCTGCCGGAATTGGAGCCCCTTTTTTTTCTGTCTTGAGATGGGGTCTGGCTCTGTTGCCCAGGCTGGAGTGCGGTGGTGCAATCTTGGCTCACTGCAACCTCCGCCTCCTGGGTTCAAGTGATTCTCCTGCCTCAGCCTCCCAAATAACTGGGATTACAAGTGTGCGCCACTACATCCAGCTAATTTTTGTATTTTTAGTAGAAACTGGGTTTCGCTATATTGGCCAAGCTGGTCTTGAGCTCCTGACCTCAGGTGATCTACCCTCCTGGGCCTCCCAAAATGCTGGGATTACAGGCATGAGCCACCGTGCCCAGCCATGGAGCCTCTTAAAGGCATAGTTTAGAGAAATATCCTGCTCTCATTTTTGTCTTATCCCTTGGTTAACTCATTCCTAATCTCATTCTCCCTCACTTTCCTGGTTTTGTCTGTTAACTTCCTATTTTTGTTGCTCTCCTTAACCATGCCACCTTTCAGCTCTCCTTTTCTTCTTTCCCCTTTCCCTCACCAGTGAGTCTTGCCTACCTCTTTTAAGTATCCTTTTCCCACAAGAGCAAGGTAATTTCGTATAATAGGAAATATGTGGGAGATGAAGGGAGGACAAAATGTAAATAAAGCAAACCAAAATAAGGGAGAAGTTCGTAACCACAGGTCGTTTATTCTTTTTTTCCCTTCAATTTCTTTTTTTGTTTTGTTTTGTTTTTTTGAGACAGTTCTTGCTCTGTAGCACAGGCTGGAGGGCAGTGGCATTATCTTGGCTTACTGCAACCTCCATCTCCTGTGTTCAAGTGATTCTCCTGTCTCAGCCTCCTGAGTAGCTGGCATTACAGGCATATGCCACCATGCCTGGCCAATTTTTTTGTATTTTTATTTTATTTATTTTTTGAGATGGGGTCTCACTGTGTCACCCAGGCTGGAGTGCAGCAGTGTAATCTTGGCTCACTGCAGGCTCCGCTTCCTGGGTTCAAGCAGTTTTCCCACCTCAGCCTCCTGAGTAGCTGGGATTACAGGGGCTGCACCACCACGCCCAGTTAAGTTTTGCATTTTTAGTAGAGACAGGGTTTTGCCATGTTGGCCAGGCTGGTCTTGAACTCGACCTCAGGTGATCCACCCACCTCAGCCTCCCACAGTGCTGGGATTACAGGTGTGAGCCACCGAACCCGGCCCCTCTTCAATTTCTGAGCCTCAGTTGTTTTCTCATCTGTAAAATGGCAATGATACCTACTTAAGGGGGGATATTTGGTAGAATTAAGAATGATGTATAAAGTTCTCAGCAGGTAGACGTTCATTAAGTTGCCAGTTACCTTTCTCCTTATTTTTCTTTATTTTTAGTTATAGTTCATCCTTAAGCATTAAAAAATGCTTTTTATATTTATTAGGAAATATGGTTTAATGACAAGTGTTAGCAAACAATGTGGTTTTGGATTTAATTTGGCAAAGTATTGCTGTAGAATGGTATCTATAGCTAATATGCTAACAAATACTGTAGGGCTGGGGTATAATCTAGCTGATTGTAGCACAGGAATAAGAATCAGAATTTTTCCAGTCCTGTACCTTTACAGAATTCTGTTATTTAAAATGGATTTCCAACCGGGCTCAGTGGCTCATGCCTGTAATCCCAGCACTTTGAGAGGCTAAGGAGTGGGGATCACCTGAGGTCAGGAGTTTGAGACCAGTCTGGCCAACATGGCGAAACCCCATCTCTGCTAAGAATACAAAAATTAGCTGGGCGTGGTGGTGGGCACCTGTAATCCCAGCTACTCAGGAGACTGATGCAGAGAATCGCTTGAACCCGAGAGGTGGAGGTTGCAGTGAGCTGAGATCTCGCCACTGCTCTCCAGCGTGGGTGACAAAGCGAGACTCTGTCTCAAAAACAAAACAAAATAAATAAAATAGATTTCATAAGTATGAAATTTGATGGAATCATTTCTGGCACTCCACATTAACATGCGTACTGAAACTGTTCTTGTGATGGGATAGTTTATGTGGGTGTCTCTGAGTTTCAGGTGATTAATCAGGCTTCTTCAAGGGAAGACTGCCTTATTGGAAGATGACTCTTGAGACAGGGTCTCACTCTGTTGCCCAGGATAGAGTGAAGTGGTGCAATCACGGTTCACTGCAAGCCTCAACTTCCTGGGCTGAAGGGATTCTCCCACCTCAGCCTTCCAAGTAGCTGGGACCACAGGTGTATACCACCGCACCTGGCTAATTTTTTTTTTTTTTTTAAGAGACTGGGTTTTCCTATGTTGCCCAGGCTGACTCCAGGGGTCATGGGATTTTCCCCACTCTGCCTCCCAAAGTGCCAGGAATACAGGTGTGAACCACTGTGCCTGGCATGATGACTCCTAAATAATGTTACTTGTCTTTACTCAGTGGCCCAGTCAGGTTGACACATAAAATTAACCTTCACAGGTTAAAACTTCAATAAATGTTTCACTTCCATGTTTTTCTGCAGACAGATGCACCATCAGGAATGGAATTACAGTCATGGTATCCTGTTATAAAGCAGGAAGGTGACCATGTTTCTCAGACACATTCATTTTTACACCCCAGGTAAGTTGGTATTTGTTTGTTCGTTCATTCATTTCTTCATTCAGCAACTGTATACCACACACTATTCTAGGACATGGGAATTTAATTAATTATTTATTTATTTATTTTGAGATGGAGTCTTGTTCTGTTACCCAGGCTGGAGTGCAATGGCGCGATCTCGGCTCACTGTAACCTCCACCTCCTGGGTTCAAGCGATTCTCCTGCCTCAGCCTCCCGAGTAGCAGGGACTACAGGCTCACACCACCATGCCCAACTAATTTTTGTATTTTTAGTATAGACGGGGTTTCACAATGTTGGCCAGGCTGGTCTCGAACTCCTGACCTCAGGTGATCTGCCTGCCTCAGCCTGCCAAAGTGCTGGGATTACAGGCATGAGCCACTGCACCTGACCAGGAATTTATTTCTTTATTTTCAGGCTTTCTTGTTAATCATAGATTATCTTTGAAAATTCCAAATTATTTTTAAATAAGTCTGTTGGTATTTAATGTATTTTTTTGTTTCATTTATCATTATAGGGAAATTGTAGACAAATTGTAATTAGTCACTCTTACTAGAAAAAAATTCAAAGAAAGAATCTAAAATGAAATTAATTATAAATTGCACTGAATATTTGAAATAACCTTTACTATGTATTTCTATGTGTTTTCTAGAAATAGGTCATTTTCTTTTTGCCCTAAAGTAAAAATGAAAGTTCTTTAATTTCTTACTTTTCTTCAAGAGGTAAACCAACTCTTCAAGAGTTTAGTGTGCAACTTTGATTTTTTTTTTTTTTTTTTTTTTTGAGACAAAGTCTCACTGTGTCACCCAGACTGGACTGCAGTGGCAGGATCTTGGTCCACTGCAGCCTCCGCCTCCCAGGTTCAAGCAGTTCTTCTGCCATGGCATCCTGTAGCTGAGCCTGAGCGCCAGCCGCCACTTCCGGCTAATTTTTTTGTATTTTTAGTACAGACAGGGTTTCACCATGTTGACCAGGCTGGTTTTGAACTCCTGATCTCAAGTAATCTGTTGGCCTTGGCCTCCCAAAGTGCTGCTAGGATTATAGGCGTGAGCCACTGTGCCCAGCTGCGACCTCAACTTTTTTTTTTTTTTTTTTTGAGACGGGGTGTTGCTCTGTTGCCCAGGCTGGAGTGCAATGGTGCGATCTTGGCTCACTGCAACCTCCAGGCCTCCCGGATTCAAGCGATTCTCCTGCTTCAGCCTCTTGAGTAGCTGGGATTACAGGCACCCGCCACTACACCCAGCTAATTTTTGTATTTTTAGTACAGATGAGGTTTCACCATGTGGGCCAGGCTGGTCTCGAACTCCTGACCTCAAGTGATCCACCTGTGTCAGCCTCCCAAAGTGCTGGGATTACAAGCATGAGCCCCTGCACCCAGCCTGCAACTTTGATATTTTAAAAAGAAATTCTTTTGAAACTTAGAGCTTTCTTAATAACCACACTTTTCAAAATCAGAGGTTTACTTTTTCAGTAAATGTGCACCCTAGATTATAAGTTTTTGTTGTTGAGTCCTAGATTTTTATCTAGTAGTGTAAATCTGTATTCCCTCCAAGCATGGCGACAAAGAGACCGAGTCTTATTTACGTTTTATAATCACTACTTTACCTGTTGTATTTGCAGTAAGTCTTTTGAGCACTATTAAACCTGTCAATTTTCTTGTCCTGTCAGAAAACTGAGATTTTGGCTCAAAAATGTATGTTATTAACAAAGGGGAACAATATAGATGTCATGTACAAAGAAAATGAAACGTAAGAGGAGATTGTCTGGAGTTCAGGGGATGGAGTGTCAAGTCTTAAATGGTTGCATCTTTTTGCTAAGTGTCACTCAGAATATAGTTACAAATATGTAGCTGAAATTTGTTTGTTCCACGAGCTTCTCAGATGTGTCTACTGGGCAATTTTATGTGAGTTTTGATCAAAATTGGTAATCTCTTCAATCTTAGTTTTGCATAATTTATTATTGCCATTTTCTCAAATGAATAGGAAGTAGTGAAGTATTTTAAGAAGATTGCTCGGTGGGGTTTGATACGAGAACTGCCCAGTAGCTGGGTGGCATTCAGAGTGCATATTCTCTCTCTGAGGTATATAAGAAGAGCCCTGAGAGCTCCTCATTGAGCCTCTTGTGAATCAGTCCATAACCTTGCAGTCTGCAACTGAAGCAGCCTCACCAAAGCAAAGAGCCAAGATTCCCTGTTTGGAAGGGTGGTGGGCAAGATAAAGTCCTCCAAAGTAGTTATAGATGATTCTCTTTCTGGAGTAAAACTTACCTGCTCAGAGTTGTTACACAGCTGTATAAAGTGCTTAATGCTTTTAGTTCTGGGGTGGTTCTGAGGGAAGGAGAAGAGCCTGTGATTTTCTTTCTGAGTATCTTTTTAGTGCTTAGAAATAACTTGCCAAGAAGAAGAAAAAAAAAAAAACCACAAAATTACTTGCAAGCTGGTTATGGTTGCTTATGCCTGTGATACTAGTGCTTTGGGAGTTAGACACGGGAGGGTATCACTTGAGCCCAGGAGTTCAAGGCCAACTTGGCAGCCTAGGAAGACCCCATCTCTAAAAAAAAAATGGGAATGTGTCTTCCCAGCTACCTGGGATGCTAAAGCAGGAGGATTGCTTGAGCCCAGGAGTTACAGGTCACAGTGAGCCATGATCACACCATTACACCCAGCCTGGGTTACTTGCAGACTAACAAAAAATCCCTTATAATTTTGTTTGTAATGCCTAAAGTGCTGATTTTTTTCCTAAGAATTCTTTACTGTGACCTTTATTTTCTGAGTTGTAATATTGTCTGTTTTGGTTTAAAAAAAAAAAGTTTAACCACAGAAATGCATGTTACGTATTTGATTTTTACTTAATCGTAATATGTAATATATGTCTTGTTTTGCTTTTACTTGTTTTCAGCTACTACTTATACATGTGTGATAAAGTGGTTGCCCCAAATGTGTCGCTTACTTCTGCTGTATCCCAGTCTAAAGAGCTCACAAAGACAGAGTCAAGTAAGTCCATATCAAGACAGTCAGAGAAGGCTCACAGTAGTTGTAAACTTCAAAAAACAGTGTCTTATCCAGATGTCTCACTTGAGGAACAGGAGAAAATGGATTTAAAAACAAGTAGAGAATTATGTAGCCGTTTAGGTAAGTATTCAGAGATTATCTTTCTAAAATTAAATATCTAATGAACACATTTATTCAGCATTTTCAAACAGACTTTTTGTTTAAGCTAAATTTTCAGATAATTAGAGCTTTTACCTTTAAAAATGCTACCCTTCAAAACTCTGGGTGATTTATTTTAATCTCAGTTGCTATACTTTCCTAGCGTGGTGATAGCTCAGGAGACTGAGATAGATACAGATAGGCTACCTGGCCTCAGACTGCAAGTTATTTTGATCTGAATTTTTTTTCTTTCCTACCTTTTGCTGTCAGTCTTCAGGAGATCCTTGTTTTTCTTTCTTCCTTTTTTTTTCTTTTTTTGTGACAGAGTCTTTCTCTGTTGCCTAGGCTGGAGTGCAGTGGCGAGATCACGGCTCACTGCAGCCTCAACCTTTTGGCTCAAGTGATCCTCCCACCTCAGTCTCCCTGGTAGCTGGGACCAGAGGCACACACCACTGTGCCTGCCTAATTTAATTTAATTTAATTTTTTTTTGTAGATGGGTCTTGCTATGTTGCTCAAGCTGGTCTCGAACTCCTGGGCTTAAGTGATCCTTCTGCCTTGGCCTCTCAAAGTGTTGGGATTACAGGTGTGAGCCACCACACCCAACCTTTATTTTTCTTTCTAATTTGCCATGAACTGAGACAGCATTTAACTAATACTAAGAAGTACATGTAAGTAAGAGTAGTTAGGTATAGAACTCAGGGAAACTTAGTTATGGAATAAAGCAAGGATTGAAAGCTCTGGGGGCCAGGCATATGGCATAAATGTGGAATATTGGCTGGTTGTTTAAAAGAAAAAAATAGCTGGCTACTTACCATGCCTTTTAAAATACTGTGGATTAAATGAGACATGTCCACAGGTATTGCCTGTGTTACCATCCATATAGCAGCACAGCTTTGCTTAGTGATTAGGCAGTGTGACAATTACTTTAGCTGCCTTGGAACAGTTGGAGGGTCTTCTATTTATTTAATTTTTTATAGAGAATTGAGATTCTTGGGGGTTTTCTTTTTTTTTTTTTCTTGAGACAAGAGTTTCACTCTTGTCGCCCAGGCTGGAGTGCATTGGGGTGATTTCGGCTCACTGCAACTTCTGCCTCCAGGGTTCAAGCTATGCTCCTGCCTCAGCTCTCCGAGTAGCTGGGATTAGAGGCGTGCATCACCACACCTGGATAATTGTTTTGTATTATTAGTAGAGACAGGGTTTTCGCCATATTGGGCAGGCTGGTCTTGAACTCCTGACCTTAGGTGATCCACCTGCCTCGGCCCATAATATTTTCATCACTCGAAAAATTAACCCTGTAATCCATTAGGAGTCACACCCTGATTCTCCCTTTCTTGAAGCCTCTGGCAACCACTAATCTATTGTCTATCTTTATGGATTTGCTTATTCTGTACATTTCATTATAAAAGGAATTGTACAACATGTGGCTTTTCATGTCTGACCAAAAAGCTTATGCTTCTTTCATTAAGGATAATGTTTTCATAGTCCATGTTGTTGCATGTACCAGGACTTCTTTTCATGGCCTGATAAGATTCGATTATGTGGATATACCATGTTTTGTTTATCCCTTCATCAGTTGGTGGACATTTGCAGTGGCTCTACTTTTTGGAAATTATGAATAATGCTGCTGTAAACACTTGTGTAGCAGTTTAAGTGTGGGACTATATTTTCAGGTTTTTTTGGTATATATTTAGGAGTGAAATTGCTAGGTCATGTGGTAGTTATGTTTAATGTTTTGAGGGACTGCCAGACTTTTCTAAAACAGTTGCACCATTTTACATTCCCGTGGTAGCTTGGGAGTTTCAACTTTTGCATATCTTTGTCAACGCTTGTTATTGTCTTTTGAATATAGCCATCCTAGTGGTTGTGAAGTGGTATGTCATGGTTTTAATTTGCAGTTTCGCAGTGAATGATGATATTGAGTATCTTTTCATGTTTTTCTTGGACATTGCATATCTTTGGAGAAATGTCTATTCAGATCTTTTGGCTGTTTTAAAACTAGGTTGTCTTTTTACTATTGAGTTGTAAGAGTTCTTTATATATTCTGGATACTAGATCCTTATCAGATATTTGATTTACCATGCTGTTTTTTTTTTTTTTTTTACTTTCTTATTAGTGTTCTTTTGTGTGTATGTGTGTGTGTGTTTTTTTTCCTGAGACAAAGTCTGGCTGTATCACCCAGCTCTGCTCACTGCAGCCTCTACCTCCCGGGCTCAATCCATCCTTTCACCTCAGCCTCCCAAATAGCTGGGACTACAAGGATGTACCACCATGCTCAGCTAATTTTTGTATTTTTGGTGGAGTTGGAGTTTTGCCATTTTGAGGCTGGTCTCACACTTGTGAGCTCAAGCGATCCACCTGCCTCGGCCTCCCAAAGTGTTGGGATTACAGGGTGTGAGCCACCATGCTTGGCTGTGTTAGTGTTCTTTGAAGCACAAAAGTTTTAAATTTTTATTATATCCAATTTATCTATTTTGTTTCTTGTTTTAGGTATCATATCTAAGACTATTGCCTAATCCCAATTCCAAGGAATTTATATTTATTTATTTTTGAGACTGAGTCTCGCTCTGTTGTCCAGGCTAGTGTACAGTGGTGCGATCTCAGCTCACCGCAACCTCCACCTCCTGGGTTCAAGCAATTTTTCTGTCTCAGCCTTCCGAGTAGCTGGGATTACAGGTGCACGCCACCATGCCCGGCTAATTTTTTTTTTGTATTTTTAGTAGAGACAGGGTTTTACCACATTGGTCAGGCTGGTGGCAAACTCCTGACCTCAGGTAATCCACCTGCCTCGGCCTCCCAAAGTGCTGGGATTATAGGCATGAGCCACCACACCCAGCCAAGAAATTTATATTTCAGGGTTGTAGCTCTTACATTTAGGTCTTTGATTAATTTAGAGTTAATTTATTTTTGTATACAGTATAAGGTCCAACCTTTTCTTTTGCATGTGGATATAGTTGTCTGTATGTTGAAAAGATTATTCTTTCCTGATTGAATTGCTTTGGCACTTTGTCAACAGCAATTGCCTTATAAAGTATGAGTTTTTTAAATTTCTGGACTCTGAATTCTGTTCTAGTGATCTGTATGTCTATCCTTAAGTCATACCACACAGTCTTGATTTCTGTAGTAAACTTTGAAATTGGGAATTGTGAGTCTTTCAACTTCGGTCTTCTTTTTCAAGATTGTTTTATCTATTTTGGGTTTGCTGCATTTCCATATGAATTTTAGAATCTGCTTGTCAATTTCTGCAAAAAATCCAGTGGGGATTTTGATAGGGATTGCACTGAATAAGTAGATCAATTTGGGAACTGTTACTGTCTTAACAATATTAAATTCCAATCCATGAATTTGGGATGTCTTTCCATGTATTTAGGTCTTAAATTTCTTTTAGTGATGTTTTGTAGTTGTAATTGTACTTGCACTACTTTTGTTAAATTTATTCCTATTTTATTTGTTTTAGTCTAATTTATAAATGAAATGTTTTAAAATTTTCATTTATGGATTGTTCTAGTGATTTTTTAATGGAGTGATATTCATACTTTGTTATTTGATTTTTTTCTCTCAAAGATACATCAATCTCAAATAATTCTACAAGTAAAAGGAAATCTGAGTCTGCCACTTGCAAATTAGTCAGAGACATAAACCAAGTGGGAATTGGCCTTGTTGCTGCCACTTCATCTCCTCTTCTTGTGAAAGATGTCATTTGTGAGGATGATAAGGGAAAAATCATGGAAGAAGTAATGAGAACTTATTTAAAACAACAGGAAAAACTAAACTTGATTTTGCAAAAGAAGCAACAACTTCAGATGGTAAAGTTGTTATGTAAATGATAGTCCATTATGAAAAGATACTTTTGTATATTGCTCTGTCACCCAGGCTGGAGTGCAGTGGCACGATCTCAGCTCACTGCAACCTCCGCCTCCCAGGTTCAAGCAATTTCTTCTGCCTTAGCCTTCCAAGTAGCTGGGATTAGAGGCACATGCCACCATGCCTGGCTAAATTTTGTATTCTTAGTAGAGATGGAGTTTCTCCGTGTTGGCGATGTTGGCCAGGCTCTAACTTTTGACCTTGTGATCCACCAGCCTCGGCCTCCCAAAGTGCTGGGATTACAGGTGTGAGACACCGCGCCCAGCGCCCCCGTATATGCTTATAAGAAAAGTCAAGATGAGATGCTATAATGTACTTAAGATTATTGTTTTACACTGATAAGCAATTTTAATATACTTTAAAATTTTTTGAGAAAATAGTTTTTAAAAATAATTACCTCTATATAGAACTGGTAATGATAGCTGAATTTTAGGTATTTTCTGTGCTATATTTTCCAGAACTGAAAATTTTAAGATGATGAAAATAAAGTAAAAATTGTATTGTGATTCTTTACATTACAGGAAGTAAAAATGTTGAGTAGTTCAAAATCTATGAAGGAACTCACTGAAGAACAGCAGAATTTACAGAAAGAACTTGAATCTTTGCAGAATGAACATGCTCAAAGAATGGAAGAATTTTATGTTGAACAGAAAGACTTAGAGAAAAAATTGGAGCAGATAATGAAGCAAAAATGTACCTGTGACTCAAATTTAGAAAAAGACAAAGAGGCTGAATATGCAGGACAGGTAAGAATTACTGTTTGTATAATGGTGCCCTTTCAGCATGGAAATGGAAACTGTTACTTCTCTTTTTTTTTTTTGAGACAGAGTCTCACTCTGTCGCCCAGGCTGGAGTGCAGTGGCGCGATCTCAGCTCCCCACGACCTCCGCCTCCTGGGTTCAAGCAGTTCTCCTGCCTTAGCCTCCTGATTGTAGCTGTGATTACAGGCGTGTGACACTATGCCTGGCTAAGTTTTGTATTTTTTAGTAGAGACGGGGTTTCACCATGTTGGTCAGGCTGGTCTCAAACTGTTGACCTCGTGATCCGCCCTCCTCAGCCTCCTAAAGTGCTAGAATTATAGACATGAGCCACTGTGCTCGGCCACAGTTACTTCTCTAATAAAGGAATTACTTTTTGTCAAGCTCAGTTTACGAAGCTAGATTTCAAAATAGATAATTCTGTTAAACGTAGCTTTATGCTGTATTGTCCAAGATGATTATTTTGATGTTTGTT
This sequence comes from Rhinopithecus roxellana, assembly GCF_007565055.1. Lineage (NCBI taxonomy): Eukaryota > Metazoa > Chordata > Mammalia > Primates > Cercopithecidae > Rhinopithecus > Rhinopithecus roxellana. Next base: position 117,817,198 of record NC_044549.1, on the reverse strand, counting down.
GCTTTTATTAGTTTAAACTTTTATTAGGTTACTGCAGTTTAGTTACCTAAATTGGTAATCTCTAGCCCTCTGAATATCATATGTTATATTATTTTAATGTAGTATATGAGCTTTCAAATCTGCAAATTAACAAACAGGAACTGTTGCCTATTATGTTCAAAAGCACTGGAGCAAAAATAAACAATTCTCTTTTGTTAATAGAATCTCACAATTTAAGGAACATGAACAAATAACTAACATGAGCAGGCTGTGATGAGCCATATAGTAAAGTATAGGGCATAATGAACATGGTGGATGTGTTTGTTCCTCTCATTCCTTTGCTTTTTCTTAAATTTAATGTCCTGTCAGATGTCAAATTAATAGTATTAGATGCTTAACGAATTTAGTATACATGAAATAGTTCATTTTGTAAGAAGTAATTTGAAAATAAGTGTTTCCTATGATACGAGGATTAAGTGGAAAAACAAAACAATTAAAATTGACATCGCCTTTTAAATCACATAGCTGGCAGAACTGAGACAGAGATTGGACCATGCTGAGGCCGATAGGCAAGAACTCCAAGATGAACTCAGACAGGAACGGGAAGCAAGACAGAAGTTAGAGATGATGATAAAAGAGCTAAAGCTGCAAATTCTGAAATCATCCAAGACTGCTAAAGAATAGAGAATGTTAAAGAGATTCATCTGTGTATTATTGACAAGGTTTTTTTGTTTGTTTGTTGCTTGCTTTGTTAATTGAATTCTGAAGAACTTATCTGCATGAAGATAACTAGGCATTCTATCCATTTGTAGATCAGAGAAAGTGAAGAGATTATATATTAGTACTTAAATTTTTACATTTTCCAAATGAATGAAAATGTATGTTTCTTTGTACTTTTTTAAAAAAACAGCTTAGTAACAATACCATATGGTTTCAACTAGTGGGTAATCTGCTTATATTTCTAATGCAAACTTAACAATTGTGTACTTTTTAAAAGCTGCAGTATGTGATGGAATATAACTGTGGTCAATTTTGTTATCCATATTTCAGACTCAATTTTAGATACAATGTAGCTTTATATTTAAGTATATAGAGCTACTCAAGGAGTTGAATCTCCCCTTTTCTCATTAACACAGTTTTTCTAAGTTGATACAGTATACTCATTAACATACATCAAATTTACTCTTACTTGGTTCAGATTGTGGAATGAATTTCCACCAGTTCTCTTCTTTTTAATGTGTATCCTAGGAGGAATTTTATTGAGGCTATAGCATACCCCATGAGCACAGTGGGGAAGAATAATGTGTTGTTATGCACTGCTGCTAAACAGAAGAAGCAGTTGTAATTTGTTTTTCAGTTTAAATGTGGTTATATTTAGATTTTTTTTTAAGCAGCAACTTTTCAAAAATAAAATAATTTCTGAACTTTGTGTTAATAATGGTGTGAAAATATTAATGTTCTTGAGAAAAACTGATACCATTGTTGTATATCAGTTTCTATACAATCCATGATCCTCCTGTATAGTTTTTATATGTAGTTATGAGTCTTACTGAAATTTATATAATGGACTTGTTTTTCTTTAAGTTGTAAAATGTTAAACACCTTGAAGGTTATTTTGGACTTTTGTATGTTTAAATGTTAAGTCTTACCAAAATTTGCACGAATGGACCATTTTCAATTACTACTTAATATAAAAATCAGGAATTTACAGTCAACTGATAGTACATGATAGGTGCATATAGGACAGTTTAGTTATCTGCTACTAAAAGATTTTTAGATAAGTTTTAGGAGATAAAGGAATTCCATAGTTTCGGGAGGGAAAACATCTTCTGCACTTTTTTTTTGCACAGAAAAGTCTGTCATTCTCCAATGGCAAATTTCATATTTGTTAATTCTTGGCTTAAAATATATTAGGTAAAATTCTTAGATCTGTTTTTAAAGGAAGTTTCCTGAAACTATTATTAATTGACATTATTACCCCATGGATTTTATGGGATAATACATGTTTTTCATGTTCTCTTATAAGGTACTATGTATGAATTACTTCAGCAAGCTGTATTTATTTTAAAATAAATTAGCTAGGGTTAAGGTTATACTCTATTTCCAGCACAGAAGGTAGATAATCTAACGGTGTAGAAAGAAATCACTAGGTTGTCATTTAACCAGTTATTTTCATATTTTGCTTAATAGTACATATCCAAAAAGAATTTTGTATTTCCCCAGATGTAATTTTTTACTAAATTGAGTATGACCTAAATGTGTATATTCAGTTTTCCATTTAAATTTTGCTATATTAAGACTAATTTAATTTGTTGATTCTTGGAATCTTCTCAAGGAGGAACAAATATTAAAATGACATGCAGAAACAAATATTTAAAATGATGTATTCTCCCAATACAATCTGTTTAGATCTGGAGAAAGAAAAATCAGATATTTATGATATAGTTTTATTTTAATTTTGAATTATTCGTGTCACAGCTCAGCTTTTTGGAAGACAAACTGAAACACCTATAATTTCATTTATATTTCTAATTCACTTGGAACCTTTCTGCTTTATGTTACCTAGAAAATGATAAAATAATTTGTTTCAACCCAAAACTTCTAAAATAAATTGCTTAATCCTTGAAATATGTTATTTGAAAATTTTAAGCAGTGTTTAAACACCATTAAATTATTATGAACTGGTAATTCAGAATTGAGTAAAGAAATATTTCTTCTAGTCCTTCACATAATGAAAATTTGCCACATGACATTGTATAGTCTTCATTTTTCAGAAGATGCGTTGATGTGCCATAGGTTTCTGTCTAACTTCCTTGAAAATAGTTTTTTAAGTCAATTGTAAATATACATATTATTGTTAAAAGTAACTTTAAACTGTACCACATAGCTTGAAAACAATATAGAGATTTTGTAATACCTTATAAGTGGCCTCGGCTAAAATACCCATATAAAACTTACTCTATTCTTTGCATGCTTATTTTGTGTGTTGGTTGCTAGCTTAAAGTTTGATTTGTTGTTAGTTTTTGTGTGCCAAATTCACTAGGCAAGCAGATTTTTCCTCAGACTTCAAAAAATAATTCTTTTTGGGAAAAATGTAAAAATGTTTACTCTAAAAAGCTGCATTAAAGGGACAGCCTATAAAAGGTTTTGCTAGCTCATCTTTAGAAGGAAGAAAGAATATTAGCTTGGGTGATGTTTAATTTGGGTGGTGATAGTTTCTGTAGTCTAAACTGTATGAGAAAAGTGTACCTACTCTATAAAGGTAATAAATGTAAAACCTCTTGCTGTTATTGAGGAAGCTCTTCAACTACTCTAAATTTCACAAATGTAACTTATAACACTATGAAAAGGTTTGACCAACAATTTACGTTTGCTGTGTGCTTTAGTTTTTGTTTAAGCATATTCTTTTGCTTGAATTTCTGTGTTCATGAGAGTTAGGGTGTTTTATGCTTCTTGAACTAATTTTATAACATATTTAATATATTACCAGTTAAGATATAAAATCATTTGTACATAGTGAATTGTAAAGCAGCTATTCAAGTAGGTGAAATAAAGTATATATTTGTGGGCTATCCATATCTTTTAGAAGTCCTGACAGAACAATCAGTTTATTTGCACATAGGTAGCTTCTGTTTGAAGGAAAGTACAGTTATAAGGAAACTCAAATACTATAAGATATGTCAAGGTATTTCTCCAGAATTAATTGCAAAGCTAGTGCGGAAGGTTTTTAATCAGCTTCTAAAATTTTCTTTTCAATAAGACATATGTTTTGATTACTTAGGGAAGATGCCTCATTTTTATTTGCCCTTTATGCATTTAATCCAAATGATAGGAGATTAAAAATCAATATAAAGAAAAATTGTGCTCATACTGTACATGTATTTCTGTGCTTGGAACTACTTGTTAATCTTATCGAAGCTGTCAGCAATAAGGGACATATAACTGCTGTATTATACATTGTGGAATTGAATAAACAGCCTTTTTTTTTCTAGTATAGGGTACTTAAGCATTTCCACTTTTGGAAGAAAAACATACGAGTATTTTATATTACATTTCATTTAAAAGGACAGTTTTGTTTTTTTTTTTGGTAAATCCTTTCATTGAAATGGCTTCTATACTGTATAATGTAGTTTGGAGCCTATTTAGTAATAGAATTAAATGTCTTACGTAGTGCTACAATTTTTGAATTAGAAAGTGATCAAATGTAAAAAAAAAAAAAAAAATCTAAAAATTCAGCCCAGAAAACAAAATAGTGTATTAAATTAGTTTAACGTAAAAGGAATTTATAAGACTTTTTTCCTCAATATAGATACCTCACTTGAAAAGAAAGCACAGCATACTTAAAGTAGTTCTAGTAAACATGTCCTAGAAAACAGTTGCTAAATGTAGGACATCTTTTGAGGAATTAGTTTATGAGAAATAAAATTTTGCTTGTTTTTAACTATCCTGTTAGAAATATTTGTTTATCCTGATAATTTTAAGCCAACATAGTAGTCTTAAATTATTTTTGAATTTCTAATCTGTGAAGGCAGTAAATGAAATATGTGTTCTGCAACTGTTGAAACAAATAATTGACATTGACCATAATTAAATTTAAAAATTTGCCAATGATGTACAGTTTTACAGTTAAAAGTTGCTGTGGTTGGTTGCATTACATGACACAGAAAAACTGTCCTCTACCTCACGTGAAATAAATATTTTATATGGTTTTACTAAAAATAAGACTCATGTATCTGGTCACCTAGTTTACAAATTTTGAATTATATTTATTGAAACATGACATACTGTGCTCTGAGCTTATACCTCAATTGTATTTTGTGCTGTTTTCCATTTTCATGCCTTGTAAATAACTTGTATAGATTGTGGATCAAATTCTAAATAAAAACTTTTAATGCCAATTAAATTTGATTCAAGTTATTTCAGTATCGTGTGTGAGCTTAACTTTCTTGTTCCCTAAGATTGACATTTTCTCCTTTGTTCCTTTAAAGTCTATTATTCGTCGCCTGGGCGCGGTGGCTCATGCCTGTAATCCCAGCACTTTGGGAGGCCAAGGCGGGTGGATCACCTGAGAGGAGGAGTTTGAGACCAGCCTGGCCAACATGGTGAAACGCTGTCTATAAAAATACAAACTTAGCCGGGCGTGGTGACTCATGCTTGTAATCACAGCTACTTGGGAGGCTGAGGCATGAGAATCGCTTGAACCCAGGAGGCAGAGGTTGCAGTGAGCTGAGATCGTGCCATTGCAGTCCAGCCTGGGTGACGAGTGAAACTGTCTCAAAAAAAAAAGTCTATTATTTATTACACACTAACTTGAAAAACCTGTTTTATTATAGAATAGGAAATTTTATGCAATGTTTCAGGTGATGAAAATACCAGCATTATGTGATGATTTTCTTTAATGATTTTTAGACTTTAACCTTTTTTTCACCATCCTTACTAAATAAGTTATCTACTGCATAACAATTGCCCCCGTATTTAGCAGTGTCAGAAATTCAGGAGATGGCCAGGCACACTGGCTCTTATCTGTAATCCAGTGCTTTGGGAGGCCGGGGTGGGAGGATCGCTTGAGCCCAGGAGTAGCAGATGAAGCTGCAGTGAGCTGTTTCGTAATCACACCACTGCACTCCAGCCTGGGTAAGAGTAAGCAGAGTGAGACCTTGTCTCTAAAAACAAAAAACTCCAAGCTACTTACAAATTATATCATGGTGTTATCAATAAGGGCAATTTTTAAAAAAATCTAGGAACATTTAGCTTGCTGTTTTGGCTCAGGAGCTCTTGTAAGGTTGCACTTAGGATGTTACCCAGGGTTGAAGTCTGAAAGCTGGATTGAACTAAAGGATTTGCCTCCAAGCTCACTTACATGGTTGCTGACAAGGTGCTCAATTGCTTACTATGTGGACCTGTCCATGGAGCTGTTCATGACATGACTAGTTTACCCCAAATGAGTGGATCCAGAAGAAAATGTCATGCCACAATTTTTTTATGTCCCAGACTGGAAGTCACACGCTCACTTTTGTCTTGTTTTATTACAGGACAAGTTTATATAGGGTTTGAATACCACAAGGCAGGGATCATTAGGGACTATCTTAGAGTCTGTTTATAGTACCCTCTAAATTGTAATTAAATTTTTTTGTGTGTGTGATAAGGTATACACAACAATTCACTATTTTAGCCGTTTTTAAGTGTACAATGACATATAGTCACAATGTTAGGCAACTATCACCATTGTTTTCAGCACTTTCTCATTATCCCAAACAGAAGCTCTGTACCTATTAAACAGTAACTCCCTAATGCATATCTTCTCCCCCAGCCCCTGGTAACGTTTTTTCTACTTTCTGTCTCTATGAATTTGCCTATTCTAGGTATGTAAGTGGAATAAAAATACTTGTCCTTTGTGTCTAGCTTGTTTCATTGATCATGATGTTTTCAACATATATCCGTGTTGTTTCATGTCGCAGAATTTCACTTCTTTTTACGGCTGAATAGTAACCCATTGCATGTTTTTTTTTTTTTTTTTTTTTTTTTTTTTTTTTTTTTTTTTGAGACGGAGTCTGGCTCTGTCGCCCAGGCTGGAGTGCGGTGGCCGGATCTCAGCTCACCGCAAGCTCCGCCTCCCGGGTTCACGCCATTCTCCTGCCTCCGCCTCCCAAGTAGCTGGGACTACAGGTGCCCGCCTCGTCGCCCGGCTAGTTTTTTGTATTCTTTAGTAGAGACAGGGTTTCACCGTATTAGCCAGGATGGTCTCGATCTCCTGACCTTGTGATCCGCCCGTCTCGGCCTCCCAAAGTGCTGGGATTACAGGCTTGAGCCACCGCGCCCGGCCCCCATTGCATGTTTATACCATATTCTGTTTATCCATCTGTTGATTGATACTTTGGTTGTTTGCACCTTTTAGCTGTTGCAAATAATGCTGCTATGAACATTGCTTTACAGTTATCTACTTAAGTCCCTGATTTCTCTTCTTTTGGATGTGTACCTAGGAGTAGAATTGTGTATTCATATGGTAATTCTATATTTAACTTTTGGAAGAACCACCTAAGTTTTCCACAGGACTGCTTCATTTTTCATCTGCACTGGGAATGCATGACAGTTACAGTTTCTCTACACCCTTGCCAATACATGTTATTTTCCATTTTACCAGTATTAGCCATCCTATTGGGTGTGAAGTGCTATTTCATTTGCATTTCTCTAGTGACTAATGATGTTGAGCACCATGTGCTTTGTGTATTTTCAGAGAACTATTCAAGTCCTTTGCCCATTTAAAAAATTGTTGTTGTCATTGTTGCTGAGTTGTAGGGATTCTTTATATATTCTGGATATTAATCCCTTATTTTTATTTTTATATTTTTTTGAGATGGAGTCCTGCACTGTCATCCAGGCTGGAGTGCAATGGTGCAATCTCGGCTCACTGCAACCTCCATCTCCTGGGTTCACATGATTCTCCTGCCTCAGCCTCCCAAGTAGGTGAGATTACAGGTGCACACCACCACATCCGGCTATTTTTTTGTATTTTTAGTAGAGACAGAGTTTCACTATGTTGGCCAGACTGGTCTCAAACTCCTCACCTCAGGTTATCTGCCCACCTCGGCCTCCCCAAGTGCTGGAATTAGGCTAGGCACAGTGGCTCGTGTCTGTAATCTTAGCACTTTGGGAGGCCAACATGTGTGGATCACTTAAGGCCAGGAGTTTGAGACCAGCCTGGCCAACATGGTGAAACCCCATTTCTACTAAAAATACAAAAAAGAAAAATAATTAGCTGGGTGTGGTGGTGCATGCCTGTACTGGCCATCCAGCTACTCGGGAGGTTGAGGCAAGAGAATCGCTTGAACCCGGGAGGCAGAGGTTGCAGTGAGCCGAGAGCACGCCACTGCACTTCAGCCTGGGTGACACAGTGAGGCCCTGTCTCAACAACAACAACAAAAAAGTGCTGGGATTACAGGTATGAGCCACAGAGCCCGGCCATTAGATAATGATTAAAAATCCGTTCTGCCAATGTCTTATTTTTTACTTTTAATTGATAAATTAAAATCATATACATTTATGGTGTACAACATGATGTTTTGATACATGTATACACATGGAATGGCTAAATCAGGCTATTTAACATACGCATTGCCTCTCATTATTTTGTGGTGAACACACAAAATCTACTCTCTTAGTAATTTTCAAGTATACAATATATTGTTATTAACTGTAGTCACCACGGTGTAACATAGGTCCTTGAACTTATTCCTCCCAAGATTTTGTGGTGTTTGACCAACATCTCCCCAATCTCTCTAGGCTCTGGTAACCACCATTTTACTATGAGATTGACTTTTTTACAGTCCACATATAAGTGAGATCACATGGTATTTGTCTATTTGTGCCTGGCTGATTTCACTTAACATAATATCCTCCACAGAAGTTGTAGTCAGCCGAGATCACACCACTAAACTCCAGTCTGCGACAGAGCGAGACTGTCTCTAAAAAGAAAAACAACAACAACAACAACACCCCATAATATGCTCTAGGTTCATCCGTGTTGTTGAAAAATGACAGGTTGTCCTTTGTCAAGAATGAATAACATTTCATTTTGCATATATGCTACATATACCCCATTTTCTCTTTCCCTTTCTTTCCCTTCCTTTCCCTTCCTTTCCCTTTCCTTCCTTTCCCTCCCCTTCCCTCCCACTTCCCTTCCCTTCCCTTCCCTCCTCCTCCCCCTCGTCCTCCTTCCCCTTCCCTTCCCTTTTACTTCTTTCTCTTGCCTTTCTTTTCTTTCTTTCTTTCTTTCTTTTCTTCCTTCCTTCCTTCCTTCCTTCCTTCCTTCCTTCCTTCCTTCCTTCCTTCCTTCCTTCCTTCCTTTCTTTCTTTCTTTCTTTCTTTCTTTCTTTCTTTCTTTCTTTCTTTCTTTCTTTCTTTCTTTTCCTTCTCTTTCTTTTTCTTTCTTTTCTTTCTTTCTCTTTCTTTCTTGTTTTCTTTCTCTCTCTTTCTCTCTTTCTTTCTCTCTCTCTCTCCCCTCCCTCCCTCCCTCCCTTCTTTCCTTCCTTCCTTCCTTCCTTCCTTCCTTCCTTCCTTCCTTCCTTCCTTCCTTCCTTCCTTCCTTCCTTCCTTCCTTCCTTCCTTCCTTCCTTCCTTCTTAAATTATTAGGTGGTGGATCACCACACTCAGCTAATTTTTTTTTTTTTTTGAGATAGAGTCTTGCTCTGTGGCCCAGGCTGGAATGCAATGGCGTGATCTTGGCTCACTGCAAACTCTGCTTTCTGGGCTCAAGCAATTCTCCTGTCTCAGCCTCCTCAGTAGCTGGGATTATAGGCGGCTATCACCACACCCAGATAATTTTTTTTTTTTTTTTGGTATTTTTAGTAGAGATGGGGTTTCGCCATTTTGGCCAGCCTGGTCTCAAACTCCTGACCTCAGGTGACCCACCTGCCTCGGCCTCCCAAAGTGCTGGGATTACAGGTGTGAGCAGCCATGCCTGGCTAATTTTAGTATTTTTAATAGAGACAGGGTTTCACCATGTTGGCCAGGCTGATCTTGAACTCCTGGCCTCAAGTGATCTGCCCACCTTGGCAGTCCAAAGTGCTGGGATTACAGGCATGAGTCACTGTACCCACCCTTGTTGAGGATTTTTGCATCCTTAGAGACATTGGCCTGCAATTTTCTTTCCTTATGGTGACCTCTGCTTTTGGTATCAGGGTAATGAGGATATTGCTGGTCTCATACAATGAGTGTGGAAGTTTTCCTTCTTTATTTATTTATTTTTTTTGAGTTTGAGCAGAACTGATATTAGTTCTCTCTCTTTTTTTTTTTTTTTTTTTGACAGTTTTACTCTGTCACCCAGGCTAGAGTGCAGTGGCACGATCTCGGCTCACTGCAACCTCCGCCTCCTGGGTTCAAGCAATTCTCCTGCCTCAGCCTTCCAAATAGCTGCAATTACAAGCACCTGCCACCACACCTGGCTAATTTTTGTATTTTTAGTAGAGATGGAGTTTAGTAGAGATGGGGGTGAACACCATGTTGGCCAGGCTGGTCTTGAACTCCTGACCTGAGGTTATCCGCCCACCTCAGCCTCCCAAAGTATTGGGATTACAGGTGTGAGCCACCCTGCCCGGCCTTATTAGTTCTTTATTTTATTTTTTATTTTTTGAGACAGGATTTTGCTTTTGCCAGGGTTGGTGTATAATGGCACAATCACGGCTCACTGTAACCTCAAACTCCTGGGCTCAAGCAGTTCTCCTACCTCAGCCTCCTGAGTGGCTGGGACCACAGGAATGTGCCACCACGCCTGGCTAATTTTTAAAATTTTTCTTGTAGAGACAAAGTCTTGCTATGTTTCCCAGGCTTGTCTCAAACTCCTGGCCTCAAGGAATCCTCCCATCACAGCCTCCCAAAGTGCTGGAATTACAAATATGAGACACTATGGCTGACCGGTATTAGTTTTTTAAATGTTGGGTGGAATTCAGCAGTGAAGCCATCAGGTCCTGGGTTTTTCTTTGGTGGGAGACTTTTTGTTTGTTTTTTAAAAGATTCAGTCTCTACTGGTTATCGATCTGTCAAATTTTCTATTTCTTGCTTATTTGATTTTGGTAGGTTGCATGTGTCTAGGAATTTATCCATTTCCTCCAGGTTATCCAATTTGTTGGGTAGTACTCAACTACTCAGTACTTCCTCATAACAGTCTTGTATCATCCTTTGCATTTCTGTTGTATCAATGGTAACATCTCTTTATTTTATTTCAGCCTCCTCTCTTTTTTCTTAGTCTAGCTAAAGTTTTGTCAATTTTATCTTTTTTAAAAAAGAACTCTGAGTTTCACAGATATTTTGCCTTGTTTTTCTAGTCTCTATTTCATTTATTTCTGGTCATATCTTTTATTATTTCCCTTCTTCTACTGACTTTGGACTTAGTTTGTTCTTTTTCAAGTTCCCTAAGGTGTAACATTAGGTTGATTTTTTGGGAATCGAATTTCCTTTTAATGTAGTTGTTTATTGCTATAAACTTCCATTTCAGGACAGCTTTTGCTGTATTCCATAAGTCTTGGTATATTTTGTTTCCATTTTCATTTGTCTCAAGATACTTTTTAAAATTTTCCTTTTAATTTCTTCTTTGACCCATCAGTTGTTCAGGAGCATGTTGTTTAATTTCCACATATTTGAGAATTTTCCAATATTCCCCTTATTTATTTCTAGTTCCATACCATTGTGGTCAGAAAAGATAGTTAATTTTTTTTTTTTTTTTGAGATGGAATCTTGCTCTGTCACCTAGGCTGGAGTGCAGTGGAACCATCTTGGCTCACTGCAACCTCTACCTCCCAGGTTCAAGCAATTTTCCTGCCTTAGCCTCCTAAGTAGCTGGAACTACAGGTGTCCGCCATCACACCTGGCTAATTTTTATATTTTTAGTAGAGGTGGGGTTTCGCCATGTTGGCAAGGTTGGTCTCGAACTCCTGACCTCAAATCATCTGCCTGCCTTGGCCTCCCAAAGTGCTGGGATTGCAGGTGTGAGCCACCACGCCTGGCCTCTATTTTTAGTAAAATTTGGGTTTCACCATGTTGGCCAGGCTGGTCTTGAACTCCTGAACTCAAGCAACCCACCAGCCTCCGCCTTCCAAAGTGCTGGGATTACAGACATAAGCCACCACACCTAGCCAACCCTACCACACTAGGCCTTTTGATTGAGGAATTTAAATCCTTTACATTCAAGGTAATTATTGATCGGTAAAGACTTACTACTGCCATTCTGTACAAAAATTAGCCGGGCATGGTGGTGGGCACCTGTAAACCCAGCTACTCAGGAGGCGTAGGCAGGAGAATCATTTGAACCTGGGAGGTGGAGGTTGCAGTGAGCAGAGATTGCGTCATTGTACTCCAGCCTGGGTGACAGAGTGAGACTGTCTCAAAAAAAATAAAAAAAATTAAAGTAAAAAATACAATAAAAAAAAAATACTTAACTCTCATTTTAAATAAAAACTTAAAAATGATTAAGCTTACTGGGAAGGAATGTTACAACATTCCCTGATATGCTGAAATCTGGGCCTCTTGTGCCAAACAGTTAGCCAAGCTGTGAATGCAAAGGAAAAGTTATTGAAGGAAATTAAAAGTACAACTCTAGTGAACACACAAAGGTTTAAGGAAAGACTTCATCTCTATAATATAAATGTGCAAGGTGAAACAGCAAGTACCTATGCAGAAGCTGCAGCAAGTTATCCAGAATATCTAGCTATGATCACTGATGAAGCTGACTACACCAAACAACAGATTTTCAATATAGATGAAACACCTTTATCTTATCTGAAGAAGATGCCATCTAGGACTTTCATTGCTAGACAGAAGTCAATGCCTGGTTTCAAAGCTTCGAAAGACAGGCCGACTCCCTTTAGGGGCGAATGCAGCTGCTGACTTTATGTTGAAGCCAATGCTTATTTACCATACTGAAAATCCCAGGGTCCTTGAGAATTAGGCTAAATCTACTCTGCCTGTGCTCTATAAATGCTACAACAAAGCCTGGATGACAGCACATCTGTTTACAGCATGATTTACAAAATATTTTAAGCCCCGTTTTGAGACTTACTGCTCAGAAAACTATGTTTCTTTCAAAATATTACTACTCTTTGACAATATATCTGGTCACCCAAGAGCTCTGATGGAGATGTACAAATAGATTAATGTAGTTTTCATGCCTGCTTACACAACATATATTCTGAAGTTCATGAATCAAGAAGTAATTTTGATTTTCAAGTTTTATTATTATTATTATTATTATTATTTTTTTTTTTTTGAGATGGTGTCTCACTCTGTTGCCCAGGCTGGAGTGCAGTTGAGTGATCTTGGATCACTGTAACCTACGCCTCCCAGATTCAAGCAGTTCTTCTGCCTCAGACTCCCAAGTAGCTGGGATTACAGGTACGCACCACCATGCCCAGCTAATTTTTGTATTTTTAGTAGAGAAGGGGTTTCACCATATTGGTCAGCTGGTCTTGAACACCTGAACTTGTGATCCACCCGCCTCAGCCTCCCAAAGTGCTGGGATTACAGGCATGAGCCACCGTGCCGCACCTCAAGTTTTATTATTTAAGAAATAGATTTTGTAAGGCTATGGCTGCTATAGATAGTGATTCCTCTGTTGGATCTGGGCAAGATAAACACAAAACCTCTGGAAAGGATTCATCATTTTAGATGACATTAAGAACACTCATGATTCATAGGAGGAGGTCAAAATATCAACATTCACAAGTTAAGAAGCAGAGTCCAACCCTCCTGCATGACTTTGAGGGATTCAAAACCTTAGTGGAGGAAATCACCACAGATGTGGTGAAAATAGTAAAAGAACTAGAATTACATGTGACTGAATTGCTGCAATCACAGGATAAAACCTGGACAGATGCAGAGTTGCTTCTTATGGACGAACAAAGAAAGTGGTTTCTTGAGATGGAATATACTCCTGGTGAAGATGCTGGGAATATTATTGAAAGAAATTTTACTATAGGTAAAATGCTATCAAATAGCACCGCATGCTACAGATAAAATTTTTTTTTTTGAGATACAGTCTCACTTTGTCATCCAGGTTGGAGTGCAGTGATGCAATCCTGGCTCACTGCAACCTCCACCTCCCAGGCTTAAGTGATTCTCCTCTTGCCTCAGCCTCCCGAGTAGCTGGTATTAGAGGCACCTGCCACCACGCTGGCTAATTCTTGTATTTTTAGGAGAGACAGTGTTTTGCTGTGTTGGCCAGGCTGGTCTCGAACTCCTGACCTCAGATGATCAGCCTGCCTTGGCCTCCCAAAGTGCTAGGATTACAGGCGTTGTTTTCTTATCCTAAGAAATTGCTGGCTGGGTGCGGTGGCTCACGCCCGTAATCCCAGCACTTTGGGAGGCGGAGGCGGGTGAATCAACCGAGGTTGGGAATTCAAGACCAGCCTGACCAACATGGAGAAACCCCATCTCTACTAAAAATACAAAATTAGCCGGGTGTGGTGGCACAGCTACTTGGGAGGCTGAGGCAGGAGAATCGCTTGAACCCAGGAGGTGGAGGTTGTGGTGAACCGAGATGGCACCCTTGCACTCCAAAAGAAATTTCCACAGCCACCTCAACCCTCAGCAACCACCACCCTTATCAGTCAGCAGACATCAACATGGAGGCAAGACCCTGCACCACCAAAAAGATTGACTTGCTGAAGGTTCATATCATTGTTAGCATTTTTTTAAGCAATAAAGTATTTTTAAATTAAGGAATGTACATTTTTCTTTTTCTTTTTCTTTCTTTTCTTTCCTTTTTTTTTTTTTCTTTTTTGAGATGGAGTCTCGCTCTGTTGCTCAGGCTGGAGTGCAGTATCACGATCTTGGCTCACTGAAACCTCCACCTCCCGGGTTCAAGCAATTCTCCTGCCTCAGCCTCCCGAGCAGCTGGGACTATAGGCATGCGCCACCATGCACAGCTGATTTTCCTATTTTTAGTAGAGACAGGGTTTCACCATATTGGCCAGGCTGGTCTTGAACTCCTGACATTGTGATCCGCCCGCCTCGGCCTCCCAAAGTGCTGGGATTACAAGCGTGAGCCATCGCGCCAGGCCGGTATGTAGATTTTTACAAGTCTTACTGCTATTCTACACTTAATAGATTACAGTATAGCATAAACATACCTTTTGTATGTACTGGGAAGCCAAATAATTTGCATGACTTGCTTTGTTGTGATATTTGCTTTACTGTGGTGATCTGGAACTGAACCCATATTATCTCTGTGGTATGCCTGTACTCTTTATAGATCCTTATATAATAATGAATATTTAAAAATACTTAAAATATTTTACAATTTAAAACATTTTTTTTCCTCATGATCAAAAGAATTCACGTTCATTATGGAGAACTGGAAAATGTCTGAAGAACAAAAGAGGAAAAACTCTCAATTTCACTACCCAAAAAAGTTGTTAACATTTTGGTGTATATTTTCCAAATATATTTATATATATTTAAAAAACTAATCTCTAACTGTACAGATATTTTGGAATTACATTTAGAAATTTGTATTTTGAAATTCATGTTTTATTTTATTTATTTATTTTGTTTGAGACATGATCTTGCTCTGTTGCCCAGGCTGGAGTGTATTGGTGCGATCTCTGCTCACCGCAACCTCCGCCTCCTGGGTTCAAGCGATTTTCTGCCTCAGTCTCCAGACTATCTGGGGCTACAGGCCCGCGCTACCACACCCGGCTAATTTTTGTATTTTTAGTAGACGGGGTTTCTCCATGTTGCCTAGGTTGGTCTTCAATTCCTGGCCTCAAGTGATCTGCCTACCTTGGCCTCCCAAAGTGCTGGAATTACAGGCATGAGCCACAGTGCTTGGCCAAGATTCATATTTTATAACATATAATTTACTTCTTAATTGAACAGTTAATTGAAATGTAAATAAAAAACAATTTGATATTTTATTAGATGCATTTTTAGAAGCTAGATCAAACAATGTATATATTTTAAATTCTTTTGCTATATATTGCAAATTATTTTTGAAATGGGGTATGTCAGCAGTGCTATTGGTATTTTGTAAACTTCATCCTTTGTGTGTCAGTAAAGTTAGTTTTTATCAAATCATTTATCTAGAACTAACGGGAGACCGCAAGAGCCCTCCAGTGGCCAAGCTAATTTCTGCAAAAATACCGTCGTTGGAATGAAAAAGGAATTGTATACAGTTGTTAAATCTTAACGGCAAAGAGAAGGGATGGCTAGAATTATTTTAGCTGTTTAAAAGGCTGTACTTGTAGTTGAGATCACATTTTCTTTCCTTCCAAATTCTTATTCACATGTTACCAGATTTTGAAACATTTTGAGTTTCACTCTGTAATATGAAGGTTAAGATTGTGTTTACAGATCAGTTGATGCCAGGAGTTCGAGACCACATAGTAAGACCCTGTCTCTATAAATGATAAAAAAATTAGTCGGCTGTGGTGGTGGGCACATATGGCCACAGCTGCTCAAGAGGCAGAGGTGGGAGGATCACCTGAACTTGGTGGGCAGGGAGCATCAAGGCTGCAGTGAGCTGTGATAGCCTGCCACTGCACTCCAGCCTGGGCTACAGAAGGAGACCCTGCCGCAAACAAACAAACAAACAAACAAACAGGTTTACAACCAACTGATTATTTTTTGGTATAGAAGCCAATAGTTATTGAGTACTTACTATGTGTTAGGCACTACTCCAAGAATTTTACATTTAGAAAAACATTTAATTATAACATTCTAATAGCTATTATGAAATAGTTACTGTTGTTTTTTGTTTTGAGACAGTCTCCATCTGTTGTCCAGCATGGGGTGCAGTGATGCAATCATAGCATGTTGTAACCTCCCACTGCTGGGCTTAAGTGATCCTCCTGCCTCAGCCTCCTCAGTAGCTAGGACTATCAGTAGATATATATATTTGAGACGGAGTCTCACTCTGTCGCCCAGGCTGGAGAGCAGTGGCCGGATCTCAGCTCACTGCAAGCTCCGCCTCCCGGGTTTAGGCCATTCTCCTGCCTCAGCCTCCCGAGTAGCTGGGACTACAGGCGCCCGCCACCTCACCTGGCTAGTTTTTTTTTGTATTTTTTTAGTAGAGACGGGGTTTCACCGTGTTAGCCAGGATGGTCTCGATCTCCTGACCTCGTGATCCACCCATCTCAGCCTCCCAAAGTGCTGGGATTACAGGCTTGAGCCACCGCGCCCGGCCTATTTTTGTTTTTGTAGAGACAGGTTGCCGAGGCTGGTCTAAAACTCCTGGCGTCAAGCAATCTTCCTGTCTCATCCTCCCAAAGCACTGGGATTACAGACATGAGCTACTGTGCTCAGCCAGTTACCATTGTTAATACAATTTTTCTGGTGAGGAAATAGAATATTAGTTATTAAATGCAGTTACTAAACAAAACAGTTAAACAGCCTACTAATTAGTGATGGAGCCAGGATTCCAACCTTACAACTCTACTCTGATGTCTGCTTTGGATCTTGGTGCCAAACAATGTCCTCATTCAGGATAATTTAATAAAATAGAATCTTTATTTACATAAGAAACAAAAGAAAACAATTGGTGTAATTGAGACATAGGCTTCTCCTGTAGACAGTTTTTTATGGAACAGTGTAGCATTGATAACATGATTTGTGATTTTTTATTATATATTAAATGAATAATAAGAGGACACATGATTGTTTTGATCATTTTATTATTCATGTTTTCAGTAAAAGACTTAAAAGTCAATAAATTGCTCTGTGTTTCCATGTCCTAGGTAGCTAAATGCAAACACCTGTTCTTTTTTTTTGAGACAGAGTCTTACTCTGTCTCCTGGGCTGGAATGCAGTGGCACGAATCTCAGCTCACTGCAACCTCCACCTCCCGGACTCAAGTGATTCTCCTGCCTCAGCTTCCTGAGTAGGTGGGTTTATAGGCACTCCCCACTACACCCAGCTACTTTTTTGTATTTTTAGTAGAGATGGGGTTTCACCACAGGCTGGTCTTGAACTCCTGACCTCATGATTCACCCGCCTCAGCCTCCCAAAGTGCTAGGATTATAGGCGTGAACCACCGCGCCTGGCCAACAAACACCTGTTCTTTATTATTATTATTACTATTTTTGGGAGCCAGAGTCTCACTCTGCTGCCTAGGGTGGAGTGCAGTGGCGTGATCTTGGTTCATTGCAACCTCTGCCTCCTGGATTCAAATGATTCTCTTTTCTCAGCCTCCCGAGTAGCTGGGATTACAGGCATCCACCTTCACACCGAGCTATTTTTTGTAGTGTTAGTAGAGATGGCATTTCACCATGTTGACCAGGCTGGTCTTGACTCCTGACCTCAGGTGATCTGCCTGCCTTGGCCTCCCAAAGTGCTAGGATTACAGGTGTGACCACTGCGCCCTGCCCCTTAATTATTAAGATAGAGAATTTAAAGACGTAGCTTTTTAGTTAGATTATTTCCTTATTTTTCCCTTCAGCACTTACATACTCTATTACTACTGCGTTTTCTGAAAATGTAATCAACAGTTGAATTTGGGGTAAAAATAAGGACTTTTGCTCTTCTTTAGGAACTATGATCTCATAGGTTGAATTAGACAGGATATCATTTAATGCAGTCTGAGACTCTTGGCAGAGAAGTAGATGAATAGAATTGCCTGCCTGAAGACAGAAGATAGAAAACACTCTGAGAGGATTCAAGCCTAAAACTCCAGGTACAAGTTTTTCATTATTTTACTCTACAAGCTGAAGGAGGGGAAATTTGGGATGAAATGGCTTCTGAAGGAAAGATATTCTAGTTGCACTGCGAAGGAAGGGCACGATATGGGGGAGCACCTGGAGCCCCGTTGTCTGTTCTAGAGAACCTGGTGTGTTTTCCACAGCGATTACTGGAGAAATTTCCTGAAAAGGAATTTTTTTCCCCTCTTGTAGCTGAATTTGAATCTCTAGGTGGAAGTGAGTTGTGAAGGTGCCACTCTTATCTGATGGAGGTATATGCATTGAGGCCAGCGTGTCTAGGTAATTAGAGACTTTTTTGTTTGAGACCTGAGCAGTACACATCCCTTCAACTGGGGAAGGCTTCACTTCACTGTGGACACCAGGTGGGTACCTGAGACCACAAAGAGCTCTACTCTGCCTCTTGCCCACTCCCTAGACCAGCTCTAATCACCACCTCCTGATTTCTTCTGCATGGTGTCTTCAGGTTCTTATCCTAGTGAAACTTGTAGGCTTGCAAATTCAATCTCTCCCCCCTCCATTCAACAGGTATGTATTGAGTGCCTTTGTGTATGCCATGTACTGTGCCACACTCAACAGTTTCAGCGATGAACAAAATAGACAAAATCCTGTAACTTACAAGGCATTTCATTTTCAAAGCCTATGCTTGATACTCTTTTTATGCTATGAATTTGTTCTACAGTATTTCTAAAAATGTGTGTATTATCAAATATTTAAAATCCACCAGAGGAATTTATCCTTTAAAAAGAGGTCACCAGGCCGGATGTGATTGGGAGCTGAGATGGGGTTATCTTTTGAGGCCAAGAGTTTGAGACCAACCTGGGCAACATAGAAAGACCCTTCCCCCATCTCTATAAAAAATACAACAATAAAAAATTAGCCAGGTGTGGTGATATGCATCTATAGTCCTAGCTACTTAGGAGGCTGAGGTGGGAGGATCACTTGGGCCCAGAAGTTTGAAGTTACAGTGAGCTATGTTCGTGCCACCACACTCCAGCCTCCAGGGGGACAGCAAGACTCTGTCTCTAACTAACTAACTAACTAACTAACTAACTAACTAACTAACTAAATGACAGCCTAGTAGAAGTAATTGATTTTTTAAATGAATAATCTTGCTTAAGTAATTTCATATATGTCCTGTGTTTTCATGTTTAGTTTTCTAAAGAGGTGAATCACCTTTTTTAAATATATGAAGAAAACTTCCACAGAGAAATACACATTCCAGATGGGTTTAATTATCCCTCATTTGGAATGTGCGAAGCTGAGGTTA
Source organism: Rhinopithecus roxellana (assembly GCF_007565055.1). Taxonomy (NCBI): domain Eukaryota; kingdom Metazoa; phylum Chordata; class Mammalia; order Primates; family Cercopithecidae; genus Rhinopithecus; species Rhinopithecus roxellana. The sequence goes on along the minus strand of NC_044549.1, from coordinate 117,797,769 downwards.
ATCATATTTCTCTACAAGTTACAGCTCCCTTCCGTTTTTTACCAGCCATGCAATGATAAAAGATAACCACTAGCAGGCGCTAAGAGCTTACTCCTTGGCCCAAACTTTGCTCTCAATGTGGGTTTTTGATGCTTGCCAGCAGTCACATCTGCCTCGTGATGTGCATTTGTGCTCTAACTGAATAGCATTTTAGTTTAACTATTTTTAGGTGTAAATGGTAGAAGAACAGTTAACCAAGACTTTTCCTTTGTTTAGTTCACACCTGGGTTTTAGGGCCTTACAGGCCCTAATCCCCTAATCCCCCCCTTCAAATACCTTTGAATAAGAATAAGATGAAGGAACGAACTTATGCTCAAGCCATAGAGCATATGACTTGTCTTACATTTTTTTTATAATGGAAAAAAACATTGGACTTAGGGATAGAAGGCCTGAAATCAGGTCTCAGCTATACTTTCCTAGTTCTGATATGTACTGTAGAAATGTGAAGCGATGGCATGGCAGAGTTTGCTGAGAAAAAATTAACTGAGAAAACCTTTGTCTGGATGGTCTGGGGACCAATCATTGACATTTATCTGGTGATTAGACATTTATCTGGTGATTATTAGGGTGATTAGACCTTGAGAGACTGACTCTTACAACTGAAAGGTACCTGAGATTGTGCAAACCCAGAATATCAGTTTAGTAAGTTGTGCTGCATGGGAAGTCAGGTCTTAATCACAAAGAGGGTTTGGGAGGAGAGACACAGCCAAGCAATGTAGATGTTTTTTTTTTTTTTTTTTTTTTTTTTTTTGAGACAGAGTTTGCTCTTGTTGCCCAGGCTGGAGTGCAATGGTGCGATCTTGGCTCACCGCCACCTCTGCCTCCTGGGTTCAAGCGATTCTCCTGCCTCAGCCTCCCGAGTAGCTGGGATTACAGGCATGCGCCACCATGCCTGCCTAATTTTGTATATATACATATATATTTGAGATGGAGTCTGCTCTTGTCGCCCAGGCTGGAGTGCAATGGCACGATCTCGGCTCACTGCAACCTCCACCTCCCAGGTTCAAGCGATTCTTCTGCCTCAGCCTCCTGAGTAGCTGGGACTACAGGCGCCTGCCAGCATGCCCGGCTAATTAATCTATCTATCTATCTATCATCTATCTATCTATCTATCTATCTATCTATCTATCTATCTATCTATCTATATTTTAGTAGAGACGGGGTTTCACCATGTTGGTCAGACTGATCTCAAACTCCTGACCTCGTGATCCGCCCGCCTTGGTCTCCCAAAGTGCTGGGATTACAGGCGTGAGCCACTGTGCCCGGCCCCAATGTGGATGATTTTAGCAAAAATCTCAGCTGAGATAGCTTGAGGGACTCCCCACCCTACAGAGCCTTGCTAATGGCACTGCATCCTCAGAGTCTGTGAGCCACAGACTCTGAAAATAGTCAAGGATTCCCATTGCGTCTCTCTGCCTCTTGGCCTCCAGTTCTCTTTGCTTCCACGGTTTCCTGCCTTCCTTTTGAAGGGACAAGCCCTCTCTTTACCTTGGGCAAATGAATTCAAACAGGTTACATCTTGTGGCCTCCTCAAGTGGCCTTTTGTACATCTATGCCGGAATGGATTAGACACTGGCTTTACAATTTCTTTCATTGGATAATGATAATAATAACCTAATTATTTAGCTTGTATCTCTACCAAAGGCAACTCCCATTTCCAATTGATCTATGCTGCCTATAAATCATTCTAACAGTGTCTAATGTGAATGAGTGTCCAGCAGTGCTGGGCACTATGCTGAGTACTTCGTATAAATTATCTCACTTGATCCTCACCTTACCCTAAGGGAGCATTTACTATCTCACTTTGTACATGAAGAACCTGAGAGTCACGTAGGTGAAGGGCCAGCTCAAGTGGTGAAGACAGAATGTGAACCTAGGAGGTCCCAGTCCAAGACACCAAAAAAAATCTGGTAATTTTTTTTTTTTTTAAACCATTTAGTGCCTGAGTTCTGAAATCTGGCTTTACAAACACTATGTGTATGTAACCTGTGGATGATCTGGGCATTATCGAATTCTGATTGGTTGAAGTTTCATGGTTCCAATGTCAAATTCTAATGGAGGCATAAGAGTGCAGATTTCATGAGGGCTTTTCCAGTAAGTTAATGTTGCTTGGGTTTTATGTTTTATGTTGTACTTAGCATAAAAGCCATTTTTAAAAAGTGTTATAAGGAAATATCTGAAAACATTCAGTCCATAGACCCTGGTGATAAAACGTCCCCCACACACAGTGGCTCACTCGGAACATACTCCTATGGAATAGTTTCCACAAATCAAACTCATATGAATATAGGGAGGATACATAAGAATGCAAAATCAGGCCAAGCGTGCTGGCTTACGCCTATAATCCCAGCACTTTGGGAGGCCAAGGCAGGTGGATTGCTTGGGCACAGGAGTTCAAGACCAGCCTGGGCAACATAGTGAGAACTTCTCTTTACTACTAATAAAAAAAAATTAGCTGGGCATGGTGACTCATGCCTGTAGTCTTAGCTACTCAGGAAGCTGAGGTGGGAGGATCATTTGAGTCCTGGGGTTCAAGGCTACGGTGAGCCATGATCACGCCATTGAACTGTACCCGGGGTGACACAGTGAGATCTTGTCTCAAAACAACAACAACAACGACAATGTTCTGAAGCATCACATTAGCCAGGGATTTCTGAACACTTATTTTGTACCAAATGTTACTTTAAGTTCTGCATCTGTATGATTAGGTTAGGTACAAAAGCAATCATGGTTTTTGCCATTATGTTTAATACTTTTGCACCAACCTAATAACTCACAGAATAATAAAAAAGCCTATGAGGTAAGTACAGTTTTCATCCTCATTTTACAAATGAGAAAAGGAGGCCAAGAATGATAAAGTCACTTTGTCCCACAGCCGGAAAGTAATGGAGCCAAGATTTGAACTTGGGCAGTTGACCTGCGTTCTTAGTCACCGTGCTTCCTGGGTGATTACTGTGACCCTTGTACTTGACACTCTGCTATCAATTACAAGAGCCATTTCTGTGTGCGCACTTGATTTCCTTGGGGTCTCCAGGGAAATGTAATTGTCTCCTCAAGTCCAGGCTTTCCTAGAAGACATGGTGATTGCACTGATAACCAGCGTTAGGGCTGGCTTTGGGAAAGCTCAGTACCTGTGATTTATGGTTCTATCTTAGATTTTAGAATGCTGAGCAGGAAGTTTTTGTGCTTGCTGAAATCCTCACACGTTTAAGTCTCATGATTGGTGAGGAGGCAGTGGTCCAAGGGAATGGATCCAAGGAAATAATAAGATAAGCCAAATGTTTCAAAGGGAGTGAAAACTGTTGAATGTAAATACAGCTCAAGGAGGACTTCCCTATCTGAATAAAAAGGTGCAGATAATGGGGCCTATTTGTATGCATGGTGGCTTAATGATGTTGATGGTGATGATGATAGCTTTCTACTATCAGAGTGCTCATTCTGGGCTAGGCAGTTTTCTCAGTGGGGTACAGATATTAATTTATTTACAGTGAGCCAGAGAAGTCCGCTGTAGCTTTTAATGCATCTGAAATGGGACACATGAACCCTTTAGGAATTTTTAGACTGATAATCAGGACAGTTTCCCAGAAATGGTTCATGAAAGGGATGAGATGGGCCCATGGTGTCTACCCCTTCCTAGCTGTGTGAACTTGGGCAACTTAACCTTCTCGTGCTGTTTCTCTATGGCTAGTGACTGTAATTTTGTTGTTGTTGTTGTTTACTTTTGAGACGGTGTCTCAGTCACCCAAGCTGGAGTGCAGTGGCTCAATCTTGGCTCACTGCAATCTCCTTCAAGTTATTCTCCTGCCTCAGCCTCCCAAATAGCTGGGATTACAGGCATGCACCACCATGCCCGGCTACTTTTTATATTTTTTGTAGAGATGGGGTTTCACCATGTTGGTCAGGCTGGTCTCGAACTCCTGACCTTAGGTGATCCGCCCACCTCGGCCTCCCAAAGTGCTGGGATTACAGGTGTGAGCCACCACGCCCGGCCTAGTATGTGTAATTGACAATTGTTCCTACCTTAAAGGCTGTTATGAGAATTAAATGAGCTAATGCATGTAAAATGCATCTGCATAATATATAACACAGCTCGATAAATGTGAGTTGCTATTGTTGCCACCATTACCATGGCCACGTTTGCCGTTGATGATGTTCAACCACTGAAAAGCATCGTTTTCTTTCTTCTAGTAACTGTGTGTACTGAATGCTTCGCATCTGTCCCTACGGCACTTTTCAGGCTGTCACAATCCTGGGTCGTCGGAGGACTGTACCGAGCGCCCTTGCAGTGCTCGCAGCAGGGAAGAAGGAGCGAGCAGGGAGGAACTGAGGAGGGTCGGAGCGGAAGGGAGACTCAGAGACTGAGAGGAGAGAGGGGCTTATAAGAAGAGAAACCAGTCGCAGCAAAACAGAACTCTCGACAAACGCACGCCCTCTTTGCGCTTTACGTTTCTTTGGACCTGGATGGAATTCTCTTACTTTGCATCGCGGGACTGCGCTGCGGACCGGGCGAGGCGGCCCAATGGCCCCCCTGGGGTTGCTCTGCTCCCCTTCACACTCCCCTCCCGGCCCCGCCCCGCGATTGGCCGGCGCGCCCCGGGGCTGCCGCCGATTGGTGTTCGCCGGCCGGAGCCGCGGGGCTTAAAGAGGGGGCGGGGGCGCGCTGCCCAGCAGCTCTGCTATCCCCGCCGTGAGCCCTTAGCCGCTGAGCTCGCAGCCTCCCGCGCCAACCTCCGCCTCCAGTGTCCCGCCTCGGGCCGTCGCCCTCCAGCGACTCGCGAGCGTGGGAGACGTACCTGGGCAGGCACTGTCCAGCCCGGACCCAGGCACAGCCGTGAGGGGCGAGGCACGGGGACGAACTGGCGCCCACCATGGTAGCCACGTGCCTGCAGGTGGTGGGCTTCGTCACGAGCTTCGTGGGCTGGATCGGCGTCATCGTGACCACCTCCACCAATGACTGGGTGGTGACCTGCGGCTACACCATCCCCACCTGTCGCAAGCTGGACGAGCTGGGCTCCAAGGGGCTGTGGGCCGACTGCGTCATGGCCACGGGGCTGTACCACTGCAAGCCCCTGGTGGACATCCTCATCCTGCCGGGTAAGGACACGAGCTTGGCGGCGGCTCCCCAATCCTTATCCTCTGGGTAAAGAGCGGGATATTAGACGGCGGTCACAGAGACATTTTGGGGGCTTAAAGACCTTTGGGTTCGTTTTTGACATCCCTAGTCCCACATTGTTGTAGAAGAATTAGGCAGCCCCGAACTTAACTTCTCTAGGCCTCAGTATTCTTATTTGGAATTTGGGGTAAAGTGGCATTGTGGCCGGTGGTAACACTGGCCGAGTCACCTTGAGAATGAACAAACCGGAATATATAATAGGAACTGAGTCCGTATTAATTACTGCGGCCCCAGCCCGCATCCTTCCACCGTCCGCTTCCCAAAGTGCTTCCCGCTCCCGCCCGGCCTTCCCCGGGGCGCCGAGCCTTCGCGTTAGATTCCGCCCGCAGAGGTGAGAAGGAGCGTGTAACACAAGCGGACAGGAGAATCGAACCGGCTTAGGCTGAGTTTTCCGGTCCTCATAGGATGGGCGAAGCGCCCCATTCAGGTTAGAGCCCTCCTAGCTCTGTCCGCCCAGCCGCTGAGCGATTCACGTCCAAGGCGCTCTGGGCTGCTTGGTTTGGGAAATGACAGGTTGATTCCCGCACGTGCCCAGGGCCATCTCCGCTGCCCCCGCCCCTGCTGTGGGCGCGTCCGACCGCGGGGCTGCGGTGACGCCGGCTCCCGCACCGCGCCGCTGGGTTGGATAGGGACGAGCAGGGGCTCCTCGGAGGGCGGACTCCACTGGGGAGACACGGAGCGCTCCGCCGAGGGTCGCTCGCCGCCACCCCGCCAGCGTGCCTCAGAGTGGAAAGGGGAGCTAAAAATTGACAGCCTAACGCGGGCCAGGGGCCACATCTTCACATGTGTCCTGTGGAAACGTTCTGGGCGACAGTCTCAATTCAGATTCAAACCACGAGCCAGCTGGGCAATGGCGAGGTCGGGGGCACCCCCTTGGTTTTCTGCTGGAATCTCTGTCCTGCCCCAAAGGCATGTCCTTGTCCCGGTCTCTACAAGGTGGGCTTCTGCCCCCCAGCCTTCGTGGATTGTGCTCACTTAAAGGATTTTCCCGGTTTCCTCAAGATGGGGAGAAACTTGTCCCTGAAGCCGCCAGTCAGATAAAAGACTCTGCTCGCCCCTTAAGCCTCCTCCAAGCACCCCCTATTTCCAGTCCTCGCAGTCGGAATCTGAATCCCTCCTTCCTCCTCGCTGCCTAGTCCTTGGCTCTTATCCCCACAAAGGCACATTTTATCTTGTTTTTTGTTGATTGTTCGTGAGTGAAGTTCTCCCACTACGTTTTAAATTCCTTGAAGATAGAGATGGCGTCCTGTTAATTCTCTTTGCTTCCTCTTCTGGACCTGGCATGGCCTCTGGCACACAATAGCTGTGGGCAGTGCTTGCCTGGCTTGCCTTACACTATCCTTTACTTCATTTTGAACTTTCAGAAGGCCAGAGGTCAACGAACCCAGATCTAGACTCAGCTTTGGCTAATGCTGGTGTTGGCAGGCCCAGGCCAGCCTCCGGGATCCAGGACTCACAATCTGGGTGACGGGGGACAAATTGCTAGCATCAGGGAACCACGGTTGTCTTCTTTTGAAAAAGTTAAAATCAGATCAACCACCCATCTTTCACGATTATTTGAGGATTAAATGAGATAAGAAATGTAATCTCTTTTGAGATAGTAGATGCTTCATGAATGGTAGCTGTAGTATTTTACTAAAAGCTGGGCATGGTATTTGTAGGGATCTTTGAAGCATAAAATTACCTTTGCTTCCTTCTCCTGAAATTAACTTTACTGAGCATTCAGTGCCAAGTGGTTTGTTTTCAGAGAACAAAGGCTGTCCTCCAGAGGGGAGTGCATATTGGGGGAGTGGGGGGCGGTGCTAGTCCTTCCTGCCTTCCCCCTCCGTCACACTTTGGGTGGAGGCAGTAACAGTCCTCAGTCCCCATCTTTTGGTGTCCGGACATGGCCTTGGCACTGTAGCATGTGGACAGCCAGTGCCGTGGATTTCAGAACCTGCATTGCCAGTTGACTGCCTCCTTTGTGTGGGTGCCGGCTCTCTACAAGCCGCAGGGGCAGATGGCTGGGTCAGGGGATGGGCCTCAGACTTCCTGGAGCTCCTTTCTGGAGATCTTCAAGTCAGTAGATACTTGACTGATTATCTTTAATTCTGAAGGAGCTGAGATGGGCAGTGCTGGAAGAGGGCCCTTGTGAAGTCCGAATTCTGGTAAAATGTACCTTGCTAAGAGACAGCGTTGAAATTAGGACTTTGCACGTGAGGGTCCTGGTGTGTGAGGCGGATGCCGGGCTAGTTTAGTTTCCTGGCTTTGCTATGAACTCTGCCTCACCCAGGCCACTAGTACTAGTTCCTTCTGAGCAAAAAAGGGAGAGTAATAAATGCGCCCCCCCCCCCCTTTTTTAAGAGGAGGGAGAGTTTTAATGAGAAACATTACATTTAAAAGTGAAACAAATTTGTCTATGAAATTCTCCCAGTGTCTTGTCAGAGTTATTCTAAATAAATATGACACATATTGTAATCTGTTTCTTAATAAAGTTTTTACTTGGCATTTTACTTGACAGGATAAAGTTCATGTAGTTTTTCTCTACACTTCTGTTTTTCAGTTCTCTTTTTTTTTTTTGAGGCGGAGTCTCGCTCTGTCGCCCGGGCTGGAGTGCAGTGGCTGGATCTCAGCTCACTGCAAGCTCCGCCTCCCGGGTTTACCGCCATTCTCCTGCCTCAGCCTCCGAGTAGCTGGGACTACAGGCGCCCGCCACCTTGCCCAGCTAGTTTTTTGTATTTTTTAGTAGAGACGGGGTTCCTTGATTCGCAATTGTTTCCATGATCTGTTGTGGGCACTGTGTTAACTCCATGAATACCAAGGCAGGTGTCTGCCATCCAGGAACCCTGAGGGCTGGAGAGATGCCTTTTAAGCAATGATGGACAGCTGGGGAAGGATGCCCAGGGTACTGTGGGGGAGGCAGATGGCACCCAACCATTTAGGGGCAGGATCCATGAGGACAGCCTCTGGGGAGACAGCAAAGAGAGGAAGCCTGAATTTTAGCTTAATCTGGGTTAGGGCCACAGCCAATGTGAATGAAAGCACATGGTTAGGAGAAAATCACCTAGGACACCTGGAGATGAAAGCACTGCACTGAGACGGACAAAGAGCACCAATGATAACAATTAACCTTTTTTGAGGATTTGGTATAGGCACCGTTTTAAGCACTGCATAAATTAACTAATGTAATCTTCAGTAGAATTCTGTTAGAGAGATGCAGGTACTATTACATTATTATCAATACTTTATTTATTTATTTATTTATTTATTTTGAGAAAGAGTCTCGTTCTGTCACCCAGGCTGGAGTGCAGTGGCTCTATCTCAGCTCACTGCAACCTCCACCTCCCAGGTTCAAGTGATTCTCCTGCCTCAGCCTCCCCGAGTAACTGGGACTACAGGCGTACACCACCACACCAGGCTAATTTTTGTATTTTTAGTAGAGATAGAGTTTTGCCATGTTGGCCAGGCTGGTCTTGAACTCCTGACCTCAGAGGATTCACCTGCCTTGGCTTCCCAAAGTGCTGGGATTGTAGGTGTGAGCCACCGTGCCTGGCCTATTGTTACTTTATAGATGTGGAAAATAAGACATCATGGTTAAGTAACTTGCCCAGGGTCAGACAAGTAGAGCTATCAATAGCAGACTGGAACCAATAGAGGCCCTCACAGAATGATTCTTGGGAGATTTGAGTTTTCATCTGAACTTTCTCATGGGGATGTAATAATGTAAATGGACTCTTGGCCCCTCCATCCCGGAAACTTGGCCAAGTGGCCTAAACCAGGGGTCCCCATTTAGTCTCTCCAGCCTCCTTTTTTCTTGCTGAGTTGTTTTAAAAGTTGAAAAGTGCTTAGTGACCTTGGACAATACTAGCACCTTCTAAGTCCTGGAATGGGCCAAGAGGGAGGAAGGGAGATGGTGCTGAATTCCCCTAAGGCAGGACTCAGGAAGCAAGAGAACCCCGTGGTCTAACCTTTCCCATCTGCTCTCTTGTTCCCAGGCTACGTGCAGGCCTGCCGTGCCCTGATGATTGCTGCCTCAGTCCTGGGTCTGCCAGCCATTTTACTGCTGCTGACTGTTCTTCCCTGCATCCGGATGGGCCATGAGCCCGGTGTGGCTAAGTACAGGCGGGCCCAGCTGGCTGGTGTTTTGCTCATTCTGCTGGGTAAGACAGCTTTCTCAATGGTACCCCACCTATGAGGGAGCCTGATGAATCTCAGATCTTGTGGTTGCTGCTTCTCAAGTTCAAGAGAAATGTGAAGGGAAGCCAAGTGAACCCAGTGGGGGATGGACCCCCACAATCTGTATCCCTTTGTATTTTATGGGCAGTTTACATAGAGGGCTAAGTAATGTCTCTGGGAGTCACTGAACATGAAGATAAGTTTAAAAAGAGAAAGAGAAAGAGGATTTTGAAGGTAGGAAATACCTAAGGGAAAGACCTGAAAGACGGAAGCCTTCCAGTCTTCACAGTGGAATCCTTTTTGAACACCTATGCCCAGGTCCCACAGCAGATCAATTGAATCAGAATTTTCTGGGCATCAGGCCAGGCAAAGATATTTTTTGAAAGCTTCCCAGGTGATGCTTATGTGCAGGCAAGACTGAGAAACTCAGTTAATAAAGAAGGAGGCCGAGGTGGGCGGATCACCTGAGGTTGGAAGTTCGAGACCAGCCTGGCCAACATGGTGAGACCCCATCTCTACTAAAAATACAAAAATTAGCCAGGTATAGTGGTGCATGCCTGTAATCCCAGCTACTCGATAAGGGGCTGAGGCAGAAGAATCATTTGAACCCAGGAGGCAGAGGTTGCGGTGAGCTTAGATCGCTCTACCGCATTCCAGCCTGGGTGACAGAGTGCAACTCCAAAAAAAAAAAAAAAAAAAAAAAAAAAAAAAAAAAAAAAGAAAGAAAAAAGTAAAGAGGAAGGCAAGAGAAAAGTCAGGAGTTGAGGGTGGTTAGACCACCAGGTGATGGCTCCATCCTTTAACTCAGCAAGCCTTCCTTGAGCATATGGGCCAGGCACCATGGTAGGTACTGGGGTCACTGGGGAAAATAGGCCATCTTTGCTTTGAGTGTACTTGAACACCTCAATAGAATATGGTATGTATTCATGTAGAAAAGGTATACAGGCTGTGCATACACATAGGAAGACACCTAACCCGGACTGGATGAGTTTCCAGAGCAGAAGAACCCAGCAATAAGCCCTGAGACTTGAAGAGAAGGTGGGCTGGTCATGAATTGAGGGGAGGGACAGTCCAGGGACAGGAAACGGCCTGTGCTCATTTGGTTTTGCTGATTATACCTGCACATAGAGGGCTTCATTTAACAACCTGTGGAGGGTCCTTCTAGCTCTATTCTCGTCAGTGATTTCATTTCTCTCCATTTTTATCCCCTCAGATGCTAGTTTTATCAGCACATTCTAAATCCTAATAGACGATATGAATTTTAAGAACAACAACTCTTGTTGCAAAGTGCACGTATCAGTGAGAAGAAATTAGACTGGGTATGGGTTAGATATAAAATCATGTTCTTCTGAAACAAGGAGTTCATACCCCCAGATTGGCATAGCAGATGATGAATTTGAGGGGTAAGAATAGGCATCAGGATTCTGTGTGGGTTGACGCCACTTAGTGGTGGGTACCTCCCATCTGGAGGCCTCACACTCACAATGACACCAGTAAGGTGAGGGGACATGGAGGGGGGCACCATTTTCCAGGATTGCAAAGGGACGGAGGTTTGCAGGTTCTTGTGAAGCCACAGGTGTATGTGTGTGTGTGTGTGTGTTTATGTGTTAACAGGAGTGAAAAGACCACTGTAATTTCCAGAGAAAAATCTGAATGTGGAAATTTTGGTTCCAGCCACAAAGAATTTGTGTGCCAGTATCACACGGAACACACATCAGCATCCGGTGCTTTATCTGACTTACAGGGGCCCCCTCTTGCCCTGCTCTATGGAGGTCAGATCTGTGTGTCCAACTCCCTTTCCAACAGGAAAGTCAAAGCTCCACAAGTAAACTGGGTTTGCAGCATCCAGGTGAAACCCTTCTCCTAGACACTTGCTGTTTGTTACTTTCCTCACATTCTCACAGAAGTCCCAGAAGGTTCTCCTGGGCTCTGAGGATGGCAGAGCCAAAAGATGGGTCCGTTGTATTGGGTGCTCATGTTTAGAAATTCTGGCCTTCCGTATGAGTGTCACAGGTATCCGCAAGTAAGAGAACACACTAAAACAAACACACAAACCCTGGAAAAATAGAGGGATAAAAGCAAAGTATACATAGATAGCTTTAAAAAAAACTACCCTAAAAGCAGCCGGTAGTTTGAAACTTCCTAGCTGAATTTGTTTTTCTTTGTCTCCTAAAAGTGGGTTAATGTAGATAGTCAGAATCACAGAGGAAGAAATGAGGTGGGACTGGGGAGTGGGTGAGTGCCTCAGTCCTTGTTTGCCTGTCTGGAGTGAAACTATGGGGGAGGCAGGACATTGAGGGATCTGACCCCACCCAAGGAGGCTGCCCGTTTCCGGACACTCACTGGAGTCCCCTCATTGCACTTTTATGGCCTTGCATTTCCGATATTGTCTGCCTGCTTTGCTCCTATCAGGATTTATTTCTCAGTGGGTCACCACTGCCTTTGGGTTGGATGTTGTTTTCACTGGAACGAGCTAGCTCTGGAAATGTAAAGCTCATTGTCTCAGGCGTGGCACCTGCTGATCTCCTCTAGGTCTTCTCACCACGGAGCCCCAAGTGCCTTGTTTCCCCTGTTGGCAGTGGTGGGAGGAGCACGGGGAGTGAAGGCTCCCTTTGTGTTCCTCTGGACTGTTTTCTGCCACTCCCTCAGAGAAGCCAGCACTAGGCCTGGGCAGGGTCCTCAGGGTCACTGAATGGGGCTGGGCGAAAACCTCATTCGACTAAAGAAGATGAGGCATCCCCTGGCGTTCAGGGGCCTGGGAACTGGACACAGTATCACAGCTAGTCCTGGTATGGGAACTGTGAACACTGCTAATTAAAATCTGTTTTTTCTGACACTTGAAAATCTGTCATTATTTTTGTGAAACCTTAAAAAAATTATGTGTGTTGTACAGCGTTATCTTCTCAGCAGTTACATTTAATGGTGTGAGGATTTGGTTCCTGCTGTGGAGGAAGAAATAGGAGCCAGTTGTTTCTAAAGCCAGATGAGTAGCGCAGGAGCAGCAGGCTCTCAGATCTGTGGTGGATTTGAGGCCAATCTGTTTGTGGCTTTTCAAGAGTTCCTGCCAAGGCAGGAGGTGCCTATGCCCTGAATTGTTTGATCTTATCAGTTGGAATCAGATCCAACTGTGCTGAATCTGGAATCTACTACTTTCTGGCTGTGTGAACTAGGGCAGTTCCTTAATGTCTCTGGTCCCTTCCATAAAATGGGAACAATAACGCCTGCTTCTCAAGTTAGTAAAAACAGTGAAGTGATGTGTGAAAATTATTTAGCATAGGATCTGGCACATAGTAAGTGCTCAATAAATGGTTGCTATTATTTTTGTTATTGTTGGTTAGCTGGTTAAAAAAATACCCAGAGAGCAGCTGGGTATTCTTCCAATCATGTCTAATTTCCTTATTTTTATTTTTTTGTTTTTTGAGATGGAGCTTTGCTCTGTTGCTCAGGCTAGAGTACAGTGGCACAATCTTGGCTCACTGCAACTTCTGCCACGCGGGTTCAAGCGATTCTCCTGCCTCAGGCTCCTGACTAGCTGGGATTACTGGCATGTGCCACCATGCCTGGCTAATTTTTGTATTTTTTGTAGAGATGGAGTTTCACCATATTGGGCAGGCTGCTCTCAAACTCCTGAGCTGTAAGCCACCGCACCCGGCCAAGAAGGTCTTTAAGAACATTTTTATTGTGGAAAATATCAGACCTATGTAAAATTAGAGGAATAGTATAATAAACCCCCGTGAACCCAACCTCCTCAACAGTGATCAACTTATGACTATAATACATGCTTCATCTTTCCACTTCTCCATTTCTTCCAGTCTTTAGATTTTTTAAAGGAAATCTTAGCATATCAAGGAAGTATTTTTTGTTTTTGTTTTTGCTATTACTAATGTAAGAAGTCAAATAATTTAAATGACTTTAATGAAAATTTTGCTTTGTGTTAGAAATTGTTCTTTGGAAAGTTCTTTCAGGGTTGGGCGTGGTGACTCACACCTGTAATCCCAGCATTTTGGGAGGCTGAGGTGGGTGGATCACCTGAGGTCAGGAGTTCGAAACCAGCCTGACAACATGGAGAAACGCTGTCTCTACTTAAAATATAAAATTAGCTGGGCATGGTGGCACACGCCTGCATTCCCAGCCAGTCGGGAGGCTGAGGCAGGAGAATTACCTGAACCCAGGAGGCAGAGGTTGCAGTGAGCTGAGATTGCATCATTGCACTCCAGCCTGGGCAACAAGAGTGAAACTCCGTCTCAAAAAACAGAAAACAAAAAAACCAACCAAAAAACACAAAATACAAAAATTAGCCAGGTATGGCAGGTGCCTGTAATCCCAGCTACTTGGGAGGCTGAGGCACAAGAATTGCTTGAACCCACGTGGTGGAGTTTGTAGTGAGCTGAGATCATGCCACTGCACTCCAGCCTGGGCAACAGAGTGAGACCGTCTCAAAAAAAAAAAAAAAAAAAAAAGGCCTTTCAGTGGAAAGTGACAAAGCTTGAGAAAAGGTTCATTGGGGCTAGGCGTGGTATTTCACGCCTGTAATCTAGCACTTTGGAAGGGCAACATGGGCAGATTGCTTGAGCCCAGGAGTTCGAGACCAGCCTGGCCAACATGGCAAAACCCCATCTCTACTAAAAATACAAAAGTTAGGCCAGCCTGGTGGTATGCACCTGTGATCCAGCTACTCAGGAGGCTGAGGATCGATGCTCAGGAGAACGAGGCTGCAGTGAGTTGAGATTGCACCACTGCCCTCCAGCCTGGGTGACAGAGACCCTATCTAAAAAAAAAAAGAAAAAAAAAAGTAGGTTTATTGGAAGGAGGAAGAAATGTCAGTGCCCACTGATCTTGTCTTTCTCTGTCTCTTTGTCTGTCTGTCTGTCTGTCTCTCAGTTGTTACCTCCAAAGTCAAACACACCTGTATTGATTTTTTTTTAACTTTGTTTGTTTAACTCCATGTATTACCATGTGTCATCTCATCTCTAAAGAGATTAAAAGCCACACTTACATTTCCTTGCTTTAAAATGGACTTCTCAAATATTCTCCGTTTGGTCATGTCACCATCATTCTTAGTTTTTAACAAGGCATATCTTATCAATTAAATAATGTATTGTATTGCATTATTTGAAACTTGTTCTCAAAAGAGGCAAACAATTTTATTCTTTGAAGAGCAAGGAATCCTACTTAGGAGAGGACCAGGTTTAGATATATCTGTCTTTACATAGTGAAGCTTTCTTCTCCCTTCCCTTTCTCTCTCCTTCTCTTCCTCCTTCTCCTCCTTCTCATTTTTAGCTAAGAATATGCCTCAGTTTTACTTTCTGTTCTCCAACAACAAATGGTACCCCCCCACCTTGTGTAGTTAACTATTGCATCTTCTGAAGGCAGAAGAGGAGAAAGACTGAAAAATCTGAGTGCTAAAATTACTGTCTTGTTTTTAGAGACTTAATTTAAAAATACATTCTGATGATGTAAAAAGAAAAAGAACAAAAATTTCCTTTGTCTTTCTTCAATTTTCTTGACCTTACAGGTAACTGACTTTTTAGAAAAACATTTTCTTTATTTTTCCCAAATGACAGAGAGAACCATTCCAAACTCATCTTTTTGGGTTTGCAAATAAAAATAAATCTATCAGACCTTCTATGTCTTTAAGAAAGGCAATTTTTTTGGCCAGTTCTATTACTATTTCACATGTTTTTAAGTTAAGTAATGATTTGACTCGCGTTTTTAACTTTACTGGACAAAACATATCCCTTTCTTCCTTGAAACCATTGCTGAAATTGAGTAAATTCTCCTTTTTTAGTTTTTAAACATTTTTCATTTTGAGTTCAATTGAAGGTCACTGTTTTCAGTGAGCCTCTCATTTCCTTTCATGTTGTGTGGTAGTCTGTCATTTTTTAGTGGTTTTGATGTGATTCATCTTTGAGAGCCACAGGAATTCCACCCAGGGTTCATTTGTCTCCTAGGAAGTAAAGAGCCTGCTGGCACTCATTTGCCTTGTTTTGTGTGAATTATAAGAGAAGGAAATCTTTAATTAGAGGTCAATGATGAGCTTGCGACTTTAGGTGTGTTAAACTCACAATAAGATTTTATGTCTTTGGACCTCAGTTTTGGTGTGTATGAAGTGAAAGGTGGAATTGAAATGAGACTACTTCTCATCCATCCATCCATTCGTTCCCCCGTTCACTCATCCATCCCTATGGAGGTTCATTGTATGAAATGTTTAGACCTTTTTCTGATTTTTCCCTTTTTCTAATGATTTATATTGGAATAAAACCTAACAAAATCCCTAAAATACTCAAAACCAAGACTGATGGTTACTTTTGGGATATTGAGCCTACTTATTTCCCTGTGTGAAGATAATCTTGTTTTATTATTTGCTTAAGGGAATAATTAAATGAATTTAGAGGCAGTTTCTTGTCTTATTCTATAAAATCTAAACTAAACCTGAACGTTACGTTTACATTGGATGTGGGGAATGCTTTCCTGCACGTGTGTGCACATGTGCTGTATGTGTAAATACAGTATAGTTGAAAAATATAAAACTTGATTTGAACCCTGAGTTGTTTTGAGACCAGTTAATTGTTTATAGGAAAGATCAGTTAGCTTGAATCATATCAGTTGTTTGGGAATTAGAACTTTTTTCCCTACAGAATTCAGCTTTTCACTCCCCTTCTTTTTCTTCTAAACAAGTGTTTGGAAGCCCTTGCTAGGTTGCTGTTTTTGCCCGCAGCAAAATGAATGCCCACTTTTGAGGTTTGGGGCTGTGTAAGTAGATTGTGCATGCTATGGAAAATCTACGGTAGTTCTCTCTGGTTGAAACCCTCCAAAAGAGGATTTTAGTCCCCTGTTCTGACAGAGAAAAAGGTTTTTCTCTGTGTCTTGCTGAAAGTAGAGACTCTGATAATAGCCAAGCAATTCTCCAAGAGTGCCTGATTTGGAATCCATGTCAGAGAAGAGAAAGAAAAAGACTTTCCCTTGCATCTGAGGTTTGCAAAGTCCTGAGCTAGAAAGGGAGGTTTCAGGTACACATTGCTCTTCTTGAACATTCTAGTCACAGAAGGAAAATACATCTTCTCATGGTATCTCATATGAAAATATTACAGAAGCTGGCATGACTGTGCTTATTACTTTTTAAGAAAAAGGAAACATTAGCATATGGATAGATTGTAGCTGCTTTTTTTTTTTTTTTTTTTTTTTTTTTTTTTTAAACACAGAATCTTGCCCTGTTGCCCAGGCTGGAGTGCAGTGCTGAGATCTCCACTCACTGCATGCAACCTCTGCCTTCCGGGTTCAAGCAATTCTCCCTGCCTCAGCCTCCTAAGTAGCTGGGATTACAGTTGCCCACCATCCATGCCTGGCTGATTTTTGTATTTTTTAGTAGAGATGGGGTTTTGCCATGTTGGCCAGGCTGGTCTTGAACTCCTGACCTCAGGTGATCCGCCCACCTTGGCCTCCCAAAGTGCTGGGATTACAGGTGTGAGCCACCATGCCTGGCCAATTTTAGCTTCTTAGATAATCTATAAATAATTAATGGAGTGAATTTGGGCTGTTAGAAAGCCAATCTGGGCAATTCATAGCTTTTCAAATTAACTCTCTTCCTTCTGATTTCCTCTTGAGATCTATGCTTTTTAAGGATAGAGATCATATATTTTTATGTGTATCTATACCCAGCTTGTAGTAGTGGTTTAATCTATTGCCAATAAGAATCTACGTTACAAGCAACACAAATGCAATGAGACTGTTTAAAAGGTGTTTCAAAATGGGTAAGACCAATCCTTTTTTCCATTTAGAACTAATATACAAGGCTGTTAGATTTGATTGCTTATGTTAAATTATATTTCTTCTCTGCGGGCATAGAGAGTAAGTTAGAAAATCACTCACCGTGAGTAGAAATCAGAAAAAAGCTTGCTGAGTTTAATGTGATAAGGGTATCCTTGGTGGCAAACGTCACACTGGCAGTGCAGTATTCTTTCTTAATTTGTTGATGGAAACCTCATTGTTATTATTATCATTGTTATTATTTTTCTGTCTGCCAACTTTAATGTGTCATCTCAACTTAAAGAGGTTTGGAGTTACTTTGTCTAGAGCTGTGTTGTTCAGTACAGTAGCCACTAGCTACATGTGGCCATTTACATTAAAATTAGTGAAAATTCAAAATTCAGTTCTTCATCTCAGTAGTCTCATGACAAATGATCAATGGTCCCACATAACTTGTGGCTACTCCATTTGACAGTGCTGGTCTAGAGATTTGAAAAAAATATAAAAAAGTCTTTATAGCCTCTTGCCTGCCCATGTTTTGTTACTTTGCTTATAAAGAGGTGAAAAACTACATGATGTATAAGCTGTTTCTTATTTTACTCTATAAAATCAAAACCAAAATGAAGATTAGATTGATTGGTGCAAAACCAAAAGTAAAGTTCTACCATTTTGACCCCTGAATGGGTGAGTTTTTCTACTCCAAGGACTATTCATTTGTGTGTTGGGATTTTGTGATTGTGAACAGCGTAACACAAACTTGAACCTTTATCTGGTACTCCATTTTCATCTAGCAACATTCACCACAACAGAGAAATTTCATACCTTCTCCAGATCTTTGTAATGTGAATTGACCAAACTGAGAAAATAGAGTGGAAAATTGAGGTGGCTGCCATCTCGTTTCTCATTTTTGAATAGCTCAGATAATTCAGCCATTCAACTGGTCTACATTGAGCACATACTATTTGCCTCGTACCAAGGTAGACATAAGTAAGACATGGACCCTACCTTCAAGGAACTCAGAGAGCTTACAATGACACATAGATATGTAAAGTGATAATTATAATATAATTAGGTAAGTATATTAATTTTAGAATTATAACTAGATATGAAGTGTTGATATACAAGTAAATACAAATAAATATTTTTTGGACTTAAATGGTTTATTTCTAGGTCTTTACATTGGAATTATTTTGTTTCTGCCACCTGCTGAAAAAAATAAGGACCCAACAGTCAGCTTCTTCTACAGATGCCAACTGCTACATATTGGTTCAGTGTTGAGGGAGCAGAGCCATGTGTATGGAGCTTTTTGGAGCTGGTTGGAAGCCACAAGTGTGTGTATGTGGAGTGAGTGGGCCTGCCCACGTGCTTGGTGTGTGATGGGTGCGCCCAGTCACGGCCTCTCCATGTCTCTCCAGCTCTCTGCGCCATTGTTGCCACCATCTGGTTCCCTGTGTGCGCCCACCGTGAGACCACCATCGTGAGCTTTGGCTACTCCCTGTATGCAGGCTGGATTGGTGCTGTGCTGTGCCTCGTGGGTGGCTGTGTCATCCTCTGCTGCGCTGGAGATGCCCAGGCCTTTGGTGAAAACCGTTTCTACTACTCTTCGGGCTCTAGCTCCCCGACGCATGCCAAGAGTGCCCATGTATAAGAGGGCTGCCCGGCTGCCCACAGAGGTGCTGTAGATGCTGGGCTCAGGGCCCTAGGTTTGCTAGTCACAGTGTGGGGGAAGCCCACTCCTTTGCCAGGCTTTAAAGCCAAAGGTCTAGAAAAGCATCCTGTCTGGCATTTTGTAGTCTTAACTTCTCTCCCTTTCCCCCATCTTTTGGTTGCCTTTAAAGAAATCTCTAGCTCAGATAATGCCCGTACATTTTTTCTCATGGCATTGCCAAATATTAGCTCTTTTCTTGGGCATTCCTTTGCTGTTTATTAAAAAATATATTATATATATTTTGTTTCTTTTAATTTCAAATGTTTTGCAAACATCACTGAGTTAGGTGGGGGTGGGGAAGAGAAATACAAGACTTTTTTTTTTTTTTAAATAGGGCCTCACTCTGTTACTCAGGCTGGAGTGCCGTGGTGTGATCTCGGCTCACTGTAGCCTCAACCTCCCAGGCTCAAGTGATCCTCCTGCCTCAGCCTCCCAAGTAGCTGGGACTACAGGTGTCCACCACTACACTCAGCTAATTTTTAAGGTTTTTGTAGAGATGAGGGCTCACTGTGTTGCCCAGGTTGATCTAGAACTCCTGGACTCAAAGTATCTTCCCGCCTCGGCCTCCCAAAGTGTTGGGATTATAGGAGTGAGTCACCGCACCGGCCAAGACACTTTTCAAACTGATACAGCTGACAATGGGAGCCTCATAAAGATGGCTTTTGTTTCTTCCCTTCAAGGTCATTTACTTGTATGAGACAGAAAAAGATAGCAATAGGGACATGGGATGCGGGAGGGAGGGGAATAGTGGAACTTTCTTTCCATGGGAAACTTTCCCTTTTGTAAGCTGAGGGCCAAGGGTAGGGATATTTTTTAGTTTGTGATTTTACATTTATCTGTACATACTTTTTCAAGATTGATCGTTTTTATAACCATGATTTCCTGAAATTCTCAATTCATCAATATGAAGGAAATGAACCACATAGACTTTATGCAATAAATAACAGTGCAAGTGAGTATAACTTTAACTGATGTTCCACAAAACATTTTTGATTTCAGGTTTGTATGATGTAGTTTTTAATCCTACGTTTTCATATGCTTCAAACTAACACATTTTTAAAGCTTTCCCCCACTTTTCTCTCTATTTGCATTGTTAGCCATTTTGAAGTGATGTTGTTTAACATAAATTGTACTGTTGAATTTGGCTTTACGGGTGTAAACACTGATGGTATATATCAGTATCTGAGACCCCAAACTCTCCAAATACTGATGGTGCATTTTATTCTTTAAGTGAAATCTGTGCAATAAAATAACAGACTGTCTGCAAAACTGGCCTTCGATCTTCTGTTGTATCCAGAGGTATCATTATTGATTAAAAAAAAAGATCTCATTAATCTCTACTGGTAATTTATAGGTATTCAGTGATTTCAAAAACAAGTAATTCTGCATTGCCTTGAATAATTGAAAAGTTATATTTTATTCACTGTATCGTGGTAATTTGTGGTCATGAAAGCATAACCTCCGTGCTCTCTAGGTTTCTGAAGTGGGATGACTTTAAGGCATCTTTAATCATCGATCAGTGGGCAGCAATCAGAAACAAAGTTCTCAGCATTATGCAGTTAATGTCCTTCATCTACTTTGAACACTTAGTAAAGGAATTGATTGGCTAGGTATCAAAGGAGAATTAAAGAAACCTATTTTATTGGATCTTTAAGTAATGATATCTAAATACATTTTGTTCAAACATACATATGTAGCTGTTTGGACATTTTGGACAAAGACACATTGAGTTGATTTTTATTTGTTTTCTGTTCCAGAAACTCTGTCAAGTTACGGGCCTGGTTTAAGAAAACACATTACAATCTATTTTGGCAGACTTCTTCCAAATAAAATACTAATTTCATTAGCTGATAGTATAATAATTGGCAAACATTTCCTCTTTGGAAATACCAACTTGGGCTAGCCATTTTGCAGAAATTTGTGTAGTTTTGATTATAACCTGTTGGAAAGTATTTCTAAATTACTTATACATAAAAGATAATCTTTTTTTGTTTGTTTTTTTGAGAAGAAGTCTCCCTCTGTTGCCCAGGCTGGAGAGCAGTGGTGCGATCTCACCTCGCTGCAACCTCCGCCCCTTGCCCCCCGGGTTCAAGCGATTCTTGTGCCTCAGCCTCCCAAGTAGCTGGGACTGCAGGTATGTGCCATCACACCTGGCTAATTTTTGTATTTTTAGTGGAGACAGGGTTTTGCCATGTTGGCTGGGCTGGTCTGGAACTCCTGGCCTCAAGTGATCCTCCTGCATCAACCTCCCAAAGTGCTGGAATTACAGGTGTGAGCTACCGTGCCTGGCCATCGAAGACAATTTTTATGTTAACTAAAATATTTGCTTAGCTATAATATAGCTTTTGTAAGGATAAAAGTCATGTGACTACATTGGAGGACCCTCCCTACCTCATTAAAACTTGTCATTATGAACCAGAAGGGAACAAAAAGCATTTGAGGGCGTGGACGAGGACACTTCAGACCCCATGATCCCTTTCCTCACAACCGCCAGCTTGTGTCAGAAGTGTCATTAAGTGGGACTCCTCTCTTATGGATGTATTGACTCGCCTGCTTCTTCCCTGAGCTGCTGCTTGCTTTCTCTCATAAGGGGGCTGCTTTTCCCTTCAGTGTAAGAAGAGAGACTCCCAAATCTCTCCTAGCTGACCATTCCCTGACTAATGAGGGAATCCCAGTTTGGAGGTCGTAACTCTAGTGTTAGGTTTAGTATCAGTATGATGGAGGAGAAGTTGATGTGCCTCTAGAACAGTACTGTCCACTAGGAATACAATGTGAGCCATGTATGTAATTTAAAATTTTCTAGTAGCCACATTTCAAAAGCTAAAAATAGACAAGGGAAATTAATGTATTTTATTTGATCCAGTACATCCAAAATATTATCATTTCAATATGTAATCAATTGATGAGATATTTCACACCCTTGTTTTTGTATTGTCTTTGGATTCCAGCATGTATTTTACACTTGCAGCACGTCTCCATTTACACCAGCCACATTTCAAGTGTTCAGTAGCCACTTGTGGCTGGAGGCTTTTGGATTGGATAGCACAACTGTGGAACAACAGGTTCTGTCTCAGTAACCATCAAGAGGATCAGTCTTCATTATCTTATCTGCTCTCATTAGAGTCCCCTGAGAACTTGGCAATTATAATTTATTGAAGAATTATAATAAATCTTCACCTAGGTGAAGGCAATGGCCCCCAATCACGTGTAAAATGGCAGGCTTAAAGTACTCTAAGTAACAGGGCAAAGGGAATTCACACTATTGAGACCTGTATGTGTTAGAAACTTCATACATTTCATCCTCCCCATGGTCCCCATTTTATAGATGAGAAAAATAGCATGTGGAGAGTTTAGGTTGTCAAGATCATATAGCCACTATATAAATGAAAAGGGATTTAAGACTATGTAACTCTAAAGCCCGAATTGTCCAATTTAAGAATCACGGCTAGGGCCGGGCGCAGTGGCCCATGCCTGGAATCCTAGCACTTTGGGAGGCTGAGGGGGGCAGATTGCCTGAGCTCAGTGGTTCAAGACCAGCCTGGGCAATATGGTGAAACCCTGTCTATACTAAAGTACAAAAGAAATTAGCTGGGTGTGGCAACTTGCATCTGTAGTCCCGGCTACTTGGGAGGCTAAGGCAGAAGAATCGCTTGAACCTGGGAGGCGAGATCACGCCACTGTACTCCAGCTTGGGCGACAGAGCGAGACTCCGTTTCTCCAAAAAAAAAAAAAAAAAAAAAAAAAAAAAAAAGGAATCACAGCTAGAGATTCACCCTCTTCATTAGGGTGGGGAGCCAAGAATCTGCATTGTTGTTGTGTACCCTCAGTGATTCTCATAAAGTGGGCCCCACACTACACTTTGAGAAACAGCAAACAAAAGGACTTCTTTCTCAAGCCTTTCTGTAAGTGCAACTCCATGTCCTCCCTGGTCTCCTGTTTGATGGTCATTGGAGATGAGATGATTTTGAGAACCACACCATGCTTTACTCTCTCTTTTTAGCCGGTTCTGAAGAGACCACATGCAGGGGATTTTTGGTTTGAAAATGAAACAGTCCGGCTCATGCTTTCCAAGAATTTGATAGAAACCAAATTAGAGAGAAAAGAATGTTTCAAGGCAATCTCTGGATCTAGGGATGTTAGTTACAATGACAGTAATAAAAAAGAGAAGATTGTGTGCTTCAAGAATACAAGTTACATATTTGTGCTGAATTGGTTTGGGTTAACAATAGAACAAGGTTTGGTTGTATCTTGCCCTGCTTTTTTTTTTTTTTTTTTTAATTAAAAAGAAATCTGCATGTCAGTGTTTCTCTATACAATGTACACAATGTGAACTGCAACATCTTAAATGTTTGGCAGGACATTCATGCTCATGACATCACATGCTGAGAGGACAGGGAGGCCACTGTGGGGCTGGCCTCGAAGAGAGGCAGCATCAGTGCTACCATTGAGATGTCCCCACAAAAGAGTGTGTGACAGCCAGATGTGCAGCTTAATGGAGACTGAACCAGGATTGTGGGTGGAACATTGGCACATGCTGCTTATGGCTTGAATAGCAGCTCTTGAGGAATCTATATTTCTCTACCTCATGCAGAATCTTAGAGCTCTGGCTTTGTGGCCCTGTGGCTGGGGGAGGGAGTGGAGATGGAGGAACTTGTCACTGCTCCATGCCCCATTGTTGAAATGGAAAATGTGGAAATGTTAAGCCGTTTCTAGAGGATTGTGGAAGGTAAGAATTGCTTCCAAATACAAAAGATCACCTGATCCTCACAGTTGGAGGCTTTCTTGAATAAAAATGGTTTTATCTTTATATCTCTTATGTTGAATTCTATAGCTATGCTTTTCAAACTGTAGTGTTGATACAGATCACTTGGGGATCTTGTTAAAATGCAGATTCTAATTCAGCAAGTGTGTGATAGGGCCTGAGGTTTGGCATTTCTGACCAGCTCTCAGGGGATGCTGACGCCGATGGTCCCAGACTCACACCCTGGGTAAACAGACTCTGGAGTCTACCTCCTGCGGAAGCACAGATCAGTTTTGTGCATAGACATCGTGAGTGGTGCCTGTTTTTGTAGAAGACACTGGGAGTGGTTCTTTGCCCTTTTGAAGGGTAGAATCATTCTTTTGGTTTCAAGGTTTTGTTCCTTATTTAAATATAAACACTCCGTGATACGCTTGAGCTAAGTACTGACTCATGAAAGCTGATTGTCACATTTTCAGGAAGTTTGCAAGCCAGTTGATGTCATGTTAGGAGCTTGATAGCAGCCATGGTAGGAGAGTCATTCCACAGAAATCACCAAACACTGCAAATCATGCATTTCTGCCCCAGCTCCAGCTTCCGGTCAGTTGCTGAAAATTTACCAAGCCACCACTGCTTAGCTCTTGGAGAACCACACATTAAGCTGTATCAGACCTTGTCACTGTAATTGGGAAAGGCTCTATCCCTCCCCTCCCTGAGAAGAAGTTTCAATGAGGGAAGGTGGGTAGAGCTGGGAGTACATGGGGTGACTGCAGGAAAAGAGATGTACCAGCTGCAGTCTCTTGGGGCTGTGTGTGCACTGGTCTCCTTGTTTGTCCTGAGTCTGAGGGTCTTGGTGGCCTGGTAGAGAAAGGGCTGCTTCCTCACCTGTTAATCTGGTTCCTAGGCTTGGAGAGTGGTCGATAAAACCGGCTTGTATATCAAATACCATGGCTACCAGGTTGGTGCATAAGGCCATCCTATCCTCTTTGAACTCATATACTTGGGGCGTCACTAATCTGGATTCTAGAAGTTTCCTGGCAGATTTAGTTTTGAAAGGTCACATTTTTTTCTGATTGTAATAGTAATAATAATACAATGACTCATGTTTATTGAAAGCTTATTCTTTGCCAGACACAGTCCTAGTATTTTATATATACTGACAAATTTAATCTCACAACAACCCTTATGAATTAGGGGCTATTGATATTTTCATTTTACAGATAAGGAAATTAAGATAAAGAGGTGTTTTCAAACTGGCTTAAATCACACAACTATCAAGTAATGTATATTTATTATAGAAAATTTGAACACTGTGGAAAAATACAAAATTAAATAAAAAATCACCCATCATTTCATCATTAATTTCTTTTCTATATATGTTTAGCCATCATTTTATTTTAAAACAAAAGCTCTAACATATTCTACGTATAAATTTGTTCCTGCTTTAAAAAAGTACATACATTTTCTTATATCATTAAGTGGCTTTTCTATGAAAAGATCTTTAATATCTGCATAATATTCCATTGTTTGGAAGTACCATAATCTACTCAATGAATTCCTAAGAATATCTTAGTTGTTTTGGCTTCTTTTCAATTTCTTCTAAGTAATTTTGCCATGAACATCCTTACAGGCAAATTTTTGCACATATACATGATGATCTTTTTAAAGATAAATTCCTAGAAAGAAGTTGCTGGATCGTATATTCCAAGTAGTGTTTTAAAAAACAGGTTTCTTTTTTTCTTTTTGGTAGGAGGGTGCCTAGTTTCTCCAGCACTAATAATAGAATGCAGCATATCAATTTAATATGCTGTTCTTTTAAAAGTATTTGAAATATTTATTTTTTTCAGTTTATTGATGTGGAGTTATATAAGCAAATACTTTTAATAAATGGTGAATTCAAACATTTCAAAAGTATTCATGATGGCAGAAAATGTGCGCAAATGGGATGTGGGGGACTGAAGTTCTGCCTGCCCTATATTATAGTCCTGCTTTAGCTGACCAGTGTCCACAGGGAATGGAATGTTTGTCTTCAGGAGACTTTGTGTATGGGACACTCTGATTCCAATAGCCCCTGGTTAGGGTGGGAAGCTCCGGGAGAATTGGAGGCTGAACCATTATTTTTATTTGTTCCCAGCATACTATCCCAAACATAATCTACTGAGACCAAAACAAGGCAAGGTAAAAATGAATCACTTTCTCTTTTCCCAAGTCTTTTAGACATTAATCTTATGCTTATGATGGAAAGAAAATTTACCTGGCTTCATTTGCTGTCTGATTTTGCTTATTGCTGTTTCAACAAAAGGTCAGGGAAAATGCACATCAAGGAGAGCTTCTAGAAGTGTGATGGGCCCAGGACTGTTGGGGATGACAGCCTCGGCACTGTAGAGCAGCCAAGGACCTTGGGCTGTTCTCTTGGTTTTGAAGCAGCCTCCATGAGCAAGCAGAGCCTTCCCCTCACACAGTTAAGAACCACCACTCATTCATCCTAGTCCACAGGGTGGACCTGGGGGTGCAACTCTTCCCTTCAATTCGGGGTTATGACAGACCCCTCCTCCCTCACCATGGCCTTTCTCAAACCAGAACAGAGCTCAGATTTGCCTCAGTCATGGAGTATCTAAGCAAGATCTTGAGTCATTTCATTCATTATTTCTAAAGTATGGTGTGGGGATCATCAGCATATGACTAATTCAGTAAAATGGAGATTCATGGGTCCTACTCCAGACGAATGGAGTAGGGATGGATCCTGGGAATCTGCATTTTACATGACTCTCCAGGTGACTGAGGTGCTCTCTAAAGTTTGAAAACCATTGAAAAAAGTTCAATGAATATGGGCATCGGAACAGACCATTGCAGAAAGACGAGTCATATGAAGAAACTGGGAGCCAGAAAGGTAAAGAGATTTCCCCAAGGGTGTATTGCTAAGGTGTCATTTCCTATTACCTAGGGCTCTAAAATGAAGGGGTTGTAGTTTTGGGGAGCCGCTCCTTCTCTGAACTAGTCATTCCATCAGAATAAGAGCTGTCTTTATCTTATTTGGCCCATCCTTCTGGTCTTGGGGTGAGTGCCTAATTCAGGCTGGGTCAATCACAGTACCTCACTGCCCTGAGATAACTGGGATCAGCCCAGGAGGGCAGCTTTTCATCTAGACTGGACCAGCCAGAGCCCATTCTTTATTGGAGCCATGGGATAGGGCACATTTCTCTGATAGCAAAACCGGAAAGGTGTGAGTCTAGAAGCTCTTAGCAAGCTGTCATTCAAGCTATGTGGAAAGAATGAGTCTGGGAAAATGAGGCCAAAATGCAGAGACAAGTGGAGGCCATAGAACAGAGAGTTTCATGATATATGGGGAGCTTGATTCCATAGTTTCTGAGGCCAGCTTCATAAAAGCCCTTTGGTTACATAAACCAATACCTCCACCAATTCCTTTACTTTTCCTATGTGAGTTTTGTCAATTGCAACCAAAAGAATTCTGACTTGGCAGAGACTCTGGTTATAGACACATTCCTACAAAGTCCAAGTCTGTTTTTCCCTCTTCCTTTGGAGGATTTCACATTTTCTTTCACCAGTCATGTGTTCTGAATGGGACCATGGCCTTCTTCCTTTGCCAGAACGTTAGGTCCAGAAGATGGATTTGTGACCCAAGTCAGGCCAATCAAGTTCTCTCCTGGAACTTTTCAAACTGCAGTTGTGAGAGGACACAGTTTTTCTCCATTTAGAAGAGCTTCTAGTATCCATGGTGTCCATAAGTCTTGTGAAGAAGCTTATCTGTAGGAAGGGAGAGGAAGCAGAAATGAGAGATAGAGAGCAGGGAGCCCGACAACGTTGAGGTGTCTCATTCTAGGTGATCCTGGAGGAGCCAGCAATGTAGTTTTTGGTCAAAGCAAGTATGACATGAGTCACTGTCACTTTCAATCAAAAAAGTCCACGAGGATAGAGGGCTTCCTGAAACAATTGGTTTAGACCTTAATCCTGAGGAGGTCTCATATGTGGGCTGCTGCTTGTAAATTTATGCAAGGAAAAAGGGTGAGGTTTTATCACTAACGTTTATCCTAACTTAAACTCATAGACACCTTCCTCACCCACCTCCACCACACCTCTACTCCCCCCATACCTCTATTCCCTATACTAGCTGGCTAAATCAGACTTCAGGAAAAAATCAACCACCTTAGGATTTCAAACAGAGGGAATTTAATACAGGGAATTGGTTGTAGATAATGGAACAGTCGAGGAGTCAAGCAAGATGGTGAGGTAACTCAGAGTTTGGCAATAGCTGGAAGCCACTAACAGGGGATGAAGAGGTAATAGGAGGAGGCTGTGAATAGAACCCAGAGGCTAGGGCCACCTGGGGGGATCTGAGACCATGGTGGGACTGCCTCTTGAGGGCTAAGACCACAGAGGGAAGAGGCCTTGTAGGATCTGGGACCAGGGAGGTGACTCAGCCCCTGCCAAATACACTACCCAAAGCAGAGCAAAAGAGGGAAAAATACCGTGGTTTCTCCCCTTCTCCTGCCCTCCAGTCATCTGCCAGTGCCTCTCTTTGGTTGACCTACCCAGTCAGAAGTCCAGGGAGCCTTGGAAATGTAGACAGAGGGCAGGCCAGACAATGGCTCTCAGAGCACATGCACAGTTAAGCCTGAATATGGCAGGAACAGATCAAGGAATAGGGAGCCTCAAAATCTGGAAGCTGCTCAGACCTCATGGGGCAGAGTGGGGGCTATTCTCTGAGTGTCTGCCAGTAAATACTTCACAAATGAGTACTGGACTTGCTTAGGACATTGATTCAAACCGATTCCCAAATCTACCTTCCCTGTTGGAACTGGGCATGCTTTGGGTAGCACACAAAAGGTCCTACAATACTACTGCTCAGGTTCAGGGATGCCTCTGCTTCTCTTCCTCTGCTTGCTCTCTGGAATCCAAGCCAGATCCTGGTTCTGAACTACCTCCTTTCCCATTAATGCTACTGTGATTGTCCACTCTGGAGCTTCTCCCCTCTCCATTCTTGCTGTCTCTGTATCTCCTCAAGACCGTACCATCTCCTTCCTGGATGCCTCTTGCCTTTCTTCCTTCGTGTTTAGCTTCCCCTTTGTCAATACCAAGATCTCAACAGGTGCTTCCCTGGCTTGTCATCCTTTGAGTTCCCCCTTTGCCCACTGCATAAAATGCAACTGCCTTAGCTTGGCATGCAAGGCCCTTCAGAAACCTACCTGGCCTTTATTAAAAATATTCACATAAGGATCTTTGATTATGAGCAAGAGAAACAGACTCTGGATAGACGAAACAAAGGAGGGATTTTTTTTCGGGGGGAGAGGGGGAGTTTGGAAAACAGGGTTTTGGAGGAAGAAAATAGAGTTTTTCAGAAAAACCAAACTCAGAGAAGGGCAAGCAAAAACTAGACAGTTTTGCAAGGGTTCTGTTGCTAGGATGAAGGAACTCCAGCTGTGTTCAGTCTTTTTGTCACTTGGTTTAAGATTAAAATACCAGAAGGTAGCATCTGATTGGCTTAGAAAAGTCATGTGCCTGCCCCTGAGCCCATCACTGTATGTAGCTAGGGAAATTGGGCCAGGCCTAGGTCTTATGCTCTCTCTCTATTTTTTTTCCCTGTGGGTTGGTGGGGGTGAAAAAGAGGAGGGTTTCCCCAAAGAAATTAAGGTGCTTAAGGGATGTGAATGCTGAAAGAATCCAAAGTAACACATGTCTATTACATTCGCCAATATCCCAAAGTATGATTCAATCATTCTCATTGTCTCCTCCCTGCCCATTGCCCAATAATCTCATCAAGATGGTCTTTGGGAGAGAATCACTTATCACTAAACAAGCGACTCTTTATAAGAACAATATCCTGGAGAATTAATTATTGTAAATTTTAAACTCTTTCCCTAAAACTATTTATATTGCCAGTAAATCTAAAAAGCTTTTATTAATGAAAAATCTCCCCTCATTCTGCCTTCTGTTCAGAATGGAACAGAATTCTGAATAAGCAGGCTTTCAGGGTATGAGGTTAGCTACATAATTCATGGCTACGCTGTGTTTCACATCTGGGCTTCCTTAGAGCTTGTTGATATTTGATTAAGACTTAAAAAATTTCGTGTTATTTAAAAATTCACAAATTCTTAAAACTTTGATCATCTTAAAATGAGTTTTGTGAGTGTCTGCTTAAATCATATTATTCATTCATTCATTCGTTAATTAGCTAACTAATCAAGCAAACATTTAATGAGCACTTGTTATGTGCCAGCCACGCATTAGCCAGCAGATATAAAAAGGAAGCACAGAGACAGTACCAGGCTCGAATAACTCAGAGTCTAGTGGCAAAGTCAGGCATGTCATGAATAATAATGATATTAGTTTATTATCATTCTCTTCTTTAATCTACTTTGAAAAGTTATACTTCAAATGATTGAATTCTTTTTTTTTTTAAGACAGGATCTCACTCTGTTGCTCAGGCTGCAATGCAGTGGCGTGATCTTGGCTCATGGAAACCTCCGCCTCCTGGGCTCAAGTGATTCTCATGCCTCAACCTCCTGAGTAGCTGGGATTACAGGTGTGAGCCACCACACCAGGCTAATTTTTGTGGTTTTAATAGAGATGAGGTTTTGCCATGTTGGCCAGGCTGGTCTCAAACTCCTGGCCTCAAGTGATCCACTCATCTCCCCCTCTCCAAGTGCTGGGATTACAGGCATGAGCCACTATGCCCGGCCCTGGGTAAGAGAGTAAAATAAGATACCAGCAGACGCACATCATTGCACAGATTAAAGATAAGAGGTTAAAGAATATTTGATGTGGTCGGGTATGGTGGCATGTGCCTGTAATCCCAGCACTTTGGGAGGCTGGGGCGGCCGGATCATGAGATCAGGAGATTGAGACCATCCTGGCCAACATGGTGAAACCCTGTCTCTCCTAAAAATACAAAAATTAGCTGGGTGAGGTGGCGTGTGCCTGTAATCCCAGCTACTCGGGAGGCTGAGGCAGGAGAATCGCTTGAACTAGGCAGTCATAAGTTGCAGTGAGGTGAGATGTTGCCATAGCACTCCAACCTGGCAACAGAGCGAGACTACATCTCAAAAAAAAAAAAAAAAAAAAAAAAAGGAATATTTGATGTATAAATGCATACTAACTTCAACTACGTCTTCCCCCAAGGTTGTACCTTTTTTGTGGGTGTGGAAAGTCAGTCAATTCCTAAACTTCCTAAAGTTTATTGACTTAATATGAGCAAAAACAGTGAGATACTGGCAGAGAAGTGCCGTCTTCAGGCTTCTGTGGGATGTCCTGCTGAGACCTGCGCAGGAGCACGCTGTTTCTTCTTAGAGCTGGAACTTAGTTGAAGGCATCACTCTTTTGCTTGTCAGAATAATTAAAAAACTCTTCAGGTGTCAGAACTCAGCTTCTATTGTGTCAAGTGCAGCAAAAACATAGCTGACTCAGTGGCACTGGCATGTACATAAAATGAATGGCCAGATACAGTTTAGCAGAGCAGAGTGGAGAATTGAAGCAATGATTCTCATGCATATGTTACACATATTTTCTCTGCTTCTTTGCATGCTACATTGTCCCATCAGACTTCACTTAAAAAATACCAGTTCAGGCCAGGCACGGTGGCTCACGCCTGTAATCCCAGCACTTTGGGAAACCGAGGTGGGCGGATCAACTGAGGTCAGGAGTTCGAGGTCAGCCTGGGCCAACATGGTGAAACCCCATCTCTACTAAAAATACACAAATTAGCCAGGTGTAGTGGTGCGTACCTGTAATCCAGCTTCTTGGGAGACTGAGGCAGGAGAATCACTTGAACCCGGGAGGTGGAGGTTGCAGTGAACCGAGTTCTCACCACTGCACTCCAGCCTGGGAGACAGAGGAGGACTTTGTCCCCTCTACCAAAAAAACAAAACACCAGTTCAATGACCAAATTATTAAGAATTTCAAGATGTTGACAGCCGAGCATTAAACCAAGTACTGGGTCCTTCTGCTTGCGGGGCCTGTGAGATCACACAGGTTGCATGTCCATGAAGCTGGTCCTGGCCTTTATTCTAGCAGGCTGGGAGCCTAGATAAAATTTGGATTAAGTCTGTAAGAATAAGACAATCGATTTTGGGGGAAACTTGTAGCCTAAGTCACACTTTCTAACAATTCTATAAGGAAGGTGTCATCTCCTTTTTCCATGTTAAGAGATTGGGCTTCAGGGAGATGAGGTAACAAGCCAAGATTACAGAGCTGGCAAGTATCAAGGTCAATATTTGAACCCAAGTCTTCTAAAGTTAAGGCCAGTTCTCTTACTGCTATGGTATGCTTAGAGTTTATGAAATGAAACTAAATTATGTTTCATAAACTACAGTAAGATGAGAATGTAAAAAACACACATCTTTCTCATAGGATATTACAGAAACACAATTTTACTTAAAACAGTAACAATACAACACACATGTATTTATTCACTTAATTCTTACAGCAGTCCCATGAGTTAGAGGCTGTTAACATACCCATTTTATAGATGAGAAAACAGAGGCATGGAGAGGTTAAGTAAATTGCCTAAGGTTCCACAGCCAGAATTACAAACTTTGCAGTCTGGATGTAAAGCCTGAGGTATTAACTGCTACTCTAGCCTTCAAGTGGAACTTAACTCCCTAAGAAAGTGGAATGAAGGCCAGATGCAGTGGCTTATGCCTGTAATCCCGGCATTTTGGGAGGCCGAGGCAGGAGGATTTCTTGAGCCCAGTTCAAGACTAGCCTGGGCAACATGGAGAAACTCTGTCTCTACAAAAAATATAAAGATTAGCCTGGCGTGTTGGCGCACACCTATAGTCTCAGCTACCCGGGAGTCTGAGATGGGAGGATTGCTTGAACCTGGGAGGTCGAGGCTGCAGCAGTGAGCCTTGATGGCACCACTGCACTCCACCCAGGGTGACAGAATGAGACTCTGTTAAAAAAAAAAAAAAAAAGAAAGAGAATGGAAAGTCATTTTAATAAAAGGACAGTTTCAGACTTATTAGAAGATTTTTAGTCCAGGTGCAGTGGCTCACGCCTGTAATCCCAGCACTTTGGGAGGCTGAGGCAGGTGGATCACTTGAGGTTAGAAGTTTGAGACTAGCTTGACCAACATGGTGAAACCCTGTCTCTACTAAAAACACAAAAAATCAGCTGAGCGTGGTGGTGGGTGCCTACAATCCCAGCTACTTGGGAGGCTGAGGCAGGAGAATCACTTGAACCTGCGAGGCAGAGGTTGCACTGAGCCAAGATGGTGCCACTGCACTCCAGCCTGGGCGACAGAGCCAAGCTGTCTCAAAAGAGAGAGAGAGAGAGAGAGAGAGACAGAGAAAGAGAAAGAGAAAGAGAAAGAGAAAGAGAAAGAGAAAGAAAGGAAGGAAGGAAGGAAGGAAGGAAGGAAGGAAGGAAGGAAGGAAGAAAAAAAAAGAAAGAGGGCCAGGTGCAGTGGCTCATACCTATAATCCCAGCACTTTGGGAGGCCAAGGTGGGTGGATCACCTGAGGTCAGGAGTGGAGACCAGCCTGGCCAACGTGGCGAAACCCTGCCTCTACTAAAAATACAAAAAGTAGCTGGATGTGGTGGTGCATGCCTGTGATCCCAGCTACTCGGGAGGCAGAGGCAAGAGGATAGCTTGAACCTGGGAGGCAGAGGTTGCACTGAGCCAAGATTGTGCCACTGCACTTCAGTCTGGGTGACAGAGTGAGACTCCATCTCAAACAAAAACAACAACAACAACAACAACAAAAAAATTTTAATACAAATACTTTCCCAGTTAAAAAATGTTAGTTTAGGGGTAGGGTTAAATTCTGGACCTGATGGTTTTTCAAAACAGATTTTCTTAGAAAATAATCCTTTGTCTGTAGTCAATTGGAAAATAAAGGGAACTCAAGCTTCTCTATGATATAAGGGCTCTTGGATATTTGTATCTCTGGAAAGAGGAAATATAGACTCATATTCTCTACCACTTCACAAACAAATTTTCAGGACATAAGGGGAATTCGCTAGGGAAGGAAATAAACTCTCTTGTAGGCCTTGAGGTCCTAATTAATGACAGGGATGTATGCAGAAAGTAAAGGCACACACAAATGCTTTTTAGTAGATGTGGTTCACTGGGGGCAGCACTTATTAGCAAGTCCCAGTGTTGTGAAGGTGAGGGAATGGACAGTGTTCAGGCTGTCGATTTGGTTGGCAAACAAAATGCCAAAATGAGTGGGTATGCTCTGTTTTCAGCAAAGAAATCACTGGGCTGGAAAACCCTCAAAATATCAATCATTCAACAAGACCTCTTTAGGAAAACGATATTAGGATTTTTGCACATAGCCCTTTTGAAGTTAACCAGTTTTGGCTTAAAACTTGAAAATAAAACAAGAGCACACACTAGATCAAGAGGTCTTTTTAAGCCACTTTTGATCCTGGAAGACCCCTAGAGGGAAAACAGAGCCTTGGTTTTGTTTAAAAAAAAAAAAAAAATTGGCTTCAGGATGGGAAAGAAAGAGAGCCAGGATTCTGATTTCTCAGTCCTGCACTTTCCCTCCAAGGAAGGGTGCTGGGCCAAGCTGTGGCTGGGAGGCCATCAAAGACTCCTTCTGTGTATTAGGATTTGGAATTTATTTCTGATGTCATGATAAGGACAAAAGAATCTCGCACTGTGTCAGGCCGGGGTAACTGCTGTGCTCCTGATGGGGAGAAGGATTGGGTAAGTGTCCTCCTGGAGGGCCACCTCCAAAGCCAGGCATTGTCTCCGGAACAAATCCAACTTTCATTTTGTAGCCTGTTAGAGCGTTGTTCTCCATGAATGCCTCTGAACCCTCCTTGAACCCCAGAATGTTTCAGCTAGCACTGTCACTTGAAGTTAACAAGTTCCATATGTTTACCCCCCATGGTAAAAGTTGTTTTTCTTTTTATTTGTTCTCAAATTGTCTCCTGTCCCTTTGCCCCATCCATAGTTCATTTGGTTGCCACCAGGTTTGCTCTCCTCATCTCATTAGGTCATTAAATGAATTCCAGCACCTAAAAAGAGCAGTTTTTAAGATTCAAGTTTTGCTGAAGAATTGAGGTAAAATATTTTGTGGGCAACTGAAGATATGGGTACAACAGTAAGTGGATTAACTTCACATGCATCCGCCTTCTAACCTGTTAAGTGGAAACAAAAGTTCCACAGGATGTGTGAGAAGAAAACAAAACATGTTTCCATCTCATTTTCAAAGCACTAAATTGCTATATAAGTGATAACAATGCCTCTAATTTCCATCTATGTTTTTTTTTTTTTTTTCAAAAACCAGCTGGGCATTTTTTAGAAACTTAATAGAATTCATCATATACATGAATTCAAATTAGTGTGTTCTTAGGGAAGATACTAGAATGTGCCTTTGTTCTGTCAAATGAATTTAGTTTTTAGTGATCAGATCTTGAGAGTTTGCTAGAAAATGCTACTAAACTTCAAGATAAAATTCTTCTCTAATATACTTTCTTATATGGATAGATAATTCCACATTTTTGTCTTTTAACCAGTGGCGTAGCTTAAATATTAGGCCACCAAAATTTTTAGAGAGGATTTCTTTCCCTTTGATTATTATAAAATAAATAGACCATGGCCTCCCAACAGCTTCTTTTTCTCTCCCCTCTCCCCCGTTTTTATATCTTTCTTCACATTCTCTGTATAGGACTCATGCCATTTTTTATATCTATACTATCAGATCTTATAAGAAGATTCTCATTCTGCAAACTTTTATTAACTATCTCCTCTGACAATAAATGTACATATGTATGTTTATTTAATTGTTTATACAGATGTGCAACTGTAGTAATGTATCATGTACAGCATGAAATGTACACAAAAAGTTAAAGAATAGGAAAAATGAAATAACATTTTAATTTTATTTCATATTATTTATTAATGATGCAAACTTTTTTCCTTTTTTGTTAGTCATAACATTTTAGTGAATCAATATTCGAACCTACTTCATTATTTAATATTTGGGATAAAAACATTCAAAAGTCTGATTCTTAGTTCAGTTAATTTTATTACTTGGTTTCAGTGGCTGCTTTAGCTGAAAAAAAAAAATCTCGTATGGATACATAGAACCATATAGCAGAAATACATAATCATATCATTATACCCTGTGTCAAAGGGTATAATGCAAAGATTTATATAAAAAATTTTGCAGATTTACATTAAAGTTTGGCAGTAGTTTCTCCATTTTCCTTGATGCCTTTCAGTTGTTCTTGCAAGCTAATCAGAATATGTTGCATTTTTGTATTTCTTTTTTTTTCTTTTTCTTTTTCTTTTTTTTTTTGAGATGGAGTCTCGCTCTGTCACCCAGGCTGGAGTGCAACAGCGCGATCTTGGCTCACTGCAGCCTCCACCTCCCAGGTTCCAGCAATTCTTCTGCCTCAGCTTCCCAGGTAGCTGGGATTACAGGCACGCACAACCACACCCAGCTACTTTTTGTATTTTTAGTAGAGACGGGGTTTCACCATGTTGGCCAGGCTGGTCTGAAATTCCAGACCTCAGATGATCTCCCTGCCTCGACCTCCCAAAGTGCTAGGATTACAGGTGTGAGCCACTGTGCCCGGCTGCATTTTTGCATTTCTAAATGGCTTGAAAGCCCATGGAGACTCTTGATTTGTAAGATTACTTAACCAGGTTTAAAAATTCTAAGTTTTCTGTATATATGATAGGACTATTTTTATGGATGACACATAATATTTTCATTAATAAGATAATATACCTGTCCAAATATCTTTGCTCAAAATGGTCTCTCCATAGAACTCATTTCCTTTGAAAAGCAATTGCTTTCTCATGAGTTCACAGATTATTTCTCATAAAATCACAGTTAACAGTGCATTTATTTATTTATTTATTTATTTATTTATTTATTTATTTGGAGACGGAGTCTCACTGTGTCACCCAGGCTGAAGTGCAGTGGCACTGCAAGCTCTGCCTTCTGGGTTCAAGCGATTCTCCTGCCTTAGCCTCCCAAGTAGCTAAGATTACAGGCACCCTGCACCACACCTGGATACTTTTTTATGTTTAGTAAAACCATGTTGGCCAGGCTGGTCTTGAACTCTTGACCTCAGGTGATCCACCTGCCTCGTCCTCCCAATGTGCTGGGATTACAGGTGTGAGTCAGTATGCCTGGCCTTATTTTGTTTTTAAATTCCCTTTACATGGCAAACTTTCATACTTTTGGCTTCACTGTTTTCACTGCAATGGCTATTTTATGGTATCTTTGCAGGAATCTTTTAAAATGACTAGTTCATTTTTATGGGGTTAGTTTAGAAGAAACAGATAATGCAATGTAAATAGCTACTTAAATGGGCATTTATAATCTACCAACTATCATACCTCAAATGAAGAGTGAGGGTGGCACTGCCCATCCCTCCTCATTGATAGGATCCTCTATCCTCGGGAGCACCTGACGACCCACATGGTCATCAGACCACAGAAGGATGCTCTGATGAATATGTGACTCCATCTAAATCCATAGTAAACTCCATGATACAATACAATACGATACAAATTAGGCCTTACATATTAAATATGAAGCTTAATTTATCTTAATCCTGAGATTAAAAACATTTTAGGAAATTAAAAGAATTAATATTTTCTTTTTTGTATCTTTTTGGAAGCTTCTGATCCACAGGGGAAGAGACGGAGAGACATATAAACCAATAACTGTATTCAACATGTAAATGCTACGTACATGAAAAAACGAATGCTATGGGAACTTGTGGGGGAAGAAGGGAGACAGACGGCAAATTCCAGAAAGTCAAAGAGAGGAGATACTTTTGAGAAGAACTTGAAGGATAAATAGGAGTATGCTGAACCAATAAGTGGGCCAAGGACATTCAAGAAGACACAAGAAAAGAGAGTGTGCTCAGGAAACACTGATTTGTTGGTTGAGGTCAGGATATAGGATGCCTGGGGGAGGGGCAGACACAAGCCTGGAGAGCTGGGTGCCATGCAGGCTGTGAGGAGATTTGCTCTGTTGGCAGCAGGGAGCTACTGAAGATTTTAAGTGGAGAAATGACCTTAGCGAAGGATATATTTCATTTACAAATGAACCATATACACATTTTATAAATAATTACATTTTTGGTAGATGTGGATAAAATTCTGTTCAATCTAATTTAACAAGTAATGATTGGCCATTATGGCAAGCGGTATCCCCAAACTTGGTGGAACAATTAAGCTGAATATTTACAATGAAATACACGAATATATGCATTTGTCCTTTAAAATTGTAATTTTCTGGAAAACTTTGACATCTGGGACAAGTTCACACTAGTATTTAGTCCTTAACAATATGTTTGGGGTTT
Source organism: Rhinopithecus roxellana (assembly GCF_007565055.1). NCBI lineage: Eukaryota > Metazoa > Chordata > Mammalia > Primates > Cercopithecidae > Rhinopithecus > Rhinopithecus roxellana. The sequence continues at coordinate 117,759,912 of NC_044549.1, read as the reverse complement.
ATGTTGTAGCACTATGTTACGAATAAGGCAGTGTTATGACATTCTTCAGAGATCAAGGACATCTAAGTTCAAGGCTGCCCTATAGATATGGTATTCTATGCTATCATTAAGGTGACCACCTTTCCAGAACCCCCAATACACTTTTCTTCCTGAGAATTTATATGTGTGAAATGATTAAATCATACTTACATCCTGAAAAAAAAAAACAAAACCAAACCAATATGTATGTAGGCCAAATATCCAAGCCAATGAACTCGGCGTGTGAATTCCTTCTGCTGACAGAATATAAGCATCCTAAACCTATATATGCCACGTAGAGAGAGTGGCCTGTGTATGGTGTGGCCTTGAGAGGATAGTTTCTATTATCTGTGTCATTGTTTGGAAAGAGGTGCCAGGAGGCCTTCTTGGTTTGTCAGTGAGAACATGACAAATATTTGAAAAGACCCTTCTGTCATAAGAAATAAAGATTATTTTTATTTCTGATTAGAAAAGTAAAATATGCTTTGAAGAACACCTAGAGAAAATAAACAAGTATAAAAAAGAAAATGCATAACCACCCCAAATCAGAATTTTTAGAGGTAACAATCATTAACACTTTATATAATCTTTTTCCAAATATTTTTCTATGCTATATAAAATACACATACTTATTCAAAACTAAGTATATACTAATATACACTTTGCATCCTACTTTTAAAATTTAACATAATTACCATTCCTCATGTCATTAAACATTCTTTGAAAATTTGTTTTTAGATGGCTATACAGTATTGAGTTTTATAGATACACCATAATTAATTTAAACAATTTCTAGTTTGGGGCATTAAGTCGATTTCAATTTTTTTTTGGTATTTTTCCCCTGTAGTTATAGATAAATAAATCTGGTGATTTATTTTCTTAGGATCATTTTCTAAAAGTGAGTCGAAAGATCTGAAATCTTTCAGATAGAACTGTTGAATATTTAAACAGAGTGATTGAAATTGTTCTCTGCTTTGGCGGGAGCATACTGAGGGTATCTGGATGCTGAGGGAAAACTTAACTTTTTTTTTTTTTAGACAGAGTTTTGCTCTTGTTACCCCAGGCTGGAGAGCAATGGTGCTATCCCAGCTAACTGCAACACCCGCCTCCCTGGTTAAAGCGATTTTTTTGACTTAGCCTCCTGAGTAGCTGGCATTGTAGGCGTCCGCCACCACGCCTGGCTAGTTTCTGTATTTTTAGTAGAAACGAGGTTTCACTATTTTGGCCAGGCTGGTCTCGAACTCACTCAGGTGATCCGCCTGCCTCGGCCTCCCAAAGTGCTGGGATTACAGGCGTGAGCCACTGTACCCGGCAGGAAAACTTAACTTCCATGTATTCATTCCTTCAGGAAATATTTATTCAGTGCCTCTTGTGTCCCAGGCTCCGCGCTAGGTGCCAGCTTGCAGCAGGAAGCAGGAGAGCACGTTCACTACCCTTCTGTCTTGCCTGCATTTACATAGATAGCAATGGCGATCTGGGTCTCTCTTTCTAAGTCCGAGCCTCTTTGCTCCCGGCCGCCATCTCTCCCCTCAGAGTGGTCCTTGGGGGCTTCACTTCAGGGCACGTTTATGGTGTCTTCCAGCCCTTGTTGTATTTAGAGCTATCTTGGGGAAAAGTTGTGAAGTGTGTCTTTGGGACCCTGGCCTCTCCCTTCTGTACCGGAGTCCCCTTAACTCCCTCTCAGGCACCCAGGGACCTCAGAATATTTTTTTTCTCATGGCTTGTGAAAACCTGCTTTCTCAGAAGGAACTGATGATGTCAGTCTTTCATATCTCAACGTGGGTGAATTAAGACGCTGTGTTCCTTCTTTCAGGGGGAGTTAACTGTGAAGGCACTTAACAATCTCCTTATTGAGGAACGCCAGACTTTGTTTCCAATGGAGGAATTTCTGGCATCAGAGAGCAGATAGAGCAGAGGTGCTTTCTTCTGCTTCTCCTCAAGGCTCACAGCTTGCTGTGGAAGCATCCTTGGAAGACATCTCCTTCCCTGCCCTTTCCACCAACGTTGGTTAATCCAATCTCCACCTTCTCTTACAAGATTGACATGGTGAGTGAGGAAGCCAAGGACATTGCATCTACATCTTAAACTTAATCCCAGTACATGAAAGGGGCTGCTTTGGAAATAGAACTTCATGAAACAGGGAAATCCTGTGACCAGGAAACCCCTCACTCCTCCCCATCCCACCCTGTGAGGGGTGTCTCCACTAGGAAGGAAATTAAATCAGTCTTCCAGCCACCAGAATTGAATTGGGATGGACTATTTCCTCTTTGGATTATGTTCCAAATTGCATTCCTCTTGCTCTGTTTGAAGTTAATTAGAGTCACAAATCATTCGTATTTCCCCTCTCTGAAGGAAAGCCTGCTGCAGTGCTTATCTCATCGAGTTAATTGACCTACAAAGGGCTCATTCCTTCCTAAAACCACTCTGCATGGCTCTGATGGGTAAGCATCAGGCTAACACATATATATAATAAAAGCTCGGAAAGTTTGAATTTTTAGGTTGTAGAAATGGGAGCACGTGGTTTTCTCTCTGAGCCTCAGAGCTGGGTGTTTTTTCTGCCCTGGATTTGATTGAGGTTGATGAGAGAATGGAAGGACCTATCCTCAACTCAGGTGGGGAAAGAAGTGGAAGAGAATTTGGCACAGAAAGGGCTCTCTTTGCCAGTCAGCGAACTGTTGATAGCTGGAAATAAAATGTGGAAGAACTGTTTGGCTTATGAAGATGTCCTGAATTTTTAATGGAGTATTTCTTATTTTTTAAAATTTCAACTTTTATTTTAGATACAGGGGTCCATGTGCAGCTTTGTCACCTGGGGATATTGCGTGATGCTGTGGTTTGGAGTATAGGTTCCATCACCCAGGTAGTGAGCATAGCACCCTATAGGTAGTTCTTTCCCACCCCCAAGTAGTCCACAGTGACTGTTGTTCCCATATTTATATCCATGAGTGCTCAGTGTTTAGCTCCCACTCATAAGTGAGAACATGTGGTATTTGGTTTTCTGTTCCTATGTTAATTTGTTTAAGATTATGGCCTCCAGCTGCATCCATGTTGCTGCAAAGGACATGATTTCATTCTTTTTTATGGCTGCATAGTATTCCATGGTATATCTGTACCACATTTTCTTTATACAATCTACCATTGATGGGCACCTGGGTTGATTCCATGTCTGTGCTATTGTGAATGGTGCAGTGATGAACGCATAAGTTCATGTGTCTTTTTGGCAGAAAGTAGAACCATTATTTTCTTTTGGGTATATACCCAGTAATGGGATTGCTGGGTCGAATGGTAGCTCTGTTTTTTTTTTGTTTTTGTTTTTTTGAGATAGAGTCTCGCTCTGTTGCTCAGGCTGGAGTGTAGTGGTGTGATCTTGGCTCACTGCAACCTCCATTTCCTAGGCTCAAGTGACTCTCCTGCCTCAGCCTCTCAAGTAGCTGGGATTACAGATGTGTGCAACCACATCTGGCTAATTTTTGTATTTTTAGAGATGGGGTTTCACCATGTTGGCCAGGCTGTTCTTGAACTCCTGACCTCAAGTGATCCACCTGCCTCAGCCTCCCAAAGAGCTGGGATTACAGGAGTAAGCCACTGTGCCTGGCCTGTTTTAAGTTCTTTGAGAAATCTCCACAACCTGGATGTTAGGCTTTTGCTGGATGCATAGTTTGTGAAAGTATTTAATTTTTTTTTTTTGAGACAGTGTCTTGCTCTGTTGCCCAGGCTGGAGTGCAGTGGCAAAATCATGGCTTACTGCAGCCTTGAGCACCAAAGCTCAAATGATCCTCCCACCTCAGCCTCCTGAATAGCTGGGACTACAGGCATCTGCCACCACACCTGGCTAATTTTCATATTTTTTTGTATGGATGGGATTATCATGTTGCCTAGGCTGGTCAAGGGTTCCACCCACCTCAGCCTCCTGAGTAACTGGGATTACAGGCTGGGATTACCACCATGCCTAGCTAAATTTTGTATTTTTTTGTAGAGACTGGGTTTCCTCATATTTCTCAGGCTGATCTTGAACTCCTGGGTTCAAGCAATCTACCTGCCTCAGGCTTCCAAAGTGCTAGGATTATAGGTGTGAGTCACCGAGCTTGACTGATTGGCTTATTTCACTCAGCATAATGTTTTCAAAGTTCATCCATGTTATAGCATATGTCAGAATGTCCTTCCTTTTTAAGCTGAATATTCCATTGTATGTATAGGTCACATTTTGCTTATCCATTCACTCATTGGTGGACAATTGAGTTGTTTTCATGTTTTAGCTATTGTGAATAATGTTGTTATGAACATGGGTGTACAAATATTCTTAGAAATGTTGCTTTCAATTCTTTTAGATATATACACAGACATGGAATTGCTGGATTATATGGTAATTATACGTTGAATTTTTTGGGGAACTGCCACACTGTTTCTTTTTTGTTTGTTTTTGTTTTGTTTTGAGACAGAGTCTCACTCTGTTGCCCAGGCTGGAATGCAGTGGCACAATCTCAGCTCCCTGCAGCCTCAAACTCCCAAGTTCAAGCAATCCTCACACCTCAGCCTCCCAAGTAGCTGGGATTACAAGTGTGTAACACCACGTCTGGCTAATTTTTGTATTTGTAGTAGAGATGGGGTTTGACCATGTTGGGAAGGCTGGTCTCAAACTCCTGACCTCAAGTGATCCGCCGGCCCCAGCCTCCCAAAGTGCTGGGAATACTGGTGTGAACCCCCGTGCCCGGCCATGGAACTGCCATACTGTTTTTTTTTTTTTTGAGACGGAGTCTGGCTCTGTCGCCCAGGCTGGAGTGCAGTGGCCAGATCTCAGCTCACTGCAAGCTCTGCCTCCTGGGCTTACGCCATTCTCCTGCCTCAGCCTCCCGAGTAGCTGGGACTACAGGTGCCCGCCACATCTCCCGGCTAGTTTTTTGTATTTTTTAGTAGAGACGGGGTTTCAACGTGTTAGCCAGGATGGTCTCGATCTCCTGACCTCATGATCCGCCCATCTCGGCCTCCCAAAGTGCTGGGATTACAGGCTTGAGCCACCACGCCCAGCCCGCCATACTGTTTTTCATAGAGTTTATACCCTTTTACATTCCCATCAGTACACAACGGTTCTAATTTTTTCACATCCTCCCCAATACTTGTTATTAAATAACCTTTTAATTTTAAGACCCATGTAATAAGGTTGTATTTTGGAATATTAATCCAATTATTTTTGATCGTGGTAATCCCTACTTCTAAATTGTTCTGTGACTCCTCTTGGATACTATTTGTAGCCTCTTCCATGGAAAAAAAAAAAAAAAGGGCAATTCTTTCACCAGTTATGAGGTTATTGTCCCCAGAAGGACATATGCAAGATAATATGTAGAAGGAGTCCTTGTCAGAAGGAACGAAGAGTGGAAACCCAGGCCCTGCTGGTCCTGATGGATAGTGGGCAGGGGAAGAGAAATAGAGGTAGAACAGAGGGGGAAAAATCCTTGTCCAGGCTTCCCCTCCTCTGTGGGTGGAGGTATGGTAGGAGTGAGAAATCCTGAAAACATTGTATATTGGGGGTAATGGTATATGTAGTTGGAAAGGATATAAGCAGTGATGTGCTGGTAAATGTTTACAGCCAGCTCTCTGAGAGAGAAAAACAGATCCGATTTTGTAGCATTTTCCAATTCCCATGGTGTAAATTCTTCCACTACGGCTGAGTTCAAGCTACCGATGTGAATTCACTAAACACAGAGTTGGGAAGAGATGTGCAATAGCTCGTCATTATGTAGATACAGATACAATAATTGTAAATAACCTCGAGAGCATAGATAACAGTAAAACATGGTAAAATAGTTTTGAGTATTTATTGGCTTTGTTTTCATTGTAATTAATTTATTTGTAAGTTTATAGAACTTAAGTTTTAATAATATTGCATTTAGCAACTGACTCACAAAAGTCGTAAGTTGCCAATCATTTTCATGAGCAAGCTGCAGCGCATCATTGGCTCCAAGTCTCAATGAGCAGAGCTCAGGAATGAATGTGTATTATTAGTGAAGGAAGTGGCTGGATACTCGAGCCTAAGGTGGTGATCCTGGTTCCCCAAGACTCAGGGTGACATGCAGTGGATTCTAAAGTGCTGAGGGCTCGCTGGGTCAGCCCAGGCCTGGAGTCTGAGGGAAGAGGCATCATTGTGCAGGAACTTCAGAACTGGGTTCAGTGCCAGCCCTGCAGACTTTGAAAGTGAATGTCATCACGAAGCCCACATGGCTGGATGGGCCAGGTTCTCCTCAGTGGACTGTCCAGGGGCAGTCCAGGTAGCTATTCTGCAGGAGCATTGGCTAAGGGTCCAGAGCACCCTAGTTCTCATCTGCACCCCTCTCCTTATGAGATCACAGAAGCTCTGTTTCCAGAAGTCATTTGGAGAGAAGCAAGGAGGAGGGGAGGAAATCCAAAAGACTGAGCATTTATCCCAAAGGGACTCAGTCATCTAAAAACACTAAATGGAAATCAACTGGGATTCCATCATACCTTAATACATTTAAGACATGATTACACAATACATTTATGTATAAAACATTAACACATTTATGGGTTGTTTTTCTTCCCCTGCTATCCAGGCAGGTGGACTGTTGCAAGGGAGATCACTGAGTTGCAGGAAATAAAGAGATGACATTGTCTTTGCATCCCATGTGATATGGAAAATATGTGGCCCTGCTACACCCTCTACCTTTTTCTCCAGGTATCACCACCTGCACCATCAAGTAAGATCAATTAAGCCACCATCAATGCTATGGTAATTTGGTTTGGGCCTGTAGACAAGTACCGTTCTTCTAAATGTTCTTTAAAATAAATGGGGGCAATGAACTGAATGTTCTGTATTAGATGTAAGATGGTGCAGAAGGTGTGGGGGGCTGTGGCTTGAGTAGGACTGTACCGGGAGTGGGGTAATTAATCAGGCAGTGTAGTAAGCACGGTCCCTGACAGAGGGTACCCTTGTTAGAAGAACATGAGAGGGAGACAGCGCCACATCAGGTTCTCCTGAGAGCCCACTAAAGTGTAACTTTCATATTCTCCTCATGGAAGTAAAGTAAATTTAAAGAGGTAGGATGGCACTGACTTTCTTCAAATTTAATTAGTCGATTTAAATTTTTAAAATGTTTTATTCTGAAAATGAATTTTCCACAATAATGCAATTCAAAATGAGCTCATTTATCTGGCTTTTCTACAAAGGACAATTGAAACACTTAAGGCGAAATTCACTTATTCATCTCCATTTAAGAATGGAAAAAAAGTAACAGACTTCAGGTTTTGGTGAAGGTAACAAAATATGGGAAGGCTCCTTTTTCTTTTCTTTCTTTTTTTGGTAGTCTCTTGTGTAAAAGCTTCACATCACTATGGATATGTTATAGTAAGACACTTTTGTTTCTGACTTTTTTATAAACCCATTTTTAAATTTAAAGGCACACAATAAAGCTTTATGCGTTTATTAAAATATACACATTTTGTTAAATTTCAAATTTTCCCTTAGTATCTTGATAAATCAATATTATTGTCAACACCACACATTTGAAAATAAAACACATTTCATAATACATTGCATATTATTTCTTTCTTCATGATACACTACATTGTACAGTGCACTGATGGGAATTAAAAACCACAAAACGAACAAACTTTAACAAATACAGCAATTTCATACCAAAAAAAAAAAAAATAGCAGAGAACAACACTAGGAATTACCATCTGCAAATGCAAGTTGTACTTCTCAAGGACCAAATAAAAAATAAACAAGTTAGTAAAATTTACAAGCTGTATTTATAACTTTGGATATGAATTAAACAGTAACGTTTCTTTTCCACAGTGAGAAAAGCTAGAATGTGGAGTCCTGTCATCAGATGGTGTGACTACATGGAATGAGGACTATAGCTGCTCTCTTAAAAACCTGCAGCCCCCTCTCTCAGCCCAGACAGTTGAGGTATTTATGCACCATCATAAAATTAGCAGTATCTTTGCTTTGGAAAGTGGGGGTTTATAATTTCCAGTGTAAATCCTCGCCTTTGGGAGTGTAAATGATACAAGTATATCAGCAACTGCCAAGACCAATTGACAGATGTGCATGGAACATTCTCCTCATCTCCAAATCAGAATGAACACAGTCATTTAAAGTCTGCACTGCAGGCGAAATTCACATGACTCACAATTCCCTTTAGCCAATGTTACCAATGTCAGTGTCAAGAACACTTAATAGAAAGAAAAGAAAAGCACAGAGTGAGTCCCTACCATAAAAATCCAGGCTGCCTCTGTTTCCTAGTTCTAATATAAGCCATTTTCTTTCCTTATGTGTACCAACATGTACTAAATGTCCCAGAGAGTAAGAAATTAGAACTACCTACTGTCCGAAGACCTTAAGCCCAAAGCTATCTGTGAAAGTCCTATAGGGATTTTGTAATTCTGTGTGTGTGTGCAGAACACAGTTAAACGATTTTTTCTTTTTTTGAGACAGAGTTTCGCTCTTGTTGCCCAGGCTGGAGTGCAATGGTGCGATCTCGACTCACCGCGACCTCCACCTCCCGGGTTCAAGCGATTCTCCTGCCTCAGCCTCCCAAATAGCTGGGATTACAGGCATGCAACACCACACCCAGCTAATTTTGTATTTTTAGTAGAGATGGAGTTTCTCCATGTTGGTCAGACTGGTCTTGAACTCCCAACCTCAGGTGATCCACCCGCCTCGGCCTCCCAAAGTGCTGGGATTATAGGCGTGAACCACCATGCCCAGGCCAGTTTAATGATTTTGTACACTGTTTTAGTTGATAATGCAGAACACATATTCTCCTTTGATGGGCTACAAAACTTCCACTCACCCCTTGTGGGCTCTAAGTCCTAAAAAAAGAACACTCTATTTTCTTAGAGAAGTAATTTTGGCAAAAGGTGACTGCCTAGGTATTTCAGAATGATGCATGCATTACTCAAGCAGAGCAAGAAGAGGAAAGCATTTTAAAAAGGAAGTTGCTCTTGAGGAGAGAAAAAAAATGAAAACAGCCTTTCTTCTAAAAGTCTTAGAGAAAATAAAAGTAGGACATAGGACCAACAATTATGCACACGAAAGGGGCTTTTTGCTACCCATCCCCATTCCCAGTGAGAAATACAAGTTAAACTCCTTGGTGAAACTTCAGCTTTCTGGTTCCTGCTTGTGGTGGGGTCTGCGGTTTGGGATGCTGTTTCTGCACTTGCCCTCTGTTTAATTTCAAATACTCTTTCATGGCCAGGCCACCACTGGTTACCTGCTGGTGCCTCTCTGTCTTAGGATCTCCAGAGGTCTTTGCAGACACATGGGTCCTCAGTTTCAGGGAGCTACACAGGTACAGGGGAAGCAGAGGCTCTGTGAAAACTTTGGATAGAAACATCTTCCTTGACATGACTTGTTCCAAACAGCATGAAAATGCAGTGCTGGCACACAGCCCTTGTGGCAACCTCTGGAGTGTGTTTCCTTTGCTCTCCTCTCTTTCTCCTCATAGGAAGTTCGGGGCACCTCTGCACTGCTCACTGACCTGAGGCTTAAACCCCAAGAGTGGACCCCTACCTGCTGCATAGACTCCTTAAGCAGACCTCCGCTCTGGCTTCAGACACATTTTCTGATTTCTGACTTTTCCACACAATAAGACATTCTAATCTGAGATTCATAATTAGGTAAACCTGTGACTGGCCCTCCATGGACTTTCCTCTGACATCTTGGGCCCCTGGTAAAACCTAGTGCGAAAGCGGACAGCAATTTTCTCCAGTCCTCTATGTGGATTTTCGACCTGATGTAGCTTCTGTTTATGTTGCAGGTAAGAGGTGGCTCCTTGTAAGATAGACTTCCAACAAATGTTGGATGTCTAACAAATGTTGGATTTGTCTTCCAATAAAAGAAAGGATGTCAGGTTTACCAACCCTTTTTAGCAGAATAGAGGAGAGAGATTTCTTTGAAGGAGTTTGTGTTTTGTTTTCTAATAATTACTAGATTCATATTCTGTCTGACCCATAGATTCTGAAGAAGGATGGATTGTTAAATTCAACAACTCCCTTCCGCCTGCCATTTATTTAAACAGATTTATCATGACATTTATGTAGGCATTTGATTAGCAACTAGTTTGTTACTAAGAAGTAGAACTGGCACATGCCTATAATACCAGCTACTCAGGAGACTGAGGCAGGAGAATCGCTTGAACCCAGGAGGTGGAGGTTGCAGTGAGCCAAGATCATGCCACTGCACTCTAGCCTGGGCGACAGAGTGAGACTCTGTCTCAAAAAAAAAAAAAAAAAAAAAAAAAAAAAAAAAAAAAGTAGCACTCAAGCTCAGTAAAACCTGGAGCTGAGGTTTTACTGTTTAGATTAGATGGATATAACAAGTTGTTAGGTTTGGTTGTTGAAACCTATTGTTGAAAACTTTAAAGTGGCTGTTAAATTGTGTTGCCTGTCCACGTATTAAACGACTATATTTCTCTTAGGTTAATGATGAACGCAGACACAGGACTCAAAGTACAGCTATTTTCCCCTTTGATTTGTTAAATCAACTTGGAGTGTATATGTGGCTTGTTAGTTCCTTGCATAGGCAACGAAGCCACTGTCTCAGCTTTCTTAAAGTTCAGCCTTCCTGGATTCACACTTTTGTCAGTTCCCCAATTATTTCCCACTCTCTCACCCGAGGAAAGCCAGCCAGCTCGGTGTGACATTCAAGTCTCTCTGTGAGTGAGCCCTCACCTGCCTTCCTAGCATTATTTCTTATTGTTGCATGTATAAGTCATGCGTAAATCATGTGCTCCAGGCAAACTAGCTCCTTGCTTTCACTTGATGGAGGCACAGCACAAATTCTTAGTCAGAGGACAGCCAGCTAGTAGACCTTACTCATACTGATCCTTTGCCTGGCATGCCTTTCTCTCATTTCTACTTGATAAAATTGTGCCCATTTCACAAGTTCCGACACACGTGTGACATTCTTTATGACCTTTCCAGAGGAAGAAGGCTTTCTTCATATTTGAACTGCCACAGCACATTACAACTCCCTCATCTCACCTGACACTTTCACTATTGTTCTTTATTTATATATCCCATTTCCCCTATTTCATTTTTCTTTTTAAGAGACAGGGTATTCTTCTGTTACCCAGGCTGTAATACAGTGGCGTGATCATAGCTCACTGCAGCCTTGAACCCCTGGACTCAAATGATCCTCCTCCCTCAGTCTCTCAACTATCTGGGATAATAGGCACATGCCACCACACCAGGCTCTATTTCCTCTATTTCTTAAGAGCTGGATTTTTATCTGACTTACGGTATCAGTATCTGCCACAGTACATAATAGGCACTCCACAGATAATTGTTGAATAAATATTTCATTTTCCTCCAATTCATTCATTCTGTTAATCATCAGGTATTTCTTGAATACACACTATATGCTAGGCACATGTAGCTAGCAAAATCTAGGTCTGAAGCTTATCTGTGGATTTTAATGACCTATGCTATTTCAAACCTTTGCCCGCCTGAGGAAAAATTTGTTCTTATCATGCAGAAGTGCTTGTTCTTGTCATTGCCAGCGATTCCATTATTTTTCATGGTGCCCCTCATCGGCAAATTTAGTAAAGCATATCAGGGTTCTGCATTTATGCACTAAATATACATCTAGTTTTGTCTAATCCTTTCTGTTTCTATTTTTATTTGCCCTGAGTTTCTCACTTAATTTTTGTTTTGTATTATATATATTTTAGTAACTGCCTCAAATCCTTTTGAAATGAAGCAGAGTACCAACAAATAAGTAGAATAAAATCTGAAAAAATAAAGTAATTGGCTCCAAACCACAAATCCACACAATGAAATCTCACTCAGAGAGCTTTTGCTATTCAGAATTCAATAAAGTGTAGGTCTTCCTTGGACTCCCTTCAAGGGGCGAAGTTTCTAAGATAGTTATAAGGTGATCTCACTTTTAATGTGGTCCCACAAATACATCGTTTAGAAACCTGTTAGGAAAATAATAATATTGTCATTCTAGTGATTGATGATATTTGAAAGTTACATTGTGAAATCTGGGACTGTTTCACAGAAGTTGGTAAACCCGAGGACAAACATGTCTATGTACCTGAAAAAACTTTTTCTATCTTAGTGATTTTCTTTTTTTAAACTAAGGTTTCTAGGGAGGTGATCTATCAACTTCAGAAAAATAAAGAGAGTTAAGCTTAAAGTATACAAATATACTATTCAGAAAAAATGGCTCCTGAAATGAGAGTGGTTCATAGAATCTGCACAAAATCAATAGCAATGGTGTTAACCAAAGCATACATTTTCCATTCCCATCCTATAGAAATTGAATTCATCTGCCACCAGGCTATTGTTACTTTAATACTTGAACCTCACTAATAAAAGGAAGCTCTTTCACCTGCATTAAGAGTTTGCTATTTTGCACTCCTAATTCACTATTCTCATATTTAATGAATACAACCCGATCTCATCTCTCTAGATGTGTATCAAGCTTAACAGACTGTATTTAAACCAGGCAGATTTGTTGAGTCCTATAGCCAATTCAAAACTTTGTTTTCAAAAGATGACTGATAATTAGTTTACAATTAATTCCCAATGATGTAGTTCACAGAGTAAGCACTGTATCTTTATGGTTAACTCTAGGGAAGAGAAAACACAGCATTGTCAAGCATGACATTAAAATGATAAAATGACCTCAGGAAACCAGAGTTCTAAACAATGACTACAGAAGAATAAAAAATATCTAGAAAATTTCAGTTATTTAATTTAATGGTGCACACTGGCTATGATTACGATATGTAATTTATGTAAAGCATATTTTTAAAAAACTAGTTTCAATTGATCTTTATATGTATGTTAAAACTGAGTGCATCAGCCTGGAGACTTGTCAAGTTTGTTGTTTTATCTGCATTTACCAGGCTCCGGTGCTGCTCATCCATGGACTGTAGCCCCCAAGGGCAGATGCCATGCTTCTATTCATTCCTGTCACTTAGCATTTGGTCTATTCTCAACCAGTGTTAGTTGAATGAAAAAATGGACTTTTACCTCCTTGCCATAATCCTAAAGCATGCCAAGAGGGCATGAGCCTCAGCCTTTCAGAAAGAACAGACTTGAGTGTTAGCGAATATGTTCTGGAAAACGTTTGGCATACTGATACATCCAGAAGAGAAAGGACAAAGAATTTCTTCTTTTGTCCCTCTTTCAGGAAATCCTCACAGAGATTTTATTAATACCTTGATTACTTTTAATAGCTTGGTTAATTTTATGATAACTCGATTCAAATTGTGCCTTCACATACGTTTGTATACATCTCAGTGCAGCCACAGGAATCGTTGTAACCTGAGAGTAGAATTTATATTATAGCCCACGTGTATTTTCTTCCTTTGCAAATTCTCTCATCTATTCTGTTTCTGAGAAAATTCTTTTAGTAGCCCCTTCTATGGCCCAAATTTACATCTTACCAGGTAGATATTTCTTTGGGCTTTAGTGAAACTCATCTGGGAAATAACAGGAAAAAAAATATACCTCTGAAAGTGAGCTACCCCCAAGGAATAAGGTTCAGAAGTGAAATGTGATCTCATGGAATGCAACTACCTAAGTAGCTGTACTTCAACCTATTTTGTTTTCAGAGTAGCACACACCAATCAAGTGGTTTCATATCTCAAAAAACTACAGAATTTATAATTTTAGAAATACGAAAGAGAATTTGCAATGTGATCTCAGTGGCTGGGTCACTTCTCCTTGTAAAGATTTTTATCTGATTATAAAACAAACAACCTACTTCTTCAAGGCGTATCAGTGCCATGAAATCATGCTCCACCTTTGCCCTCTTTCATCATGTCACCAGAAGTCTGGTATAAGAGAGGCCATGACAGAGAGTTAATTTCTGCCAATGCTCTCTGGCCTTCACTGCAAGAAATGGTTATTTAATTTTCTTCTGGGCATTTACGTAGAACTTTGATGGTGCTTCTTACCATATTACTGGGTCTGCATGACCGCTTTACGGTGAATCTGAAACCATTGGGAAAATGGTCTCAGAGTCCCTGACCTTTGCTGGATCCTAAAATTCTAGTTTGGAAGCTGTGAGAATGTTGGTGAATAAAAAGAAGCATGTGTCTTTTCCATGAATTAATTTTGGGTGAGATGGCAGGATAAAATGATGCTTGCTCAGGAAGTGCCAGTGCCCACCTACCCACCCTGACCTTGGGGAGCAGCGCTCAGCCTGACATGCTAAGAACAGAGCTTTGTTCCCGTGTCTCAGGTGACTGAAATTCTGCCTTCTGCCCAGAGCCCCTGCTTGGGCTTCAACCAGCAAAGCAAAGGCCTAGGAAACATTTGCTACCATCAGCCCTGATGGTTGTACCTAAGATGGAATTTCAGATAGCCTCTTGTTTATTTATTTATTTATTTTAACAAGGCGACCAGCTAGGGGACCCAGGTTAAGCCCTTCAACAGAACTATCCTGAAGAGCAAAAGTGGCAAATGACAGGCTATGACTAGGGATTGAATCTGGGGAAGGCTGGATTTGTGAAATGAGAGCCAAAAAAGTTTTCACCTTCTAGCCCACAGGTTAAGTTACTGAAAATCAATCATCACCATTTCTACCCACTTGTGTGTTTCTCCTACTCTGGAGAGTAATCTAACTCATCATTTGCAATCAGGGCCTCTGAGTTCTGTTTGTGTTTGCTTTTGCTCTTCGCTTTGCTACTTGTCCGGCCGTTTGCCTTCACATCTGACATCTGTTGGTAATAGAAGCCTTTGTCTTCGGTGGGTCCGCCCCAGTCCTCTTGGCTCTCACCCTCTGTGGCGTAGGAGAAACCCTCCTCCACTGAGAAGGGGTCATCCACGTCGTAGCGTTGGTACGTGCTTTGGTGCAGGGCCTCTTCTCGAGCGCTGATTTCCAGGGTGCTGTTCCAGATGCCATATCCAAAATAAATGAGCAGACCTGTTGGGCGAGGGGAAAGGTACAGGTGAATAAGCAATTGCTTTGGGATCCTGGGACTAGCAGAGAGATCACCTTCAAGGATGAAATCAAACTGGGGGTAGGGGGGATGTATTTTCTTTGGTTTACGTGGTGTTTTGAAAATACTTGAATTAGATACCTTTTAAAAATTGGGAGATCTTGCATTAAGCAACCCATATTAACAGTTTTTCCTAAAAAAGTCAAAAGGTTTGACAACACTGCATCCACATTTCTACATGGTGATTTTTGGCTGGTGGTGAGAACTAGCTGCCTCTTTAGACAGGACACGGGGTCTCTAGGTTACCTCAGTCCCCACCTCCCCTGCTGACATCCAGCTCATTACACTCATATAGCTGCCAGCTAGGAATTTGCATTTTCTACCCCGGGTGCAATATTTATGGATCAGCAACAGTATTCCCAGCCTTCTTATAAGATTTTGTTGCACAAGTATACATATGTAACAAACCTGCACGTTATGCACATGTACCCTAGAACTTAAAGTATAATTATAATAATAAATAAATAAAAAGATTTTGTTATTCTCTGCCTCCACTTAGGGACTCCATCTCTGGTTTCACCTCTTAGCAGCATGCATATATTATCCTGTGATTTACCTTGCCGTTTTACACTCACTAAAGGCGTAATATATCATGGCCACTTCAAGCTCCCTGCTTTCTTCTGTGTGATCTTAGAGTGTCTGGTGCATGCTACTATTATGTCCCTTAGAACATCTGTTGTGTGATTATCTGCACAGGGTCATTTCTATTTTATAGACTCTGCAGAAAATTAGCACTTAATGTTTGTTGAATGAATGTGTGAGAACTCCTGATAAGCATGAAATGTCCAGTGCAACCTCTGTGTTGATGTCATCCGAATCAAGGGAAAGAAACTTTCCCCCTTGTTAATATGTAGCATTCATACATGCTAATGTTTCATTTCTATGATTTAAAAAACATAAATAAAAGTCATTTATGAGTCCCCATTTTCTTTTCCTTTTCTTTTTTTTTTTTGAGACAGGGTCTCACTGTTGTCCAGGCTGGAGTGCAGTGGCATGATCTCAGCTCACTACAATCTCTGCCTCCTGGGCTCAAGCCATTCTCCTGCCTTGGCCTCTTGAGTAGTTGGGACCACAGGCATGTGCCACCACGCCCAGCTAATTTTTGTATTTTTGTAGAGATGGGGTTTCACCATGTTGCCCAGGCTGGTCTCAAACTTTTGGACTCAAGTGATCCGCTTCCACTTCCCAATGTGCTGGGATTACAGGCATGAGCCATCAGGCCTGGCTTGAGTCCCCATTTTCTATCTTGAATAGACTCTGAAGGTTCAGGGCCTGGAAGTCTGAGAATCATAACCTTGGAGTCCAAAGAACATGATAAGTAAGAGTGTGGGCTCTGTGTTCAAATCCTGCCTTCATCACTATTAGCTGTATAACCCTGGTTCCATTAGCCTCTCTGTTCCTCAGCATTCTCTGTAAAACTTTGAGAGCTATAGCAACCTTCTTAACATGGGAGTGCCTGAGGATGAAATGAGGTACTTCTCAGGTGGTTCTCAACCCTTGCTGACTGCACTTGAAAGCCACCCAGGGGCGTTTTTTGAACCACTCTGATACCCTAACCCATCCTGGAGATTCTGATTTAATTAGTCTGCAGTGTAACCCAAGCATAGGTATGTTTTTAAAACTCCACAGGTGATTCCAATGGTCAGCGTGTCCCTGAGATAATGAACTGTGCCTGATGCATGTGTTCCACTGCCCACTCAGCCCACATTATGGCCCAGCCACTGGGTTCCACACAGTATGCAACCTCCTTCCCAGGCCCTAACGTCCTCCTCTGAGTAGCACCAGTCTCTTTGACTTTGCTAACCCTGCAGGCATCTGCTGGGCTGGTTTGTTTAGAACCGCAAGTCAAGCCTGCTTTGCTGCTGTGGTGCTTGAGAAATCTTGCTCTCTTTTGAATTTGAAGTGTGCCTTTTTAAGCTTGGATTTCTCCCTCCTTGTCTCAAATGACTTTGTCCCCACTCCCTCCCACACTCCCCAGTGAAATCAACTTTCCAGGTGCCAAAGTAAGCAGAGATTTATAGTCCTAATTGGTAATAAATCCTGGAGTTAATTATTTGCAGCTGTAGCTATTAGTGCTCAAATAGTGATTTCATCTTTTAAAAGCAGGGTATTTACTCTTTCTTGTCTGTAGGTGGGGGTGGCCATGGGGGATAGTTATTATCCTTGTGTAGAACAGGGTATCACATTAAGGCCTCTTCTAAGAGTGCCAGTGTGCTTGTTCTTGGAGAATGCCTCTGTCTGAAGCATGTTTGGGATCTGAGAATGGATTTCAGGCGACCAAGCAGGACCTGTGCACACCTCCTTTTGCACAGCTTTGCTTTTTTTTGCCATATTTTCTTCTAGACATCCAGGCAGATGCCAAATATTGCCTCCTACTCCTGCTTGGTACCTATTTTGCCAGTTATTTCCTTTCTGATGCCTTTCTCTGCCTTTACTTATAGATGAGTCATTTCCCTACTTGAACTTAATACAATCTTTTTCTTTTCCCTTTGCCCCAAACGTTTCTCCTCTGCCACCACACAGGTCATTGCTCAGTCACTGGTTTGATGTCACTCATCACTGGTTTGTTGATTCCAACAGACCTGTATGTTGATTCCAACATACCCTGCCCCCACGAGGTATTTGGGTGTCAGGTAGACTCATATTATGGGAATTCTCTAAAAACCTTGAATCATAGATATTTAGAGCTGGAAAAGACGCTATAGATCACCTATGCATTCTAAAACCTTCATTTTACATTAGAAGAAACAGAGGCTGGGAAAGAATGAGTGACTTGCCTGGGTCCAAGAAGGAGAGGAACCAGCTTTATAGATGGAGGGAACGAAGTCTCTGGCATGTCTAGTCTTTCACACCTCCTTTCCCCCTGCCAGGCTAGTTTACAGACTGTGCTTACTGCAGGAAATATGTGGTAAGAGGTTAGGTTGATATTTGTTCTTTGGAAGTGGTCAGGCCTGGAAGGAACAGGTGTGTGTGTGTGTGTGTGTGTGTGTGTGTGTGTGTGTCTGTGCGCTCTCACATATTGACTGTGGTTACTTTTTACTTTGTGAAGACAATCCATGGAAACTTGCCACATAAATATTTATGGGTCTTTTCATGTTTGCCCTGAACCCCCTGGAGTTTCAAAGGTGTGTCACTCTCTTCAAAAATGCATTTCAAATGTGAGTACTGTGAAACAAGGAGCAACCATGTGCATGCAGCCTGGTAGAGTAAATAGTAGCTGCAAAGCCATTCCCCTGGGCTTGGCATTCTGTGTGTCTATCTTTCTTGCTGGCCTTTGAGTCAATTCAGGAAAAGTGATGTGAAGCTGAGAAGGATTGGAGAAAAGAAAAATGGAGGGGGACAAAGAAACAGAGGGGAACAGATGAAGGGAGGGAGGGAGAGAGAGAGAGAAGAGAAGAGGAACGTATCACCATCTGTCCCACATAAACAAGGGCTTTGTGTCGGAGAAGTAAACAGAGCTGCTCCACGCCTCCTGTGTGGAAGCAGGGTGTTTTGTTTCTGCTCCTTTTTTTTAGTTGGCTTAGAGAATGAAGCATGAGGTAGTTTCTGAAAAATCTGTGGGGGTTCTGGGAATCCTGAATCATCTAAACTAAACTTCACAAAACACCTCTGTGTTCTGGGTTAGGATAATGATGGATCATTGATGTTGCACCTTTCTCACAAGGAGCTCAAAATGTTACACAAATAGTATCTTGTTTAACCTGTCTAGGAAGGTGTGTGCATGTGTGTGTGTGTGTGTGTGTGTGTGTGATTATGTGCACAGCACACTTCACAGACAGGACAACAGGACAGTGGGCACAGAAAACAAGGGAAGGTCCACAGCCACATAGTGAGCAGGTGGACAGTGAATCCTTCCAGGTCTCGCCACGCCCTAATCCAGGGCGCCTCTCTCTCTCTTACATCTCCCGTCTACCAGGGAGGGAAAACAATTTGGCTTAACGTTTTATTTTGAAGAACATATACAAAAGTGGAGTGAATAGGATCGTGAATCACCAGCTCCCCTCACGCTCCCTCCCCTGGCCCCTTCTCTATAGATTGTTTTGAAATAAATCCCTTCTATCATAGGTTTAATCTGTAAATATTTGAGTATGCATCTCTAAAAAACAGTATTATCACATCTAAAAATTAATAATAATTTCTTAATATTATCTGATATCCAGCAGTATTAAAATTTATGTAAATTATTACCTGTGTGTGGAAAACTCTTCACCTTCTGAGGCTACACATGTATTCCCATGATGCCATCATTGCTTGAAGTAGTTTTTGGCCACTGCTAATCAAGATGGTCACTGGGAATGGCATCATATTCTTTTGTAAACTCTTACAGAGGGCAATCTTATATCTTTTGAGGGTAGATTTGATTTTGCCATAAGCCAGAAGTCATCTGACACCAAGCCTCAAGAATAAGATGGCTAATTCATAAATAATACTATTCATTCTATTTGGATATTTAATTTTGCTGTACCTTAAAAGCAGATAACTTAGATCCATTGCTATGTGGTTACATATCTTATGTCAGTAGGAAACTAAAGGCAAGTGTGATGTTAAAAATCAGAGGGCGTCAGCCTCTGTGCTGCAGCAGTGTCTTGGAGGCTCCTCTGTGGGGCTGGAATTTTTTATTTTTTATTTTTTCGAGTTGATGGGTCATGGTGGGGGTGCCTGGTGTGTTCAGGAAGGTGACTAGTTAGCAGTAAACACAGAAATGTTTCAATATTCTGGCTGGGCATGGTGGCTCACTCCTGTAATCCTAGCACTTTGGGAGGCTGAGACAGGTGGATCACCTGAGATCAGGAGTTAGAGTCCAGCCTGGCCAACATGGTGAAACCCTGTCTCTACTAAAACACACACACACACACACACACACACACACACACACACACACACACATTAGCCTGGCATGGCAGCAGGCACCAGTAATCCCAGCTATGTGGGAGGCTGAGGCAGGAGAATTGCTTGAACCCAGGAGGTGGAGGTTGCAGTGAGCTGAGATCGTGCTATTGCACTCCGGCCGGGGCGACACAGCGAGACTCCATTTCCAAAAACAACAACAATAACAACAACAACAACAAGTGTTTCAATATTTTAACAAGAGACATGGTCGGACTGGGGCACATGGGCTGCGTGCTTGCCCTCGTCAAAGGTAATGGTGGTTAGTCTTGTGAAAGTCTGTTTGCAGTGATGGGAAATGTTCAAAGGGAGGCTTTGGCTTCTTTTCTAGACAGAAGTTCCCCGGTGGAATATGTGCCTATGAGAAGTTCAGGCTAGACAAGATCAAGAATCATGCCTTTAGCAATCGAATGGGCTTTCTTTATGATATTAAACACTTTGTGGTTGTAATGCACTTTCCAAAAAGAAAAAGCACTTTCTCATCCATCATTCCAGGGAAGTTAAGAACTGCGTGATAAATCAGTAATTGAAACAGCACTGGGACTCATATCTCTTAACTAACCTGAGGGCTGTTCCTGTCCCACCCAGGTGCCTCCAGGGAAGGTTTACAAAAGCTAAGCTTGCCTTCATATACTAGCATACCTTGGCATCAGCAGATGACATCACTGCTCACCTACCTGTGCTTATCTATCCTGTGCAAATTAAGCAAATGACCCCAAACCTACCAGTAAGAGAGGTGGGAAGCGGGGGGGTCTTGATCACATAGGAGAAATCCTAGAACAAAAACTCAACTCTGAAGAGACTGGATAATGCAAACAATAACAGCATATTTCCAACTCTGAGGGCACACACTTTGGTTGCAGACCAGGTCCCCTATCTCCAGAGTCCCTGGGAATTCTCTGTCCTCTCCATGAAGCTCCATACTCAGGACCAAGAGAGGTGGGCCACCTGACCTCAGGCTGGGTGGAGCTGCCTCTTCCTGGGGTGCACTTTCCAGCAGGAAGCTCTGCCCATTGCAGATAGCTGAGGCACTTTGTTATACCCAGAGGGCTTTTATTTTGACTGCTCTGGGATCAACCTTCCAAAAAAGACATTTGCCAAAGCAGAAAGGGAGACTGGATGGTCATGAGAAGGCATCCTTCCCACCCACCTCAATCCCCACCAACTCCCACTATTGCTGATTATTTTTTAAAATACCACCACGAGCCTGTTGACTATAATAACAACAGGGCTTGTTTAATATGGTGTGGCCAGGAAGAGCAGGCTTAGGATGACGCTGGGCGGAGATTCTCTCCATGACCCTGCCGCTGATCTAATGGGAAGTCATGCTACTTTATGTCTCAGTTTCCCATCTGCAAAATGGGGTTGGGGATGCTTGTTTTATTTGAGGTATGTAAGGGCCATGAGAAGTAATGCAATCTTGTTAAAGAATATGAAAAAAATCTAGTAGTCTGAGCCAGTAGTTCTAACTCAACAGAAACCCAAGAGATACGTGTCCACGTGTCCACCAAAAACATGTACAAGAATGTTCACAGCAGCTCTGTTTGTAACAGCCCTAAACTAGAAACAACCCAAATGTCCCTGGACACTAGAATGAATAATATATTGTGGTATATTAACACAGTGAGAGACTAGACAGCCACAAGAACGAACAAACTGAATCTACAAGCAGCAATGGGTGTGAATCTCACAAACATAATGTTGAGGGAAAGAAGGCAAACATCCCCTCTGTTGTGGCTTGAATTCTGTTCCAGGTAAGCTGTGCTTGCCAGCTCCGTGCCCTCCACCTCTTCATTCTTTGGGCTCACAGGAGAGCCAGTGTCTCAGCTGCCACTGGTTGCAGAGCCGTGTGAGTGCTCTGCCCCCTCTGTGTCCGGCAGCGCACCTCTGCCAGCAGACAGCATGACCCACCTCCACACTCTACCTTCACCCTCCCTCCTTGGAATCCCACCAGCCCTGGTGCCATCCTCTTCCTGGCCTTCAGGATTATTCTTGCTCGTCTGAGCAAAATTTTGACATTGAAAGAGCCAGTCGTTTTTTCCTCTGCCTCCAAGGAGAATTTCAAGCTTATTTATGGGACATGTCATCAAGAATTTAGCTATCAGGTCCCAATTCATCGCTCTTTCCTTCCTTCCTCTTCTCTTTCTCACATGGCTGCTTTGGGTCAATTTCCAGTTGGATTTCAGATAATAGCTCAGGTACAGACCATAAGGTGTGTCTTCTCTTTGGGATATTTCTATTCTGAGATAGGATTCATGAGGTCCATTGTCCGTATCACAAGTCCTGTCCTCTAAATCTGTAGACAAGAATTTGTTTTCCTCAGAGAGACTGAAAAAATTCTTACATGACAACATGGCAACTCCCACGGTAAGGGCAAGCTATTCTAACAGGCGATTACTTTATAATAAAAACCCACAGGGAACAGCAGGCCCGAAGATGCCCTGGAGGATACTGTGGTGCCGCATTCTCACTGAGCCACTGCTAGTTCCGTGTTCCCTGAGACTCTGCCCGACCCCTTGAGAGGTTCTTTCACAAAACTGCATCAGCTAAAAGGAAGATGAAGGCTGCTTTGTGCTCACTTTGCTGGGATTAATACACATTTGCTGTTTGTATTCCTTTTCTTGTCTGAAGGAAAAGAAACATGTGCTGGATAATCTTGTTGGGGCTTGTGCCTCATTTTACTCTCTGAGTTGTGCTCTTCTGAAGTTCAAAAGCTTAGCAAAACATTGTTACAAAAATGCCGTAATTAAGATTCGTTTAGAAAAGCTTGGATAAAAAAATGTGTCTAAGAAGATTATCAAGTTATGACTCAGCCTAATCATGTAAATCTTCAGTTTCATAAGAGACTCCATTTAAAAATATCTCTCCTGTTCTCCCCCAGAAAGTTACACTATGCATAGAGAGATTAAGAAAAATCTGATATCTTGGAGGCTCCGAAGTTCAGAGGTGACATATTTATCTTATAAGACCATTAAGGATTTTATAGCCAATTTGGGATTGTGAGTTGGATATATTTTATATATGCAAAAAATGGTTTTTGGAAAACAAGTCTTTGTAATTTAATTAAATTATCTGCCCTGCTTGATAAAACTATTCTCCCCTTAGAGTAGTGGCATGCATTCAAGTCAGCTGGAGGGCTTGCTAAACCCTAAATTGCTCTCAGAGATTCTGATTCAGTAGACCTGGGATAGAGTTCAAAATCACATTTCTTTTTTTTTTTTTTTTTTTGAGACAGAGTCTTGTTCTATTGCCCAGGCTGGAGTGCAGTGGCATGATCTTGGCTCACTGTAACCTCCGCCTCCCGGGTTCAAGAGATTCTCCTGCCTCAGCCTCCTGAGTAGCTGGGACTACAGGTGCCAGCCACCACACCCAGCTAATTTTTGTATTTTTGGCAGAGACGGAGTTTCACCATGTTGGCCAGGCTGGTCTCGAACTCCTGACCTCAGGTGATCTGCCTGCCTTGGCCTCCCAAAGTGCTGGGATTACAGGCATGAGCCACCGCGCCCAGCCTCAAAATCACATTTCTAACTAGTTCCCCGATGACATTGGTGCTGCTGGTCTGGGGTCACACTTTGAGGACCATTGATCTAGATCATTGTCAACTTGGCTGCCTATTAAAATTACCTGGGGAACTTAAAAAAAAATTCCTCAACACTTGGCCACCAGATCAATTGAATCAGAAAATCTCTGTTGTGGGAGCCTGGGCTTAGAATGTTTCAGAAGCAACCCAGGGTGATACTGATGTGTAGCTAGAGTTGAGAATCTTTGTTCTGGGTGAAACTTAGTCATATGACAGCCTTCACAAATCATGATACTAAAGCAGTTAGCAGCAGGTGCCCAGAAATACTAGCAGTCCTTCCCAAATGTGGTTTGCGGGCTGTGCATCGCAATCACCGGGTGCTTGTTGAACTGCAGACTTCTCTGCCCTCTGGCTAGCCAGCGCCACTCTGCAGGGTGGCATTCTTCTGAGTCGGTGAGTAGCAGTTTCTGGAGGGAGTTTGGAGTTTGTGCTATCAGCAAGATTACAAAAGGCGCTCAGGGAGTTTTCCTCTGCCTGATAGCTGGAAGGGCAGCCTGAGTCGCTGCAGGTTCACATCGTGCTTTGGCATATGATAGCCAGTCTGTCCATACTTGTGGACAATGAATCATTTTAGATTTTTAAAAGAAAGGCAGGAAATACATGTTTCTTATTGCTTTTCTCGACATTTTCTCATTTAAGCCCCAAAGAATAACCAGGTCAAGGCTGATAAAATTATCTGCTTTTTTACAGATAAGTAAACTGAGGCCCAAAGAAGTTAAGTAAATTTCTCAGAGTTACAAGACAAAGGAGGGGCGGAGCTGTGATTTGAAGTTGGTGTCCTTTGACTCCAAAGGTGAGGGCCTCTGCCACCTGACTGTTTTTGCAAAATGCCTCTGGTGCTTCAGGAGCCATAAATATTCTGCAGAACTGGCTATAGAGTTTTCTTTTTTTTTTTTTTTTTTTTTATTATACTTTAAGTTCTAGGGTACATGTGCATAACGTGCAGGTTTGTTACATATGTATACTTATGCTGTACCCATCAACTCGTCAGCACCCATCAATTCATCATTTATATCATGTATAACTCCCCAATGCAATCCCTCCCTCCTGCCCCCTCCCCATGATAGGCCCCAGTGTGTGATGTTCCCCTTCCCGAGTCCAAGTGATCTCATTGTTCAGTTCCCACCTATGAGTGAGAACATGCGGTGTTTGGTTTTCTCTTCTTGTGATAGTTTGCTAAGAATGATGGTTTCCATCTGCATCCATGTCCCTACAAAGGACGCAAAGTCATCCTTTTTTATGGCTGCATAGTATTCCATGGTGCATATGTGCCACATTTTCTTAATCCCGTCTGTCACTGATGGACATTTGGGTTGATTCCAAGTCTTTGCTATTGTGAATAGTGACGCAATAAACATACGTGTGCATGTGTCTTTGTAGTAGAATAATTTATAATCCTTTGGGTATATACCCAGTAGTGGGATGGCTGGGTCATATGGTACATCTAGTTCTAGATCCTTGAGGAATTGCCATACTGTTTTCCATAATGGTTGAACTAGTTTACAATCCCACCAACAGTGTAAAAGTGTTCCTATTTCTCCACATCCTCTCCAACACCTGTTGTTTCCTGACTTCTTAATGATTGCCATTCTAACTGGTGTGAGATGGTATCTCATTGTGGTTTTGATTTGCATCTCTCTGATGGCCAGTGATGATGAGCATTTTTTCATGTGTCTGTTGGCTGTATGAATGTCTTCTTTTGAGAAATGTCTGTTCATATCCTTTGCCCACTTTTTGATGGGGTTGTTTGTTTTTTTCTTGTATATTTGTTTGAGTTCTTTGTAGATTCTGGATATTAGCCCTTTGTCAGATGAGTAGGTTGCAAAAATTTTCTCCCATTCTGTAGGTTGCCTGTTCACTATGATGGTAGTGTCTTTTGCTGTGCAAAAGCTCTTTAGTTTAATTAGATCCCATTTGTCAATTTTGGCTTTTGCTGCCGTTGCTTTTGGTGTTTTAGACATGAAGTCCTTTCAATGCAAAATGAAAACCTGGGTCCTCTTGTTCAGAAATTTTTAAGAATTCAAGATGGCAACAGCAGAGCATTAAACCAAGCATGGGATCCTGTGCACAGCTGTGTGTCCATGAGGCCAGTTCTGATGCTATGTGTTAGGCTCTATTGAATGTTCTAATGAAATGAGTCTGCTCAGAGGCAACCTGGTGGGGTAGTCGGAGCCCCAGATTTGAGCATGGGTATGCTGAGTTTTAGTAATAGCTCTTTGAATAACTTCCTGTTGACTTTGAGCATGTTATTTAACTTCTTGGAGGTTCAGTGTAGTCATCCATAAAATGGAGAGGGGGAGAAGTGGGAAGGTGGTGGACTACATCCATATTTCTCCAACTCCAGTTATTTATATACCATATTTTTAGTATATAACCATTTAGGCTATAACCATGGCCTCTGGCCCCACACTTCCTGAGTTCTAATCTTGGCTCTGCTATATTCTAGCTATGTAACCTCAGGCAAGTGCCTCAGTTTCCTCATCTGTCAAATAGAGATTGTTGTGAGGATTAAATAAGTAAAATAAGTAAATAAAGTAAAGCCCTAAATGGCTGATATGTGATGAGTGCGATGCAAGCACTAATTACTACTATTCCTATGAGTCATATGGTACTTATACTAGTAGTACTAATGTTTTTTCTTTAATATGACTCACATTTTAAATTTAAAAAGTCATCTATCATCTCTTTCCAAGTATTTGTGAAATCACCAGATTAATGTGTATGTGTGGTTTTTCTAACCCAGGTGAAAATGTATAATAACTACAATATTTTTAAGAACTCATTCAAATTCTTTTTAATATCAGCTGAAAATATTACCAGTGGAATTGGCACCACACTGTGGGTAGCATTGTACTAGACAATGAAGGCCCTTTTCAGCTTTAATAGTCTATGAATAAATAAGTCTGTGTGTATTTGTGTCTGTGTCTTGAATAATTTGACAAATACACGACTAAAATATTTCTACCCACTTCCATCACTTCTATCCAGAGTAAAATCTGCATTGGCTAGGTACATGTTCCAGTGGGAAAATGTTTAGAGATAAGAGATTGTATTTTTTTAAATTTTTTTAAAAATTAAAAATTTATTTTTTATTTTTTTGAAATAGAGTCTCGCTCTGTCTCCCAGGCTGGAGTGCAGTGGCACGATCTCATCTCACTACAACCTCCACCTCCTGGGTTCAAGTGATTTTCCTGTCTCAGTCTCCTGAGTAGCTGGGATTACAGGCGCTCGCCACCATGCCCAGCTAATTTTTGTATTTTTAGTAGAGATGGGGTTTCACCATGTTGGCCAGGCTAACCTTGAACTCCTAAACTCAGGTGATCTGCCCTCCTCGGCCTCCCAAAATTCTGGGATTACAGGCGTGAGCCACCATGCCTGGCCAAGAGATTGTAAATAGGTTATAAAAAATGGTTAAAATCTTGATGAGTCAGTGCGGTCCTCTCAAGAAATCCTCCTAAAGTCTAACCAGGGGGACTTAGAATAGTGAAAAATTGGGACAAAATGCTTACAGGAAGCCATAGATCAGCCTTCAGAAGCGAGGAGTCAGGCCTCTGGGAAAGATACATGCCCTTTCCATTGGTTGCTATGTTTTTCCCCACTTCTTTCTATCTATATCTTAACTTATAGGGCTACTTTGAATTCTAACCCCTCCAAGTTTTTTTCCTTGACTGAAAGTTCTGACTGGAAGTTTTCCTTTTTCCCCTTTGAAGAGTACTTTGTAATCATTTAAGAAGTATTTTTGAGCACATACTGTGGGCACCCTGCTCCAGGCACAGAGGACACACATTGAACAACTGTATTCCTGACCTCTAGGAGCAGATGCACCACCGCTCATCACTAAGAGTCTCTGTGGGCTGGGCGCAGTGGCTCATGCCTGTAATCCCAGCGCTTTGGGAGGCCGAGGCGGGCGGATCACGAGGTTGAGAGTTCGAAACCAGCCTGGCAAACATGGTGAAACCCCGTCTCTACTAAAAATACAAAAATTAGCCAGGTATGGTGGTGTTCGCCTGTAATCCCAGCTACTCGGAGGCTGAGGTAGGAGAATTCCTTGAACCCGGGAGGCAGAGGTTGCAGTGGGCCATGATCAAACCACTGTACTCCAGCCTGGGTGACACAGCAAGACTCCATCTCAACAACAACAAAAAAAAAAGAGTCTCTGTGGCCTTGCTCGGGCTAAGTGACTCATGTGTGTTTATCTTCCTTCTCCTTTAGGCAGGGTTTATTCTTCTATTCCCCAGAGCTTCTAAAGATCCTCTTTAGCTAAGAATTTGTTATCCAAAACCTCCAGGGTTACCAAGTTGTACAGGGGACATACAAATAGTGACTAAGGAACTTTAAAATGAGTCTCCCCTTACACTTCTCAAGTTATTACTAGCATCAATCCCCAGCCACCTCATGAACATCAGAGATTGACCTAGATGATAAACATGTACTGCAAATACAATAGAAATGGATCACAAAGTAAAATCAGAAATCTTAGAAAAGGTACAGGACTTCTTGAAGTCCATGAAAGTGAGTTTATAGAAAAATTTGAATTCGCACCCAAAATTGTGGACAATTGAGGACCTAACAGAGTCATATTCGTTATTAACAGCAGGAGAGAGAAAATCAGTAAGGATGGTGGCATGATGGGTACTTCCCAAGTGAATGATCTGAATGTCAAGGGATGAAGAAAGGACCTTGGGAAATAAGAAAAACTTTTGAATATTTTACAAAAGTCAGTATGAAGTGAGAGATGTTAAATGATGCCATGATTCAATTTTGTCAGAAAAATGATGCCAAAAAATCCACACTTAATTCACACTTTGTTCATTTAAAAATGAGAGTGTAATTGCTATTTTAATTTAATTTTGTGAAATCTAAGATAAATACTTTTTGTATTTTTCATTTTACAATTCTTAGTTTCTACGATAAAATTCCAGTCAAATGCCCTGACCCCAATTATACTGTGCTATTTTTGTCCCCTTAAAAATGTGAATTCACTTTAAGTGGACTTTTTCTGGTATTAAGTATCCTAATATAGGAAGAACTTTCAGTAATTCAGTAAGGTGATGAATGAGTCAGCATCATTTTTCCAGAACCGATGACCAAGACCATTACAGGCAGAAAGGGGACAACTGGCTTTATTGACTCTCAGGCAGAACACAAAGGTCCATAGAACCAGCCAGATTTCTCTAGGAATGGAGTTGCCTAGTCCAGCTAGGAGGTAATTTTGGGATAAGCATGCTTAAGACCTTAAAAGGGAGCTCTCAAGGCTGCAAAGGAAGTTGCTTACCCACAAAGCACCAGACCGCAAACCGGATCCATGTGATGGTGGAGAGCTTTAGCATGAGATAGATGTTCACCAGCATGGCAAAGGCAGGCACAAAGGGGAGGCAAGGGGCCATGTAGGGCAGCTTCTTGGGGTTCTCTGGCTGCTGCAAGATCACAAACACCAGGGTGCTGATCAGCAGCACCATCAGAACAACCAGAAGGATGGCCCACCAGCTCTGCTCTGAGATGTAGTCAGAACCAAAGATGATGAAGGAGCAGAAGATGAACATGAGGATGAAGAGCAGGAGCACGCAGATGGTCACTGTGTGCCCCGTTGCTGCTGTGGGCCGGTCCATTTTGCCTGGAAGGCCCAGCCGGATTCTCAAGGTATAATAATGAGGCCCGATCAGCTTCTTTAACTTGATAAGATAAATATTTTCGGATTCATCAGCTTCTATGCCTGTGGTCATGTCCACGGTGCCGTAATTGGGGTGGTTGACGTTGTAGGTTGACTTGTCTGATTTCCCTATGAGCATCTCATTGTCTCCCAAGGATGGTAAGTTCTTGGCCCCACATGTGTTGGTGGCTGGGCCAGAAAACTCATCCCCTTCACTCACAGGAGAACAAGCTTCCTTCTCACAGTCAGCCAGAATGCCCTCCTTCTTCTTGGTGTGCTCCTCAGACAAGAACTTGACAAAACCATCAATGTCACTCTCGGGTTGGTATCGAAGGAGCAAGACACAAACAGAGACCAAAGTGTAGGCCAGGAGCGTGCCAATAGACATCATCTCTATCAGGTCTCTCAAGCTGACCAACAGTGCGAGGAGCGCCGCCAGGAACCCTGACACGATGCAGGCCACAACTGGCGTCTCTGTGTAGGAGCTGACGTGAGCCAGGAACCTGGAGGGGCCGTGCAAACAGAGGGTTAATGGTGGGCTACAGTGACCGATTCCAGTGCAGCCAACACAGGGAGCTAGAACTATCAATAGGCTGGTGTGATTAACTCCTTCTGGTCCTGCTCCACCAATTTACTTCTGCATTCACTACTTTAAACCCAGCTGCTATTCCTACCCCAGGATTTAGTGTATAATTAAAAGAGAATTCATTTTATTTTATTATTATTATTATTTTTTTTTTGGTGAGATGGAGTCTCACTCTGTCCCCCAGGCTGGAGTGCAGTGGCATGATCTCAGCTCACTGCAACTTCTGCCTCCCGGGTTCAAGCGATTCTCCTGCCTCAGCCTCCTGAGTAGCTGGGATTACAGGTGTGCACCACTACGCCTGGCTAATTTTTGTATTTTTAGTAGAGATGGAGTTTCACTATTTGGCCAGGCTGGTCTCGAACTCCTGACCTCATGATTCACCCAACTTGGCCTCCCAAGTGTTGGGATTACAGGCGTGAGCCACCGCACCTGGCCTAATTCTTTGATTTTAAGGCAAACTTCGTTAGTAAAGTTCCTAATTATTATGTAATGGCGGGGTTGATTGAACCTAGGAGGTCTGTCTTTCAGAAATCTAGATTGAAGCCCAGGCTCTGCGTGAAAAAGTGATGGTTGGAGGAAGTCATGGACCTGCTTGGGGGTCCTCCTGACCTGTGAACTAGCATCTTAGCATCCTCTTGGAGCTTGTTAGAAATGTGTATTCTCAGATTTCACCCAAGACCTGCTATACTAGAATCATAGTGGGGTGAGGCCTGGCAAACTGCTTTAAAAGACCTCCAGAGGATTCTGATTTATGCCAAAGCTCTAGACACCACCTATGACAAAAGTTCATGGATTTAGTTGGCAAAATAGCACAGTAATTGAGAAACTGTGCTCACAGATACAGGTTTATGTCCAGCTAGTTACTGACTGAAGAAGAGACCAAGAAGAGCAACTGAATGGCACATGTGGTAGGCTCCCTCTCCCCTCCTCTCTCCTCGTGGTCCCTTATTTTTATGATTCACACAAGACTGTAAATGTGCTTGAAGCCCCAGTATCTTTCCTCTTAGTTTCTTTGACAGCAGAAAAACCTTTTGGATGTGTGAAGTTGCCACACCTCCATCACCCTAGGGCCCTCTTGATCTGTTCAGCAACCTAAACATAGCAGCTCTGACCTGGTGATGGCTTCAGAGGGGATGCAGGGGAAATGAGTCAGAAGATGATGGCTGCAGAGACAAAGTCCCTGAACCAGCCCCCTCTGCACACCTGAGAGCTCCTTGGCCTCCATGGTTTACTCCTTGCTTTGTGCACTTGAAGAATGCCTTCTCAAGCAGGCCCCTCATGCTGGAAACAAAGGGCTGAGGCCACATCCCCTTTGTACCATGGGCAGATGAGCCACTTCATGGCCAATGTAGGGGGCAAGAACTGCCAATATACTGGTGTGGTGAAAAGTCTGGCTTGTGCACATGTACCCTAGAACTTAAAGTATATAAAAAAGAAAAAAAAAAGTCTGGTTTTTGGAGTTGGATGTTCTGGGATCAAATCCTGACCTGCCACTCAGTAGCTGAGGGATTTGTGGCAATTTTGTTTCACCTCTCTGAGTCCTAGTAGACTTCTTCATATGCGAAATAGAGTTATTGTGAGGACTAAATGGGATACTATATACACAGCACCCAGGATACACAAATGTTCAATAAATGGCTGCTGGTGTTGCTGCTATTGTTAGGTTCTGTTCAGATGGTCTTATCTACTCTTCCTTGATTTTTTTTTTTTTTTTTTTGATTTCAGAGGGGCTGTGGAAAGAGGGGCAGTTACCAGGCCTCAATGTGAGGGCAAGCCTAAGATGTCCCTGGTATGGTTCTTCCTTCTGGAAGCCACCCAGTACAGCAATTTGGCACCCATCATCTTCACAAAGGAGCAAGCAATGTCAACTGGAAGGAGAAGAACAGTGGGGGGGGGGGGGGGGGGGCGGGGGGCGGGCACACATCAGCTTGTGCTGGATTGAGGGACCACAGAGTTAAACTGAGGGGCTGCTTCAGGGCCTGAGCTCTGTTCACTCCCTTTTTCTCCAGGATACATGACAAGGTATCACAGTCCATGTGAAAGGCACTGACATAAAAATCACAGTCAGGCTGACAGTGGGTAGACCTTCTCCCTGGATAGATATAGCACAGCAGGATAAATTTCACGGAGGGTAGCCCTTACCTGAAAAGGAGCCCATCACCAGCCATGGCATAAATGACCCTCGGCATCGGGAAGAGGGACCCCAGCAAACTGACTGTCAGTCCTGCAACTGACCCAATGGCCACTACGAATTTTGCAGCATAGAATCCGTGAGCCACAAACATCTCCATGAGTGGGGATTCCGTGTCAATGGCGTAATATGGCACCATCAGAGTCAAGATCATGCTCACCTGTTAAAACAAGAGAAGACAGGGCTGGAGGTACAGGGGAAGAACGCATGGCTGGAGGCCCCACGGGAGAGGAAAGAGCCCTGTCCCTGGAGGCAGAGGCTTGCATGGCAGTTTGGATCCACCACTTGCTGGCATGTGCCTTTACTGTAGACCAGTCATCTGGCCTCTAGGCCTTTCTCAATATTTTCTCTCCACATGTGAATTTAGTGGACTGGGCCAGAAACTCTCTATCTCTCTGGTCCTTTGATATCTGAGGAGTAAGACGGCAGGTATTTCAGCCCCATGAGAGCAGAGCTATGCTGACAGTTCCGTGGAGAGCAGATATTTCCAGAAGGAAGGAGCTGCAGCCAATGCCCTGCAACCAGGCCTGGCAGGGACCATGGGCACCCTGCCCACGTGGATAAGGCTCTCATTTCTTTTATGATTTCTGGTCCTCAGGGTCTTATCCATGCTCCCTCTCACTGTGAAACACCAGAGATAAAATCTCCAAAGATAAGTGATGAAGAGGCCTATTGCCTGTTAACTATTGGGACCCAGATAAGGACTCATATTTCTATTTCTTCTCTCTAGCTTAGTCCTAGGAGCCAGGCAGGCCAACAAACAAATGATGGCATCAGGACAGAATCAATCCTACTGATTATATGGCTGTCAGGCAACTATGGCTTTGCTTAATCAAGAATCATTTACTGTGTGTGCTATAAGGGTCCACCCCCGGAGAAGAGGGAGATGTGAGGGAGGAGCAGAAGAGGAAGTAGAGAGCAGAATGTCTTTGCTGTTCCCTCTACCCTACCACCCCTCCCTCAACACTCTACCTATGGGGAGAAATCGGGCTATGGACAGGACAAAGCCACTGGTATGCATGTGCATCAGGGAGGCAATAAGCACTTAACTGGGGGCTCCCAGGACCTACTCCCCTCACATATTATTGATCTGCCCAACAACCCTGCCTTCAGAATTGGCCATAGGCAATGGAGCCACCAGTCATATGACCAGATATGTCCCCTGTCCCCTCCCCCTCTCCGCCCAGGCTATGAAGGCCAAATTGACATCAAGTAAGGAATTCAAAGCCTGAAGAAAGAGGGTGGTCATATGTAGACCATTTCTTTGCCTATTCCTTTGGAGCCAAGATCCTCCAGCAGAGCCAAGGGCCACCAGGGAGGACAGGATGTCCTAGCAGAGCCCAGCAACCTTGTTCTTCTCATGGTGGTAGAGGGGCTTGCCTGCTGACCAGTACAAGACCAAACAACTCCTAGGGCATGTTTAAGGCCCGTGCAGTATGAAAGAGAATGTTTCTCAGTAATATAACCACTTGCAATATCCCCTTTGGGGATGTGGCAGGGTAGGCTGGAGGAGAGTGGGACTGAGCCTCCTCCAGCCTCAGGGAGTCTCCTGAGTTAGATCAGGATGGGTAAAAAGTTGGCGGATGCATAGAAGTATTCTGTGGTCTATAAAGTGCTATTCTAAGGCAGGCACTGCAATGATTGACTTTATTGTATGTGTTGTAAAGGCCCACTCCTGGAGGAAGGGCAGGAATGAAGGAGGAGTAGAAGGAGAAACACAGTGTCCTTGCTGTTCCTGCTGCCCCGCAACCCCTCCCTCAACATTCTGCCCACAGGGATAATCATGGTATGGATACGATGAAGCCCCTTGCGTGTGTGTGCATAGCGGGAGGCGATAATTGAGGCAACCGTAAAACCTCTGGGTAGGCAGCTGAATGTCTGTAAACGACCCCCAAGTTTGCTCTGTGTTTTTCTCTGGCTTCTAGAACAATCCTGTTTTGCAACTTGCCTTAATGATCAATCAGTCTGGCTTCCTTAGCTAGTTGCTAAAGATGTCTTTTTGGGAAAGAGAAACAGCAAGGCTGATCAGTGGCAGCAATCCCCCTACTCCCCCCCACCCCCCGCTGGCTCTTTGCTAATTGTGGTGACCCAAGTGAGTCCACCCCTCAGGACCTGAGAATGTTTGTGGAACCACACACTGATTGGCCTGTGAGCCACTTCTCTCCATTGCCAGGGGCAGAGGGGGATGTTGGATGCAGCTGGCCCATTTCTGTGATAGAAATTCTGGGATGGGAGCTGAGAGAGCAAGCATCAAAGCGTGAGGAGTGTCGCAGGGGCGTGATCCTGAAAAAGACAAGCCCCTTTATTCTGGGGCTCCCCTAGTTAGGGAAACCTGAAGGTGAGTTTGAGCTGGTGTAACAAGAGAGAGCAACGGCTGAAAGAAATGACACTTTCCTCCCCAGATTTAAAGGGAAGAGAGTTTGTAGAGGACAATGTATTCTCTCTCCCCGCTGTGCAGGGAGCCTCGCCTCTTTGCTGCTGGGAAGCTCCCAGAAGACAGAAGAGCATTGAGGAAAGTGCACAGAGGCCCACAATGCCTTTGCTCGCACACCCACCCGTTACTGCCAGCCTATGACCTGAGCTCCTTGGACGGCAGCCTATTCCCTGCACACCAGCCCCTGGGGCAGCAGCAGACACCGAGAGCTTGTGAGGATGGAGGGGTGGGAATGAAGGCCAAGGCTGAAGTGAAGGCCTGGGGCTTCTCCTCTTCTTCAGCTTGGAATCCTAATTTTTTTCTTGTCATAGGGAGTGGGGAATGGGACTACAGGGGATGAAAGACAGGCACACAGACACCAAGAAGACATAGGAAAGGACTCCTTCCTGACAGAGAAGGGAGTTCAGTGCCAGAGCCACATCATGAGGAGGGTCCCGCAAGCATCTGGTACTTACAGACACATATGCTGTCAGGCAGATGACCAGGGAGGCGGTGATAGCATAAGGGATGGACGTGTTGGGATTCTTGGCTTCCTCTCCAGTGGTGGCGATGATATCAAAGCCAATGAAAGCGTAGAAGCATGTTGCTGCTCCTTGCAGCACCTGTGTGGAAGATGGCATTTGTCAGACTCAGAAGGTCAGGGTGGCACCAGGGCCTTAAATGTGGAAACTGCCCTATGCTCTATGCCCTGCAGACATGACTGAGTGGCTGAGGGAGTAACATGGTGGAACTCGTGCTAAACATGCAAGTTCTGATCTCCTCTACTTTCTAGCTGTGTGGCTTTGGTCGATTATCTTATGCTGTGTAAATAGAGACAAGAAGAATTGGCAGGTGTGGTGGCTCACACCTGTAATCCCAGCACTTTGAGAGGCCGAGGTGGGTGGATCATGAGGTCGGGAGTTCGAGACCACCTTACCAACATGGTGAAACCCCGTCTCTACTAAAAATACAAAAATTAGCTGGGCATGGTGACACGCACCTGTAATCTAAGCTATTCAGGAGGCTGAGGCAGGAGAGTTGCTTGAACCTGGGAGGCAGAGGTTGTAGTGAGCCGAGATCTCACCATTGCACTCCAGCCTTGGTAACAGAGGGAGACTCCATCTCAAAAAAAAAAAAAAAAAAAAAAAAAAAAAAAAAAAAGGCTTCTGCCTTTTAATGTAGGGGATTCAGACACTTCTGCATAAGGAAGAGTTATCTTACCTAAATTACTGTTAGTACCCCTGACAGATCAGCTCTATGGTAACTTCCAGATCTGAAATGATATAAAAGATTTTCAGATCTTCAGATATTCTATTGTCTTCACTGGGAAGACAGGGTAAAGACAGTTTATTTGTTGCTCCTTTTAGGACTTGAATGACCTAGTTGGGCATGAGGCAGGAGGTCAGAGTAAAGCTAGGGGATAGTATCCAGTCACGTCTGCTGGCAGTCTGTCTGCCAGGAGTCCACATGGCTCCAGGGGTGTTTGGGAATGTATTGTATATGTCAAAATGTCAGTGAAAACCTTCCATTGAAGAGTGGCTACTTTCTTTGAAAGAACCTATTGAAGTTTGAATGAGGGTTACCCACCTTGGTATTTTCATTGTTAGCTTTAAGTAAAAAAAGGACCTCTTTACAAATATACAAGAAAAAAACAAACAACCCCATCAAAAAGTGGGCAAAGGATATGAACAGACATTTCTCAAAAGAAGACATTCATACAGCCAACAGACACATGAAAAAATGCTCATCGTCACTCGCCATCAGAGAAATGCAAATCAAAACCACAATGAGATACCATCTCATACCAGTTAGAATGGCAATCATTAAAAAGTCAGGAAACAACAGGTGTTGGAGAGGATATGGAGAAATAGGAACACTTTTACACTGTTGGTGGGATTGTAAACTAGTTCAACCATTATGGAAAACAGTATGGCAATTCCTCAAGGATCTAGAACTAGATGTACCATATGACCCAGCCATCCCACTACTGGGTATATACCCAAAGGATTATAAATCATGCTGCTATAAAGACACATGCACACGTATGTTTATTGCGGCACTATTCACAATAGCAAAGACTTGGAATCAACCCAAATGTCCATCTGTGACAGAGTGGATTAAGAAAATGTGGCACATATACACCATGGAATATTATGCAGCCATAAAAAAGGATGAGTTTGCGTCCTTTGTAGGGACATGGATGCAGCTGGAAACCATCATTCTTAGCAAACTGTCACAAGAACAGAAAACCAAACACCGCATGTTCTCACTCATAGGTGGGAACCGAACAATGAGATCACTTGGACTCGGGAAGGGGAACATCACACACTGGGGCCTATCATGGGGAGGGAGGAGGAGGGAGGGATTGCACTGGGGAGTTATACATGATATAAATGATGAATTGATGGGTGCTGACGAGTTGATGGGTGCAGCACACCAACATGGCATAAGTATACATATGTAAGAAACCTGCACGTTATGCACATGTACCCTAGAACTTAAAGTATAATAAAAAAAAAAAAAAAGAAAAACAATTAAAAAAAAAAAAAGGACCTCTTTGAATGCTTGGGGATGTCCTTTTAGCAGGTGAGAGATGTTTTTGGACTTGTGTGTATGCGATGAGGGAAAAAAATGCAAGCCCTAGTCAGTGGTCCAGGAGGTGAGACCCATTGTAGACTGGACCATTTTATTTTTCTTTTCTCCGCATTCAGTTTATAAATGATGAAAATCAAAATGTGTGCCAAGCTGACACTTGTCCAAAATTTTCACTCTTAACTTCCTCATTGACTTCTCAATAAGACAAAATACGAAATACCAGAACCTGTAAGGTACACCACAGAATCAAAGATCTTCTCAAACCTTCAGAAGCAAACTTTGTTTGTCTATAAAATGAGCTGGTGTTTCCTACAGTGTCTCTCAGCTAGGATTCTAATGTTTCAACCCTCTACTCCCAGGTTCTTATCCTGGAGGCCATGGAATTCAGGGCATCTATAAATTTTGCTGGGAAAGAATTACATATGTTTTCTCACTACCTTCTAGTTGAATTAGCATTTCTTTCTCTTATGAATGTGGGTGTCAAACTAGCAATACCTGTGCCTGTGTCACCAATAGCAATCAGATATTTTCATTTCATATGAGAATTGTTGTAGAGATTTTGAAGTATCACTTATGCTTATTACTACCTTCAAATTATGATAGCTATTAGACATAGATGTTAACATATAAATCCCAATAGAGAAGCACATTGTTACTAGATTATAATTTAAAAGTAAAATAAAATTAAAAATACTTACTACTACATTTCAACATAATTGATTTCCTTTGAATTCCTATGTAATTAGGCTATTCCTTTAAAAACACAATTCTCATAAGGGATCTACAGGCTTCATCAGACATCCAGGTGGTCCATGGCACAAGAAAATTTAAGAACTCCTGGTCTGTTCTAATAAACCAGGTAGAAAGAACTTCTCAAACATAATTGGTTCCATCTCTAGATGGCTACTTTCCAGAAGAGAAGAGACCTCCTGCTTTCCCTACAGCAAATTTTTTCATACAAGGGTGTGGAAAATGTCTTTGGCCTCCAGACAAGGAGAGAAAATAGATCTCACTTCATCATACATGGAGGTTCACAGGCTTGGAAATGTGCTTGTTTTCACTTATCCTAGAAAATATTACTGGTCTTCAAGGATGAATGGATGCTAGACTGCAGGCTCACTAAGTAGTCCTGATCAAGAAAAGCCTCACTTTAAGATAGGTCCTTCATTTTTGACAAAGGTGCCAAGAACATACACTGGGGGAAAGACAGTCTCTTCAGTAGATAGTGCTGAGAAAACTGGATATCCATATACAGAAGAATGAAACTAGACCTTTATCTCTCATCATCTACAAATATCAAATCAAAATGGATGGAAGACTTAAATCTAAGACCTCAAACTATGAAACTACCACAAGAAAACATTGGGGGAAAATCTTCAGGACATTGGTCTGGGCAAAAATTTCTTGAGCAATACCCCACAAGCACAGGCAACCCAATAAAAACAGAGTTATTCTACACGTTCAAGTCCTCTGTGGAAATAAGCGGGGTTATAAATAAATCAATATACTGGCTATCTCTATGTCTTAGGGAACTCATTTACCTTTTTGTACTTTGTTTTCATCCAGCATTTTCAACTGTAAGACTACCCCTAGGGGATGTTTGGAAAGATGTTTGGAAAATCTCTTTCATAGGCTGTAAGACTACCCTTAGGGGATGTTTGGAAAGATGTTTGGAGAATCTCCAGGACATTAGTCTGGGCAAAAATTTCTTGAGCAATACCCCACAAGCACAGGCAACCAAAGCAAAAATGGACAAATGGGATCACATCAAGTTAAAAAGCTTCTGCACAGCCAAGGATACAATCAACAAAGTGAAGAGACAACCCACAGACTAGGAGAAAATATCTGTAAACTACCCATCTGACAAGGAATTAATAACCAGAATATATAAGGAGCTCAAACAACTCTATAGCAAAAAATCTAGTAATCTGATAAAAAAAATGGGCAAAAGATTTGAATAGACATTTCTTAAAAGAAGACATACAGATGGCAAACAGGCATTGACAATCAGATAAATGAAAATCACAACTACAATCAGATATTATCTCACCTCACTTAAAATGGTTTATATCCAAAAGACAGGCAATAATAAATGCTGGCAAGGATGTGGAGAAAGGGGAACATTTGTACACTGTTTTTGGGAATGTAAATTAGTACAGACACTATGGAGAAGAGTTTAGAGTTTCCTCAAAAAACTAAAAATTGGGCTACCATATGATCCAGCAATCCCACTGCTGGGTATATACCCAAAAGAAAGTAAATCAGCATATTGAAGAGATAGCTGCATTCCTATGTTTGTTGCAACACTGTTTACAATAGCCAAGATTTGGAAGCAACCTAAGTGTCCATCAACAGATGAATGGATAAAGAAAATGTGGCACATAAACACAATGGAGTATATGCAGCCATAAAAAAGAATGAGATCCAGTCATTTCCAGCAACATACATGGAACTGAAGATCATTATGTTAAGCAAAATAAGCCAGGCATGGAAAGACAAACATTGCATGTTCTCACTTATTTGTTGGATCTAAAAATAAAAACAATTGAACTCAGACATAGAGAGTAGAAGGATGATTACCAGAGGCTGGGAAGGATAGTTGGGGGCTGGAGTGGGGAGGTGGGGATGGTTAATGGGTACAAAAAAAGTAGAAAGAATGAGTAAGACCTACTGTTAGATAACACAACGGGGTGACTATAGTCAATAATAATTGTACATTTTAAAATAAAGAGTGTAATTGGATTGTTTGTAACTCGAAGAATAAATGCTTGAGGAGATGGACACCCCATTCTCCATGATGTGCTTATTTCACATTGCATGCCTGCATCAAAACATCTCATGTACCCCATAAATACACCTACTAAGTACCCACAAGAAAACCAGAAAGACAGGTCCTGCTTTCTCTTCCTTTAACATCCATTCTTCCCTTCTACACACACAGACACATATATGTACATACACAAACATGCACACACATACACAAATACATATAAACACACATACACATGCAAACACATCTACATACATATACATGCATTACATACACTCCTCTTGTAAATCATTTAGTGACCTGGCACAACAACCATATAAATTTGGGCAAAGCAATCTTAGAAAAAGGTGAGAGGTTTGTGAACCATGCCATGTAAGGAAGAACTGGGGACCTGGGGATGTTTAATTTGAAGAGCAGAAGACTCAGTGGAAGATGCAGAGGACACCGTTAAATATGTGCAGTACTGGCAGTTGGAGTCAATGTGATGTCCACTGTAAGCTTCAGAAGAAATCCTAGAGCCACGCACATGGGCGTGATTGGCTTTGGTTAGGAGCATAGACTTTGTAGATTGTCAGGCCCAGGTTGATTCTGCCACATATTAGTTTGGTGACCTAGAATAAGTTCTTAACTTCTTGGAGCCTAAGTTTCATTGTTACTTAAATGGAGATAATAATAGCACTTGGCTCATAGTGTTGTTACAAGGATAAAATGAGATAATAGAGTAAACTGCAGTCCATAATAGAGTAGGTGCTCAATAAATATTAGCTCTTACCACCAGTATTATTATGACAATTCTAAGTTTTTCTAGAGCAGTTGACACCCAAGGGCACAAACTCCTCCTCCTTCTCCTTCTCTCCTCCTTCTACTCCCCCACCTTCCTCCTTTTAGAACTTGACTTGTGTATACTAAGTGCTACCATGTGCCAGGCACTGTGCTTAGTGATGGGATATAGTCATGAGCAAACAGTACCCAGCTTGATTTTACGGAGATTGAGTCTAGAGGATACTGCAAGATCCAAATGCAATCTTGACTATGGTAACAAACTGAACAAGATTAATAAGCATCTATATTATTCATAAAATACAAATGCTACTTTCCTCTAAATGAACGAGAGAAGGGATGGCAATTACTGAAAATGATTAGCTATCAGAAAGTTAACTATGACCAAGTAGGGAAAAGAGGAAGTAAACTTGCGAAGAGGATGTCTCTTAGCCTGCATTTGCATATGTAGAACTAGAAAGCAAGTATCATTGAAGAAAGACTGGACAGATCAAAGGCAGAACATGTGGAGGTTCTACCACATTAGGCAGTCAAGAGAATTTATTAATAACTCAGATGATTCAAACAAAATTTCAGTGAGGGACTATAGGCAGGTCTGGGGAGTATTTAGGTGGGGTTAAGGGAGCTGACTAGGGATGTTGAAGTATCAGAGACTTAGCAACACTGAGAAGTTGTCATCCCGAGGCCTAAGTGTAGGGAGTGGAATGGTGTCCTGGAGTCCGGCAGGAGCCGGAGCTAGGGGTCAGAGACTCCTAGAAGGAGCTGCCTTGTGGAGGCACAGCCAGTGTGGTGCCAAGGCTAGGAGGCAGCAAGGAAGAAATACTCTGGCCTTGCTTTCTTCTCACCTTCTGACCTGATAATATTTCCCATTGGCTAAATTCAACAGGAAGCAACCTGCAGCAGAGAACAGGTCATGAAGGGTGGAGAATAGGTCTGGGGAGTGGAGGCAAATGGAGAAGAAAGACCAGCACACCCACCAAGGTCAAACCGAACTTGGCCTAAAAGACATAGATGAAATAAACAATTATTAAAGAGAAGATAATAAAATTAGCAAAAAGGGTCATCTTTTTACTTGAGTTAGTTTGAATCAACTTTTCTTCCTTGCAAGCAAACGGTCCCTGATTGGTAAATGCAAAGACTCATGAAATGAAATTGTATGTGGGTGCCACTGAAACTGTTTTCCATGTCACTCTGTCCAGATCTCAGATCTGACCACTGGTGTTTATAATTAGGATAGACTTCCATGCATAAAAGCCCGTGTGCGGTACCTGGGGGTGAGCATCTGTGAATAAAATTGGTGGGCGAAATATGTGTATGTGTGTTTGTGTGCAAGTGTATGTGTATTTCTGGGTTTATTGGTATGTTATCCTAACTCTTTGCTTTAATGTTTTACAAAATTAAAAAATAGTATTGAAAAAAATTAGCTGGGTGTGGTTGTGTGCACCTGTAGTTCCAGTTGGGAGGCTGAGGTGGGAAGATTAGTGAGGCTGAGGTGGGAAGCCAGGGAGGTTGAGGCTGCAGTGAGCTGTCATGGCGCCACTGCACTCCAGCCTGGGTGACAGAGTGAGACTTTATCTAAAAAAAAAGTATTGACCTTTTTATTTGATGATATAGCTGAGATTGTTGTTCGAAGTCAACCTGATATAAAAACTCAGCCAGCTGATCCAGAACAGAGTTCATCCCTCTAGAATGGGGTTGTGGGAAAGCAGCACGTGCCTCAGTTGCTGGAGGGCTTCTGCTTAGTTAGTTGTCAAAAGTAATGTCATTAGTGGCCTGCTACTCAGTGTGTGAGGTCCGTAAAAACTGGCACCCTGCGTGTTGCTGATATTTGAGAGGCATTCAGATGAGGCAGCCTTCACACGTTCTGCCTCGGCCAGTCTCCAGATGCCTGGGAGATAATTAGGCGCCTTTATATTATTCACTCTCTAGGCAACAAGATGAAATTCCAACTTTTCATAGCATTTTCTCCACCCTCATGCCCCAGCTCTATTAGCAGCCTGTCCCCAGTGACAGTGGAATGTACTAATAGGTTCCCACAGATGGATTCAGATGTGGAGAACATGAAAGACAACTTTTCCTTTGTTTGGAGGCTGTCAGGATTCCCCACAAATGATTGCTATGGACCATTTTCGTGGGAGCTATTTGTGCTGTTAGAGTGTCTTATTTGCTTAAAGAAAAACCATAAGATACTATCAAGAACAAATAACATGAAGGGAACACACATCCAACAATGTTCAAGGGCTGACGAACTGCAGATGGAAGCAGGGGTTCAGCTGAAGGCCAGAGTTACTTGATACAGGGAAAAATGTTTGTTGTTCTTAAACTCTTCAAGACCAAAGAAGCATTTGACCCAGAACCTGTAAGTGAGTAAACCATTCCTTAAACTATTTTCTTTGGAAGGAAGTGTTTGGAGCAGGGGAAAGAGTAGGTTTATAAGGGGTCCATGGTTAGAGGATAGATTGATTGTTCATTAACTCTTTCAAAGTCTTTGAGAATTGTGTGGAAAGTCATGTCATGCTATTCTTATACATCATCTCCTACACAATGGTTTCCTCCATTCCATCCTACCTAAAGCAATTGAAGAATAAAGTGGGTTGGACCTCTGCACTAGTCCCCAGTCAGGGGTAGAGGTAAGGGTTTTGCTAAGGAGTGAAGAAGTTCATGTATCTGTTGATGAGGAAACACACTTTTGTAGACAATTGTTAGGTAACAGAGTAAGGAGTATGTGTATTACCTTGGTGTATGACATGCTCATGAGACCGTGTCAGACCTTAAAAAATAGGGTCTAAATTCAAAATGACTTTGCTGGACTTCGGAAAAATGTCCTGAAACCAATGGTGAGAAATAACAGGTACAGGCCCATTCACTAGGAAGGAAATGTACTACGTAGAAATCCAAGGCCAGGCAGAGTGCGGAGAGGATGAATCAGCAACATCTTCATACTGGGCTGTCCTTTGTTCTCAGATGATACTTTTAGGCACATTCACTAGGACATACATCATCCCCAAGTTTCCTTTAGGGATAATGGAATTGCAGCAAAACATTCACAATCCCAGCCAAGCTTTTTTCTTGACCAATGACAAAACTACTCAAGGCAGTAAGCTTGGATTGGAATGAGGACAGTGAACAGAAGTGCAAAAGAAGATAACCAGTTCCATGGCCCCAAACCCAGGTGGCAGTGGGGTAAATAAGTACTTTGGCCCATCCAGGACTGGGATCTAATTTCAGCTCTATTACTTACTGTCTAGATCTGTGACTTTAACTTTTCTAAGCTTCAGTTATTTGTATGTAAAAGTGGAGATCTCTGTACTTATTTTGCAGGGCTGTTGTGAAGATTAAATTTAAAGTGTGCATGAAAGAGTTTGTCATAAAGAAAATGTTCAATGTTAGGAAAAGCATCCTTCATTTCCCTCTTATGCCTGACTTCTGATCATCTGTTAGGAAAGTTAGTCAGAACCCAGGATGTATAAGTGGGGAACCCCAAGGCTGGCATGATGAGCGCCTTCCTTGATGAGGCGGGCTCCTGATTGAGGAAGGATGTGGAGCCCCTGAGAAGGAAAGGGAGACCCCCAAAGGGAGTAAACGCCCCAGAACAAAACACAAGGCTAAAGGCAATGCTAAAATGTGCCTCCATCTTCTTCAGGATGGGTAAAGAACATTTACACAG
Source organism: Rhinopithecus roxellana (assembly GCF_007565055.1). Lineage (NCBI taxonomy): Eukaryota > Metazoa > Chordata > Mammalia > Primates > Cercopithecidae > Rhinopithecus > Rhinopithecus roxellana. Next base: position 117,715,797 of record NC_044549.1, on the reverse strand, counting down.
AGAATATTAACTCTTTCCAGTCTTTAAGTGGGGCCTAAACTAGAGGGTGTGCCATTTGGGTGAGCTAATAGGAGGATTTTGAAAATTAAATATCAATCAAGTAATTAAGAAGAGTTTTAGAATTGCATTGACAGGATGTCTTCATAAACAATGCATATGCAGCCTGGGTCAGTTGAACTATATTCCATCTGAAGATAAGAAAAGAAACTAGACTATCTCTCAATGTTCCTCCAAGATTCTATGACTTCATGAGAGTTTAAAGGAAATATAACATGTCAGATTTATTACCTTACTACTCACTAAAGAAAGTTCAGAGAGAATGATAATGATACACAAGGTACTCCGTTGGTAGAAAGGGCTTTGGAGTCACACAGATCTGTGCAGAAACCCCAGCCCTGGAACTGACTAGCTAAGTGAGGTCAGGTCAGTTTCCCAGCCTCTACGAAGATTCTCCACTTTTAAGTTAGGGATAACAGCACCGCTTAAAAGTTTTGTTTTAAGAGTGAGATACTATTCATGAAATCCGATGCCAGGAACTTAACAGGTAGTCAATAAATACTAGTTCCTTCCTCGTGTAGTTTTAACTATTGCCAACCATAACAAGCTGCATATAAAAACATCTAAGATTTTGCTGTTTTTTTGCAAACATGTGGTGCAATTAGTTTTGCCACATAACAGATGAGAAAAAGTTAATGCTGAGGACATTTTCTTGCTATAATGAAAATGCAGTTGAGGACCAAGAAGCAGCTTCTTAGCTCCTTCTGGCATCTCTGCCTGGTCCAGCCCACCTGCCTCCACTCCTGCCTCCACCATGTCCATCAGGGTGACCCAGAAGTCCTACCAGGTGTCCACCTCTGGCCCCCAGGCCTTCAGCAACTGCTTCTACATGAGTGGGCCTGGTGCCTGCATCAGCTCCTCAAGCCTCTCCCGAGTGGGCAGCAGCAGCTTCTGGGGTGGCCTGGGCGGAGGCTATGGTGGGGCCAGCGGCATAGGAGGCATCACCGCTGTCACGTTCAACCAGAGCCTGCTGAGCCCTGTTAACCTGGAGGTGGACCTCAATATCCAGGCCATGCACACCTAGGAGAAGGAGCAGATCAAGACCCTCAACAACAAGTTTGCCTCCTTCATCGACGAGATACAGTTCCCGGAACAGCAGAACAAGATGCTGGGGACCAAGTGGAGCTTCCTGCAGCAGCAGAAGACAGCTGGGATCAACATGGACAACATGTTTGAGAGCTACATCAACAACCTTAGGTGGCACCTGGAGACTCTGAGTCAGGAGAAGCTGAAGCTGGAGGCGGAGCTTGGCAACATGCAGGGGCTGGTGGAGGACTTCAAGAACAAATATGAGGATGAGATCAATAAACATACAGAGATGGAGAATGAATTTGTCCTCATCAAGAAGGATGTGGATGAAGCTTACATGAACAAGGTAGAGTTGGAGTCTCGCCTGGAAGGGCAGCTGTTTGAAGAGGAGATCCAGGAGCTGCAGTCCCAGATCTCGGACACGTCTGTGGTGCTGTCCATGGACAATAGCCACTTCCTGGACATGGACAGCATCATCGCTGAGGTCAAGGCGCAGTACGAGATTGCCCACCACAGCCAGGCTGAGGCTGAGAGCATGCACCAGATCAAGTATGCGGAGCTGCAGAGGCTGGCTGGGAAGCACGGAGATGACCAGCGGTGTACAAAGACTGACATCTCTGAGATGAACTGGAACATCAGCTGGCTCCAGGCTGAGATTGAGGGCCTCAAAGGCCAGAGGGCTTCCCTGGAGGTCGCCTTCGCAGATGCCGAGCAGCGTGGGGAGCTGGCCATTAAGGATGGCAACGCCAAGCTGTCCGAGCTGGAGGCCGCCCTGCAGTGGGCCAAGCAGGACATGGCATGGCAGCTGCATGAGTACCAGGAGCTGATGAACGTCAAGCTGACCCTGGACATCGAGATCGCCACCTACAGGAAGCTGCTGGAGGGTGAGGAGAGCCGGCTGGAGTCTGGGATGCAGAACATGAGTATCCATATGAAGACCACCAGCGGCTATGCAAGTGGTCTGAGCTTGGTCTATGGGGGCCTCACAAGTCCTGGCCTCAGCTATGGCCTAGGCTCCAGCTCTGGCTCTGTCGCGGGCTCCAGCTCCTTCAGCTGCACCAGCTCCACCAGCTCCACCAGGGCCATGGTTGTGAAGGAGATCGAGACCCGCGATGGGAAGCTGGTGTCCGAGTCCTCTGACGTCCTGCCCAAGTGAAGAGCTGCCACAGCCCCTCCCAGCCTGCCCCTATTGTGGCTGCCCCAGAGCCCGGGAGGGAGGCTGCTGTGCAGAGGAGCACAGGGAACAGGGGACCCACCTGAGGCTCAGCCCCAGCTCTCAGCCCACCCGCGGAGGAGTTTACCGCTTGGGGACCCCTCTTGCCCATGCCTCCAGCTACAAAACAATTCAATTGCTTTATTTATAATGCCCAAAATAAAATCTCAGCTAACTCTGCCAAAAAAAAAAAAAAAAAAAAAAAGAAAAGAAAAGAAAATGCAACTGAGTTCCAGGAAAACATTCCTTCTTTTCACTCTTGTAATTTATTGTTTCTGTTATATGATAGGAAAGGAACAGTTTGTATCGTAAGATAATATAGATCTGGGGATCCAGAATGGGGCCAGCAGTGTTTCTTTGTCTCTTCTTTTGGATTTAAGCAGTTTCAGTATTTCTTCATTTCAAAGAGGAGGGATGAACTTTGCAGTTCTGTGGAATTCTTATAGATAAGGAGAAGACTAGGAATCTTGGCTTAAATTGCTTCCTTGCTTATTTCTCTGCATTGAACGGCATAGCATGGTTCAGAATAAACAGAAGTGATTTTGAGTGCTCTCCAAGAAACATTTCTGATCCCTGGACATGTTGGAGAAAAACCAGTCTAAGCAAAATCTACAAAAGCAAAGTGGGTGGAATCCTGGACTTACTTTCTGTCATCAGTTCTAGGCAGATTTGCCTCTCTCGACCTTAGATTGTTCATCTGTTAAATGAACGGATAGGACCAGGTAACCTCTCAGGTCCCTGACAGCTCAAAATTCTCTGATTTATGTTCTACCATGAAAAAAAGGTGGGCTAGTGAATTTCACCAATAAATCCACAACGTAAGTATTTTTAGTCATCCTAGAGAAAGAAACCAGGTGCAACTCACAGCCACTTGTTAGTATAAAGAATTTGCCACTCTGACCTTCCTATTTTTCTCTAGCATAAACCACACTAGCCAGATCATGGAATGAGATCTGAAAATGTCCTTTTGGTCCGGTCCACCCTCTTGCTAACCCCTAGACCACACCAGGTAAACCCGTCTGTCATGAACTATGCCTTTGGAATGGGATTTATAGCACAGCCCTCCATTAGGCCAGCTCAGCTGTCCTCTGACCCCAGTGGGACTCTCCTCCTAGAGTCAAATGCTGACATTTCAATTAAAAACTGTTATTTTCCTAGTTTCATACCCAGGCAAAACTCATCCCTTCCCTACTCTCCCCTTTCCCTGGCCTCCTTTATTGCCTTGTGTATTTATGTTCTTGTTATCTCCCTTAGTAGACTGTAGAGATAATTCTATAGAACTGAGCTGTTCTTGCACAGACTTTGGAGTCAGGCAGTCCTGGCTTGACTGGGTTCTGCCACTTACATTGTGTGTTTAACAGCAAGCCATTTGAACTCTCTGAATGGGATTTTTTTTTTTTATCTTTAAGAGCAGAATGTAAATATCTTCCTCACAAGATTATCAGGATGATTAAATGAGTTAGTACATGCAACGCCATTTAGCACAATTTTAGGCAATTGCAGGTTGCCGGAACATTGAATCTATTATTGTTATTTGTATAAAATAGGATCTTAACAAATGCTTGTGAAACAAAACAAAACAAACAAAAAAACACACACAAGAACCACTTCTTCAGGATATTCCAACTAAATTCAGATCAAAAGGTGATAAAGAGGGTGCTGTGGTAATTATGGAACAGAATAGCATTTTCTTGAAAATATGTCTTAGGCTGGTCACAGGGTAGAAGGCAGAGTGTGTGACAGGCATACCAGGTGTTTGGAATAAACTTACCCCTGACCAGCCATGGGGCAAGAACTGGCCCTCCGCCCAGTATTTCCCATTGATGAAGAAGAGGCCTGCGATCATGATGAACACCCACACTGCCAGGTTCAGCACATTGAGAACATTGTTGAAGCCTACGGAATTTTTCACCCCCAGGGCAACAATGATGGTCACGATGACTGCGATCAACAGAGCCAGAAGGTCTGGGTATGATTCTTCACCTTTCCCTAGAGAGGAAAGACATGATTTGACATTGTCTGGAAGGAAGAAAGGGCCATGCAAACTCCTGGTCCTACCCCAGTGCATCCGCACTCAGCTTTAAGAAGGGCAGTAAGTCTGTAAAAAGAACTGTGTGTGTGTGTGTGTATGTGTGTGCACCTACACATGCCTATGCTGTAGTCCACAAGCAGATACAAGTGTCTATTTGCAAATGAGCAGAATTTGGTAGATAGGTAAGATGATCTGATATCCTGGACCAAAAATTGGGCTATGTGGTGTGACATTACAATAGCGCCTATGGAAGCATGGCACAGAACATTTGAAGTGGGAACCGACCTGGGATATTTGGGATGCATATTTAGGTCTAACATGTTATTTGAAAATTGTTTTTATCTTCATTATTGTTAACTTTACAATCAGTAAAATTTCCATCCCATTCCCAAACCTTTTCTTTATCAACAAATTTAAGAATGTGTGTCTTTGAAAATGATGGGAACAGGGGTTTTCTGTCCTTTTGTGTATATGTGGTTGCAGAGAAAAAAATAACCAGTGAACATGCCCTGCCTGCTTGGTTTTGCCCAATGGCCAGTGGACTCCTGCCCTCTATAGAGTGGAAAAGGCACTGACTCAGCTGTCAGGGGTCTTGAATTTCAGCTGTACTTTTGCCCATAGCCAGATGTGTGGCCTTGGGCAAGTTGACTTATCTCTCTGGACCTCATTTGTAAAGTGATGGACATGAATGACCTGATTTTGGAGGACTCTTTTAGACCTAAAATTCTACACAATCAGTACACTGAATAGGTTTGTTCTTTATATTTTTATCTTGTCATGGTACTTGGGTGCTCAGCATTTTTGTCAGTTCTTTTGAGATAGGAACATCGAAGTCAGATGACTTGACACAGCCACAGGATCATTCCTTGGAAGTTCTGAGGCAAGATTCCAAAGCTTTCTCAACTATTGTTCAGCTTTCCTCGAATTTGAGTTTATCAGGCATCAAGATGGAGAGTGGCTGGGTGCAGTGGCTCAGGCCTGTAATTCTAGCACTTTGGGAGGCCAAGGTGGGTGGATCACAAGATCAGGAGTTCGAGACCAGCCTGGCCAACATGGTGAAACCCCATCTCTCCTAAAAATACAAAAATTAGCTGAGCGTGGTGGCTGAGTAGTAATCTCAGCTACTTAGGAGGCTGAGGCAGGAGAATTGCTTGAACCAGGGAGATGGAGGCTGCAGTGAGCTGAGATCATGCCATTGCACTCCAGCCTGGGCAACAGAGCAAGACTCTGTCGCAAAAATAATAATAATAATAATAATAAAAAGAGTGGATGGCAAATGATGGATGGAGCCTGAGGTCTCATGGTATTTGTTACACGAGCTTCTGATGGTTTAGCATTCACTATTATATTACGCCTTCCTGACCTCTTCTAGGCTGGAACCCTTTTTATTCATTAATTTTTTTTTCATTGAAATTTGGAAAAAAAATCTGACGAAACCACTGGAGAAATTGCTGACAGTTCTTTTTTTTTCTGCATTGGTTTTATTTTTATATAGCTATTGACATGCACATGTATGGTTTGTATCCTTTGACATATGTCATTACATTAAAACATAATCCATGTTATTACAAGTTTCCCTAATCGTCCTTTTAATTGCTAGCTACATAGTATTTGTCTGCAATTTACTTAGTCATTTGCCCGCTGTAGAATATTTAGGCTGTCTCTAACTTTTTGTTATTGTAAATAAGGATGTGATGAGCATCTTTTTGTATAATGCTTCCATGGACATTAAAATTATTTTTTAAGGATAGATAGATTCATAGAGAAAGGATTACTTTGCAAAAAAAAAAAAAAAAAAAAAAAGAGATATACTTAAGGCTTTTGATACATTTTGCCAAATTGCTTTCTGAAAGGAGAACTCATTTATAGGGCTTGGTAAGTTTGCATGTTGAGGGTAGGAGGATGTGGCAGTCTCACCCAGGCCATTGAGGGTTCCCACGCTGTCCGCCATCCAGTGACTGATGGTGTGGTTGGCCAGTGAGTCAAACATGCTGCTCAGAGCACTGGCTCCGGCCGCAGTACCAATCAGGTACTCCAGGATCAGGTTCCAGCCAATGAAAAATGCCACAAATTCCCCGACAGTGACATAGCTGTAGGTGTAGGCAGATCCTGTGGTCTTGGGGACTCGAACTCCAAACTCTGCATAGCAGACGCCTGCAAGGGACAGACATACACAGATGGTGGACTTCAGGAGATAAGCTGACATCCTGTGGCTAACAATCTTGGGTAGAGAACATACTGAGACTCTGTAGGATCTCAGAACAAACACACAAAGTTTTATGTATATGAATCGATTCAAAGCCAACTCTTACCTCTTCCAACCTCACTTCTGAAAAATGCGAACTTGAATGACTAGCAAGGCGATAAGAACTAATTCTACCGAACTATTGTAAACCGATCTTTATTTAGAAAATATTCCACTTGTGTGTGTCTCTGTCGTGTTCCTTAGGTGTCAGATATCCGGTGTGAACATGGGCCCAACTCATTACGACCCCCACCCTTGATGGCACCAGGGTGATATTATGCACAAACTTCTTCTCTTTTGGTTTTTACATATTATAGAAAGTGCTCCTCATTTGACAGTGATACTTTGAGCAAGCTGTGAAAACAATGTACTATATCTAGGGGGTAGATAAAAGATGCAAATATAAATAAATTGCTAATTATTAACAAGGAAATTTAGCACATGCACAAAAGGTAATTTAACAAACACTTCTAGAGTCCTACCATGTGCATGGCAGGGTGTGAAGCACTGGGTATAAAAAAGACAAGTGGCATATCCCCCTGCCCTTAAGGGGAGAGAGGCCATCAGTGCCCATTGTAGGCTGTGTAAGCTTGACAATCTAAAAATGTATAACAATGACAGGAGAGATGTGAGACATGTACTTAGAGGGTTTTGAGGCATATGTAGGGATTAATTGGATGAAGAAGGTGGAACATAAGGCAAAGACAGGGCAGAGAGAGACAGTATGAAGTATTTGAGTGGAGGGGAGTGTGCACCGAGGTACTGGGAGGAGACGAGGCTGGCCAGGTGAGCAGAGCCATGTGTTTTACAAAGTGGGTTCAGGGCCCACTTCCACCAGAATCATCTATTGAATCCTAATTTCAGGAGACAGGAATCAGGATGCTGCATTTTAACCAGCTCCCCAGGTAATGCATGTGCCCACTTGTATCTAAAATGCACTGGAATATTGCTTCATTCTTTGACATAATTAGAGAATAAATTAGAAAGAGGTTAAGAACATATCAAACTTCTGGGAGTTGGGAGTTTCCTATTTTGTGCTAGGAATTCTGGGTGTGGGCCAGTGGGTAGGGCAACGAGTTGGAGGACAGACATAGGACAGCTTGGAGGAAACATACCAGGGGTGGGATGTAGGAGGATGTAGGAGGGAACTCAAAGTCAACTTTACCTTCAGTCCCAATTTTGTTAAGGGCCAACCCTGAGGTTCTCTCATCACAAACCAGGGAACAATAGTTCACACTTTTGTGAATAAAGAGAGCAGGTTTCTTCTCCTTTGGAAGGGAATGAAATCAATGCAAAGAAGCAAAAACAGAGATGTCAAAAGCAATGGCATAATAAATGATTCCATGCGATGTACTATCTCTTCCTTCCCCTCCATTGCTTCAGTTGTCAGGGTGTCTACATGGAAGAAGCACTGGACCAGTTATGCTGGGCTCCTGTTTCTACCCCACCCCTATAGATTCAGCATCCTTGTTTCTAAAATAAAAGTACTACACCAAAGACTCTATTAAGGATCTCCTAATTCTGACACTCTAGGATTCCATCTGCTATATTGAATTTTGTAATATTTTGCTGCAAAATCTATTGAGCACAACTTAGCTTTTCTCTTATATCAGCTACAGTATTGTTCGGTGTTATGGAGATGCTCTCAGGGATAGTGAAGCTGTTTGTCTCTACATATAAACAGTCCAGGCTGTTATTTATTTTGAGTTCCTATGTCAGCTCTCCTCCCCTTGCTTTGTAAATATAGCTTTCCATCTCCTTCCTTGAGATCAGACTGTCAGTTGTTACTTCTTGTTGCTGTCCCAGTGCTTACCTGGAGCAGTCAGACCACCTCTTTTCTAAATTGCTACTTCCAACGCCTGATATTTAAATTGTTAGAGTGAGTCTAAAATTAAGAGGAAATGGTCTTTGAAGAAAGGCCTGAAGAACTCTTCCATGGGGAAAGTATAGAGTGTGCACGCATTAAATATAAGAACCTGATGATATTTTCTTGAATGCCGTGTGTTTTCAGGATTCTTGGGAGTTGAGTTTGCACGTACGGATTAGGTTGCTCTTTTAGTGCTGTGTGAGGAAGGAAGTGAGGAGGCAACTCACTTCTCTGCTTTGGTATTGGAGCCACAGCATTATCCAATAATTCCTGCATTCTACGAGCTTATTCTCATCACCCAACTTTACCACCTGATATTGTACAAGATTTATAAGTAAAATCTTTTCCAGATGATGCTTTTGAAGTAGGCATTGATTTGATTGCAAATTTAATTTGGAGAGCCAATATTGTGGAGTTTGTGCAATCAAACATTCTCTCCATAATATTAGATCAACAAATTAAATTTAAAAATAACCATTTTGCCACCAGAATACACTTGCCAAGGGTAATTAGCAAATAGCCAAGTCTTCATTAGGTTTTGTGAACGGACCAGTCCATTGCTGTCTGAATCAGAGAAAGAGGCCCTGGCTGTGCATGGTATAAGGAGCATTTGGAAACTTAGTCATTTCCCAAGGTCCTGCTGGGGTCCTGATGACTATAGTTTGGGGAGAACAGTGGGAAAATCAACCAGGCACTAACCATATAAGACAATTTCTGCTCCAAGAAATCATTGTTTTGGACACATTGTAAAAGCTCTTATAGTATTTTAAAATCTTTTTGATTTGTTTGTATGGAGAAATTCAGACTTAGAGTGGGCACTAGAGAGCGTCTAGCCTGGCTTTGAAGTTCACTGGTGAGAACCGAATGTTTACAGCCTCATATATCCTGAGAAAAATGTTCTCATTCATTCAACTATTTTAAAATATCTGGTATGTAAGAGAAACACATTCAAGAGTATCTTTTTAATTTCACTAAGAAATTAAAAGCATGGAAATGGAAACCTTTTTTTTTTTTGAGATGGAGTTTCACTCTGTTGCCCAAGCTGGAGTGCAGTGGTGAGATCTTGGATCACTGCAACCTCCACCTGTTGAGTTCAGGCCATTCTCCTGCCTCAGCCTCCCAAGTAGCTGGGACTACAGGCATGCACCACTATGTCTGGCTAATTTTTGTATTTTTAGTAGAGATGGGGTTTCTCCATGTTGGCCAGGCTGGTCTTGAACTCCTGACCTCAAGTTATCTGCCTGCCTCAGCTTTCCAAAGTACTGGGATTACAGCATGAGCCACCGTGCCCGGGGAAACCTTGGTTTTTATCCTAGATTATCTAGGGTCCTAGGTTACTGAGTATTGAGGGGCAAGTTACCCTCCTATGGATGAAATGAGGCGGCCAATTAGATATGGTTTAGGATCCCTTCTGGTGCATCACTCTTTGGTTTTACAGCTAAAGTAAACTCTTAATCATCTATTTAGTGAGGGAAGCCCTGTAGAAAATACTGTATGAACCAATGGTTCTCAGTAAAGGTGATGTTGACTCCTAGGGGAATTTTGGAAATATGTGGGAGTGTCTATGGTTCTCATGATGAGTGTGGGCACTTGTGGCATTAAGTGGACAGGGGCCTGGGCTGTTCGTCATTCTGCAATGTGACTGACTCACAGAATGAAGCTCTGTCTTGTATCATATATGACTGCTGATGGCCCCAGTGGACATTCATTTAAGTACAAACCTGTTTATAATTTTTGAACTTGAATTTGTCTCCGTTTTACATATACACACAAAGCATTTTTTTTGCATGGCTTTTTAGACATTGAATTTTCCAGGACTGCAACAGCTGGGTAAATTGAGAGACAGTTGTCATTTGTTTGGTTTAGAATTTACTGAGTTGATCATCATTTCGGAAGACCATCATCAACAACAATGTATTCATGGTCTTTGAGCATCAAATGACAGACCTATATGAGTCTGCATTTGTGGCTATTGTACTCACAGTGGTTCTACAAATGACTGCAAACATCTGACGACTTCGTCGCATCTCCTAATGTATGTATGCCCCAGCATTCACATGTTGAAATAAATATTGATTTTATTCAAAATTACTTTCATTTGATTTATCTTTCATACTCAGGACATATTTATTTTTTAAAAAATTAAGTGCGTAGGAAGGTAACCATCTCTAGCTTTCATCCAGAATAGTAGAGGAAGCATTACAAAGTATTTATTACCAAAAATGAATCTGGGTGTACTAGGGTAGAGAATCACTGTTTTAAATGAGAGATCAATGGCCAGGCGCGGTAGCTCATGCCTGTAATCCCAGCACTTTGGAAGGGCGAGGCGGGTGGATCACCAGAGGTCAAGAGTTTGAGACCAGCCTGGTCAACATGGTGAAACCCTATTTCTACTAAAATTACAAAAAAAAAAATGAGCCAGATGTGGTGGTGGATGCTTGTAGTCCCAGCTACTCTGGAGGCTGAGGCAGGAGAATCGCTGGAACCCGGGAGGCGGAGGTTGCAGTGAACTGAGATTGTGCCATTGCACTCCAGCGGGGACAACAGAGCAAGACTCTGTGTCAAAAAAAAGAAAAAGAGATTAATGTATAAATAATATTTACTTAATTTGGTGAATCCATTAAAAAATTTTGCCCCTGAGTTACCTTTCTAATCATATTTGCCTTATGCTGTTATCAGAGTGATTTTACATTTTGTGGTCATCCACCAAGTGATTAGAGGGAGAGGCATATTGATTTCAAAAGTACTTATTCATATAGCTAGAGAGAATCAATATGAAATCCAATGTTTAGGTGCAGGCAGCCATCAATGAGTGGCAGAATGCTGCAGACCACATGATGGAGATTTTCCCTTAGTGTTGGTCAGAGATGGGAAGGAAGTCTAGGTCTTTGAGAAATGTAAAGGATTTATTTCAGCAGGACGAGAGGTAAGAAGCCTGCAAGTCTGACACCTTTTCAATTACCCACCATATAAATCTATTGTAAAATTATTCCTATTTATATTTTGTCCCATTTCTAGTGTTTTATATTTCTGTACCCAGAATTATTTGTGGTTAAATTCATAATTTGCCAGGCTAAAAATCAGTTAGACTTGGAGAGAACTTCCACATTGAAAAGTGGGTTGGGACAAGGCACCAGGAGATTCTCGATTTGCAATATTCCATTTAATCCTCTTATGTGTATCCCAGATGATGTGTGCTTTGGGGTTTCAGAAAAACATAGTCCTTTTCAATGTGATTTTGCTTTCAAGTTAGAGTCTATGGTTCTATCATATATATAAATGAAGAGCCAGCCTTAGGTTTAGTTCTTTCAGACAACCTACATACAATGTTGAGCTTTCCAAACTATGCTTAACATAGCACAACCGAACAGCAAAGAGAATCATGACATGCTTCTCCCTCTCTAATTCTGTTGAGTCACTTGCAGCCTACCTGGATTCCCTATAACCCTTTTAGAACCAGGAGGCAAAGCTTCTCTTTCTTAAGAGGGTAAAGGAGAAAGACCCAGCTGGGAGTAGGCAAAAGGAGGGAAATCTATTTTTAAGTGGAGAAGTTTTTCCACTTAAGAGGGAAGTTATTGGAGGTACAGTTTCTGTAATATGATGAATTCAATGATTATCTTGCCTGATCATAAGTGGAGAAAGGCTTCTCCACTTAAGACATGAATTTCCCTCCGCATTCCAGCAAAGAAAGCCATTAGATAAATAAGTACTTTTAAATAAGTGTACTTTCACCTGGAAGGATTAAATCTAGGGGTTATTCACACTTGAATGCCAATTACTCTACTCAGATAGACAGATTTTCACATTAATACATAGCTTATCTTACTTTGACTATTCCCTAACATACTTATCAGTTAATTTAACAGTTTCCCAAATAACTTTTGACTTTCTAATTTCCTTCCTTTATTCCACACATATTAAGTGTCTACAAAATGAGGCACTGTAATGAATGACAGAGACACAAACGGTAAGACAGATTTCCTGATCTTGAGGCATCTATATTTCAGTCAGGAAAGAGTTTAATAAACAGCTGGTTCCACGCAGCCAGCATTTCATACTATCGAGCATTTATGAGGTGTTCTTGGAGCCCAGTGCGGTGAGTGTGCTTCTTAGGGAGCAGGGTTCTTTGGTTGCTATGGAAGCAGGGAGACTGGGGGAGGGAGCCTTTTAAGCTACTTCTTGGAGGGTGAGCTGGGCTTTGCCAGTCGAAGAAAATAGAGGAAAGGGTGGTTTCAAGCAGACGAAAGGTGTAGCTGGGCTGACACATGCAGGCTACTTTGGAGACTGTGGAAGATGAACCTTCAGAGGTGGACTGAGATTGAGTGATTGAGGTGGTGGGACCTTTTTGATAGATGGAAGGACTAGCTGAAAAGGACTGTACTTGTTCATCGTCTTGTATAGTTTAAAGCTCTTTCTTTGTTGTAGAACTCTTTTTTTCACACACAGTCTTATTTGAGAGCCCAATACATAAATAGGTGGAAGCAGGTGGCTCCTTTTGAAGGGGTGGGAGCATGGAGGCTGGTCTGCTCAAGATCTCCTTCATCCCATACCTGCCCAAAGCCCCTGACCCTCCTCTGTGGACTCCCAGGGCTGTACTGAGCATGGGAATGGGAAGGGGTGTCAGTTGCTCATCAGAGTTTTTTTTTTATATTATAGATGATGCATTTGAGCCCCAGATCTGAAGCTGTGTATTCAATTAATGGCAGAGTTTGGGCTAGAACTGAGGTCTCCTGATACCCAGCCTTAGGAGCTTTCTAATTCACTTATTCATTTATCCCATGCACTGGTAAGGTATCATCTCTATGCATCTATATCAGCTTTTAAGGATTCAAAGGTGAACAGGAAGAATACAGTCTCTTTTTTGTGGGCCTTATAGTACCATGGAGGAAACAGACCAGAAAACCAACCAGCCAGAAGGACTGTCCAAAGGGAAAGAGGTTATCAGGAATTATGAGAGGGAGTGGAGGCAGATGTCCAAGAAAACAATTTGCCAACTTTACAGTTTCATTCAGGCCTCTGGGATCAGCAACAACTGGAGTGTTGCTCAGAGATTTGGTCAGGCTGTCTTGAGTGGGCCATAGGTCACTGATACCAGGCCCTGTTAGGTTTTGGACATACTGTGTCTTATACTTCATACTGTGTAGGCAGGAAGGTTGGGGTGGGCTGATCTAGGAAATGGACGAGGTCAGTGATTTCTCATCCATGAGGTCGGTTCTTCCCAAGTGCCAACTATCTGCCATCTGCCAGACACAGGATGGAATCAGCCGTTGGGCCATACTTGTGAAATTCACTACTTAGGCCCAAACATGTCTTTAAGAAAGTCCTCAACAAATATAGCATTTTGCTGAGTTGTTACTTATTTTCTTCTCATTTTCTCACTTTTCTTAAAACATCCCTGTTCCTTTTATAAAGCCACAGCAGGGCTAAGACATGCCATATATGTAGCTATGGTTGCTAGTCCTGCCTAAATGTAGATGGGGAATAGGGTACGAAGAGAAATCACAGGACCTCAGAGAGAAATGAAGTGTGAATTCTCTCAGAGACGTTTATTTTCTCTGTGACACCGAGTTCCATATGGTGGGTAATGCAGTGTCCCCATTATTGCTGTCTTGAGAAGCAGGTTGCTGGGTTAGGAGAAACATCTATCCAGGCCCTGTCATGGTGCGGCTGGACCTAGTGAACCTGCACTGATGTCCTTGGTTAGCCAAGAAAACTGTGGGTTTCTTTTTCAGGGAGTGACTGGTCAGGTGCTCTGTCCCTTCAGCCTCACTGCTACTGTCTCTTCTACTTGAGCAACCTCGGTCACTCCATCACCTGTCAGGGAAGCCCAGGCAATTTTTATGAATGTGTCTGGGAATGCCTATGTTTCTTTGTATCTAAGAAGAGACTTATGATTTCTCTGCCCAAGCAGGCCCCATGTGGACAGTAACCACCTGTGTTTAGGGGACAGGCAGCATCATTAATCAGGGATGTATGACACCATCAGTTATTGAACCTGACAGGGCTCCAATTAAAGTTGGGTAGGGAATAGAGAACTCCCAAGTCCTCCAAACCACAGCACCAATATATCAACATATAAACAGGTAGGAAATAAGTTCTCCTTAGAGTCAGAGAAGTCAGCCCCCCAAACAGGTCAAGGAAGTTTAATAATTTGTTGATTAAATGTAACCAACCGGCTGGGCGCAGTGGGTCACACCTGTAATCCAAGCACTTTGGGAGGCCGAGGCGGGCTGAGGTCGGGAGTTTGAGACCAGCCTGACCAACATGGCAAAACCCTATCTCTACTAAAAATACAAAAATAAGCCCAGTGTGGTGGTGCATGCCTGTAATCCCAGCACTTTGGGAGCCCAAGGTAGGCGGATCACCTGAGGTCAGGAGTTTGAGAGCAGCCTGCCCAACATGGCAAAATCCTGTCTCTACTAAAAATACAAAAACTAGCTGGGCATTTGGCAGGCACCTGTAATCCCAGCTACTCTGGAGGCTGAGACAGAAGAATCGCTTGAACCCAGGAGGAGGAGGTTGCAGTGAGCCAAGATCATGCCACTGCACTCCAGCCTCAGCGACAGAGCAAGATTCTGTCTCAAAAAAAAAAAAAAAAAAAAAAAAGGATGTAACCAACCTATCTGTTTACTCTCTTCTCTAGATCTCCCTCCATGAAAGTATTTTGGAGGCTATTGAAGGTACAGTCTCTATAATATGAGGAATTCAAGTATTATCTGGTCATGCTGTTGTTAATAATCATCATCAATGTACATTGTTTTATTTGACTGCTTTATCAAATGATAATGATGATGGCAATTGATGATGATGGTGATGATGATGCTCATGTGGTTACTTTCAACTAAACAATCCACAGGGTTATCTGTGCCCCGAGCCTGTCTTCTGGCCCAGATTGGTCCTTCTTCATTGTCGAAGTGGCAAGTGGGCTGGAACTGTCCTTTTCTCTACTCCTAACATTTTTATGTGGGTGGCTTCAGGTTATCATCGAAGGCCACCTTGGAAGGAAAAAGTCACTACAAAAGGGAAAGGCGAAGGCACGTGTTTTCTTGGCATCTACCTATGCTAGACTCATTGTACTTGGTTTCACATTTGATGCTCAGACAACCTGGGAGAGAATGCTAAGGCCAGCATCAGCAGCCCCTCCTTGCTTTAGGAGGGGGAGTGAGGTGCCATAGAATTCACATAGCCTCTGGAGAGAGACCCAGAGAGTGGTTATGACAATGAAGTAAGACGTTGCACACAGATCACTTTGCCCAGTGCCTGGGCATACTAAGTAAGGATAAATAGGCCGAGTGCAGTGGCTCATGCTTGTAATCCCAGGACTTTGGGAGGCAGAGGCAAGCGGATCACCTGAGGTTGGGAGTTCGAGACCAGCCTGACCAACATGGAGAAACCCCATCTCTAACAAAAATACAAAATTAGCCAGGTGTGGTGGTACATGCCTGTAATCCCAGCTACTTGGGAGGCTGAGGCAGGAGAATCGCTTGAACCTGGGAGGTGGAAGTTGCGGTGAGCCAAGATCGTGCCATTGCACTCCAGCCTGGGCAACAAGAGCAAAACTCCATCTCAAAAAAAAAAAAAAAAAAAAAAAAAGACAAATAAAATTATTGCTATCTGTGGTCTGGAGCTGGTCAGCCAATTCATTGACCCTGTTTCCCTACCTGGAAAATGGTGATGGTGATACCTACTATGCAGGTTGCTGTGGGTCATCAAAGGACACGTGTTACAGTTCCTGACATATGGTAGGTACTCCTTCAGTGAGAGCTTAGGGCTACTATCCATTGACGAGGAAGAGGAATCCCAGAAAGGTTTACTTAGCAGTAGCCTGTGGAGTATTTATACAGGAGCCTTTGCCTCAGAGTGGGATAAAACAGGTTGGAAGCAAGTATTGTTGGCTGATGGTTTTAGAGTCTCAGAGTTGGTAGGAAGATTAGAAATCATCTAGATTCTAGACCAAGCCCTAGGTGTGCTCAATGCCCTTGTAAAACAGAACTTGGAGAAATTTCTTCCTAGGTTTGAAATCTTTAATCTAGAAACTTCTTGTTCTGTTCCACAACTGCAATTAGAAATTGTGAGGGTGAAGAGAAGTTTCCCATTTTCTCACTCAACCTCTCTTTGTGAGACCTACTGCCTCTCATCCAGGGGACTCTTATAAGTGGACTAAAAAGGCTTTGTGCAGAAAAGGAAAGGAGACTTGGAGTCGAAGTGACAACCAGCAATTCTCTCCCACCTGAGTATTTCTCAACTCATCACTCTCAGGGAGTAGGCAGTGTCCCATTTCTAAAGCAGGTGAAAGTGGCACCAACAGAGATGACAGATCTCAGAAGATTCTGTGGGGGGTCAGCCATACCCCCTGCCCTGAGAATACAATGAGCTGGGTTCAAGGTGAGTGCCGAGAGGACCCAACTGCACCCTCGCATGGCTTCCCTAGCCTAGATGAAGAGCAAGTGAATGGGGGTTCCACGGGGAGGGGACACATTCTCAGAAGATGACCAGGGAAGGGGAGTCACAGCAAATCTTTCATGGGCCTGCACCCGCTCTCTGAGGGGGGCCTTCCCAAAGACATGAGAGACCCTTCATGACAGGGATGCCAACGCACAGGGAGGGGAAGTACGGGGCCAGAGACTCTGGATTTAGGAGGCTTGTGGGAGGCAATCTTTTGGTGAGGTGGATTAGGTTACAGTGCCTACTTCTGGTTATCCCCCATCCTGTGAAACAAACTTCTATCACTTTCACCTCCTTCCTTCTCCTCTCCCCTTTTCTACTCCCCCACCCCTCAGAACTCCAGGCGGATTCAGCCTTCTATAGGGCACATGTGTACAATTTGCATTTTATGGCGTGAGTGTTGCCCCCTGCTGCTGATCCATGAGGATGGAAGGCTGGCATGTGCTGGGTAAACTGCGGCTGCAGTGTCTTCTGTGCACAACTGATAAAGATGGCAGTTACTGTTCTTCCAAAGAGCCTCACCTACATGGTCCTGATGGATTGTTTATAGCTAAGTAGCTCCTACTGAATGCAACAGCAATGGAGAGTTTTGAGCTAAATTTTGAACAAGAGAACTCTAATGAATGGAATAGTGACTCCCTTGGATACACTGGTGGGCTTCTTGAAAGAGGCTTTCCCACCAAGGAAAATAGCAAGTGCCCTTGGCTGAGCTTATGTATTTTGCCACATAAGCACTCTCCTAATTAAAATAATCTTAGAAATGTTTTCAAAGGAGCAGGTGTTTGTATCTATGCTTCACATGTAAGAGAAACTCATTATACTGCTTATTTATATGCATATATATGTAAATGTATACATTATATATATGTTTTCAATTACTTTGTGAGGGACTTATGGCCAGATCTATGAGAGTGACCAGTGGTGAGGAATAGTATATAAAATGTTTGTGATGCATATTAGCAAATAATTGTTTTTCACTACATACTCATGACTCTTAAAAAGGCACAGGCACAGGTTGTGTCTAGGACAAATGGATTCCTTGGGTTGTTAAATAAAGGATCCATTCTCTTGCTTGCTGTTTGCTCTTCTCCATGCTAATGCTTCCCTTTGCACTGTGGTGTTTGCCTTCATTACACCCCAGAAATTGCCATCTCTAACCCACAAGCTGTCAACAGAATGGCCTTTTATCAGTGTCCCTGCAGCTTGTGATGCAAACACTTATTCCCTCTCTGTTCCCTTGTGTAAGAATCTGTTCTTCCTTTGGTTTCACTTGCTTTCTTCTGCCCACTTCTTTTCTTTCTTCATCATTGCTCCTTATTTATCCATCTCCATCTGTGTGTAGTCATTTAACAAAGTTCTCCCTTCAGTTCTTTCCTCTCCTTGCACCCTTTGCTTTGGTGATCTCACCTCCTTGCCAGGGCAAGTGTCAGGAGCTCTTTGATTCCTTGGGGTGGCTGTGGCTCCTTGAATGCAGCCTCTGTGAACTAGCAACATGAGGAGTGGGCCAGAGTGTTCAAAGTAGATGGCCCGGCACATGCAAAGCTCCTGAGCTGCTGTGATCAGCCAGTTAGACTCCACTCAGAAAGGCTGCCTGTGCAGACCTCTGACGGCGAGGGCTGGTGTTTGGCATAACTCCTCTTCATGAGTTTTCATCAATATTCCTGTCTCAGGTGTTTTCCATGGCCGTCGGCAGGTACCATGCCTTACTTATCTCTGCATCTCTAGCGTCTATTTCAGTGCACCAAGTTGAAGCTGCTTAAGTATCACTTCTTCAGAAAAAGTACTTTGTCATGATACCTTGTTTATTTTCCTTTATAGCACTTGTCACTGTTTGTAATTATTATACACATTTATTTACTTGTTTTGAGGCACGGCCTATTAATGTGTTTTAAGGCATAGCCTTGTTAAAGGAGGCTGTTCCTGTAAAGAAGAGAATTCTTCTTGGGCATATACTTTCAGAGTCAAAAGCATAGTCTTTGCACAGGGTTCATCTGGAGGAAAGTGAGTAGGAGGCAAGTCTACCAGTCTTTTTGCTAGGGGCGGACTGAGGAGCTTCAGCATTGGCACCAGGACTACTCATTTGCATTAAGAACCTAGCCTTGTCAGGTTGGAAACTGGCCAGTAGTCTTGGTAGTGGTGATAATAATAACACAAACATTACTGGGCATTTACTATGTGCATGGGCATATTAAGCACTTTACATACAAAATCTTAATCTTCACAAGATGGTTATGATGCAGAAACTAATAAAAATTCCATTTGCAGATGATGAATCCAAGATCTCAACAGGTTATCAGGACTTCTCAACCTTTTCCACATCACATAACCCACCTTGAAGATAATATTTGGGCTAGGCACGGTGGCTCATGCCTGTAATCCCAGCACTTTGGGAGGCCGAGACGGGCAGATCACCTGAGGTGGAGTTCTAGACCAGCCTGGCCAACACAGCGAAACCCCATCTCTACTAAAAATGCAAAAATTATTCCTGCATGGTGGTGTATGCCTCTAATCCCAGCTACCCAGGAGGCTGAGGCAGGAGAATCGCTGGAACCCCGGAGGCAGAGGCTGCTGTGAGCTGAGATCATGCCATTGCACTCCATCCTGGGTGACAGAGTGAGACTCTGTCTCAATCTACATATACATATTTGTATGGATATGGAAAGGAGGTAATGTATAAAAGGGTGAGGCTGCTCACTAGCCTGGGGCCTGTAGCACTTTCCAGGTGTCCTAAAGCTGAAGGATTCATATTTTAGCACACCTAAAGTTTCAGCAACCTGTTTGGAAAGCTCTAGGGTTAAGTGTATTTCCCAAGTCATACAAGGAGAAAATGGCAAAGCAGGGCTTGAACAGAGGCAGATCAGCTACAGGGACTAATTACATCTGGCTCCCAGATGCTAGCTGGGGTTAGGACATGTGTTGGGTTGCGGGGGAGCTGAGACAATAGGCCCTTCTTTACAAATCTTTCCCCTCCCTGGGTCGCTTTTCATGCAAACTAATGAGACAGGCAATCTAACTTCAAACTCTTCATTTATCAGCGGCGGAAACCGAGATCAGGTCATGTGAATGACTTACCTGAGGGCCCTGAACTGCTGAGGGTGAGAGTTGGAATTAGACCTCAGGTGTCCCGACTTCTGACCAGGCCTGATTGTCTCTTGCAGCACTCACAATTATTTCACGTGTGTGTGTCTTGTTTCTTCATATTGATATCAAGCCCTTTGTCTCAAAGTTCTTTCCCATGTTCTGCAGCATCTCCTGCTATGCTGGGTCCAGAGAAGGTGGTCAGTCCCTCCCACAGCCATGCTAGGTGCTCATGGAGTGCACTGTCCACACTACTAGGTGCTGCAGAAGATGTAAAAGAAGCCCAGGTTTTCCTGGCTTTGCTGGAGGAAACTCATTATCACCATCAACAATTTGAGAAACTTGCAAATTTCTATTAAAATGTGCTCACCTTCTCTGAATTGGTAACTGACATACTTCCTACAGGGCTGTCAATTGATCCCTATATAGAAGAGCTACATGAACTTTACAACACCTTTCTCCTCACTGCTGACAGGTGACAGAAAGATGCTGAGCTTACAAGTTATCTTCATGACCTGACTTAGAGAAGTTTTGATCTGTAGTGCTCTTAGAAAAGTGCTCTGCTAATCAATAGGGTGATGTACAGGGTCTTTTGAAGCCCCAATAAAAGTGAGGGTTCCTTGATTCATTTGGTTCTCTTTGGTGAGTTTTTAAATTTAAGGGTGGGCCAGGCACGGTGGCTCACACCTATAATCCCAGCACTTTGGGAGGCTGAGACAGGAGAATAGCTTGAGGCCAGGAGTTTGAGACCAGCCTGGGTAACATAGCGACACCCGTCTCTACAAAAAAAAAAAAAAAAAAAGAAGGAGAAGAAGAAGAAGAAGAAGAAGAAGAAGAAGAAGAAGAAGAAGAAGAAGAAGAAGAGGAGGAGGAGGAGGAGGAGGAGGAAGAGGAAAAGAAGAAGAAGAAAAAAAGAAGAAGAAAGAAAATTAGTTGGGTGTGATGATGCACACCTATAGTCTCAGCTACTGAGGAGGCTGAGGTGGGAGGATTGCTCGAGCCCAGGAGTCTGAGGCGGCAGTGAGCCATGATCATGCCACTGCACTCCAGCTTGGAGGACAGAGTGAAATCCTATCTCAAAAATAAATAAATAAATAAAAAACAAATTTGGAAGTCTGTGTCTGTATGGAGCAGCATGGGGGTCATGGTCTCTGGAATCAGGCTGAATCATATTTAGACCCAGCCTTTGCCACTGACCACCTTGTAGCTCTGGACAAGTCACCTAACCTCTCTGAGCCTCAGTTTTGTCATCTGCAAAATGAGTATAATAATGGCATTTATTTTGTAGGGTTTGTTGGGATGATGCAAATTTTTTCAGCTAGTGTGAGGCACAGCAAAACTGCTCTGGTTTAGTTTTATGACGAGTCACAAAATTGGGACCTTAATATCCACGTGATAGGAAGATTGAGAGAATTAAATGAGACAATGTATGCATAGTGCCTGGTGCACAGTATTTGCCTAATAACAGTAAAACTGATAATAATATGAACTAACATTTATCATGTGCTTGCTAAATTATATCTTAGAGACTTTATAAGCATCAGGAGTGGCTGCATCATTATTATGATTTTGACCTATGGCTGTGTATTTGGACATTTGAGAGAGCTAGTCTTTCAGAGATTTGAGGACTGGCATGCACTTGTTCATCTTTGCATTTCCTTCCCGTCCTCACAATATCCTGCCTCTTGCACTCCACAGTGTTGTTAACAGCAGTTTCCAGAGGTGTTTCGGGGAACAAACAAATGCAAGTTGTGGAATGAATGACTAATCCTAGATCATGGAGGAGTTGCAAAGGACCAACCCTCCTATTTCACCTCTCAAGGCTGTCTTCAATTTCAGGAGGGAAAATCGTTTATTGTTCTGAAAGATAAAACAGGGGAACTTGTCAGACTAGCTATATAGACTGAGTCTTTAGAAATCTTTCTTTGATCATGAAACTCAAACCCAAGATGAATACTGGGATGGCGAGCCTACGTTTGAGCTTTGCAAGAACCCACCCGGGAGGAGGTTGGGAACCTGTGGAGAGACATCTGCTCAACAGGGCTCTGCTCTCTTACCTCCTCCCCAGGGATTCCATTACCATGAGCTTGCCTGATGATGGATCACGAGGTGCCAAAGATCAAATGAGGATGTCAGGAGACACAGATTATAAACCCTAATGCCAAATCATAAACTAAGGGTACCGAGAAAAATGCTGCTCAGTGTGATGACCCTTCATTGCCTTTCAGACACAATCAATGGGAATTGATCACAATTAATTCACATCTAATGAGAAAGATTTTCTGGCTTCAAAGATCTCAGAGATAGCTTGCTGAAATGGCAGAGCATGAGCTTTGGAATGCTACAGTCATAGATTTGAGTTCTGGCACCGCACTGAATAGCAGTGGGACTTTCAGGAAGCTCCTTTAACCTCTGACTCTGGCTCCTCGTCTGTAGAGCAGAACAGTCATCCCTCCCTCCACAGGGTTGGTGAGGATGGGAAGCAGGTGCTGCATGAAAGCACCTTCCGTGGTGTGCTAGACGCAAAGATGAGTTCTAGACCCCTCGTGGTGTTCTGTGG
Organism: Rhinopithecus roxellana; assembly: GCF_007565055.1. Classification (NCBI taxonomy): domain Eukaryota; kingdom Metazoa; phylum Chordata; class Mammalia; order Primates; family Cercopithecidae; genus Rhinopithecus; species Rhinopithecus roxellana. The sequence continues at coordinate 117,693,271 of NC_044549.1, read as the reverse complement.
TGGTCTTCTTTGCTAGAGTTTTCTGTTTCTACTTTCATTTTCTGGCACCAGAACTGTGTTGCAAAATCTATTATTTTTAATGACATTGTTTCAATAGTTTCTCTATTATATGTCTTTTCTTGCCTAGAAAGAGCCTTTCTTGCTGTCCCTCCTTGTCCCTCATCTACTCATGCCCAAATTCTCTTCATCCTAAGCTTCCTTTTGGCCTTTCAGGGACTAGGGCTTCATATCTCCTGTATGTTTCATGGAATATGTGCATAACAGCTTCCCTGCCTCCATTCTCTTTCCACTGTATTACTAAAGTACATATCTGGTCATGTCACTGAACTTCTTAATGCCTAGAGGATGATACCTCACCTTCCGGGCGTGGCCCTCAAATCCCTCCTTTGAGAACCTTCTTTGTTTAGTGAATTACCTCAATAAGTTATTTTGGTTGGGGAAAGATATTCTTTGGAGAATGACCAGGATGAACTTGGAGGGTGATGAAGAAATAACTGCTTGGTAGGATATGGATGGAGTTTTAGGGCTTGAAAATGAGCAGAGTAGAAGGTGAGGTTATGGGAGAAAGGCCGCCCATCCATGGGGCTAAAAGCTGGTGCCAAGAAGAAGAGGGGGTTGGTGGATGTTCCCTAAAGGCAAAGAGAATTGGAGTGTACTATATTCAAGAGTGAGCTTGCTGTTTGCTAGGATTGACTGTACTATATCTCCCACCTCTGGTCCAAACTTTCCATAAAGTCTATGGCACACACAATCTTGTATTACTGACGCTTTGTTCAGATGAGTTTGATAATGATGATAAAGAAAGGGGACAGCAGGTAGAAGGTAAAATGCAAAGTGGAAACAGAGACTCTGTAGAAGCAGAGACTTAGAGCCAGAAGAGTGAAGAGGAAGGTCAGCTTCACAACTCCCTACATTTACTGAGGGGGACCTTAGATTTTCCCATTGTAAATTGGGAATCAGAACCAATTTTATTTAAATATTGCAGAAAAAATTGACCTCAGCAAACTGGAAGGCTTCAGGATTTTGCATCCATTAGAGATGTGGCAGTGGCAGCCAGTTTTTCCTTTCCTTCCTATCAACGGAATTCTGTAATTCTGGAGTTGGCAAAATACCCAGTTAGAAGACTATACTTCTCAGCCTCACTGCTGTGGCCAGATGTCTAAGTTTAGGCCAACGTCAGTGGGAGAAATACGGAAGGACTTACAAGAAAGATTCTTAAAAAGAGGACAGAAAGGGGCTGGGCGTGGTGGCTCACGCCTGTAATCCCAACACTTAGGGAGGCAAAGGAGGGCAGATCACCTGAAGTCAGGAGTTTGAGACAAGCCTGGCCAACATGGCGAAACTCCGTCTCTACTAAAAATACAAAAATTAGCCAGGCATGGTGGTGGGTGCCTGTAATCCCAGCTACTTGTAAGGCTGAGACAGGAGGCTCACTTGATTTCAGGAGGCAGAGGTTGCAGTGAGCCGAGATTGTGCCACTGCACTCCAGCCTGGGCAGCGGAGCGAGACTCTGTCTCAAAACAAGCAAACAACAACAAAAAAGGGGACAGAAAGGTAAGGAATCACCTGCCCCAACTTTCCATTTTTCTTCCTGCCTTCTGGAACTCAGACATACTGACTGGAGCTTCGTCAGTCATCTTGAGTCTTGAGTTACCTTGCAATGGAAGCCAAATGTCTGACTGGCACAACAGAAAAATAAAGGGGCCTGTGTCCCCATGTCTGAGAGGCCACAACAGCTGCCTCTCTCCAGGCTTCTTGTACACAGGACAGAAATGAAATTCTCCCTTATTTTGGCATTCTGTTATCTGCAATTGAATGTCATGTAATCTGTTAATACAGTAGCAGGGCAGCAGAATGATTAAGAAGTAAGCTCTGGAGTCAGACTGCTTTCACTCCATTCCTCATGCTGTCACCTCTTAAGCAGGAGCCTTAAGCAAATTACCAAACCTTTCAGAATCCTCTGTTTTCTCATCTGGAATATGCAGTAAGTGTAACACTGTTTGTCATATATGGTTGTTGTGAAGATTAAGTAAAATAATGTGTTAAGCACTTAGAACTCTTTTGGTACAAAGTAGGCACTCAATAAGTGGTAGTTGCCACTACGACTATTACATTGTTATGACTATTATTGCCATAGTCACTTAGCAGGTTTGGCATTCATCACCATCAATAAGCAATGGGACCCAATAGCAATGGGTCCTTTGGAAATAGATAAAAGGCAATTTCTTGCCTATTCTTGGTACTGCCCCAGGACTGATACATGGTAGGAACCCAGTACATTTTTACTGAACCTTGTCTTATTAGATTTTTGCCAAATATTTCTTATAAGTAGATGACAAAAATTATAAGTATTGTGTTCCAGGGAAAGGACTGATGCTGTGTATGCATACTGTTGTTGAATCCTTACCAATAACGTTTGAAAAATGGGCTTGAAGGGTTACTATAGAAAGTGTATGAGCTTAGGAGTGATTCAGACCTATATTCTGTTTGAGGAACAATTTTAATAATGTTAAAAGAGAACTGGACATAAATTTACAAAAAAAGTTAAATCTGCCTCTCTTCCACTACTCATAAGAGCCTCTTGCGGCTTTAAATGACTGGATGTCACTGGCATGATGTCTTTGCTGTGTTTCATCTGTAGCCAACTACATTAGAGAACCACTGTAAACCATCCTGCCTCCACCCTTCAGTCTCTCCAAAAGGCTGTAGGTGGGAACCACGAAGAAAAAAAACTGTTTCCTCTATCTAGTTTATACAATCTGCAATATACAAAAGGGTTTTTAGGGTTGGCATGGCTATGGGCTCTAGTTGTGGTCTACTGAACTATTGAAGAGTAGATAAGACCTTTTGGACAAAGCACAAGCTGCTTCCTCTGATAAGTTTTCTTCCACTTGTGACAGGGCAGTGGGCAATTATAACGTTGGGGTGGGACTAGTGGGAGGAGCTTGGCAAGTTGCTATAACTTCCCAGCTTGACAAATTGTAAAGAAAATAGATTGCTCTCTGAGTCAGATTTGTTTCATATTATAAGCTGGTTTGCATAGCATGGGGAATCCCAAAAACTCTCTTAAGATTGTGTGGTCCAAATAGTTTCCATTATGTTGGTGCAAAAGTAATTAGAATTAGAATTCCCTGGGGAACTTTAAAAAATTCCAATGCCTAGGCCAATTGAATTAGAAACTCTGGAGGTGGTGCCTGGGCATCAGTATTTTTAAAAAGAGATAAACAGAAATTAAAAGACAAGTCACAAACTGGAGAAAGTATTTGACAAAATACATACCTAATATAGGACTTGTCTCCAGAATATATAAAGAATGCTTAAAAGTTAATAATAAGAAAATAAAAAACCCAATTAAAAAAGGACAAAAGGGTTGGGCATGGTGGGTCATGCCTGTAAGCCCAGCACTTTGGGAGGCTGAGGTGGGCAGATCATGAGGTCAGGAGTTCGAGACTAGCCTGACCAATATGGTGAAACGCCATCTCTACTAAAAATACAAAAATTAGCCAAGTGTGGTGGTGTGTGTCTGTAGTCTCAGCTACTCAGAAGGCTGAGGGAGAAGAATCGCTTGAACTCGGGAGGCAGAGCTTGCAGTGAGGTGAGATTGCACCACTGCACTCCAGCCTGGACGACAGAGCAAGACTCCATCTAAAAAAAAAAGAAAAAAAAAAAAAAACGGGCAAAATATTTAAATAGACACTTTACCAAGGAGAGCACATGGATAACAAACCCATAGAAAGATGTCCAACATCATTAGTAATTAGAGTAATGCAAATTAAAACCACATTGAAATATTGCTATATATCTTTTAAAATGGCAAACAAACAAAAACAAACAAAACAGTGACAAAAACAACACTTGACAATTCTGAGTGCTGACAAGGAACTGGAACTTTCACATGTTCCTGTGCGAGTCAAAAATACAGCTACTTTGGAAAAAAGCTTGGCTGTTTATTCTATAGTTGAGCATTCACTTACCATACAAACTAACAACTTCACTCCTAAGTATTTACTTGAGAAACCACAACTTGTGTTTATATAAAAACCTATACGTAAATATTTGCAGTGAGTTTATTTATATCAGCCATAGACTGGAAACAACCCAGTTGTCCTCCAACTGGTAAAAGGATAAACAAATGGTGGTATAGCCATACAATGGGAAGAAAATGGAACAACATTCTGATACACACAACAACATGAATGAATTTCAAATGCATCTTACTAAGTGAAAGAAAGCAAACTTAAAAGGTTATATACTGAATGATTCTATTTACATAATGTTCTGGAAAAGGCAAACCGATAGGGACTGAAAACAAATCAGTGGTTGCCAGGGGCTGGGAGTGGGAGGAGGGATTAATTACAAAGAGGCAGCATGGAGAAATTATTTTGGGGGTGATGGAGCTCTTCTGCATCTTGATTGTGGTGAAGCTTACATGATTATATGTGTTTATCAAAGCTCATAGAAGTGTATATAAAAAAGGATGCATTTTATGATACGTAATTATAATTCAATAAAACTGAACTCCAAAATCCATTTTTCATTAATACAGAAAAAAAAAGTTGCCAAGTGATTTAAACCCATAGCCAGGGTTGAGAGTTGTTGGCATTATCTCTCAACCTATCTATCAACAGATTTGAATGTGGGTTCTGTCACTTAAACGTCGGTTTACACATTTTCCACATATGTGAAATTGGAGATAATAAAACCCACTTTAAAGAGAGAAAGAGTTTTAAGGGTCATGCTCTCTGGAAAGCACCTAATTTAGGGTTTGGCACAAAATAATAACCACTTATTTAGTGCTATGTGCTCGGCAACATACCAGACAATTAATATGCATCTCTTTTAGTCTTGATAACAACCCTATGAAGTAGGTATTATTCTTTTTAAAGTGGAGAAACTGAAGTTCAGAGAAATTATGGAGCTTGCTCAAGGTCTCATAGCTAGTCAGTGGCTGAACCAGGTTTCAAGTCTAAACTGAATGTTACTGATTGCTGTACTACTTCTGAAATCTTTATTTCAAACATCCCACTCTTTATCATTTCCATCACTTCCTAGCTTTCTATCTCACTTTCCCAGTATTTTTATGGCAATGATATCTTGACCTCATCGACAATTCCAATTTCTACCGATTATACCACTTTTCATGAGTCGCCGTCACTCTTGTGTTTTCACTTCCCTTCTTAGCCAGCCTAGATTATGTGATTCAGCACAGTTTACTCTTCCTTCGAAAATACCCTTAACCCCATTACTTTTTTCTCCCTCTGCTTGGAAAAAGTTAAATCTAAGTTAATCCCAACTTTCTCTTTACTTCATTCTTGCAACTAAGCAGTGATTATTGCTGGAGATAAATGCACAATTGTGGAGACTGGACTCACCCTCAGGTGAGCCAGGTTTTAATTAAGACCAGGAGAAAAGGACCATGTGTTTAAAAGGATGAAGACATAGGGGAGTTTGATTATTGTGGTATGGAGAAGCAGTGGGAAGTTTTGCCAAAGGTGAGGCAATATGTGATGATGATGTGAAAGTGGAAAGAAGACACTTGGAGCGGCACTTCCTTTAGTTTAGTGACCAACAATCACAAGAGTGACAGGCCTGCTTGAAGAAACCTGCTATAAATATGCTAACACTGGTGTAAGTTATAATATTTTGGTCCTGGCCTGGCTAGGGGCTCTGGGAGGATTCCAAATGGCCTCAGTGGCTAGATAAGTCAGTAATACAGTATAGAGAAGTGTTATGGATGGGGCAATATGCGGAGAGGGGGAATCCTGTTTTAGGGAGAGGTAGGGTTTTTTCTTCTTGTGCTTGGTGCTGTGGTGAAGGCCTCAGTTACTGGGCGGGACCAGGGTCTTTAATGGAGGTGGGCTCGTGATGTGCTGGTAAAGGTTTAACAACTGACTCTCTGAACAACAGTAACAACAACAAACACATAGTCCCTTCATAGCTGATTCCAAGTTAACAACATGACATCATTGAATGTAAAGTTGGAAAGAGGTATGCACAATCAGTACTCTTGGCAGCTGGTGTGAGCTGGCTCCAGCATAACACAGGCTGGGCCAATCTCAGGCTCTCCATGTAAGCAGTGGAAAAGTCCAGATTATATACTGCCCATGAGCACTGTGATGGGGTAAGGGCAGGCTCTGATTTACAGATGTAATATATCCTGTGAAGAATAAGACACAGGTAATTCATTCACAAAAATCACTGTGGTCTGGGAGACTGGGTCAAAATAGGATGAGATCTATTGAAAACTGTGTAGTCTTCATTAATCTGATGCATCGGCCCTGTGCCTTCCGTGGAAACCTCTGAGTATATGGCTGCCTTTTGTCCTACTATCAACATTCTGTTCCACATGATAACACGTTTAGATCTAGAAACTCATGGTAAGTCAATTTCTTTGTCAAAAAAGTTTGGAGGTAATTGCTATCACAGTAATAGAATTGCAAGTATTTCCAAAATTCATCCATGTGAATAATTTACTTTCATCAGTAGGAGAGAAAACCCCTCAATTCTGAAGAAACCTCAACTATTAGGATATTCATGCTTGTGAGAGGATGACTTCAGGAGAGAAAGGGATAAATGGTAAAACCAACAGGAAAGAGAAGACATGACAGGAGGTTAATAAACTCAGCTTATTTTCCTTATCAAATTAAAGAGACATTAAATACAAACCAGCACACTTTCTGGTTTCATGTTTGTAGTCTGTATTTTATGTGAAGACTATTCTACATGTATGACATTAATGTAGTGCTTTTCTTATGATGGCACACATTGGTACACAGAATTCCCAATATAAGTTAGAATTCCTACTTCTCCTGAAATATTTGAAGAGACCAAGACATTCACAGTCAGTACATGGGTTGGCCCACATGATCTGCCACCCTAAAACCCAGAAAAGCCTCATGCTTTTGCAATGCAATCATCAAGAAGCAGGAGGTTTTCCTTTCTCAAGTTGTCCATTGGCCTACTCCAGCAATTCTGGGAAGATATTGTAGATCGCTACTCAAGAGAAGGGGAAGGAAAAGGAAAAGGTAATAGGAGAGCCATTTCTACAAAGTATAGGTGTGTAAGTCCTGGCACCTTGTTTTAAAAAATGAGTTTTATGATTCTTTCTCAAGTGGAGACAAGGAGCTGCTAGTGGACCTGTCACTGTGCAATATAAATCTGTGGAGGTGTTTGTGGCAGAGGGCGCACTGTGATTCTCACAAGGGCTTTAAATCTCCTGGCCTGACTTCCTTCTCCTTGGGGGCTCGATGCCAGTTTGAGGTTTATCAAATCCCAATCATACCAGATTTATTGACTTGTCATTTTGCTGCTCTGCCTATCTTTATTACTTATATCTTAGCTGTATCCTTCCCCTCTCCCTCAAGAGGATTGACCTATCTTCCAGTGTAAAGGACAGTTAAAATAAAAACAGAGCCATTAGAACATGACAGGGAATGAGAAGCTGGGAGATGTATGAGAACCAGAATAATTCTCCGTATTGAAAAAATAGGCAGGGAGTGGAAGCTCATGCCTGTAATCCCAGCACTTTGGGAGGCTGAGGCGGGTGGATCACCTCAGCCTCCCAGAGTGCGGGGTCAGGGGTACGAGACCAGCCTGGCCAACGTGGTGAAACCCTGTCTCTACTACAAGTACAAAAATTAGCCAGGCGTGGTGGCATGCACCTTTAATCCCAGCTACTCAGGAGGCTGAAGCAGGAGAATTGCTTGAACCTGGGAAGTGGAGGTTGTAGTGAGCTGAGATCACGCTATTGCACTCCAGTCTGGACGTCAGAGCAAGACTGTTTTTTTTTTTTTTTTTTAAACCCAGAAAACAAAAAACAAAAAACAACAACAAAAAAGAAGGCCAGGCACGGTGGTTCATGCCTGTAATTCCAGCACTTCGGGAGGCCGAGGCAGGTGGATTAGTTGAAGTTAGGAATTTGAGACCAGTCTGGCCAAAATGGTGAAACCCCGTCTCTACTAAAAATACAAAAATTAGCCGGGCATGGTGGCCGGCGCCTATAATCCCAGCTACTCAGAAGGCTGAAGCAGGAGAATTGCTTGAACCCAGGAGGCAGAGGCGGAGGTTGCAGTGAGCTGAGATCATGCCACTGCACTCCAGCCTGGGTAACAGAGCAAGACTCCATCTCAAAAAAAAAAAAAAAAAAAAAAAAAAAAAAAAAAAAGGAAGCTACTAACTATAATTAAGTCAAAACCTGGCCCTAACCTCCCTGGAAGTCAAGGCAAAAAAGAGCATTATGATCCACTTTTCTGCCACTTCATACATCTCACCACTAAATACTCCGGAGAAGGGGTATGAGCAGTGACCAGGCTGGTAAGCACATTTTCCACAGTACTTCCTTGCATGAAGACACTTACCTGATAATATGGATGCGACGGCTGCAATGATGAAGGACACAATGACACCAGGTCCTGCCATTTCCTTGGCCACCAGGCCAGAGACCACATACATGCCAGTGCCCACACAGCTGCCAACGCCAAGAGAGATGAGGTCCACTGTGGTGAGCACCTGGGCTAGCTTAGTTCCATGTGCTGTGGTGGCCCCAGTTCCCTCTAGCATGGACTCCACTGGTTTGGTGCGTAGGATCCTGGAGTGCATTGCATACCAGGCAGCCCCCCACTGCACCCGCCGGGGGTCCAGTGAGGTGAGGAAGCCACTCATCTTGAGCGATAGGGGATGCAGTGAAGGTCAGCCGATGGAAGGGGGCTACAAAGCCTTAGTGGATGGTGCTGGAACTCATCTAGTGAACAGGGATCTCCCTTTTAGGAAAGGTCCAGAGGGACCCAGTGCAGCCTTCTCCTGGGCATGAATGTCTGCAGGAAAAACACAAGAGAGCAGAAGATGAGACCGAGTGAGAAACAAACCTTGACTTGGAGGGATGGTTGGAGGTTAATGTCCTGAACTGGTAGAACTGGTTTACCTGTGTGCTCATAACACCAGAGGGTTCCATGGTTCCATTCTCCTTGCTCTTCTCTCCAGTCCTAAAGGACTGTCGGCACGTGCACTGTGCTGCAGAGTCATCCTGATGAGGATGGTCTGAGTTAGGGCTCTGCCACTTACTGCTCTGTGGTCTTGGGTAAGCCACATCTGTGTTTCGGTCTCAACTGTCCAATGGGACAGTACAGTCTCTCTCTTAGTGTTGATGTGAAGATTAGATGAGCGACGTCCATAAGGAGCTTAAGAAAATGCCTGGCATATGGAAAGTGCTCGTCCATCTCACCTCTATCTCTTACTTGACTCTGCCAACACTTGGTCTGTGATTCTTGGGCATATTTTGAGGGGGCACGATATCTACATGTTTTAACATAAGGATGTAAAATTGATCCATGAGTCTCAAGAGGGGCCATGCCACCACATGGGTTATTTTGGCACTTGGCTCCCAAATGAAACAAAAAATGTTTTGGGGATTTTTTTTTAAACTCTCAAACATTGGAATGGTGGGGAGTACTCCTGGCATCTGGGGGGACCCTGAGATGTGAAATGTGTAGGACATTACCACACAACTTTCAGATATTTTGCTTGACATTCCTGTAGATTAAAATCCTGGTTATGATAATCTGAGCCTGGAACCTCACTCTCTTTTACATATAAACTCATAGGATATTTTGGATAGCCTTAATACACAAGTAAATTGAATTTTCCAGTAATATAACTATAGAATAAATCAAAGGAAGATTACAATGTATTTAGTTTGGAGCTTAAGAGGAGTTGTTTGCCCTTTCAGAAAACCAAGGCCCCTGTGGGAATGCTACCCATGGTACTGCATTTCTCATGCTGCACTCTGGAACAGCCTGCCATCTGGAACTGGCACGTTTGCGGTGATTTTTCACATATTGCAAGCATCTGACACAGTCATTTGGGTATGCCTGGGTATTTACACACTGAAATATGTTGTATATAGGTAGATTATCAATAATTTCACTTCAAGATACTAAAAGGAGGTATGACAAAGTATTTATTATAAAAACGGGTGTTGGATCTGATAGAGTTGAGAACTACAGTGTTAAGTAATTTCTAAAGTTTAGTAAATTATAAACTGCAAATATATGAAGCTACTTTCTTTGGAAGCCAGAAGCTGAAGAAAATTTATAAAAACTGTATAAAATTTATAAAACTCATAAATATATAGAATTTTTGAAATATAGCCAGACATTGATTCCAAATACTGTACTGACAAGCTCAGGACATTTACATACTCAGTAAGTACCTGCCTACCTCATCTACTCAAAGTATTAATGAATACTAAGTACTTAATGTAGCACTTGTCTGCTTCTAAAGGCTTTTCAAACACTAATTAGAAGAATCAAGTGAAATGTGGCTGTTTGGTTCACAGGTTTGGGTGACAGCCTTTCTGGTTTAATTTTTTCCTAGCTTTGACAGTGCTGCTTCGTGCTGTGTTTTTATTCTTGACAACACCTTAGATATCACTATAGTTGGATAACACACCAGAGATATTTAACAGGCTAGAGTGTCTGCATTCCTCCCTTCCACATCCCCTTCCTCCTCTCCTCTTACTTCTTCTAAAGATTTTTGCATTGGTAAGAAAATATACCATATGTTTACCAGGAAGGCTGCTAGAACAACTGCTTTGGTTGAGGTCTTGTGGGGACATGAATCCACGTATCTATTTATTTCCACTCAGCCAGCATATAAGGAACACCTGTTATGTGCCAAGCATGGCGTGAGGCTTGTAGGTGCAAAGACATGGTCCTTGCTCTCATGGAGCCTGCAGCCTGGGACGAGGGAGAGTGGATGCCCAAATCACACTGGAAGTGAGAGGGTTTGTTTCTGTTTTTCCCTGAAAAGCTTAGCTTTTATTATTTCTCTTTTTACACAAACATCGCATATCTATTGCAGAAAAGTCAGATAATATAAACAACAAAAAACCACATGAGTGAATAAAATACCACCCAGCTAGCTACAACCTGATTTATGTTCTTTCAGAACCTTTTCTATGTAACTACACAACTGTTTGAATGGACCTATATATGTGTGTGTGTGTTTTATAAATGTTATTATATCATTTATTGTGATTTGAAACTTTCTTGTTTTGCTCAACAATATGTTAGGATGTTTTCCCACATCAATAGTTACAGAAACATCATTTTTAATAACTGAATAGTAGCTTCACTATTGTGGCTTCAGTGTTTTTATTCAGAAAATTGGCCTGCTGCTTTAGTTTTAATTCATCTATTCAAGAAACTATACAAAGCATCTTCTCTGTGTCAGCCCAGCCTTATGTAGCAGTTGCTGTGGTAAATGAGACATTCAAGGTCCTGCTGTCATGGTGCTGACATTTGGTGAGGAGGGAGGAGGCAATACACAGGTTGACAAATAAAATCAGTCAGTTTCAGAGAGGGATAAAGACTGTGTTATGGGCTGAATCATGGCCCCCTAAATTAGAATGTTGGAGTCAAGCCACCACACCTCAGAATGTGACCTTATATGGAAATAATATCATTATAGATGTAATTAGTTGGGGGGAGGTCATACCAAAGTAGAATGGGCCCTTAGTCCATATGACTGACGTCCTTATAAAAAGGGGAAATTTGTATACAAAGTCACACACACAGGGAGAACAGACATGGGGGTGATGCCTCTACAAGCAAAGGGATGCTTCAGATTGCCGTGAAACCACCAGAAGCTAGAAAAGAGGCAGGGAAGCGATTCTTCCTCATAGCCCTAAGAAGCCAATACTGCTGACACCTTGATCTTGGATTTCTAGACTCCAGAATGGTGAGAAATACATTTCTATTGCTTAAGCCACCTGGTCCGTGGTATTAGATTGGCACAAAAGAAGTTGCAGTAAAGCACAAGTTGCAAAATCCACAATTACTTTTGCACCAACACAATACTTTGTTATGGTTGCCCTAGCAAATGTATTCCTCATAGAGCAAGGTAAGGAACAATTGTTTATACAAATATAAATATTCAATAATAAGTAAAATATATCTAAACTAGTACAGACTTAGAGGAAATAAAATGGGGGTGATTAAGGGGTGGGAAGGTCTCTGTGGACATGGCATTGGCTCCTGCGTGGTGCAAAGGAGCCAGTTGTACCAGGTGTCAGGGAAGTGCTCCTCACATTGTGGTTCAAGAGGGTAGAGCAGGTGTTGCATCTGCTGAGATCTAAGTGAGACTGGTATAGGGTAAGGAGGAGGATTTGAGTGTCGTGTCGACTAATTTAATCCTCATAACATAACTGCCTTTACAGATGAGGCAAACTAGGCCAGGAGAGGGGCAGTCACTTACCCAAAGTCACCAGAGCCAGAGCTTGGCCCTGGGCTCCGCAGGGCTCTCTTGTTTGAGATGCGCAGAGAACAGACTGCCAAGGGGCTGATCAGCCAAGATAAAAGGGCTGTGATTTTGATATTCAGTGCGGTGAGAAGCCCTCGGAGGCTTTTATTCAGGTGAGCAATATGAGAGGACTTAACATTTCTAAAAGCTCATCGTAGCTGCGGCAGAATCTTAGGCCCAGGGACCCTTTAAGGCAGCCCGGGATGGATGTAAAAAGGCGAGGGGTGTGGACCTGCCGCAGCTGGGAGGCCAACAAGTAAGCAGAGATGTACAAGCCAGTGGGACTCTGCAGCCAGGGCAGTGCCTGCACACAGGACACTGTATGCAGGAAGGAGAAAAATTGTCAGCCGGCCCCAGGAGAGCCTCGCAAGCCATGTGCTGCTGGAATCGAGGAGACGGGCTCCGTGGCAGGTTGTGGCTGTGGTAAATGCAGGTGGGCTTCATGCCCGCTTTTCAAGGGGTGGTGAATGGGTTTCCCGTCTTGAGACCCCTTGGCACTGGCTCTCCATCTTGGGTGCACATTGGAAATGCCCAAGTATCTTTCAGCAACGCTGGTGCCCGTGCCCCACTCCAGAAATTCAAATGTAATTTGTCTGAAGTATGGCCTATATACAGGGGTTCTTTAAATGCCCCAGCTTATTCTAGCACAGCAGTCCTGAGGTTCCCTGCCTCATGCCAGGCATAATGACAAGCGCTCCATGTGGAAAACCAGATATTGTTGTTTTCCACAGGAGGCCACTATTCTGACAGGTACTTCCTGTTTCCTTCCCTGGGTAGGTCGTGGGCCTCTTAACAGCTCTCCTCGGCAGGCAATGACTATGGATGCGGCACTGTCTGGAGATATCCCCTGGGCTACTTGTCCTGTTCAGCCTTCATCAGAAACTGTCACAAGGACACCGAGAAACAAACCAGCCTTGTTATGGAGGTGATGGCTTCTATTTGCACTTCGTATTCCTGGTAATTAGAAACCATATTGAAAATGTGGAGAATCAACCAAAAGCAAAGGGTGAGGGTGGCAAGAATGCCCCCTGGTCCTATTCTCTTCACGTAATTCCCCTGAGTGCTTGCTTTATTGATGCAAACAGGGAGTTGGGACCGTTTCCTTTCTTGGTAGGAAATGTACTGGAGAGAACAAAATATACAGAAGAAAACATGCTTCTAGGTGACTATTGGCAATATCCATATTCATTACCCCCAGATTATGTTAATCAAAGATAGTTTTGGAAGCTCATTGCTGTTGTCTTTCCAAGATGAGCAATAAATGTGTGTTGTGCTTTCTCTAGCACTTTAATTCAGGTTTCTCAAAATACTTCACAGCTATAACTAAGGAAGGCTTACAGGGCCTCTGGGACAAGAGAGTCATCATTGTGCTGCTTGCTGGCATGCCTGAGGGTTCAGTGGGCTCCAAGGATAATGATGGTAAAAGCAGGTTTGTTTCAGGATGCAAATAATTACAGTTTAGTAGTTCACTGAATGAGTAGGATTATCGAATTAGGTTAGAGACTGCCTTTGGAGGTGAGGAGAGGAAGGAAATGAAGGCTAACAAAACAGTAAACAGCCAAAAATCATTCCTACCTCATTTTGCAAATATGCTAAGGGACTACAAAAATCCCCTCATGACACACCCGACGAGTAGTTGTCCAGCTTTTTCTGGAACATCTGGGCAGCAGGAAACATTGGTTGATAGAAGCAATCCTTTCACATGGTGGGACGGTTAGGATTGCTACAAAATTCTTTTAATTGATGTCCCCAGGAAAAATGAGGCTGCAGTTACAGTAAACGTTGCCTGTTTTCTGAGCCCCATCTGGTGACTGTGAGATCTGCGGACCCTCCTGAGGTCTCTGCCCACTCCCGTATCCAGGTCTTGGCTAACCCTCTCACCACCTCCCTGCTTTTCTTCCTCTGGGCTGAGCTCCTGGCTCTGGATTAAGAAAACAATTCAGGAACCAGGTTCCCTGCCTGCAAATTCTGGGTCTGCCTTTACTAACTAAGGGACCTTGGGCAAACCTCACTATGCATCAGTTTTGCCATCTGTAGAATGGGATCACAGTGGCACCTAGCTCACAGGGTTGTGGTGAGGAGTGGAAGAGCTAATATGTGTGGAGCTTTTAGTACCGTGTCTGGCATATAGTGCATGCTGTGGGAGCATTAGCTAGCATCACCCTGCTGTGGCCCCTGACACCAGGTGTTTTTGTTTTTTTTTTGTTGTTGTTGTTGTTGTTGTTGCCTACTGCTGACACCCTTCCCACCACCTCCACCTCCTTAGACAGCGCTCAGAAGGCCTTTGGCCTGATGCCAAGTCCTTAATCAGGGCTTTTTTTATGTTGAATCTCCCCTGGATTTCTCCTGGCTGCAGACTGTACACCCTGGTACTTCCACTCCAAGGGATTCTTATTTACCTTTCTCAAACTTGTGAACAATGGCTTTCCTCTTTCCTGTTTTCCTTTATCTAAAGGGACCCTCTGGCATATTTGCTTAGGCCTTTGGATGTTATGCCTCCTCTCATTCTTCTATACCTTTGACTTTTTTCCCCAAGATGCACACATACCTTTGGGATGGCTAGACCGTGGTAGGTTCACCTTCAGTTACCACCCTATCCCTGAAAACACGACCCCTTCTGACTTTTATGCCTGTGGCTTACTCTGGCTCACTCAGCTAGCATAAGCTTTGGTGGTGGATCCTCTCCTGAAGATCCCTCCTCTCCGCAGATCCCTTGCTTCTTTTGCTCTTCTACTCCTTCCAAGCTCACCGGATATGGCTTTATGTTTGCACTGCAACTGGGGATGTGCTTGCATGTCAGCTGCTCTGACTTTATACTACGTGGCCAGGTACAGGCCAGATGCGTCTTAATCTCAGGGTCTGCTCAGCTCTGACAGAACACTCTAGTAAACTGAACTGAGATGTGTGTCCCAGTAACTCTCTTCTGTTGTCTGCAGTTTTGCTCTCTGTATCTATACAGATGAGAGTTAATCTGCTTATGGGATAAGTCTTCAAGTTTTTGATAGCAACTAACATATATCTTAGAGTCTTATCTTTCCTAGACTAAACATCCTCAATTTCTTCTGTGACAAACAGTGCCTCACATGTTATAGCTTCTAGATCAACCACATTCTGATTTGTATTTCTTTTTTTTTTTTTTTTTTTTTGAGACAGAGTCTCGCTCTGTCGCCCAGGCTGGAGTGCAGTGACCGGATCTTGGCTCACTGCAAGCTCCGCCTCCCGGGTTTACGCCATTCTCCTGCCTCAGCCTCCCCAGTAGCTGGGACTACAGGCGCCCGCCACCTCGCCCGGCTAGTTTTTTTGTATTTTTTAGTAGAGACGGGGTTTCACTGGGTTAGCCAGGATGGTCTCGATCTCTTGACCTCGTGATCCGCCCGTCTCGGCCTCCCAAAGTGCTGGGATTACAGGCTTGAGCCACCGCGCCCGGCCTGATTTGTATTTCTTAAACAGGCTGCAACTTATCATGGTTGACAGTTTTGGACCATGACAGAGTGGTAAGGGAGATGTTTTTGATCCATCTGGCCCAGCGTGTGTGTGTGTGTGTGTGTGTGTGTGTGTATGTCCATGTGCACATGTGCACAAGCATGTGCCTCTTAAATCATGCAATGTTGGTGCCTGACAAATTCACTCAGATGTACGATTGGCTTTAAAACCAGGGTTTCTGATTTTCAGATTGCTAATTTTTTCAGTTGTATCTTTGCTAAGTGTTTGATCAAACCCATTTCAAATATTTTTTGATCACCTACCATATTATTTAACGATGTGCTAGCCTGTTTATATTATATGTGGAGTCTCAGACACAACCAACTTTGTTTTACTTGGAATGTCTTTAAAGGGGAGTATGAATCCACAATGACTGCATATTTTAGCTATGCAAATAAGGTTGCACCAATTAAGCCTCCTTTTCACAGCTTGTTGTTTTTTTTCGTTTGTTTCTAAAAAGTTATTGAGTATATTAATCAGCTTTTGCTGTGGTAATAAACAACCCCAAATTTGAATATTACAATGGTTATGTTTGTCTCTTGCTGTGGCTCTACTCCAGACAGTGGATCGACTTCGGATCTTTTCCCCAATCTGGACTAGGAGTCTACTCCACATGCCTTCTTATTTCCAGGATTCAGGCGGAAGGAGCAATCACTATCTGATGCATGCTGCTCTTTCATGGCACAACTGGTGGAAATGTAAAATGTCTTCTGCTGGGAACTGGCAGTTCCATTGACTTTCCATTAACTAAAGTAAGTCATACGACCAAGCCCAAAGTTAGTGGGGTGAGTCATAGAAGACAGGTGAGTCACATGGCACAGGGCAAAGTTGTGCACTTTTCTTATAAAGGAAGATGTACGTAGTTTTGATTATATTTCACTGACCCCTTACTATGCACTAGGCAAAGCAATTATATTTTTCTTCTGAGGCTGTTTTCTCTGAAATGGGCGGGTATCTGTACATCTGAGGTAGAAACTTAAAGACTCTGATGTGTTCATTTCTGCACTTCCACAATTAATTCTTTAAAGATATAAATAATGATTGCCTGTAAATAGGTAAATTAAAAAATTCATCTGCTTCCAACACCAAGCAGAACAAAATAAAGATAAACCTGTTTAATTCTATTTGCTTGAAATAATTCTTTAAAAAAAACCTTATGAAAATAATTGATCTTTACCTGGTCTGGAACAATATTTCTACTTACACAAATAGTTTCCCATTCTGCTCCCCTGTTTGTCAACACTCCAGGGTTGCGAATACTATCTGTGTATATATTTGTTGGAAATTGTGGTGAAAATACTCTCAAGAACATCTACTTGGAGAAGCAAGGAGGGGCTTGTTCAGAGATCGGTTACTCAGCGTTGAGATACCACGTTTCTCCTTCAACGCCCCAATCAGGGAGGGCATCACAGTTTGACATCACCTTCTCCTCTCCTTCCCCATGGATCTCAGGTCTGGGGCCTCAGGTCTTTGCTTGGGGCCAGGTATCCTCGCATGTGTGGCCACAGTCTGACATCACCTTCCACTCTTCTCCCGCGGATCAGGGTCTCCCAGGTCAGGGTCTCAGGTCTCTGCTTGGTGTCATGTGTTATTCATTGTATATGTGATAATATGAACAAAACCAGAGTTCAGGAAATGAAAAACTTTTCATTAATCAGCTGTTACTGGGAAACCTCTCTGTTAGAAGGGACAAATAACACCAAAAACCAGTTAATCCTTCTATGCCACCATAAAAGATTAAGAATTTGTATTAATCATTGCGAAAGTATTTAATGAGTTCCTAGTGTGTGTTTAGTTCAATGGTAACTGTTATGGCCATAAAATAAATTACTGTTATCCACAGAATATCAGGAATTTAGGCACAAGGCAGCTTCAGGGAGTGCGAGTGTCCTCTGCTTGTCCTTCCAGATCCACCCAGCAGCCCATTGGCTGTGTCCTGGGGAGCTGACAGGCTCCCTTGTCCTCTTGTTGGATTGGTCAATGGGAGGCACCAGCAGGTGATCAGGAGGATGGAAGAGAGGGAGGCCAGGTGTTTGTCCCTAGCTTCCCCTTGCCAGGTCACTGTGGGTTAGCTGTGGCTCCAGCCAGGTGGCCCTCTCCACATAGCCCTATCTCTCTCTGGTTCTGATAACTCTTTCTTTATCCCTGCTGTCATTTCAGGTAGAGGGTGGTACTCATGTTTCTAGCCCTTGGAACTGCATTTTGCCTCATGATTTCTCTACCCCCTGCCATCATCTTTATATATATTAACAGTTCTTTTCATTAACTTTCCTCAAAATATCAGACTTGAGCGTGCCACGTGCTTCCTGCTGGGATCCTGACTGATACATGGGTATATTCCAGGGCTGAGAATGATTCAGGAAATCAACCATACTTGCTGTGTCTACAGAGATACTGGGTTTGAAGTCACAACACTGAGGTCTGGACTTTAACTCTGCTGTGTGACCTTGGGTTTGTATCTTAAAATCCCTGAGTGTCAGTTTTATTATCTGAAATACAGGAGAAATAATAGTTACCTTGTAAACCTGTCATGAGGATTTAATGAGATAATGCTTGAGGATGCAGTTTGGAAACCACAAAGCAACCTATAAGGGTAGGCATTGAAAATGTGACCTTGCCCCAAATGTAGCTAAGACACCGTAAGAGACTTGGTATTAGCAGAAGTAGATCATAAGCTGTTTGCAATGCTTTGCTTACCAAAGAGGAAGAGGGAATCATTAAAGTTTAGAAAAACTTTGAATGGAAGACTGATATAACAATATTTTTTCTGAGGCTCACATTTGGTTAGCCAGAAAAGTTAATTAGTTAGAACATATTTCCCAAGCCTTCCAGTTGCTTGGGGTTTAACTGCATACAAAAGTTATTGGGAAGTATGATGAGTCCATAGGTCATTTCTAAATACATGCAGATTTCCAAAATTAACACTGTGAAAAGCGAGAGCACTCTATCATTCCATGAGTATAGTGTGAATACTCTGTACTCATGAATCAGGAGACTGGAGGTTTTGTCCCAGTCCTGTAGGACAAGTTATGGATGAGACTTGAGTAAGCCACAACTTGCTAAGGTTTCTATTTTCTCATTTAGAAAATGTTGATAAGGACTTTTTAATGCAACACTCAAAGTATACTCATGAGAGATGCAGAAGGTGGCTTTTTGCACAAAAATTCTGGTCTCCTCATCCCTAATGTGATTGTAGAGGCCATTCTGAAATGATGAGATCATATAATATTTGTATTGAGATCATCCAGCCTGGCACCTTCATGCCATGTGTAATCTGAGCCCCCAGAAGACAATCTGCACCCACTCTGGCTGGATGCCCATCTCAGCATGTCCTTACACCCAAGACAGAACACTAACTGGACTCCTAAGACACTGAAGGAAATGGAAGCCTTTCTGGCAAAATAGAGAAATGCTATTATATTTCTCACAGAATTCCCTCCTATATTAGGTTCCTCTGGCTGATGTAACAAATGGCTACAAATTTAGTGACCAAAAACAACAGATTTGATATTTTACAGCTCTGAGTCTGCAGGGCTGTGTACCTGCTGGAAGTCCCAGAGGACAATCTATTTCCTTGCCTTTTCCAGCTTCTAGAATGTAGAAGTCACCTGCATTCCTTGACTTATGGTTCTTTCCTTCTTCATAACCAGCAACATAGTATCTTCTCTCCTCTCTGATCCCCTGCTTCCCTCTTCTAAGGATCCTTGTAATTATATCAAATCTACTCTCTAATCCGGGATAATCTCCTCATCTCGAGATTCTTAACTTAATCACATCTGCAGAGTCTCCCTTTGTCATCGTCACGAATTCTGAAGATTAGAACATGGACATCTCTGGGGAGCATTATTCCATCTTCTAAGAACCACTCTTATCTTAGACATATCTCTCTTCATATTTCTGTACTCTATGGCAAACTGCCACCTCTCTCCTCTCTCTTTTCCTGAAAACACTCAGCTGAGCATTTATATGCTTTTGGAAAAATTCTGTCCCTAATTAAATAAAAACTTAACCCGAACTACATATACCTATTGTCTGTCAAGAATACTCATGGTAGAGTCATTCTCTCAGCTGCTTTCAGAGGAGCAGCTTCAGAGTCTGAGCACTGAAGTGGCTTATATGAGGCCACACCCGAGTGATGGCAGGTGTCCTGACCTCCAAGCCAGTGCTTTCTGTACTGCTCCATATTTAAGAAGGTGAATGCAACAGCCTATATTTTCTCCATATAATGTTATCCCAGCCTTGGGATAATCTCCAGAGGAGAATTAGGCATTTGCCTAGTTGTCTATATGATCCTTCTAAACATATTTTTTCCTTGCAGGATCTGAGGGAAGAAAGATGACCTAATCTTGAAAGTCTTCCTAGAGATTTGGCTTCAATAGGAATTTCCTCATCCTGATCTGGAGAAGCCCAATTCTAGCAGGAGTCTACTAAATGAACTTGTTCACATTAATATTAACAAATTGGCCTCCCCAGGGTTGTGCAGGAAAGTCTTTAAGTGGATGCATCCCTGCAGCTACTCACTCTGGATATGCTAAACAGAGTTGTCCATCTGAGATCCTTCCTCCCAGGTCAATAACTGTGATTTGGATGACTGGCTTTGTGTCTCTGGGTTTGGAGCTTATATTTGAAATTAATCTTGTTTTCTCTGTTCTCTGTATCTTAACCCACAGCCAGGCTTCTCTTGTACTTTAGATTTTGCTCTTGTGGGGGCCGGCCACCTGTTTCTTTGAGATTTATTTCATTGCACCCAAAGGAAATTTCTATTATTAAAAGAGTCTGCAGTTTAAGTCCGATGATTCCAACTAGACCCTTCAAAATGTCAAGAACTGCCATTTCATGTGATATAACAATAAATGGACAAATATAACTTTATTTTTGTTGATATAGGTTATTATACATGCTCCACAAATTTTCAATTCTCAACAAAGCCTGACTCCAACACACCCAGCCTCACTCTACTCTTGGCTTTACTGCTCTCAATACACACCATCTGCAGTAAATTTCTATAAATATGGAGCACCTAGTTAATGTCTGCACTGTGTGTGCAAAATGTAGAGGCAAAAAGAAGAAAAAGATAGCCCCTGTCCTCCAGGAGCTCTCAGGCTGGCCTGTGAGATGGACACGAAGTGACTGACCATCCAATGTGATACAGGGAGGTCTCCCCACTGACTATAATGATTCCCACTTCTTAGCTCTTCTTTCTGTTTTCCTCACCTTTTTCTCTGAAGCTATTCACATTTCCATGTTCCTTTTGGACTCAGCTTATAACCCATCTCTCATTAAATATGTGTTAACCACTTGAGCCTCCTCTTCTCTGATTTCCTACAGGACCCTCAACTCAACATGTATTCGTCAATTGCCTTGTGTAGATTGTTAAACACTTGAGAGCTAGGATCTCTTCTTAAAGCTCTCCAATGGTTTTGTATTGCAAATGAAATGAAATCTAAGGTCTTTACAATGTCCTCCAGGGCCCTACATAATCTGATGTCTACTTCATCTCTGAGTTCATCTCCTACCACCCTCCTTCTTGGTTCAGCCACACTGACTTCCTTTCCGTTCTTGAAATACATCAAGCTCTCTGTTGTCTCAGAGCCTTTGTACTTGTTTCCTCTATCTGGAATCTCTTGCCCCAAGTCTTTGTATGACTCACTCTTCATGCTTCCAGTCTCAGCTGACATGTCGTATCTGCAGAGAGAGGTCCTCCCGGACCACCTGAGCTAAAAGTGGCCCTGGCCTCTCTGTGGTCTCTTGTACTCTTTTCCTCATTATCTACCTATGTATCTATCTGTGTATCTATCTATCTGTGTATCTATCAGTCATCTATCTATCTATATCTGTTTATCATCTATATATCCATCTATTCACTTATTTACTTATTCATTTAGTTTTGAGTAATTTATCTTGATTTGGCATTTATTTGTTGATATTTTCATGTCTGTCTCTTCCCTCTAGACTGCAAACTCCTTGAAGGTAGGAATTTTGTATCTAATTACATATAAATTATCTCTATTTAAAAAACCCTTTTATATTCATTAAGTTAAGGGAAACACAAATTTAAAATCTACAATATCATATAGTATTTTCCCCTTATCTGCAGGGGCTACATTATAAGACCTCCCCAGTAGATGCTTGAAACTGCATATAGTACTCAATCTTATATATACTGAGTTTTTTCCTATATGTACATACCTGTGATAAAGTTTAATTAATAGATTAGGCACAGTAAGAGATTAACAACAATAACTAATATTAAAATAGGATAACTATAACAGTATTCTAGCATCACTACTATTGTGCTTTGGGGCCAGTATTAAGTAAAATAAGGATGACTTGAACACAAGCCATGTGATACAATGTACAGTCGATCTGATAACTGAGATGGCCACCAAGTGACTAAGTGGTGGGGTGGGGGGAGGTACAGAATGTGGATACCTTGGACAAAGGAATGATTCATGTCCTGGGTGGGACAGAGTGGGATGGTGTGAGATTTCATTATGCTACTCAGAACAGCATGCAATTTAAAACTTATGAGTTGTTTGTTTCTGGAATTTTCCATCTTATATTTTTGGACCTCAGATGACCATGCGTAATTGAAACCATGGAAAGCAAAATTGAGAATAAGGGAGGACTACCATAATATTAAAATATTAAAATTTAGTTAGGTTTAGAGCTATACTTATTGATACAGAAGTTCCATGTAGCTCCTTGGAGACCTCAGTCTTTTACTCAATCAGAGCAGTGAAAACCTCATAAATCATAGAGGATGCAACATAAAAGGTATATTTTTAATTTTTAGTTTGCTTCTTTTTTTTTCATCTGGCAGGAAATTGGTTGAGACTTTTGACAGTCTGGGAATTTAAAACGTTTTTGGAAAAATAGAGATTTGCATTGCCCAGGAGTTCACTGATCATTTCTAGCTTCTGGTGTCTCCTTTGAGGATGGTGCTGCACAGGCCCTCAGGGTACATTTTGGATCCATGGTCCAGAGAATTCTTCTCCGAGGCAGGTTCCTTTCCTATCATCATGTTTTTCCATTAGGAAATCTGAAAGCTAGGAGAACATCTTTCAGTGCTAACAGCTCTTGCTCA
Organism: Rhinopithecus roxellana; assembly: GCF_007565055.1. Classification (NCBI taxonomy): domain Eukaryota; kingdom Metazoa; phylum Chordata; class Mammalia; order Primates; family Cercopithecidae; genus Rhinopithecus; species Rhinopithecus roxellana. Next base: position 117,670,404 of record NC_044549.1, on the reverse strand, counting down.
CGAAAGAATGCCAGATGTTGTTTGGTGACTTTTTAAATGAATATCCAGCCTACAAGCTATTCAACTGATGAGTGCCTGCTTCTGAACTGTTTAGTTAAAATTTTAGACTGCAAGCTCTTAAGTTTGAATGTATTCCTCATAGAGCAAGGTAAGGAACAATTGTTTATGCAAATATAAATATTCAATAATATGTAAAAATATATCCATTATCACTAATATTCAAGGAAATGCCAAGAAAAGGAGGTATTTTCACTTATGGACATGGCAAAGATTAAAAAAATAAAAATACTCATTGCTAATGGAATGTCAAAGAAAAGATACATCCACACAGTGATAGTGGGAATATAAACTGATATAAATGTTTTTGGAAAGTAACTACATCATGTGGAAATAATCAGGTGCAGAAAAAGATTTATTTCAAGGGCATTAATTGCAATATTACTCACAGTGGTAAAAGTTGGAGACAACCTACATTTCTCAATACGGTGACACAGTTAAATGGATTATGAGGCACTCAAAGAATAAAATGTTAAGCAACTGCTAAAATATTGTTTAAAAAGAATACTTATTAGCCTGGTGCAGTGGTTCATGCCTGTAATCCCAGCACTTTGGGAAGCCAAGGTGGGAGGATCATTTGAGGCCAGGAGTTCAAGACCAGCCTGGGCAGCATAGCAAGATCCCATCTCTATCAAAATAAAAAAATAAGGTGGCATGGTGACACAACTGTAGTCCTAGGTACTTAGAAGGCTGAGACAGGATGATTGCTTGAGCCCAGGAGTTTGAGGCTGCAGTGAGCTGTGATTTACACGACTTTACTCAAGCCTGGGTGAAAGAGCAAGACCCTGTCTCTGAAAAAATAATGTGTAATTATATGAGAAATTACTCAGGATAAAGTAAAACAACTACAGCAATAAAAAATATGATTTAATTTTATTCTCTTCTAAAGGCAGTATGGTAAAATGTTAAAAATGGGGCATCTATGAGTGGTGGGATTAGGAATGATATCTATTAGGTTGGTGCAAGACTAATTGCAATTAAAATTGCAAAAAAACGCAATTACTCTTGCACCAACCTAATATTTTTACCTTTTCTGTGGTCAGGATCTATTCCTTTAAAATCAGAAAAGAATTACATAACTAAACCCCCAAACAAAACACAGAAGCTCCTGGAATAACATGTATGCTCCTGTTCCTGACCATGCAGAAATATCCTCGGATTTTGTGGTTATGTTTCTATGCATCTCCATTATGGTGAACTGTTTTAGGGTCTGTACCACTGAATTAGATTTGCCTACATTATCATCGGCTTTCTTTTCATTTTGGAGATACAATTTTTTAGGCCTAGGGAAAGCTCTTACTTGGTTACAGAATCAGCTTTAAAACAGCAGAATCCAATCACCATAAGCCAAAAGACAGGATTCTCCCAGTTGCTACACAAGGCTGGAGCCAACATCCTTACTGGAAAGATGGAATCTGCCCCTGAAGCAAAGACCTCAGTTCCGTGACGTTGGTTTCTAATAGCTTGGTTTTCTTTCTTTTCTCATCGACTCTTCCAGAGGCAACTAAATGTGTTAATTTCATGGACTGTCCTAAGAATTCTAATTATCCTCAACAGGTCCATCTCCCAAAACTAGCAAGTAAAAGCACCCACCAGCACCAGGCCACACTATAGCTACTCTCTCCCGGACTGTGTCCACTCTCTCTCAGCTTGTCAACCATTGGCCTACCCCATTCTGCCTCTTGCATGTCCCTTGCCACTACAACTCCTTTTGCTGAGGTCATCAACAGCTTCCATTCTGCTAAATCCAATGAACATATTTCAAGCCTTCATCTCTCTCACTTGGCCCATCTGAAGCACTCAGCAGTGTTGTTCAAGTCCTCCTCAAAAAGATTTGGATTTTGTCTCACGGCAGTGAAAGCCGTGGGTTGTGTGTGCATGTCCACATGCAAGGTTGACGGTGACTTCATATCATTCTTTTAGGAATAAGCTATTCTGATTTTTTCTTCTTTAGTATGATATAAGAAGATTTTAAAAGATCCTCAGATGGACATGTCCTTTAGAAGATTTTTAATGATGCTACATTTTCAGTCCTTAACATGGTTTCTACTACTAGATGAAATTACAGAGTGCTATTTAGATGTGAGTATGCGGAGGACAGTGTGAGTCATCATCAAGAAATCAGTTTGCCATGATGCCTGGAATGTCTCTACTGAAAAAGTGATTTAGAAGGGAAAAAAAAGAGGCTCGACCTGAAAAAGAAATGGGAAACTCTGCTCGACAAACTTGAACAAGAATAAAAATATTCCTCAAGGCAGAGGGCTAGATGGTTTATAAACTTTCAGGTCTATCTGGACCGTTGGGTCATCTTTGCTCTTTGAGTCATGTGTGGGATTGACCTGTCTGAGACAGTCCCTCTCTCTGAGATCTGAAGCTCAGGTTGATGACATAAAATCCCTGTGCCAAGCCAGTCTGCTGGACCTGCTGCCATTGTTTTACACCTCCTCCAGAAGAGAGGGCCAAGATGCCTGGTGTCTCGAATCAGCCCAAGGAGAGCCCATTTTACTATGCTCTGCATTAAAGACATCCATGAGGTCATGGCCCCTCTGTCTTTAAGAAGCACAGTCTCCACCGGGCGCGGCTCACACCTGTAATCCCAGCACTTTGGGAGGCTGAGGTGTGCAGATCACCTGAGGTTGGGAATTTGAGACCAGCCTGACCAACATGGAGAAACTCCATCTCTACTAAAAATACAAAATTATCTGGGCATGGTGGTGCATGCCTGTAATCTCAGCTACTTGGGAGGCTGAGGCAGGAGAATTGCTTGAACCCCAGAGGTTGCAGTGAGCCGAGATCGCACCATTGCCCTCCAGCCTGGGCAACAAGAGTGAAACTCCATCTCAAAAGAAAAAAAAAACAAAATCAAAAACAAAAAACAAAACAAAACAAAAAACCACAATCTCTCCAGGACCAAGAGGGTTGGGAAACGGGATGGGCCAAACTGCATTTTCTTTCTTTTCTTTTCTTTTTTTTTGAGATGGAGTCTCACTCTGTTGCCCAGGCTGGAGTGCAGTGGCGTGATCTCGGCTTACCACAGCCTCTGTCTCCTGGGTTCAAGCAATTCTCTTGCCTCAGCCTCCCAAGTAGCTGGGACTACAGGCATGTGCCACCATGCCAGGGTAATTTTTGTATTTTTAGTAGAGACGGGATTTCACTACGTTGGCCAGGCTGGTCTCGAACTCCTGACCTTGCGATCCACCCACCTCGGCCCCACAAAGTGTTGGGATTACAGGCGTGAGCCACCACGCCTGGCCCTGCATTTTCTATTTTGACATCTGAAGAGTATTTTAATAAATAAGCCTCCACATTCAGAGTCTAGTATTGAGCGTGCTTAATTTGTATTGCCTGTCATAGGCGAGAGTTGGTAAATCCTCCCTGCCTGTGGTTTGGGTCTGGCCAGGGTCCCCATTCTATTCACTTAGTGAGAAATCTCCAAATAAAAAGGGGTGAATTTCTCTCGGGACACATTACAGGACTGAAACAGCCTCATTATTCTGAACTCTGGGTGTCATTCTGTTACAAGCAGAAAAAAGGTAAAGGTAAAATACGCACACACACACAGACACACACACAGAAGAGAAGAGCCTCTTTTTGGGAGGCTAAAAACAGAGATTAAATGGCTATATATCTGAGATGCAAATTATAGTGCTTAAACAAGTCTAGATAATCCTCACCTAAATAACAGTGTCACTTATATGATGCTTTCTATGTACTCGCCATGGTTTTAACTGATTTACATGCAGTTCTTGACTTATGATAAGGTACCTGATAAACCCATCATAAATTTAAAATATCCCAAGTTGAAAATACGTGACTGACTGGGAGCTGTGGCTCACAGTCACTTCCCAGCATTGTGGGAGAAGTATGGTTTCTATTGAACATGTATCACATCTGCACCATAAAAGTGGAAACGTCATTAAGTAGAACCATCTTAAGTTAGAGCTGTCTGTATAGTCTAACAACAACCCTGTGAGAGAAACACTATTTTTAACCACTCCCAAAGTAAAGATGAGGAAACTGAGACACAGAGCAGTTAAAACATTTGTTAAAAGTGACACAGCTGCTGTTAGAGCTGGCATGTGACTCCATTCAGAACAGCTTTAGAGACCGGACTGTAGGGCAGCACTGTCCAGTAGACTTTCTGTGATGATGAAAATATTTTCTGTGCTGTCTAATACAGTGGCCACTAGCTACATGTGGCTATTGAACACTTGAAATGTGGCTAGTGCAACTGAAGAGCTGAATTTTAAATTTAAAATTAATTTTAATTAATTGGAATTTAAATAGTTAACATGTGGTCAGTGGTTATTATACTGTACAGCATAGCTGCAGAGTCTGCACTTAATAAATTTTAGAAACAACACCAGAAAGGTGTGTTATCATTTACAGAAGAGGACATTGGGTGTCAGGCTAGCTGGGGAATTTATCCAAGTCTCTGAAGCTAGCATGGGAAGAGCCAGGATGCCAGCTTCCATGGCCATGTGCTCTGGTCACCAGCAGTGAACGCCTCCCCCAACCCCTCTGCAATCTACTCTTGGCTCTTCATCTCTTTCCAAATAGGATCCGAAAGCTTATCTTTCCTCCTTCACCCTTATCCAGAGTCTTTTTCCCTTCCTCTATTATTAATGTAGTAAAAGGAGAACAGTGCTTGGTGACGAACGTCATGCTACATGTGTGGGTGATGTGGGCTGTCCCTGTAGAGTTTAATTGGCCAAATTGGAACAGCTTAACTTGGTATCAAGTGTGTACTCATTCTTAACATCCTTAAGAGCTTATCCCAAACTACTCTTTGCTGTCTCTTTCTTCCTGATTATCTTTCCCTCCACCCTACCCCAGTTCTCCCATCACTGGTAACAAAACGTATGCCATATAAACAAAAGTGCCTTTGGCTGAAAGTCTTAAAGTTATAGCCACCTCCATCTTTGCTATTTAATTTTAAGTCTTCTCCTGCCAAGAAAACTTTTCAATTAGATTCACATTAGCTGATATTTCTTATTAAAGAAAAGATATATAATTATTTATGGTTTGGGAGACTGTCACTTTTTCCTAAGCACAGTTTTGAATACATCAACTTTATGTTAACTCATAACAAGCTGAGCACAGTGCCTTGTGGCCAGCAGCCTCCCAACAACTGTTAACATTTTATGGAGTTGCCTTCCTCTGCTGCCCTTTAATGACCTAGGACTTATCTGAGCAGGAAACCCTACTTTAACCACTGAACATGAACAGAGAAAACAGAACTGTATCTAACCAAGAAAAACCAAATTGAAATATTGGCCTACCAGTCAATCCTTTTTGGCATTAGAAGAGAAGAAATTCTGTTACTTTGTCAGCCAGCAGGCTGCCCGTCTAATCACAAACGGTGATCACATCTCATTTGGAGATGAAGACTCACCCAGCTCTCAGACACAAGCAGACAGAATCTAATGTTACCTGGTGGAGAGGAGCACACCAGGATTTCCAGTGACCTGGAAAGTAGGAGTCTGTTGGAAAGCAGGTTGAGAAATGACTGAGGGGGACTTTTTTAGGACAGTGAAAAATATGCAGAGAAAGGGCATTTGTGTTGGGGTCTCCTCGATGCTTCCAATTTCCCTGTGACACACCCTGGACTTTGTAGGTCTCAATGGTGATTGGCCTATACTAGTACAGCCAACCTGCTGGTACTAAAACAATCCAGAACCTTGATGTAGTGTTTCCATTTCCACTGACTTGTTTAGTGGGAAAAAGTTTATATGGTGGTATGAACAGAGAAGGAGAAAGAGATGAGGGAATTTTATAATTTTTCAAGATATGAAACCTAGCACTGTACTTTTAAACGGAAGTTCTTCCTGCTCCCAAACAATCAGATCTCCAAGCTGCCTCCTGGAGTCATCCCAGTGTCAACCCATGCTGGTTCCCTGTGGTCCGACTTTCAGAGCAATCGAGGGGAGGCCCTTCATACTGATGGACGGCTTGCCTTAGAAGGTGATTTGATCAGTCTTTCACAACTCCAGTTATTTTTTTTCTCCCTACAGGGTGCACTTGAATTGGTATTGTTGGTGAGAGCTGTGGCACCATGAACAACATCACATGCAGGTAGATGATGGACAGGTCTCCTTGTTCTGTCAGGCCAATTTCCAAGGACTCACAGCCCTGATACACGTTAGAATCACCCAGGGAGCTTTTTAAAATAGTAATGTCCAGCCACATTTCCAAGAGATTCATGTTGAATTGGTCTGAGTGGGAATCTAGCATCAGAGATATCAGAAGCCTTCCCAGGTGATTCTAATGTGCAGCCAGGGCTGGGTCTACCTGGATGGAGATGTGAGACTGTCAAGACACCATCCCCGTTCCCCTCTTTCTCTTCCTTCTTCTCCTTTTCCTCCCTCTTCCTTATCACTCTCTTCACTGTGTCCTGCAGATTCTGTAAGCCAAATAGAGTAGTTTCCACTGCCTGAAGTGGAGGGTTTTGTTTTCCTTTATGAACATAAAAATATTTTTTATCTCCTATAAACAAAAAATATATGCCAATTGTAAACACAATTGACCCTTAAACAACACTGGGGTTAGGGGTGCCGACCCCTGTGCAGCCTCAAATCTGCATGTAACTTTTGACTCTCCAAAAACGTAACTACTAATAGCCTACTGTTGACCAGAAGCCTTACCAATACCATAAATGGTCAACACATATTTTGTATGTCATATGTATTGTACACTGTATTCTTACAATAAAATAAGCTAGAGAAAAGAAAATGCAATTTTTAAGAAAATAATAAGAAATAGAAAATATATTTTCTATTCAGTGGAAGTGGATCATCATAAATATTTTCATCTTCATGGTCTTCATGTTGAGTAGTCTGAGGAGGAGGAGGAAGAAGAGGGTTTGGTCTTACTCTCTCAGGGGTAGCAAAGGTGGAAGAGGTGAAGGAGGTGGAAGAAATACATATTACAAAACTGAGATATTATTTTATGACCTTTTTAAAACTTAATGTATCAGCGATGTCACATATCCAAGAGAGTATATGTCATCTGTGTCATCTTAAAGAGCTGCAGGATTGTTCATTTTATGTACAACAATGGTTTAATTGCCTCTTAATGGAAATTGAAGCTATTCTCATTATTTTTCTCTCATAAGCAATGCTACAGTGGACATATATTTTGCAGACATGTCTGTATAATTCCTTAGGCTAAGCTCCTTGGAGAGGGGAGTGACCAAGTTAATGGGCATGCATGTTTTATGTTCTAGTGCCCTTTGCCAGACTGCCCTCTCAAAAGATTGTGCCAGTTTCACCACTCTTCAGTAGAATATGTCTTTGCCTATTTCCATATGAAGAAGGATTAATTTTTCATCAATCTTAGTAATCTCTGAATTTGGCAGCTCCCACAAAATAAAAATGTATGTTTGTGCACTTTGATTTAAGCTATATTTACCAAGTGCCTTATATGTGCTAGGAGCTAAGGATACCAGAACAGATAAGCCAGGACTCTTCCTTCAAGGTTCTTTCAATTCTCCTACCCAGTGCTTCTAGGTATTTTAACAGACATTAAAAAAAAAAAAAAAAAAAAAAAAAAAAAAAAAAAAATCGCTGGAAGTGGAACATGCGGCTTGAATAAATAAATGAAAACCCACCTGAGAATCTTGTGAATTTCTGCCTCCTTAGGTCTAGAATGGGGCCTGAGAGTCTACTAAGAAGCTTCCAGAAGGTGCCTCTACCTGTGCTGCAGTTGGTTTGCATCTAGCAGTAAGGCTCTACCCCACCTCTGGGTCTTCACAGTAGCTGCTTCTGTTTTGTTCTTCCCCACTCTTTGCCTAGCTCAGTTGTTCCCATGCCTGGCTGCACATGAGAATCACCTGGGAAACTTAACAAACTAAAAGCACAGACGCAGCTCCTCCTCAGGCTCTTTAATGGAGCTTCTGAATCCACATCTTTGGGAGTGGGATTCAAGAATTGGTATTTTAAAGAAAACCATTAGACCATATTTTTGCAATTCCTGGTTAGGCTGCTCTGACTAAACCTTCAGGTCTCACTCTGAGCATCACTTCTCATCTATGAATGAGTTTACACCCTATGTCACCCCTGTAAACTTTTATTATAGCACTGCACTTTTCCTTTGGAGCATGTTATGTAATAAATTAATTAATCGTGTCATTATTCATTGGAGTCTATGTCTCTTTTAGTCTCTGAGTTCCAGGAAGGCAGAGCTGTGTCTGTTGTAGGCACTGTAGTGTCCCTGATACCAAGTCAGGATCTGCTGGTAAGTAGGTGGCACTCGGGACATAGAAATGAATAGACATAAAACACTATAAATATTTTCACATTTGATTATCATGAATCTGTAAGGCAGGAAATATAGGCATTAATATCCTCATCTTACAGACACAAAAAGAGAGATTTGGAGAGACAGAAAGTGACTAGTTCAATAATAATACAGACTGAATCCAGACTGGGACACTGGCCTTCTTTTTGTTTTTTTGAGATAGAGTCTTGCTCTGTTACCAGACTGGAGTGCAGTGACATGATCTTGGCTCACTGCAACCTCCGCTTCCCGGATTCAAGCAATTCCCTTTCCTCAGCCTCCCAAGTAGCTGGGACTACAGGCGTGTGCCACCACACCTGGCTAATATTTTGTATTTGTGTAGAGACAGGGTTTCACCATGTTGGCCAGGATGGTCTCAATCTCCCGACCTCGTGATCCGCCCGCCTTGGCCTCCCAAAGTGCTGGGATTACAGGCGTGAGCCACCGTGCCCAGCCTTTTGAATGGTGGGCCAGTTCCCTCTCTGCAATGCAGGCTGCTCCTCTATAGCTCTTATATCAGCCCAAGCTGAGGAAGTTTGTTTAAATGTCCCCAGTGTGACACTTATGACCTCAGAAATTAAAAATGCTAACAGTTAGAGCTACCCGATGCCCTGGGGAGAGGCACTTTGCTTGAACAGTGACACGAAGATTGCCTCCTTTGAGAATAAACAATGGTTCCCCAGGTCACCTCCACATTTTACTTTTTTAACATAAGCAGGGGAGAAAACGTATCTAGATCAATCAGCTAAATATCACCTCTCAAACCACGGAGGCATGGGAAAACTGAATGACAGCGAGGATGGAAAGCAATTTAAACTCTTTCCAAGGAAATCTTTATAATTCCAGGGGCAGAGGTCTGATGGGTGAAGGCTTTAGTCTAGGGAAATGCCAAAAACTGTGGCTGCTGTGGTTTTACCTGTTTGCAATTTTATGTGCAGGGGGGAAAAGAGGAAGACCCTGAGCTATAATTAAATGATGGTTGTGACTGGACATGTGTGTGTAACGAAGGGTTGACCTGAAAATAGGGCAGTCCTCCTCAGTTCTATTAGCCTTAATGCCACCTTTTTAATAGCACACATTTCATTACAAATATGATGGGGCATTCTGCCCATTTCTATGCTGAAATGAAGTTCATAGATAGTATAACCAACCCACAAGCATTATTCAAGAAAAATCAATATAGTACACTCACTATAATATGAAGAAGAACTAGAAGGCAATTAATTTATAGTAAAAAATGCTCTTTAAACTGTAAATGCACAAGAATGATATAATGAAATACTCAAACTTGCATCTATGCATAGAGTCACTGCAATTGCAATAGCCATAAACCATGAAGTGTGGGTGTTGGTGATTCAGATACTACTGGACAGGGTTTGTGGTGAAGTGGTTTTGTGAAATGGTAAATGACTCTTGTAAACTTCCAAACTAAACCAAATGCCATCTTTGCTTGATTTTTTTTTTTTTTTTTTTTTTTTGAGACAGTTTCGCTTTTGTTGCCCAGGCTTGTGTGCAATGGTGGGATCTTGGCTCACTGCAACCGCGGCCTCCCAGGTTCAAGCGATTCTCCTGCCTCGGTCTCCTGAGTAGCTGGGATTACAGGTGCCTGCCACCACGCCTGAATAATTTTTATATTTTTAGTAGAGACAGGGTTTCATCATGCTGGCCAGGCTGGTCTCGAACTCCTGACCTCAGGAGATCTGCCCGCCTAGGCCTCCCAAAGTGCTGGGATTACAGGTGTGAGCCACTGCAGCCGACCATCTTTCCTTGATTTGTATATTGGTTGTCTTTCTGAAAAATTCAGCACATATAATTTTTAAAAGTGAAGTATAATCCACATATTATAAAATTCATCCTTTTAAAGTGTATATTTAAGTGTTTTTAAATACAGTATATTCACAGAATTGTGAAACTATCACACTGATTTAATTTTAGAACATTTTAGTTACCCTCTCAAAAATCCCATACCCATGAGCATTGCTCCTCGCCAACTCCTGGCAATCACTAATCTACTTTCTTTCTTTATGGATTTTCTTATTTTGGACATTTCACATAAATTCAGTAATACGATATGTGGCCTTTTGTATCTGGCTTCTTTCACTTATCATAATGTTGTCAAAGTTCATCCGTGTTGTATCACATATCAGAACTCCATTTCTGTTTTATGGCTGAATAAAAGGCCATTATATGGCTATACCATATTTTGTTCACTCATTCATAGTATTCAGTTGATACCATTTGGATTGTTTTCACTTTTTGGATATTATGAATAATGTTGCTGTCAGCATTTGTGTACAGATTTTTGTGTGGACATTCATTTTCAGGTCTCTTGGATACATACTGGGAGTTGAATTGCTGGATCATATGGCATCTCAGTGTTTAACATTTTCAGGAACTGCTGGCCTGTGTTCCGAGACAGCGGCACCACTTTGCATTCCCACCAGCAATGGATCAAGATTTCAATTTCTCTACATCTTTCTCAATACGTGTTATTGTTCATCTTTTTAAAATTACAACTATCCTAAAGGGTGTGAAGTTGTATCTCACTGTGGTTTTATTTTTATTTCCCTAATGACTAAAGATCTTGAGCATCTTTATCAGCCATTTGTACCTACCTTTGAAGAAATATCTATTCAAATAATTTGCCCATTAAAAATGGGTTATTTCTCTTTTCATTGTTGAGTCATAAGATTCTTTATATATTCTGGATTCTAAATCCTTCTCAGATATATGTTTTGCAATATAAACCATTCTGTGCTTTTCCTTTTCACTTTCTTAAAGGTTTCATTTGAAATGCAAAAGTTTTTTGGTTTTGAAGTAGTCTAATTTATCTATTTTCCCTTTTATTGTTTATGCTTTTGATATCATATCTAAAAAATGTATTGCCTAATCCAAAATTATAAAGATTTGTGACTATATTTTGTTCCAAGAATTTTATTGTTTCAGCTCTTACATTTTGGTCTTTAATCCATTCTAAGTTAATTTTTGAATAACGACTGAGGAAAGAGGTAAGGGTTCACCTTCATTCTTTTTTTTTTTTTTTTTGAGACGGTGTCTCGCTCTGTCGCCTAGGCTGGAGGGCAGTGGCGCAATCTCGGCTCACTGCAAGCTTTGCCTCCCGGGTTCACGCCATTCTCTTGCCTCAGCCTCCCGAGTAGCTGGGACTACAGGCACCCGCCACCGCGCCCGGCTAATTTTTTGTATTTTTAGTAGAGACGGGGTTTTCAGTAGAGACGGGATTTCACCGTGGTGTCCATCTCCTGACCTCATGATCCACCTGCCTCTGCCTCCCAAAGTGCTGGGATTACAGGCATGAGCCACCGCGCCCGGCCCACCTTCAGTCTTTTGCATGTGTGTATCTAGTAGACTCAGCACCATTTGTTGAAAATACTGATCTTTTCCCTATTGAATTGTCTTGGTGTCAAGACAATTTGGTGTCTTAGTGCCAAGACAATTCAACAGGAAAAATAAGAGTCTAGAAATACACTCTTACATTCATAAATTTAATAAAATTGAAAATAAAATTAAGAGTCCAGAAATACACCCTCACATTGTTGGGCATTGAGATCAGTTGCCCAACAATGTAAGGATGTGTTTCTGGACTCTTAATTTTATTCCATTGATCTATATATCAATCTTTATAGCACATGTAAAATTTATACATAGTACTTTATGTTTATATGCAAAATGGAATTATGTTCTGGGCTGCTGAGATCATTATTAACAGGTTTTTGACCTGTATGATTGTCTGGTAGTATATTTGAAAGTGAATTCTTCCTCATATGTGACTGTGCTGCCCATTGCAGTACATCTAACATTATTAGCCTCTGACAACTAAATGACACAGTGTCCCCCAACTGTTTTGATAGTGAAGACATCTCATACATTTCTAGAACATTGCTTAGGAGGCAATATCACTCCCATTGAGAGCTTCTTTTCTAAAGTTACCTTCTGCATCCTTTTGCCTATTTTCTTCTCTGCCTTTTCTAGCCCATGTCCCACATGGTTAAAATAGGAATCTGTCCAGGTTATTCCTTGCTTAATGCTTTCGATGACTCTTTATGGTCTGTAATATGAAGTTCAAACTTCTCAACATGACTTATCAGTTTGATCACCTTCCAAATCCTTTTCCTGCAAGCCACCTAGCCTATGGCTGTGAGATTATTGATCTCCACATGCACTGCCCCTCTACCAGGTATACCTACAGCTCTTTGAAAATCACATTCATCTTTTGGAACTAGCTGCATCAGCTCCTATGAAAGCCTTGCTGTTCTTCTCTTCACCTAGTTGTGCCCTGCCTTGAGCTCCTCAAAGTGCCTTTTGGGGAGTTTCATTCTGGCATTTATCATTCTGAAATGCAAGAGCTGGATTCTCTTTCTGCCACTGACTGTAAGTGCCCTGTCTTGTTCACCTTGGCATCCCTGGCTCTACCTCAGTCCCAAGCACAGTGCCTAGCGTATCATTCAGGTCAGTAAATTTTGGTTGAAAGAGCGAATCTTCAGTATTGCCATATGTTCTTACACCTTAGGAAACTAACTGTTCTAGCTCTCCTGAGACATTGATTAGTCTTGCAGCTTATAGAGATGTATTGCCATTTGTTTATATACTACATATGCCCTTATCTGAGATGGTAGGCAATCTGTATGTGTAATTTTAGGGAGTAAGGGAAAATCCCAGTTCAAAACAGTAACATTGTCATCATCGTCATCGTCATCATCATCGTCATCGTCATCATTGCAACAACAGAAAGCCTGCCAAATAGCAAGAATTCTTTAATGGGGCAAAACTTTTTTGTCCATAAGGAAAGAGGCAATTTAAAACTCAAATATCCCATGTGAGATGTTCAAGGATGGTGGAAATGTCTGGTAGAGGATGAGCTGAGGCTATGAACAGATGAAGAAGCCCTAGGACCTAAAAGGAGTCATAGTGCAGGGGCCTCTGACATGAGAACAGGTGGGAGAATAGGTTTGTCTGAATTGCAGCTGCTATGTTTAAACAACTTGCTTGCCAACATTGGCACTGGAGTCAACCATAAACACCAATGCTCCCATTGCAGCTCTGGTGCCCCAGCCACTGTTAAAAAAACTCTTTTTTTTGTTTGCATGATTTGACATTTTAACATTACCTTTTTTCCTCTTTCCAAAATTAATACACATTAATTGGAAAAGTCTTGAGAAACATGGCTAAATAGAAAGAAGCAATACCCATCACCATGAATTCCACTGCCTACAGATGGCACTATGAATATATCAGTGTGTATATTTCCAGTAGCTTTGTTTCTCTCCATATTTTTAAGACCTCCTTGGTGTGACTCTGATAGTCAGCTGTTAGGGAAAACTGCAAATTGCAGAGCTAAAAAAGAAAAAAAAATGGGCAAGAGCAAGAAGAGGAGGAAAACAATAAATGTTGAGACATTTGCCAGCTCTTCTTTTCTGTCTGGGAACCATGCTGGGCATGGCTAGGAGTGATTAGAGTATTGATTCTATTACATCTTCCACTGCACAGCCATGATGTCAGTAATGCAATTCAGAATGACCAGAATGAAATTAACCATGAGTCAGATGCCAGCTCCTGGCTTGTTAAGCTAAGGAGAAATAGTTCTTGTAGGAGGTTTATTAATTCACATTTTGTCTTCCATGCCTATGTTTCATTTATTCAGTACAAAGTCCCAGGGGCCATGTCGAAATTGCACTGTAACTGATGTTCAGCATTTCCTTTCCCAGCTGGGTGGCTTCTTCTTCATCTCCACAAACAGCCAGCACTAGGCCTTTGTGTGTCTCTGACACAGTCCCTTTCTCTCTCTCCACAGCATTCACCTGCTGCAGCCTTCATGAGCCACCAGCTGCTCTGACCACTGCAGTCACAGCCTGATTGGCGTCTGCTTTCAGTCCCTTCCTCCCCATTCTCTGCACCACGGCAGAGGTTCCTCCGAAAGTCCAACTGTGGCTATTATCCCTTTGCTCAGGAGCCTTCAAGAACGCCCTGACGCAAAAAGAATGAAGTTTATGTCCTTAGGTTATTTGCCCTCATCTATTTTTCCTTACTTACAGTCCCTTATTTGAAGATGGCGCCAGTGGAAAGTAATCTATGAAGAGGTTGCCAAGCACTTTAAAAAAAATATTGCTTGTGGGACGGGCGTAGTGGCTCACACTTGTAATCCCAGCACTTTGGGAAGCTGAGGTGAACGGATCACGAGGTCAGGAGTTCGAGACAAGCCTGGCCAGCACGGTGAAACCCTGTCTCTACTAAAAATACAAAAAATCAGCCGGTCATGGTGGTGTGCATCTGTAATCCCAGTTATTCGAGAGGCTGAGGCAGAAGAATTGTTTGAACCTGGGAAGCGGAGGTTGCAGTGAGCCAAGATCGCACCACTGCACTTCAGCCTGGGCGACAGAGCGAGACTTTGTCTCAAAAAAAAAAAATTGCTTGTTTGGCTCATTATGAAAGTTATACAGCTCATTGTGGACAATTTGGAAAATACAAGGAGCGTGAAGAAAAAAATAATAATCACCATATTCCACTGCCTAGAATTGGCCACTGTTAACATTTTGGTTGAAAATGGTCTGAAATTATATTCAAAGTGTATATACAATATTGTATCCTGCTGTTTTCACTTATTATATTAAGAACATTTGTTCAGATGATTAAAATATTCTTATAAAATGTGATCTGAATGGTTGTTCAGTGTTTCACTATATCCAGTCATGCATTACTTAATGATGGAGCTATGCTTGAGGAAGACTTCCTTAGGCAATTTCATCATTGTGCAAGCATCATAGAATGTACTCACACAAACCCAGGTGGCACAGCCTACTATACACCTAGGCTACATGGTACTGCCTGTTGCTCCTAGGCTACAGACCTGTACAGCATGTGCCTGTACTGAATACTGGAGGCAATGAGAACAGAGTGGTATTTGTGTATCTAAATGTAGAAAAGTTATAGTAAAAATATAGCATTATAATCTCACGGGACCACGGTGTTGTATATGCAGTTTGTTGACTCAAACGTCATTACACAGCACATGACTTTAGTGACATAATTGATATAATTATCTATGTTGGTATTGTTAGACATTTAGTTTTCTATCAAATTTTTGCTATTATAAATAATACTACAATGAACTTGTTTGCATATAAATCTGACAACATCTTTGATGTTTGCTTAGAAGAGATTCCTAGAAGGAGATGGTGCCTTACAACTCTTCTGCTCATTGCTTTAATAATTGGCATAGTTTCTTTATCTCCCCTACTAAATGTGCAAACTGGCACAAAATTCTGCCCATAGTGGGTGTATCACAATGTTGGTTGTGCTAAAGTATGGTTTACCTCCCTGGGCTTTAGTTTCTTCTTTAGTAAAATGAAGATGTTGAATTATATCACCTTTTTGCAAAGAGATGCTATGTTTTTTGTACTTTCAGACCTTAGCTAACATGTATCTGAGATATGATACTCGTAAATAGTTGTGATCACAGCCCATTTCTTATATTGTGAACTCATTTTCTGTGGGGCTTGGAATGGCCTACAGCCTGGATAAGGACTGGTGTCTCGCTGTCCAGAGGCAATATGGCAAAGTGGGAAGTCTTTGGCTTTAGCTTTGGCTTTAATTTCTTCTGTGCAAACTTGGGTAAGTACCTTAGCCTTTCTAAATTTCAGATCTTCTGTAAATACCATTAATCATGTCTACTTTGCAGATTTGGTGGGAGGACTAAATGGGATGATATATGTAGGGCTCCTTGTAATAGTAGGGTTTTAATAGTCACAGCTATTATTGTAAGGTATATCTCAGTAAATCACTTAGGCCTTATGTGGCCTGGATGCAACAAAAATGTTGGATATGCGGGGTTATTCTTTGAGGAGGGCACTAATACTTTTTTTCAACATCAGCACAGAGAACATTGAGTTGCTATAAAAGCCTGTTTTCTGCGTGTGTATTTTATTAGCAGAATCTCAACACAGGCCCTATTTAGGCATTCCTCAGAAAATCTAGAGGAACTAGGTATTGATTTTTGCCTACCATAGACAGACATAGACACACTGAAGGAAGCCACTTCATTTTTTTTTCATGTGAATTACTTCAAGATCTACATTATTCTTACTAATACATGGCCTACCAGGCTCTGCCCCACTCTTATCACGTTTGTAACAAAAGTAATAATAAATGAATGAATGAAAGTCTCTTTAAAAATGTGGTGCTCATGAGGCTTTTTTGGCCCCTCAAAGAATTCCTTTCTCTTGCACCCATTTCTCAGTCCTAATCAGTCAGAGGGCAGATCAGAGTTCTCAGAGTCAGTTCTTTCCCATGGCTTCCAGGTGGGTTATGAAGCACAGTTCTCCTATTGAGTGTATTCTGTGGTAGCTTCCTGCCTTGTTGATTTATTTATTTTTGGATAAATTGGTTGGTCTTCTTATTGGGTATAGGCCATCCAGGACTTTCTAACAGGATGTGTTACGGGGATCCACTGGTAAGGCCATCCTTTGGAATGTGGAGCCCATTTTTTTTCAGAAACCTCACAGCGATGGGCAGTTCTGTTGCCCAGCTGAGCCTGGTCTCCAGAAAGCAAGGTGGGAAGTTGGAGTTGTCCAATTTTGTTACCTAGAGACGTTCAATTCCATTCATAAAACTCTTTTTTTTTTTTTTTCACAAATAGCACTTTTTATTTGACACTAATTGAAGTCTGAACTTTAAACAGATTCTTGGACTGGTGGTTCATATCCATCAGCTCGTTCAACTTTAGTACCCGTCTCGTCCCCAGTGGCTTTTCCAGAACTCCTGCCTTCACCATGAAGCTCCATGAGCTTTCCCAATTCAAACTTGGGCTTCTTCAGCATTTTTACTTTTCTAACGAAGACATCATGGAGAGGATAAATAGATTGGCAAGCCTTTTCTATGTCTTTTCCAATGCTGTCTGGAATCAACTTATTGACCACTTCTTTCAAGTCATTTGTCTGCACCTCTCGGGTCATGATTTCCATCATCTTCTTCCGGATTTGGCGGACCTGTTGGTGCTGAGCATAAGAGATCTTCCGTATCTGTTTGTTGCGTTTTTTAGTAAAACCAACACAGAACAGACGAAGCAAGTAACCATCGGTAGTCTTGACATCAACATGAGCTTCAATCGTTGTCTGCCACTTTTTGACCATGGAACACATTTTGTCACGGGTAAGATCCATGCCATGGAAGTTAGTCAGGCAGTTTTTGCCCTGAACATCTTCAGTAATCAGCTTGAATTTTCTAAATGCAACTTCATCATTCTGCAAATCAGCAAGACTCACTTCAAACACACGACCCTTGAGACCATCAGATGCAATTTTGGTTCCTTGGGTCCTGGTGACGAGCGTCTTTCCAATATTTCTTATATTGAACATAGCAGGTGCTTTCACATCATACCAATCTTTCTTAGAAAATGGATCAACCACTTTCTTCTTGGCTCCCTTTTTGCCACCTTTCATAAGGCGCTTGTTCTTGCCAACCACCATGGTGCTGATCAGAGAGCCAAAATGGCCATAAAACTCTTAATAAATACTGATTCTGTGTCAGGTGCTGTGCCAGAGCAGGAGATAGAAGGGAAGATGTTCCTGCCCTCAGGGATCTCATATTCAGTTACTTTTAGCTTATGAAGTGAAAATATCATTGAATTGGAAGATGTGGACTGACCAGAAGGAAGCAGTATGACCTAGTGTGTAAGAGTGGAGACCTGGCATCCAAACCTTGGTTCAAATCCCAGCTCTTTCACTGACCAGCTGTGTGATCTTGTTACTTGAGCTCTCCACATCTCGGTTTCATTTTTTTCCTTTTGTAAAATGGGGATAATAATAGTATCTTCCCCAAAAGTATTATTGTAAGGATTAAAGGAGATGCTTTTTGGAATGTGCTTGGAAGATGTGGGGTATATAGTAAGCATTTGTAAATAGTGTTTATTATTATTCAGAGGCAAGGACCCTGAATTCTAGTTCTGTTTCCCACTGAATAGTTTAGTGATCTTGAGCAAGACTTATGCCTCCGAATTAAAAGGCAAGGAAAGAGGTAGAAAGGGAGTTACTGTATTTAGGCCAATTGGTCCTGATTATCAAAGGGGAAATTGGGTTACACTACACACTGGGGGCAAAAAGTCTGTCTGAGATACTGAGATTTCCCTAGGACATCCCAGTACTTCCATGTCTTTTGGTTAAAGTCAATGGAGGCTGGGCACCGTGGCTCATGCTTGTAATCCCAGCACTTTGGGAGGCCAAGGTGGGTGGATCACTTCAGGTCAGGAGTTCAAGACCAGCCTGGCCAACATGGCAAAACCCCATCTCTACTAAAAATGCAAAAATTAGCCAGGTGTGGTGGTGCACACCTGTAATCCCAGCTATTCGGGAGGCTGAGACAGGAGAATCGCTTGAACATGGGAGGAGGAGGTTGCAGTGAGCTGAGATTATGCCACTGCACTGCAGCCTGGGTGACAGACTGAGACTTCCTTTCAAAAAATAAAATAAACAAACAAATAAAGTCAATGGATCACCGCAACAGCCCGTTTCAGGCAG
The DNA here is from genome assembly GCF_007565055.1 of Rhinopithecus roxellana. NCBI lineage: Eukaryota > Metazoa > Chordata > Mammalia > Primates > Cercopithecidae > Rhinopithecus > Rhinopithecus roxellana. The sequence goes on along the minus strand of NC_044549.1, from coordinate 117,651,544 downwards.
GACTGCTCTGAACCTTGGTATTCTCAGTTTAGAAAATAAAAGGGCAGAGTAGAAGGGGTTAACTACTTAAACTCCCTTTCAGGTGTACACTTCTCAAGTTCAAAATCCCCATTCTACTTCTGACTTGCTGTGCTTTGTACACCAAGGTATCTGGGAAAATAGTCAGTTTTATTTTCAGATTACCATGATAGATGTGAGTAGCTCAGTAGTAAGACTGTGCAGCTGAAATTCAAATACAAAACACACCTACTTCATATGAAAAGTGTCAAATGACAGAGTGAAACAAGATGTTTTTCCTACAATGTTATTCTGAATGGAGAATTACAAAGCTGGATTTCATGACTGGGCTCTTTTGCTCGCTACAAATGTAAGATTATAGTATAAAAATGGCTTGTTTAAGCTTCTGCTTACACCTAAGCAGAAGAGGTGGTCATTCCTTCCTGTTATAATAATGCTGAGTCCTGATACCAATCGTTTTCCTTGTGTGTGGGCCTGCTTAACTGAAGAAATGTAAGCTGTTGATTTTCATGTGGGTAACCACCTGGCCAAGTGCTGTGTTGGGAGGTTTATGTAGGAATCCAACTGCATGAAAATCTGCTTCACAAAACCTACAATACCAGACAGGGCTTTCCAAACTTTTTCCCCACAAAATTATTACTTAATATGTTCCTGTCAATTGCCGCCAATATTAAACTGATAGAGGACAAGTTAAACAGCACACTTGTGTTTTCAAAGGGTCGTGTCAACTTTTAGATTTTTTTCAGGGGACAAAATATAAAATGTAATTTTCTTCTGTTTCAGAGAGGTGAATTGTTATTAAGTTAAAATTGATTTCTTAAGTGATTGTCTTCTAAATATCAGAAAAGATATTTCTCTCAATCAGAAGAGCTAATCGATTTCAGAAATATAATGCTACCTGTTTTCCTTAAAGGTATTGTTGCTATATGATAATAATTGACTATCATTATAGAGAAAATTTATTAAGCGGGAGAAAGATCCATAACATCACTTTAACAGTATTAGTTTGAAAATATTTTTATATAAGAGATGCGACAGTCACTATGTGATTTTTTGTTCAGTTTCTTTTTCTCTGGCAAATTTATTTTCACCCTTGAACACTCATTAGTTTGCATTATTCAGGAAAAAGATGTTGATTAATCCATGTCCTAATTAAATGCCATAGTTTTTCTTTTAAAGTTATTAATTCTGATACTTGGATTAAAAAATAACCCAATAGACTCAAGTGACATAATACAGTTTATCTGTCACTCTCTTTTCCTCTCCCTCTTTTTTATCTTTCACTTTCTTTTGAATCTGGGAAGTTACACTGCAGGTTGGCTTCAGTAAGTGGGACCCTAGTCTCACACAATGTGTAATTAGCAACTAAATAAAACCAAACACTTTCTGTCCACTGGGCTTTCGCAGGAGAGGAGGACTGGATAGACTTTGCCACCTCTCTAGCCTGGTTGTCTTTACCAAATGTTTTTGGAAGGACACAGCATTATTGAATAAAGAAAATCCCATAGCTCTTTTATTTTTGGTAAATTTTTTTCTCATCAATAATTTTCTAAAAAATGAGTGACTTAAAGCATAATCCCAATTAAATTCCCTTTTGAAGCAAACCTTACATTAGCTTTCAGGGGTGGAGAGAAACAGCACAGGAGGTCTATTGCTCAAGTAATTCAATCATTTTAAATTTAAGTTTCTGAAAACCTACCTTCAACAGAAAAATTTCTTTTCTTAAGTTTAGATTTCTGTTAGCAGAGTGGTAAGTATATTAGTTGTAAATCTTGACACCATAATAAACTGAACTTAAAAGGTAGGGGGAGGAGAGAAAAAAAGAAAAGCCAGAGACCTAGAGAATAATATTCAAAGCATATAATGAACAAAAGATTAGTATAAATAATATGTATTTAAAAATTCCTACAGATTTTTAAGAAAAAAAGCAAACAATATGGCAGAAAATGGGCAATGGTTAGGAGCAAGCAATTCACAGAAAAGGAAGTCCATATGGCCAAAAAACACGTGCAAAGTCCTCATGAGTCATCAGAGAGATACAAATTAAATCCATGTGAAGCTACTTCAGACTTATTATTTAAGCAGCAATTTTAAAGTTTGATAACACTAGGCGCTAGCAAGGATGTGCATAAAAAATAAACATTGCCTCTCTGTAGACCCCCTCATGTTTCATTCTTTTTCAGGGTACTCTATTGAACCTAGCAAGCTTCTTGCAACAAATATTTTTTAATTGATCCACAGACTCCTCAGTCTGGGTAACTGCTGTGTGTGTATCTTCGTACGAAATATATGTGCAGTTTTCCACTTAAACTGCTTTGGTTAGTGGTGCCTTAAGCCTCAGGTCTATTGGGGTGTCATGAAGAGAGTACTGGATTAGTAGCCACAAGTCCAGGGCTTAGACTAATCTGTTGTGGACAAATTGTGTGTCTTTAGACATATCATTCTACCTTTTGGAGCCTCAGTTTCTTTGTCTACAAAATGAGGCTAGAATATCTGCTCTGCTTACCCCACAGGGTTATGACAAGGATTAAATGAAAAATGCTACATGGAAAAGTGGTAAAAACTTTAAAAGTCTACCCATGGGGTATTGTTGATCACGTGTTGTTTGTAGAACAGGACATGGCCGCCGAGTAAACAGACAACCCACAGAGTGGGAGAAAATCTTCACAATCTATACATCTGGCAAAGGACTAATATCCAGAATCTACAACAAACTCAAACAAATTAGCAAGAAAAAAACAAACTATCCCTTCAAAAAGTGGACTAAGGACATGAATAGAAAATTATCAAAAAAAGATATACAAATGGCCAACAGACATATGATAAAATACTCGACATCACTAATGATCAGGGAAATGCAAATAAAACCACAATGTGATACCACCTCACTCCTGCAAGAATGGCCATAATCAAAAAATAAAAATATAATAGAAGTTGGCACGGATGTGGTGAAAAGGAGACACTTTTACACTGCTGGTAGAAATGTAAACTAGTACAGCCACCATGGAAAACAGTGTGGAGATTCCTTAAAAAACTAAAAGTAGATCTACCGTTTGATCCAGCAATCCACTACTGGGTATCTACCCAGAGGAAGAAAAGTCATTACAGGAAACAGATACTTGCACACACATATCTAGAGCAGCACAATTCGCCAATTGCAGAAATGTGGAACCAGCCCAAATACCCATCAATCAACAAGTGGATAAAGAAACTGTGGTATATATATACAATGGAATACTACTCAACCATAAAGAAGAATGAATTCATGGCATTCGCAGCAAACTGGATGGGATTGGAGACTATTATTCTAAGTGAAGTAACTCAGGAATGGAAAATGAAACATCATATGTTCTCACTCATAAGTGGGACCTAAGCTATGGGGATGCAAAGGCATAAAAATGATTCCATGGACTTTGGGGACTCAGTGGGGAGGGTGGGACGGGGGTGAGGGGTAAAAGACTACAAATTGGGTTCAGTGTATTTTGCTTGGGTGATGGGTGCAACAAAATCTCATAAATCACCACTAAAGAACTTACTCATGTACTCATACCACCTGTTCCCTCAAAACCTATGGAAATAAAAAATTTAAAAAATATAAATCAGGATAGTAAACCACAGAGGCAGCAATGAGATTTCCCAATGCTTCTGTCATTGTTTAGCTGCAGTCTTGCTACAAGAAATATTATTATTATTATTATTGTTATTCCTTTTTTTTTTTTTTTTTTTGAGACAGCGCCTTTCTCTGTCACTCAGGCTGGAGCTCAGTGGCACGATCTCAGCTCACAGTGACCTCTGCCTCCTGGGTTTAAGGAAGTCTCATGAGTCAGCTTCCTGAGTAGCTGGTCTTACAGGCGCACACCACCACACCTGGCTAAGTTTTGTATTTTTAGTACAGATGGGGTTTTGCCATGTTGGCCAGGCTGGTCTCAAACTTCTGGCCTCAAGTCAACTGACCGCCTGGTCTTCCCAAAGTGCTGGGATTACAGGTGTTCACCACTGTGCTTGGCCAAGAAATATTATTCACCTGTAAAACTCCCATTAATGGTTAATGTGCTGACCAAAGGAACCCTACTGATATTCTAGATGGTTTAGATGAAGCTTCTTTTTGGTCGTTTAACTTGAATAATTGCATCTCATTCTCTCTTCTATTAACACCCTTCCATTTTTAAAAAAAGTCAATATAACATTTGCCACCATGATGCCTTTCTAGGCACACATCTGCTCTCTCATATCTCGCCTTCACCTTCCTCTCCCTCTCTTACTGGTGTGCACCCCGCCCATTTGCAAAGATTTATATTGCTGGGCCTCCTGCTGCAAGAAAGATGCACTCACATCAGTTCAACAAACACTGTTTTTGTTTTTGTTTTGAGATGGAGTCTTGTTCTGTCGCCCAGGCTGGAGTGCAATGGTGCAATCTCGGCTCACTGCAACTTCTGCCTCCTGGGTTCAAGCAATTCTTGCGCCTGAGCCTCCCAAGTAGCTGGGATTACAGGCACCCGCCACCATGCCCACTAATTTTTGTGTTTTTCAGTAGAGATGGGGTTTCACCATGTTGGTCAGCCTGGTCTCGAACTCCTGATCTCAGGTGATCCACCCACCTCAGCCTCCCGAAGTGCTGGGATTACAGGCGTGAGCCACCGCTCCCGGTCCAACAAACACTGGTCGTAAAGGTTGTGTGTAAAGCAAATTTTTGCAAACACAGTATCCCGTTTTCACATTAAATAATACATGCACCCTCTTCGGTTTTCATCTGCATTTGGTTAGCTTCGATTCATAGTACATTAGATTTAGTATTTATCTCTCCACCACATTCAGCCTTTGATGAGCTGTGGACACACTACTGATAGGGATCCTGGTGATTTCTTTTATTAAATAATGAATCCTTTTCAGTAAATAATTCCATCCTTACTATTATGTTCTAGTGATGGATTTTCATATAAGAGCTATGTGTGGGTGTGTAATATTTATCTTTTCTCCCCATTTCACTTTTGAGTCACTACCCCTTTAAACCCATGTGTGACAAGTATGGAGCACAGATCCTCTCTCCAGTGTCGTCAGAGTGTCGTGGAGTGGCGGAGTAATAAGCAGCAATGAATGTTACTTAAGCCAGCCCTGACCAGTGGGGAATTGCAGTCATAGAAATTATAGGTTCTCACTGGAGAACAGAAAATAATTCTGAATCATTTCCAGAGGCTCTGCAGAGGCACTTCCTGTTGTTAGAGATCTGTTGTGCTGAGGTTAGATTGTAGCTGCTGGTCTCTTGCTCCCTGAGGAGGCATGCGGGGACTAGAACACACACTCTCCAGTTCTAGAGCTGGAAGAAATAATTGGATCTGACACTCTCATTTCATAGACAAAGAAACTGAAACCCAAAAGATGTGCCCAGGGTCATGCTGCTAGTTAGAGGCAGTAGTCCCAGGACACAGGGGTCTCCCTCCAGTTCACTGATTTTGGTTTTATTTCATGAAGTTTATGTTTTAGCAGTTTATCCTTTTGCAGAGGCAAGGTAGCTTTCTACAAAGCCTCTAGTCTCTGAAGCCAGACAAATCTGTGTTACAGTCCTTGCCCTACATGTTATAAGTGTATGTTCTTTCTAAGCACTGATTTCTTCATCTAAAAAATGAGGATAATGTCCACCTTGTAGGATTGTTGTCATAATTTGTGTTAATGTATATGAAATGCCTGGTGCATACTAATTAAAACGCAAAGTGTTGTCAGTACTCTAGGTGATGGGGGTGGACCAACTGCTATCTCTAATTTTAATGTAACTTGCACTTTCTATAGCACTTATTTGGCAACTAAGTCTTTCCTGTCTTTCCTGCTTTGGGCTTTATGTGGATTCAGACCCTGTAGGCCTATTTTGAGAAGTAAGTGGGTTTTTGTTTTGTTTTGTTTTGTTTTAGGACTTCTAGAAATTCAATAATCTGGTTCTTGCTATGGAAACCTTGATTGTTAGAAGGAAATCTCTAGTCTCTTTAGGCTCTGAAGACCAGGATAAATAGATTCTGTGTTCTGCCCTTACTATTTCAAGGCAACTTCAGTTGTTTCACAAGAAAGAGAACCAAGTTGGCATAGGAGGTGAGACCTACAAGCAGTAAGTAGAAATCCCTGGCCTGCCGGGGGTGGGGTAGAGTAGGGTAGCATGGTAGAAGAGACCCTACCTGGGCTCTTCGCTAACTGAGATGAACAATGCAAGGAGGTGATGGTTAACTGCAGTAGTAGCTAAGGGAACAAGGAAATAAGTGACTAGTCAGGGTCTAGTCCTCTCCTTGGGAGTGGGGCTGCCATGGTTCTGCTGAGCTGCTGGATTTGAGCAGGCTACAGTTAAATAGAGGCAGTTGCAGATAAAAGGCTGGGGGCTGCATGTGTTCATGTGCGTGTGTCCATGGTGGTTATTTTCAAGTTAAGCTAGAACAAGAGTTGTGCAAATTGTCTCCCTCTTTGATACTTTTCCTAGGAACAGGGAGTGACAACAGCTGCCTTGATGGGTCTGTAGACAGTGAGGAGCAGAGCTGTCTAAACATCCGGAACCCTGCAGCTTGGTGAAGAAAGGAGTGAAAAAAAAGTCAGAAGGAGGCTGAGCTTGGCTTCCTCTTCTTGCTGGTGTAGGGTTGAGGGTCACCAGCAGAACAGTGTGGGAAAGAGCTGGCTGGCTGGGCCTTGGTTCCTCCTTGTCCTGTGGATAAACAGATGATCTCAGCTTCTTGTCCTATTGAATGACCCCTTCCCTGCTATTACTAGAAAATGAAGAAACAAGTGGGAAAGGGGAAAAATACTGCACCAGAAGAGTAATGGAAAAAAGCAAGAAATGAAGGTATAAAAATAAAGTGAGGAAAGTTGCCCTTAGGAGCTTTGGCATTTTGTGGAGTGGTTCATACTGGAATTGGATTGAATTGAATATGATTCATGTAATGCATCTTTAAATTAATAATATGCTGCTGATATTATAAATTTTCCATCCTGAAGGAGCCATGGCAATCATCTGTGGTTGCCCTTCTGTTTTACAGAAGGGGAATTTCAGGCCCAGAGAAGCAAAGGGACCTGTGTGAGGTGAGGCTAACACAGTGAGGGAGGGCTGTGCTGAAACCACTGCTCAGCTCCACCCCTCTGGGTGCTTGCTTCCTCGACATGGTTTTGGTTCCAAGCATGCAAAGCGCATCTGGTTTTTCTTCCTCTCTGTACCTCTGCTCATTTCTGCCAACCCTTTTACCGTAAGTGAAGGAGTCCTTCCAGCTGAAAATAAAAGGGGGGCGACTGGAGTCAGGTGAAGAACTAAGGAGAGGAGAGGTCACCTTTCTCCTTAGTGTTTGAAGTTGGAGCTAAGTTCTTCTCAAACAAGATTTCAGTGACATCGTTAAACATTAACCAACAAATAGCAAAAATGGACCCTGATTCTACAGCAAAGAAATGTTCTTTTTCTTGCACAATTTTCAGTTTAGTCTCCTGACTTGACTTTCTATTTCCAGCTTCTCTCCTCTGTCTCTCGCTTCTCTCCTGCCGCATCCATCCCACTCACTGTTGTCAGAACCTTCCATCACTGTCCTGGTCACAACCACCTTTGGTGGCTCCCACTGCCTATGGCTTAAAGTCTAATCTCCCTACTTCAGCAGTCAAGGTCTGGGAGAGATGAGTTTCACTCATCCTACAGCCACCGAGGTTGTCATAAAATGCTTCTCTAAAAAAACTGCAAGCAGCGGAGCCCAAAACAAATTCTGGTGAGGATCACCTTATAGTTCAGTAAAAAAACAAAAAAGAAAAAAAAAGAAAAAAAGAAAAATGAAACAAAACAAACCCCAAAGCCAAGACTTTTGCTTTAACATTTAAAGAAAGGTGAAATAGACCACCCTGAGAGATATGATGCAGTCATGCTGCAAGTTACACCTTAAACATTCATTGACAACTGATATTGTCCTACTTTTAAACTTAGAAATTGGCCCTTGCATTCATGTTGAGATTTCAAGCTGAGATTAAGCTGGTAAATTTATTTTATTTTCTAATGACTGATCTCCTCTTGATTTTTTGGTTTGTTTTTGGTCTTATGCTAGGAAAGTCTTGATGTTCTTTGCCTAAAGAGGGGAAAATCACCTTAAAAGTCCAAATAGTAGGCCAGACACAGTGGCTCATGCCAGCACGTTGGGAGGCCAAGGCAGATGACTGCTTGAACCTAAGAGTTCAAGATCATCCTGGGCAACATGGCAAAACCCTGTCTTTACAAAAACAAAAAACAAAAACAAAAACCCACAAAAATTAGCCAGGTGTGGTGGCGCATGCCTGTAGTTCCAGCTACGCCGGAGGCCGAGGTGGGAGGATCAGTTGAGCCCCGCTAGGTCAAGGTTGCAGTAAGCCATAATTACAGCACTGTACTTGAGCCTGGGCAACAGAGTGAGGCACTGTCTCAAAAAAAAAAAAAAAAAAAAAAAAAAAAAGAGAGAGAGAGTCCAAACTCGGCCTCTAGGCTTTGTGTGGTTGGGATCCATTAGTTAATGGCTTAATGATGATATCTCTTGTAAGTGATTTCTGAAAATTGGAAACAAATAGAATGATTCAAAACTGAGAAAGAGGCAACTATTTATTTATCTGTACTTCTCACTCCCAAGCCCGGACACTGGTAAAGTCTTTCATTGTGGGGAATGAGATGCATTTTCACTTTGTACTGCTCAGCAGATGCCCCCAGGCCTTCTATCCTAACTTTCCCTAGGATAAAAAGTATCTAAAAATGAATGTAATTTATTTTCTCTTTTTCCCATGCTTTTTTTCCAACCCCCACCCCCAACAATAGCTTTAGGAGTACAAGTGGTTTTGGTTACATGGATAAATTGTGTAGTGGTGAGGTCTGGGCTTTTAGTGCACCCATCACCCAAATAGTGTGCATTGTACCCAATAGGTGATTTTTTATTCCTCACCCCTTCTTTTATTGTTGACTTAATTTTTTTTTTCGTTCTCTCACTCAACATTTCCTTAATATACTCCAGTCCATCATCCAGATTAAACTTTAGTACTCTCTAAAACTAAACAAAATGGCCTTTCAAATTACTTGCCTTCCTTTCAAAACCCCCATTCTGTTTTGCTTAATAAATATCCCTTCTGCCATCAGTTCTCCCATTACAGCTTATTAGTCTCTCTGTGCTATGCCTGTGCTCTTGCTTTGGGATAATCAAACAATCTGAGCCTTCACTGAAAGAAATGAGTTCCTGGCACATGTAGACACATCTTGAACTTCTAGAATATTAATTTAAGTCTAGAGATGTAGTGTGTATTGCTGACAGTTTAGGACAAATCTGTCTTTCACAAACCACTCACAGGAGCCTTGAGGATCTAGGCCTTTGTTTTTGTAAGCAGTAAGTTATATTATGTTGGCCATTAGGGCCTGTAATTTTGTTTCCTTGACAGTTACATGAGACAAATTCAAATCACTTCACTGATGAAGAAAACTAAACCAAAACAACAAATCTTGAACATAATCTTCCACATACCTGAGTCAATTGGGACTTCATATTGTTTTTATTTTAGCAACAATATTGTTTGTATTTTAGCAACAATACTCAAGACAGTGGTTCCTATCTTTATTAATGCTTCCTGGTCTGTTTTTCTCCCACTATAGCTTCAGTTTTTAGTATATTTGTTGAATGATTTAATGAATAACTAAATGAATAAAAAGGTAATATTTCTTTCTTAGATGTAGTGACAGTCCTAGGAAAAGTAAGACTTGGCCTGGTGCTGTGACTCACCCCTGTAATCCCAGCACTTTGGGAGGCTGAAGCGGGTGGATCACGAGGTCATGGGTTCGAGATCAGCCTGGCCAATATGGTGAAACCCCATCTCTACCAAAAACACAAAAAACTAGCTGAGCATGGTGGTGCACGCCTGTAGTCCCAGCAACTCGGGAGGCTGAGGCAGGAGAATCTCTTGAACCCGGGAGGTGGAGGTGGCAGTGAGCTGAGATTGCGCCACTGCACTTCAGCCTGGGCAATAGAGGGAGACTCTGTCACAAAAAAAAAAAAAAGAAAGAAAAAAAAAAAAGAAAAGAAAGAAAGAGAGAGAGAGAGAGAGAGAGAGAGAGAGAGAGAGAGAGAGAAAGAAAGAAAGAAAGAAAGAGAGAAAGAAAGAAAAAAGAAAGAAAAGTAAGACTTGTCCAAAGTCCCATACCAAATCTTTGAACTCCTGGGCCTAATTCTCTGCTAAGGCAATGAAGATAGACCTGCAAAGTCACTCTTATTATCCATGCACTTGTATAAGATCCATTAGGATTGATCAGCTTCTGAGAGAATTTTTAAATTGCAGATGGGCTGTATAGATGGTGAGGATCATGGTGTCTGATGGCATGGTCTTTGAATCTTGACTCTAACCTTCACTGGCTGTGAGAACTTGGGCAAGTCATTCAAATTTTATAATCCTCATCTGTAAAATGAGGATAATAATATTGACTTTATATGATTAAATGAGTAAATGTGATTGCTACTATTATAAGTATTATATTATAGCTGTCTAATTATTCTTGACTTTAAGAAGAGCACTCAATAAGTTGCTATATTGGAATCATATGTGTAAAGAGGTGATATCATAGTACTCAAATGACAAGTTTTCTCTAGATTCTTAATGTGTTGTAATGGGATCAGAATATTTATTTATAACTGTAGGTTGAAATAGACTTGGGGGCAGAAAGGAAGAACAGAGGCTATTCACTAAGACAGTATTGAAATAGGGAATTCTTGTTTCTGTTTTGATAGTTAAATTCTCTACTGGCATATTTCAGTTGTCTATATTAGGAATTTATTTCTGGCACGACAGTCTCTACTCATTCAGATATTTTCTTCCTCTGCATTGTGATGCTGGAATGGAAAGTGTGTCAAAAGTCTTTGTGACTAGGACAGAATCTAAAATGAATCCCAAACTGTCTGTGTGGTTTGTTCCTACTCAGAATCAGGATAACCAGTCAGCTCCAGGGGAAAATAAGAATAGTCAAAATGGTTGTTTGGCCTCTTTTAGAGGTAGCAATGTTGCGTGATTTAAAAAAAAAACCTCTTGGGAGTCTATTCCTTCAGCGTTTTGTAGATGAGTCATAGTCGCCACATGACTGTTTTCTGTAGTGAGAGTGACTAACAGATCTAGTTTCAAATGTCAGGGTCCACACATGGAGATTACTGACAAGGATAAACCAGACTCACGTGCACTCAGAGCAAGGCCAGATCATAGTGCTCTCTGAAATGACACAAACAGAATTAGCACAAAATACAAGAGATGTGTCCCTTACAGAAATAACCCAAGCACTTGGATGGTTTATTTATTATTGGTGGTTAATCAGTGGCATCTACCAGAACTCTAAAGGAGACCAATAAAAGATCATCACTAATGTAAGATTCAAGTGCCATGCCATCTGAGACCATGATTCTCACCATCTGTACAGCTCATCCACAATTAAACAACTTTCTCAGAAGCAGACTAATCGTAATGGATCTTATACAAGCACATGAATAATAAGAATGATTTTGCAGGTCTATCTTCATTGTCTTAGCAGAGAATTAGGCCCAGGAGTTCAAAGATTTGGTAAGGGGCTTTGGACAAGATGTCACTGACATAAGTAAGATAGAGTTTGAGTGGAGTATTATAACATGTCTAGAATAATACCCTAAGGAAGATGGCGGCTACATAGAGACTAGATAAATCCATCTTTTACCAAAATAATTTGCCAGTTTCTTCACCACTAGGGAAACAGAGAGAACAAGACCCTTTTTTTGAAGAACACAACTATTCTAGTAACCTGAAAAGTGTTCTTAGGTGGAGTTTGAAAGAATTCTCTTGTCTCTGTTGCAGCCTGAATGGCACATTTCATGAGACTGTCTGTCCAACTCCATTAATCCTGATGTTGTGCCCACAGGTTATCTTTGACCCCTCATTTGGTTTTCTCACGATCCCACTAGGAAGGAGATAGCCTGGGCCACACTTAGAAGCATCTTCTATTGTATGTGGCTATACTGGCATCTAGCTAACAAATCTGTCTCTTGGGACCTGGGGAGCATAGCTAGATTCTTCAGAGCTGGATCACTCTTGATAAAACGGATAACATTAAGTTTCTGTACCGAATTAGCCTGATCAGCCTGTGAGACAATCGTGACCCTACAAAGCCCTATCTGAGAAGCTAGCTCTGGGGTTTCTTTCCCCTCTTACTTGCTTCTCTTTTCAATATAATCTTTACTGAAATACCATCTGGTTTTGTCTTAAAACGATTACTGAGAAGTTACATATAAATGGAAAATTTTAGTTCAACTGATTTAAAAAAGTCTTTTACCAATGTGATCTTTGTCTATACTAATGAAATGCATCATGGTGATCAATCCAGGCAAAATACCCTGCCCCTGAAGTAGAAAGGGTTTGGGAGTTGTCTTTTTTCACTTTCTTGGCCACTCCCAATCTTGCTTAAGTCCATCTAATTGCTCAATTGCCTGGTCTGTGGGATTATGAATCTAATATCTTGCCACTTACAGTAAACTCTGGGTGAGCTTTGCCTCATTTTCAAATGATAGGAGCCATGGACTCTGCCCTCTTTCTTCCTGAGCACACTGTTTTCTATGGTGATCACTACCTGAGTAGTGAGCATTGATCATAAATATCTTCTAGACTAGAAAGTATGTCAAATTCTGCCCTAACCAGCCTCTTAATGTGATAGATGGACCAATACAGCATGAAGGATAACAAGTTGTGGGCATTCTAGATAAGGTCCTGGAATGAGCCTCAGAGCACATGCAATCAGTCATTTCTATTCATCCTGTAGGGTTGTTCAAGGAGTGAGGGAGCCTGAGAGTGGGAAATGCCATGTTATTTATCCTTGCGAAATAGCAGTATTAGTGTGAAGGGCAAAGCACTGGACTGGGAGTCAGGGAATCTAGTCACTGTACTGCTTTTAACTGAGCAAACCTGGGCAAGTGGCTTCACCTCTCTGGGTCTCAGTTTCTATTCTCATCAACTGAATGGATTAGCTTAGATGATTTCTATTAAATGCTTATGAATGAAGCGTGGAGGAAAAGTGGCTAGAGAGAAAGGGAACTAAGAAATAACTGATCTCAGAAACCTAAATATACAGAGACTAGATTAACTTGGCTATAAGGTGAAATTTAAGACCATAAGCCTGGATAAATTATTAGGAGCATGTAGATGAGGGAAAAATTCAACCATCTTACGAAGAGGGCTGAAACTCTGGGGTCTGAAATCCTATCTCTTATATGCTCTGTGTGCAGGCATCTTCATCTTTCCGAAGCCTCCCTCATCTAGAAAATAGAGAGACTGTGATAATTTATATGCAAGCATGAACAGCATATTATTTACAGAACCACCAGAGATTAAGATGCCTTCTGTTCAGGCTGTGACTCCATAATCTCTGGCAGTTTGAAATGAGGCAGGGAGGATGTGTGTGGCAGGCAAAGGATGTCATGCGCATGTGTTGGTGTACTGTCTGTCTGTGTTTCTGAAGAGTGCTCTCATGTAGAAGCACTCAGGATCTTATCTATCACCTGCTTGTAATGAAGGAACAATGGTATAGCTTCACAGTGAACAATGGAAAACTTGAGCTTCGTGAATATTTAATAGTCACTTTGTGTGTTACATTAGGTTATGCTCAAATGATGGCTAAAATTCCCGAATGCAGTACAGAGGCAGGAAAAAATGCTATGAACTGAGAGGAGGGACTAGGCTCTAGCTCTTATACTGCCACAAATTTGCTAGCTGACTTTGGGCAAGTCATTCAATATCTCTGGGTTTTAACTACTTCAACTATAAAACATAGGGAAAAGAGAACACTAGGGTGATTTCTGAGATTTGTTCTAATTGTAAGGTTGGACTCCATGAGCCCTGAATTAAAATGATATTCCTAAGATACTCATAAAAATCCTGTTCAAAGGATAAGCCCCTGGCTGAATAAATACATCCACCTGTCTGTATTCAAGTTTCTTCAGTCCTTCCAATATGACCTCCCACCAGCCAGGTAAGCACATCAGCCTGCATGTGTATCATTTCTGTTCACACCTTCAGCATTTGCTTATGCTGGTCCCATTTCTGGAATAGCTTTCTCTCTCATTTATCCATCTGAAAAAATATTATATGCCATTCAAGATACTGTTCAATTATAATTTCCTCTGCGGAAGTGAATTGCTTCCTGGTGGTCTCTCCTTGGAGGCTCCCTCATAATATGTTACAGCATGTGTCATGTTGCATACATAATTAATGGGGATAACATCTGTGGAACTTTCAGATTACTGGTGACTTGAGGCAGGGATTATGTCTCATATCCAGTGCCTAGCTAGGCCAATGCTTGTCATAAAACAAGTGCATATTACAATGTTTCTTCAATAAATTGCAAAGATAGTGGTTTTAGAATTATGATTTGCTGATTTTACATCCCTAAATGCCATGCTTTAGGCCAGCCCTCACATAATAGGCATACTAACCTGCTGGTAATCCTTGCCCCTGCAGAGGTTGGAGGAGGCTTTCTGTGGAAGCTTCTGAGGGCTAATTTTAAAATCACTGATCTCTGACCCCATTGTTTTATTTACTGGTGAACTTACTGGAAGTCCGGTCATGCTTCTGAACTACAACTATTACAGATCTCACATGAGCATGGCAGGATTTCATCTGTGGGAGGAGATGAAAAGTAAACTCTCTCTGTCAGTATCAATTGGAGAATTAGGGACCAGGAACAGCACATTACTTTGAGCAGTATTTTTCAGTGGGGGTGTAGTGCTATTGTCATTTTGGGCAGGACATTTTTTATTCTGCAGGATTGTTCTGTCTAGTGCAGGATATTTAACATTCTAGATCCCAGTCCACTAAAAGCCAGTAGTAACATCCCTCTCTTCCAGTGTCTGTGCCAATACAAAATACCCCTTATTGAGATGACATTGCCCCAGGTTGAGGACCATTAATTTGGAAGAAACCAGTAGGCTTCTCCTATTGTAAGTGTCATTTTCTAGATTTACAAATTTAGATCCAAGCTCTTCTTAACCTTAAAGACATTGATTTAGCTGTTAACCCTGGTTCAGAATTGGGTATCAACAACTTGAGAGTAATTTCTGACTGGGAAAGACTGAAAGGATGGTAAATCCATCTCTTTCCTTTGGACACTCTATGGTTAACAAGGAGCTTCAGTGAATGCCATCTCATTGGCCCTATTTGTAATGTGAGGGGCAAGATCTATTACCCTTATTTTAAAGGTAAGGAAGTTCAGCCTTGAAGCAGTGAATGGTGCTGGCCCAAGTGTCACAGGTAGTACATTTCAAAGCTGAGTCTGGAAACCAGATCTTCTGACTCCTAGGCCATCCCACTCCCCACAGAGTAGCTAGAAAATCACAGAGGAAGAAGTAGAGTTATGCATTCTATAATTGGCCTTGGTGTTGATGGGATATGTAGCTAGTTTAACAAGCCAGAAACTAGAGCTAAAGAAGAAACATATTTGACTACTGTCAGAGCATTCTCAGCTGGTTAGATATACCATATTAAGAGCTAAATGCCCATTTGTATATTCAATACATTGAAATCCACAGTGAAATAGATGGGTACTGTGGTGTACTGTATTTATGACTAATTTGTTAATATAGGATTAATGAGAAGAAAAGCATTTTTGCAACATGATTTTGAAAGCTTTAGTCTTAGCCTTGACCCAAGCCTACCTGCAGGAAATGACTCTCTGGGAGCTCTCCCTCTCTACCGTAAAAGCTGTCTGGATTGTCACACTGAGTCAAAAACCTAAAGGCAGAAGCTAGAAGACTACTGAACAGTGAAGAGGTGGGGCTGACTTTTATAGCATTAGAAGGTGCTGGATCGATCCTGCATCAACATCCATCTATTTCTGGTGGTGTGGCTGGCCACACATTCTGGGAAGAGGCAGCAGAGTGGTCCTCACCACATGCAACTGCCTGCACAGCACCAACATTCAATGCTGAACCATGTAAACAATTGGTCAATGACATCAATTGCAAAAGCACAAGAGCCATCTTACAGAAAGACAATGTGGATTCCCACACATAGGCCTGAAGTTCTATTCACCCTCTTGATTGCTCTTCTAGTAAAAAGTGGAGGTAAAATAGAAATTCTCCAGAGAATTGGCTGGTGTGTCCAGTAGCTATAAATGGCACACATCAGCTATCTATCTGTCAGATTTGTGGTTTTTATAGAGGCGGTATAGCATGGTAGCACAAACTTGTTACCTGTGTGAATTTGGGCAGGTAATTTAATTACTTTAGTATCCAGGTTTCTCATCTGTAAAATGGCAATGATAACATTACCAACCTTATAAGGTCACAGTAATTGTACATAAGTATTAGCTATCATTATCGTTATTGTTACCAGGTAAAGTACTAGCATGAAATTCAGAGCTTCTGATAAATAATGATGTAAAAATAAGAATCTTGGTTTATGTTCAGTTCTTTGGGCTTAAGGAGGCAAATAATGGATTATTCAAGCTCTTGGCCCTATTTCCTTGAACCATAGAATGTTATGGCTTGCAGGATGTTGTACACTATTTAATCCAAATATCTTCTTTTGGGGATGAAGATTAAAAAGGTAAGAAGAGTTAAATCCTTGCCTAAGTGCTTGCAACATGATGATGCTGAGGTTTTGAATCTTTTCCTCTGGCTTATAGTTCCACCCCTGAAATTTCTACCTGCTGACTGTCCTTGACCAGTAGTTCTTTCACCTGGCGGTACCAGGGGAAATAATCTGAAATCCAAACACATACTCTTTCCTACTCCCTGAATCTTTGATAAAAGATAAGCCTGAATCTTTGATAAACTCATTGACTAAACAAGTTTTCATGACTAATGAAATGATGCATAATGTTAAAAAATGCAAAAGAGTGCATTCTATAATTGGCTGAGAGAGAGGAGACTCAAGTCATATTCCTCTGACATTAACTCAGGTGAGTGTTCCCAGGGTCAATTTCTCTCTAAAGTGAGAGAGTTCAGTTATGTGATTGTTATAAAATATTGGCATAATAATATGTTGTATAATCTCTAACAAACAGTTAAGCCTTTCCATTTGTGAAGACCCTTTTGTCATCAGAATGTTTAAACACCTGGGTGGAATTGTTTTTTATTTACTGATTATTTTTTAAAAACATGGAAAAATTTTTAAAAAATGAAGAGGCAATGAGAACCAGCTTGATTGTTCGTTGTTCATCGGGTTGGAATATTTTGCCTTTGGCATATAAGAATCAGTTAATTCTAGGCATTTGCTTATTAACTTGCTAGAATAGAATTAGCTGTTTTTCTTTCATTTTTGTCAGTAATCACCAGTTAAAACTCTTAAAGGGAAACCTTATTATTCCTGGAAAAGGATAATATTCTGTAAATCATCAGACTGTGATGTTCTCCTGTAATTAATATATGTGCTTTCATTCTAAGCTAAGCTTCTTCTGAATTTAGGAACAATAGCAATTGCCTGCCGCTATCGTGAAGGCCAGCCAAATACTTTCTGAAGGAAATGACAAGTATCCCTTCAAGATAAAAGTGGAAAAGAACACATAACTCCATCTAAACTTTGAATTTCTGAAGTTGCCTCGTCACAGTGAAATGCAAGGCCCTTGGGCTGATGTATGCTTTATTTTCTGGGTAAAGCAGCAAGACACAATTCTCAGGAGTAGTCTGTCTTGGCCATCACTATTTATGTCTTGAGAAGGGCAAGAAGGGTGGTTATTAGGGTAAAATTTGATATACTGTGTTTGCCTCATGTTTTATTTGCTAAAGGAAAATGCCATAGGGAATATTGAATTCTAGGTAGAGAGAGTCGGCTAGATGAGTGTATGGCATGAATTAACCTGGAACAATGGTCTGAATTCAACAAATATTTATTGATCATCCACGTGTTCCAAACATCCTTGACTACAGCATTTTCATGTCAATATAGGCCATTCTTCAACTATGTTACTGATTAAATGGATGACTGTATGCTAGAAGGATTGGTTTCAAAGCTACATTGTCAGTTCTCTTTATCTCTTGGGATATACAATTAGAGAAATCCTTTATGCTACAGACAGAGAAAAACTCTTTTCAGCTCCAAGGTTATGACATTTTCCCCTTTCCAAAATCCAGGCCCTTCCAAGAGGTAAACAAGTCCAATGAAATGAATAAATCATGACATCCAGCAAAATATGTTTATTGTTAAAGCTAGCATCATCTACTAGAGGCCAGAGTTGATAACTTTGCTTATTTTTCCCTCAGTAATATAGTCCCATATGCAACAAAGGCTTGAGGACAGCATGCTTGACCAGAAACAGTGGCTAAGTGTATGTCTCAACTATTTACCTGAGAGAGCATCTTACAAGGTAGTATCTATACCTTTGTCAACTCTTAACAAAGGTAAACTAGATCTCTGAAACTGGAGATAAAATCTCATGCCCTTGGTCATACTCAGCTTGATTCTCAGGTGCTTTGTTAATGAATGAATGAATAAATAAAGTGACTTTGTTGGGTTTTCAAGATGATAACAACCTAATAAATGCAGTGAAGAATCATCTGATGGAATAGCTTCATTTCCAGGCTTATTTTCTACAATATCTGAGCACTGTGTTAATCTTTGTGTTATGAGAGAAAAATATTTAAGCATCAAAATGGTGAGCCATTATAGAAGGTATGGCTGCATCTGAAAAGCACTTTTACTTGAAGCATAAATAGCATACACAGATCAAAGTGCAGGAGTAGATCATAGATGCCAGGTTTGGGAGTAAATGTTAGCCAGATGCATAAGGTTCTCCTAATGACCCCAACAGATTTCAACTTAGAGAATGAATAAAGACTCGTTATTTAAGGTTAGAATCCCTAATACAAACTCAATAATTCAGTCAAGTTAATGACTTTCACTTTTATTTTGGTTTAATCAATGCATGAAATAGAATTATTCTTGTTCAATTGATCTATGAAAATGGATAGAAGCTCATTTCAATTTGTAAATAGTAAGAATATATTTTAAAAATTATCCCTCTCATCCACTCACACTGAGGAATACCCACAGTCCTTGTATTTTGTTATTTCTGAAGCCCTATTACCTGATGGGATCATTATTGATGATTACTTAAAAACTATTAGTTAAAAGGTAAAAGCTGTTCCAAACAACTTAGACTTCCTAGTTATTTTTTTTTTAATCCTGAGAAGAAAATGTTCAGGACCAAATAAACTAAACCACAAGGAATGCACAGTATTTCAATTAATAGAATCTAACAAACCAAAAATTTCAATAACTAATTTTTTTCCTTCACCGTTCCACTTTTCAGTGAAATAAATGACAACAGGGGCAAAAATACAGTCATATCAGGAGTAAAACCATTCAGAAATGCATTCAGCCTGAACTACCCTATTTGTACATTGTCTGTACCATATCTGTATAAAATAATAAACCATTGCAGATTCAATCATGCTCCTTACAAAGTACTTTCATATACCTACACTTTGAGTTTCACAATAGTCCTTTGAGGTAGTTATGGCAATTCTCATCAACATCTTACCGATGGAGAAATGGAGCTCTAGAGGGCCTCATAATGTCACCAAGTAGTAAGTGGCACCTATACTACTGACTCCAAGTCTTATATTCTTTCCATGTCTACCATACTATGATTGCTAAGACAAGATAAACACACACACATGTTATTACATATCTACGTAATCTATAAACTTGGATTTTGAATTGGAACTTTCAGGTTATATCTAAGTCAAAATTCAGGAAACCAGCAAACCTCACTCATGGAATATTTTACTTTATAATAACATAGAATTCATATGAAGCAAACTCAAGAGGCTACCAGCTCCTTAAGTAAGATGCGCACACTCTTTCATAGCCTAATTGTCTTAGGTATCTTTGGGCTGCTGGTGATGTATTAGGCATAAGTGGCTTTTTCTGCCTTTCTTGGCAAAAGCTTCAAAGAAGAGTAGGTCCTTACTTCTTCCCAGTTCCTAGTTCTTGGTTGCTGTGAGGGTATGTTTAGTACTGTCTAAAGCAGCATTATTCAACACAACTTTCTTAAATGATAAAAATTTTCTGATGTCTGCCCTGTCCAATATAGTAATCATTAGCCATATAGAGTTATTGAGCACTTGAAGTATGACTAGAGTGACCGGGGGACTAAATTTTTAATTTTTAAAAGTTTAATTAAAATTTAAATATAAATAGCTACATGTGGCTAGCATACCATGTTGGACAGAGTAGTTCTAGACAGTTTAAGGTTCTGGTTCACAGGGCCCAGAGCACCTCAGCAATAGCATTCTTGACAGATCACCTAGTGGAGGTACAATAGAAGTTATGTATTTAATTACAAATTATACCTTAATTGACTCTAGAGAAGATTTGAAGCAGAATGTTGGCATTATCAATAAGGAGGCATATGGGAATTTTAAAATAAGAAATAACAAATGGGGAGAATATGTTTGGTAAATATTAAGAGATGAGAGAGCAAAACAGTGCCATTTGAATTGAATTTGAATTTCTAAATGCTAAGTTTTGGAGCGGGATGGAACTATCAATTAAATACAAAAATCCAATTAATGAAGATGAGATTTTACTATGGGCTGGAAAGAGAAGAAAGAGGAAATGAACAGAACATCAGGTTCCAGTGTATGTTAGAGTGAACTAGAACTCTATGACCATCTTTAATTGAGATACCTACTTGACAGAATTGTGATAATTCAGTAAAATGATTGATGAAGAAACTTTGCATAGTGCCTCACATATGATAAGCATTTCATAGATATTAGCACTTATAATGCCTTTTATTTATAAAAATCCTTAGGTCTTATTAGGGCCTTTTCCAAGACCCTGTGAGAACATGGGCAGCTGCTTAGGGTAACCAATTTTGGGAAAATTATTTTTTGGGGAATAGGTCATAGAAGAGGAGATATAGACAACATAGAGCAAGTAAAGAAATGTCACACCACCATTCTCATTTCTGCATTGCTGCTGCAGAGAAAACTGTTACTGAGGAAGGTGGGTCATATCTCCCAGGTATGTTGGGTTAGACAACACTGGAATAGTAGGACCAGAGGGGAAAGAGCTGGAAGACAAAGGAGCTGGAAGAAAGGTAAGGGGAATGCTTGTATGTTAAGTCTTTGTATTTTTGGTATGTTCTTTAATATAGTTCACTGATGTTGACGTTTTGTCAAATATAATCAAAGAAGCAATATGGAAGAGTATTTCAGACACCAGGAAATAGTGGGAAAGGCACTGGGCCTGGAATCAGGTTAACTGGGTTCTAATTTTTCAATCATGTGACTTAGACTAATGACCGTCTTTTGGTTTCCAAGTTTTCTTTCATGTAAAACAATGGTGCTAAATGTTATTCAAAGCTATTCTAGTCCTAAAATTCAATAGTATAATTCTTAATATGAAAGTACATGTAGACTCTAGTTCTCCAGACTTCCTGAAACTCTGCTACTCTTCTAGAAAAGCCTGCTGGTTTAGTTCTCTAACTTGTTTCCATAGTATTGGAGCTGAAGTTGTGTGAACAGTGGTATCTCAAGCGACATGCAAAAGCAGTTGGGAGGGTAGGAGTGCATGACAGTGAGTGGGTGAACCGATTAAAGAGAAAAGGGTTGGAAGAGAGTTGAGTGTGTGAAAGAGAAGAGCAGGCCTCCCTCCTTTGTCATTCTCCTGGTATAATCCCCAATAATAGCTATTCAGAGCCAAATACCAAAATGAAGTCATGAAAATGGCTTGGGCTTTGAGTTAAATAGATCTGAGTTTGAATCCAATCTCTGGAATCAAGTTTCCATTTCCTTCTCTGTGTGATACTTATGGTTGGCAGCTATTGTGAAGTTTAAATGAAATATTATTACCTAGCCGACAGAGGTGTTCAGTACAAACCAGGCCTCCCAAAGTTCCCTCAATCCTTTCCCCATCTCATCTGTAATATAAAAGACTAGCTAAAGAAACAAACATACAGGACTGCTTAGCGATCTTTATCTAAAGCATGTAAATAGCATGCGGTGGGGAAAGAAGGGTTCTAAGAAGAGGAAAAAGCTATAACCATGAAGTCCCTCCTTTGTGTAGCCTAACAGTTCTCTGATTCTTGAAAGCCACAAAAATGTTTATTATCAAAACAGCATCCCTAACTGCCTTTCAACACTATATCGACAGGAAGACTCACTGCTCAGGTACAGGAAGTAGAACGAGGAAGCTCCCCAAGTTAGCAAAGCTGGATCCTGAAGTGACACCCGCTTCCTGCACTTCCACCCAGGAAAGCCGAGAACCTTTACCCAGGCGGGGTCCCGGGGAAGCAGAAAACCGGGAAAGGCAAAGCCCCTTCTTTATCTGTTTCTCTAGGTCGCTTGCTTAGAACCCTTTACATGGTTCTAACGCAGTTTCTGCTTGCAGGGAATGCGGGTCGCGGCGGTATTAGCACCCAGCCTCCGAGAACTTTCAGCACAGCGGACAGCGCCGTTTTTCTGCGCTCAGTCGGGGGGAGGAGAGCTACCTTACCCCTGCGCTCTCCTAGACCCTGTACCTAGGGGGAGAGGCAGGTTGTCATCCTGCGGCCCTTGGGCAACTCGAGGCAGTGACGTCCCCCGACACTCAGGCGGGGATCCCTTCGCCAGAGCCAGTTCCTTTGAGTCTCTCCTCTTAAAACCTCAAGGAAACGAGCTTCACACAGGTGGGGGGGATGAGGAGTGCCAGGAACAGACGCGAGCTCCGCTGCTGCCTTCCTGCATCTCTTCCCTGCCTTTGCTTTGCTCACTCTTCAATTGCAATATAAAATACTCATTTGGGGAGCGGGCGGGGTGACACAGGAGAGAGAAGGAGGGTGGGGGCTCCTCCCCGGTGGCCACGGAGCCCTAGCCTGACCCTCTTGGATTAGAGGGGAACTGATGTGCTTCGGAGTGGGGCAAGAGAGGAGACTGAGGGGTGAAGCAGTGCAGGAGAGCTCCCCTTGCTGGGGCTGTCGGCTCTGGGCAGGGAGCTTCCCTGGACACCGCTCCCGTCACGTTCTCTTTGCCGCCCCCGGGCGAGTCACCACTCTCCGGAGACAGACGCCCCTCGGGGCGCCACCGGCCTGGTCTGGGAGCTGGGCTCGGCGGGAGTCCCTTTGAGGAGTTTGCTCCCAGGCAAAAGGGCAGACGTTGTTCCCGACCTCCCTTCGGTCTGCGGCCGGAAAAGCGTCCCCGTTTCATGGGCTAGGTCAGAGGTAGAGAACGGAGCTGCCCGTGCGGGGTGCGCACCAAGGCGGGGGACAGAACGGGCCCGGCGTCTGCCGAGTCCCAGGCTGCCCGGACGCCGCTAGCGGCTCCCGTTCTGCCTCCTGCTCTGGCGGCGCCGCAGCCGCGCTGGCCCCCGCCCCCGCCCGGCAGCTCCCGCGAGTCAGAGCCCAGTGCCCCCAGATCGCTGGCGGTCCCGGCCTCACTCCGGGCCAGAGCCAGAAAGAGCCTGACCCAGCTCCTCCATTCGTTCAGGGAACCCCTTCTCGGAGGGCGCCCTCGGCCTCCGCGCCATATTCTTGGTCCCCCGCTGCCGGTGACTCCGGCTCCCTGGGTCATTCCGGGAGAGGCGGCCATCCCAGTTGCAGGGGTCCCGCTGGGGCGCGGGGGTCGCGGAGGGGGACAAACTGTAGCAAAGGGGGCTGTTCACTCACCAGGGTGGGGGCTGGAGGCGACGGGCTGGCTGCCGAGGTTGGTAACTGGCCGAACGCACTTCCAGCGCGGAACTGTCTCTCTAGCTGGGATGGGAAGTGGTGGTGGCGGCAAAGGAAGGCAGGAGGCAGCCGCGGCTGCTGAACAGCTCCTCAATTATTCAGATTGCGCCCCCACCCCTGAACCCCTCCCCGCGCCTGCTCGTCCTCCCTCCAGCTCGCCTGTCTCCGCCTCCTTGGAGTCACGTGGGCTGCCCAACCTCTTACATATTGAGCCCAAGCCTGGCACCAGACCACCTCCCACCTGGCCCACCGTCCCCCACGCCCCCCGTCTGCCGGTCACAACTCCTCCCTGGCCTTCTGAGCCTCCAGGTGTGACCTCCAGTGTCTTATCTCAGGCTGCGGGGAGGCTGAGGGGGCCAGTTCTTTGCCCTGGGAAAGCAGGGACCAGCAGGACTCTGCAGTGTCTGTGTGTTGGGAAGGCATCTGCCACAGCTCTGCCCCTGCTAGCCTGGGCTTTCCAGACCTCCTTCCTGCCCTCTGGAAGCTTCCCTCATCCTAGTAGAGTCTGTGTTTTGGGAAGGCATCTGCCACAGCTCTGCCCCTGCTAGCCTGGGCTGTCCAGACCTCCTTCCTGCCCTCTGGAAGCTTCCCTCATCCTCTGCGAAGGCTTCCTTGCTCTTAAACTTCCACACCCCTGAGCCCTACTGGAAAGAAAAAATGAGAGAGATTGATTTCTCCTCTCCTCCTAAAGAAGACAAGATCCACCTCCTTCTCCAAAGCTCAAATTTATCTTTGGGTCCACAACGTCTTATGGGTGCATAGATCATAGACTTGAGATTTGAAGACACATTAGGATTCCAATCTGTATGACCTTGGAGCATTTAACTTTTTAGCTTTTCTTCTTTCATCTGTGAAATAACCACCTTGCAGGATTGTCATGAGATTGAGAAATCATGTTTTTAGAATTGCCTAGCCTAGTGTTGGACACATATTTGGAGCTCAATAAAGGAGAGTTCTTTTCCCCCCACTTCCGTTAAAATAAATTTCACAAAGCAAGAAGGAAGTGATGTGTGCTAATGCAGTGAAAGCATCTTTTTAAACATGGAAGGAGGCATCTGTGAGATCAGGTTAAACAGGTACCAGTCTAAGTGGAGACAAGAGAGAGAGAAGGCTTATATTTTGTATTGGTTCCTTTAAGATTAGTGTCCCAGAGCCAAGTTATGTCCCAAAAGGATTTGGACTAGATGAGACCAACCCAGGCATGCTTGGCCACATCACTGCATGAATTATTTAATAAGCATTGAGTAGACTGATTTGGATGAAAGTTATCTACATAAATTCTTGCACTTTGGTCCAAGCCCTCAAAACACATGGGAGGCAAAAAAACGTAACTCTCCTACCCTTGGAAATAAATTCACTGAGCTTGTGTTTGGGGAGAATACTGGCTGATTGACACTCCTTCTCTAGGGTGGAGCAATTCCAATCTAGCTCTACCTTGTGGGTCTGCCCTGGGTTCTTCCCAGAAAGTTGCTTGATCAGTGCCAGGACAGTCTTGGTTAAGTCCACCTACCTCAAGTTAATTACTGCCTTCAATGAGCATCTAAGCCTGATAATATCCCCATATTTTAAGCTTTGAATAGTTCTGCAGGATATATTAGACCTCCTGGGATCACCAAGAAGCTGTGAGACATGGTAGGAAAAGTGTAAAGTTAAAAAATCAGAAATTTGGAAACTTAGTGCAGGCTCTGCCAGCTGCTTATCATATGATCTTTCACAAATCACTTAAATTCTCAGACTCTCATCTTCAGAATGGGAAAGGAATGTCTACTTGCCTTCTGTATAAGATGGTTGTGATGTTTAGATGGGATAGTGCATAAGAAGTCACTGTAAAAGGTAAGGAGTATTAATATTACAGACTGAAGAAAACCCTGAGTCTATTCTAGTCCAAATGAATTATGAGGGTGATGAGATTGGAAGATGCGATTTGTCACAGAATACACAGCTCCTAAAATGCTGGTGTGTTTCTTTTCTTTTCTTTTTCTTTTTTTTTTTTTGAGGCAGAGTCTCACTCTGTCGCCCAGGCTGGAGTGCAGTGGCGAGATCTTGGCTCACTGCAAGCTCTGCCTCCCAGGTTCACGCAGTTCTCCTGCCTAAGCCTCCTGAGTAGCTGGGACTACAGGCGCCCGCCACCTCGCCCAGCTAATTTTTTTCTTTTTCATTTTTAGTAGATACGGGGTTTTACTGTGTTCGCCAGGATGGTCTCCATCTCCTGACCTCATGATCCGCCCGCCTTGGCCTCCCAAAGTGGTTGGTGTGTTTCTTTAAGTCTGCATGTATGCCTGTAGCTCAGGGGATGTGATTATTGAACTGTGTTCTTTGTTTCACCTTTTTCTGTGATAAACTTCTGATTTAAATCTCCGTTTTTTCCTGGTCTTTTATTTTTAGAACACTAGCCACAATCACAATAGTTATGAGTATTTACTATCTGAGAGAAGTTTGTGCCTATATTTCAAGACAGCAGGGTTTAGACTTTTCTGCCTTTACTAGGTAAAATTGACTTGGGTTGGTCATTCAAAAGGGCTTGATTTCAAAGAAAAAACATTTGGAGTCTAGGAACAAACTCTAGACATTCATCAGCAGCTTGAATGATGATATGTGTTTCTAACCCACTGCCAATAAGCTCAATGAAATCCTCACACAAACCAGGAACCCCTGGAACCCCCCAACCTTAAGCAGATTCCAGTCCTATCTCCCAGTGTACTTCCCTTTAATATTCTTTGGAAATTGCCAATCTGGACCTCTTTGTATTTAGGGAGACTAAAAGACCAGAAAGTGTCAACCATGCTCCTATCTATACCACTGAAAAAATTGTCTGGGCTAGGTAAAATGCTGCTTCTGACTCCTACCTACCTCTCCACAGACATCAAGAAACATGAGAAAGGGAAAAATAAGCATGGAATCATTTAATTTGGCCATGATGCCTTTATGAGCAGTTACCTAGACAAGCATAAATTTCAGAAAATTTTGGACAGTTTCACCAGAAATTGCTCAAGGAGTCTGAATATATATTTTTTCAAAGCAGTTTTAAGTGTACAAGTCAACTCTACCCATAAAGAGCAGAAAAGGAAGCTTAGAGAACAGATCTTGCATAGGTTGCAGTAGAAAGTTATACCCTAGCAATGATTTCTTGTAAAGGTTCATCTTGGGTCCTCCCTTACTTATAAGCTCTTGTCTTTCGCATGATGATTGTTGACTTTATCATAAGTCACTGCAAACACTTTCCATCTGTAAGTAGAGCATTAATGAACAAAGAAATAGAAATGCAGCAGACAAAAATTTGTATTTAGAGCCATGCACGGCCGCAACAATTGGTGAAAATCTCAGTTCCAGAGTTCAACAATGATCTTACAAAGTGACTACCAACTAGATCTTTAAAGTACACATCCTCGTTTTCTTGTTCATACAATTGGAATGTGGAAGTGTTGATTCATGTACTCAACATATTCTAGACACTTAGGATACAGCCATGAACAATGCAGAAATGGTTCTGCTCTCCTTGAGCTTACAGTCTAGAGCAGGTGATCAGATCACAAACAAGTAAACAAAGCAGTGGAGTTAAGTATCATGGTGAAAATACAACAGAACAATATAATGAAGAATAAAGGGGCACCACTTAAGTGATAGAGAACTAACATAAGCAAATGTGGAGCTCAGAGACAAAAGCAATTACTCTCCAGGGAAACAGCAGAGCACTCTTATCTAGGGCCTTTTGCCAAAACAGGGTCATGAAAAGGGTAATGACTACAATCCCTCATGACTGATCTGCTTGAATGGTGGTTAGGCCATGAGGGAATTGGCCAGATGCCTTAAAAACAATTCTCCATTTTTGTCTCATGATTCATGAAAATGAGTACCTGATGCTTCAAGCTCATCAGTACCCCTGACTCTTGCCTCTGAGGAGATTCAGAAGCTGAGAAACCAAAGACACTGTGATAGCCTGACTAGAGGCTGGTCTGGAACTTTTCAAACAGAGCAGTACCTTTGAGCAGCAGGAAGACAGAAAATAAGGCACACAACCAGAACCTAGCGTTACCATAGGCACACCATAAAGATCTATTAAACAAACAACCTGCTGCTACGATCCTACCAATTGGACTGGAAATTTATAAGCAAATTATCTATGAGTAGATTATCCTCTAGTTATTTAAATTTCAAAAGGAAGAAGGAGTATGCAGACCTAAGAATGATCATTTTATTCCTAAATTTACACTTTCCCCACCCCTACCCCATGCAGAGTAAATAAAGTTGCCTAATCAGTGAAACTATGGAGGCAAGACAGAGGTCAGGATTGTCAAACCAATGGAGTTCCTTTACACGGAAGGAATCACTAAAGAAAACAGTTCTTCCCATTTATTATGTGTTTCCTTCCTTTAATTACATTCACTTTTCTAAATTAATTTATTTTAAAGAGGTTTTCATCACTACCTTAAATAGAAAACTGGTATCAGCTGCCATGAATACAAGGCAACCATTTAAACAAACACAATGAGAATAAAACAATGCTATTATAGTCAAGATAAATACCTTTGCCTGCCCAGGAACCTAAGGCTTGCTTTCTCCTTGTTAAAAGGGATATTAGCAGCTGTTAGCGAGGTGTTAAAGATATTGACATCAAACTGTCTTTCTCCATAAAGTAACCAAAAAGTTGAATGATAACTGAAAAAGGAGTAACCTTCCCACTATGTGATTACAGGCCATTTAATGTTGAGTCCTAGTACCATCTAAATGATTATTTCTCTAACTCTAATGTGCATAGAAATTATCTAGGGGATCTTGTTAAAAATGCATAATTAGATTCAGTAGGACCGGGGTGGGACTCAAGAGCTTGCATTTCCAGCACAATCCCAGTGATGCTGATGTTGCTGATTATTGGACTACTCTTTGAGTAGCAAGGATCTTTGAGTGGCAAGTGCCTTTGATGATATATTTTCCATCTTTTGGGAGGTACTAGCTCTTATTTTAAAGATGAGAAAAGTTAGGACTCAGAGGGTTTGACTAACCTCAGTAGTTTTCTTGTTCTAACAATTGGAATGTGGGAGTGTTGATTCATTTATTCAACATATTTTAGATACTTGGGATACAGCCATGAACAATACATAAACGGTTCTGTATTAGAACCATTTAGTCGGTAGATGAGCCAGAGCTAAAACTCACATTTCACAGATCTGTCTTCCAGTCTGGGTGCTGCTTCCTAAAAGATCTGTAAAATATCTTGCTTACTAAGGCCAAAACCCCACCCCTTTTCAAGGGGCCACAACATGAAAATCAAGGCTTAGACTGCTATATTCTTTAGATTATTCTGTGTTAATACAAAATGAAAGCCAACGATTGGACTGTTATATTCAATCTGTTATTCTGTGGTAATGTACATGCTCAAACTTTCAGTAGTTTGAAATAACAAAAGTGTATTTACTGTTCACGTTATGTACCCACTGTCGGTCCTGCTCCATGTAGTCAATCAGTACTATTTTATGATGTCCTGTCTCAACATAACACTTCAGAGTTCACCTTGGGTGGCAAGACCAGGGCTGAAGGACCTTGTACCAGCAACTAAATGCTCTGTGCTGGAAGTGATGCAACATCACCATGGCCCACAACTCATAGTCCAGGATGGCTCACATGACCCCACTGCAATCACAAGGTGAGTAGGGAGGAATAATACTTTCTTCTACATGGAATGAGAGTAGAATCAGATAAAGCAAATGGTAAAAGTCTCTACCATATAGTTTTTTGTTTTTTTTCCATCACTAACAATCCTTGATTCTGTCATCTCAATTACTCTTCTCTTAATCTTTCCTAACTAAGTTCCCCAGAACAACGGGCCACCATTAGTCCATTCTTACCCGAGTTCTCATCATACATAGGGAAAAGGCAGGCAAATAGCAGAGGGAATGCAGAATGTCACTTTGGTGACAGCAGGGGCATCAAAAGAGGTAGGTCAGTAAGGGAAAGTGATCAGGGTGATTGCAAGGGAGAGGGAGCAGAGAAAAGGGGAAGAAAAGAAAACTTCACTTCTTGAGGGCCTACTAAGTGTTAGACCCTGTATTAAGACATTTAAATAATTTTGTACTCATAATATTCTTGTCAGATTGCTATTATCCTGCTTTACACGCAAGGAAACAGAGACTCAGAGGGCTTATATAATTTGTTAAGGTCAAAATAGAGAATAAATCATGATCAACGCCAGACTACAAATTTAGAGTCTCTCCCAGGAAGTCTAAGAAAGGGAGCCAGGCAGCACTGGCTCTGGAGAATGTTCACACTGACATTGGAATTCCTGAGATTTGGCTTTGCTGTATTAGGTATGTACAGACAAACATCTGAAACATCCAAATCCGATAGTGGCTACTACATGAGATGCCACAGTCTTCCACTGAGGAGAGATGTGTACATGAGTTCCCATCATGCTACAAGTTGATTCCACTCCCCATTCTTTTACACCACATGAAAACATCTCTTATGTCAGTATATCTGACATAAGAGCAATGGTTGCAGTAAATAATCTAAGGACATGATAAAGCATGCATTCTATAATAAACATTAGGAAAAACTTCGCAATACATTTAGAGACCTATCTTAATACAGTATAGAAGGGGATTGATGCTTGGAAGTTTACCCTGTCTGGGCTGTAGGAGGATATGATAGTCACAGCTAGCATGGGTGCTGGGGAGTCGTTCTCTGGAACCTGAGAGTGGTGGGGTCTAGAATTGTCCCATATACTGCTGAGATCATGGTGGGAAGGAGCAGGGACTCAAACTGACCTAGGTTTGTATCCAAACTCAACTATGAATTAATGATGTGTTATTTGGCAAACCATTCAAGTTTTCTGAGGCTCAGTGTACCAACCTCTGAGAGGACATAATAATGCCTGACTGTAGAATTGTGAAGTTTGGAAATAATATTCATAAAATGCCTGGTAGTTATCATTGTTCAATATTAATCACCATTCTTTGTGTTGTTAACAATAAGAAGATGGATATGAAGGGGACTAAAGAGGCTCAGCCACTACCTACTTGAGTGAGCTCAGCCATGGCAGCTCCCCATGCTGAGTCCCATTTATTCTTCACAAAAATGAGGGAATAGGAACAAGTTTCTTCAAACAGTTCTTCCATTGACTCAACACAACAATCCAAGAGTTGTGTGGTTTTCCTGGGGCAGGATAGGGAGCAGTTCTGGTGAGTGGCCACACTGAGTGCAGCAATGAGGAGAGTGCCAGCTCATGCTGAATAAAGGAGACCCTGGGCCCCCTGGCAGAGTTCCCGAGCCTCAGGTGTAGCAAACTTCATTTTCTGGCCATTGCCACCAGCCAATGACTCATTACAACAAGAGACAATGAGGAAATGACCACAGGTCAAGGAATAGCCTTTTTAGCCAACTTTGCATGTACAAAAGGTCACATTGTTGAGGCAGCATTCACAGCAACAGCTTTGAATACAAAACAAAAATATCAACAAGCACAGAGAGAATTGGAGGGAAAGAAATGATGCTCACTCTAATGGGATTGTTAGCTTGCTCCAGTCTCAGCAGTCCATGTGATTGCCACCAAGTGCATAATGGATTATACTGGTAGTGGGCCAATTATGCCCGCAGCAAATTCCCTTTATGAGATGGGCAAGCAAATCACTACCCTCTGAGTAAGCATCCGTCGTGTAAAACAGTGATTATTTTATTGTTAGCCTTTTAAGGATATGTATTCCCCTACTGTGTATAAGCTTTCTCCTATTTAATTCAATGACTTTTAGAAAATGAGAGTATTTTATCTTTTTACTCATTTCTTAAAGCTCTTAAGAAGACCAAAGACTCTGCAAAGTGTTCCAGTACATTAGATGAAAATGATGAGACAATTTAGAAACAGGAATTAAGTTCCAGTCTTTATCTCTGCCAGGTCCCAGCTGGGGAAGACCTAAATCATCAACCAAGATGTCTCCTTCCAGAACCCTCAGGGAGGGAGAGTTCACAGCTTGGCTGCCCTACTCCCCCTCCTTCACAAAATGTTGTAGTGTTGAATCATCCTTGCATTAAGGTTTCCTAAGTCTTACTGTTTCAGATACCAAGAGTGCCTTTAAGATGACTGAGGGCGAAAACCACTGTGTTCTGCTGTGAGGATTCAGTCATTCCACCTGAGTAGCTGCTCCCTGCAGCCATCTGTCTTCAGATTGGCCAATCATTCTGGACTTTGACCCCTAGCTCTGTGGTCAACTTAGTTCAGGCCATCTTCCCCATGTGGCTTGGAAGAGTTTCTAGCAAGCTCCTGGATTTTGAAACATGACTTGGCCTCTTTGACCAAGTCCTGAACCAGACACCAGCTCACTGCCTTCCAGGTCTGACCCTGCAGATTCCATATTTAATCCTATAGCCAAGCCCTGTGTTATTGTAGAGGAGGCACATTGAATTTTTTTCTTATTTCAATCTATGTTTATATACTGGTATTCAATCGAGGCTTTATCTATTAAAATGGTGATCAAATAGGAGGCACTTATTTCATGGATTATGCTGTTATAAGAAATAAGGATGGCTTCACTTACACTTACTGTCCCATAATCATCATTGCAATGGCTTGCTTCATCCACAAGGTCTGCTTCCAGTGTTGTGCTTCTCTGTGTGTTCTTTTGGATCTCCACCTTCTGATTTGAAGATATGGTGAGGATGGTGATGATGACAGTGCAATAACAATGCCTATAGCTTCCTTCTCACTCCTCATTCCCTAATCCCCATACCCTGGCTTTATTGACTGCTGCTGTGTTCACTATGTTTAATGTTGGGAACATCTGTATCAATTAAGCTATCATTGGAAGTACTTTAAACTATAATGGGAAAGGAGGCAAACTTAATCCTGTCTCACAATAGCTTAAAGGCTGTCATTGTTTTGTCCAGAACAGATGCTGACAATGACAGGTTTAACAAGCAAATGCCCATCTCCTTTGAGTTCTATAAGTAAGATTTGCCATCCCTGATTCTTTATTAAATGAACTCTGCGTAAAACTTGGATCATCTCTCACATGCTAATGCTTTCAGCTTGTTGGGAATCCTCATCAAACAAGAGAAATTGGGTCAGTGTGAAAGAGAGCAATGATAGAATGTTTGCCTTACTCAGAAAGGTGATATGACCTCTGGCTTTGAAAAGGCAGTGTGTCTATCAAGGGAGTAGCATTGAATATGTTTGAGAATTAGGCCTTTTTTCATATCTGGTAAGTGAATTACAAGATAAAGGAATCTCAAATTATATATGTTGTGTATATGTTGGTTTAGGTTGGAGGAGTGATGGCAAAATAACCACCAATGATGTGAAAAATGGAAATAATTGCTGTGGCCAGAGGCCTCCCCTGATTAGGCTAGGGCTAGTTTAGGATCTTTGTGGAGGAAATGCTTATGTGAACAAATGGAAAAAGATGCAAATTAAAAAGCATTTCATTTTTTTTTTTTTTTTTGGTGCATGTTATTTCAGCCTCAATAGGAAGGCTAGAAGACTTAATTTTAAAACAATTTTATTGTAGTAAAATATATATAACATAAAGCTTACCATTTTTCATCATGTTTAAGGATACAATTCAGTGGCATTAACTATAGTCATATTATTGTGAAACCATCACCACTATCTATCTCTAGAAATTCATCCCAAACTGAAATTCTGTACCCATTAAACAAAAACTTTTCCATACCCTTCTCTCCCAGTCCCTGGTAACTAGCATTTTACTTTCTATCTCTATGAATTTGACTGCTTTAGGTCCCTCATATTAGTGTAATCATACAGTATTTGTCCTTTTGTGATGGGCTTGCTTTACCTACCATAATATTTTCAAGGTTCATCTATGTTTGTAGTATGTGTCAGAATTTTCTTCCTTTTAAAACTAAATAATATTCCATGTGTGCATATAGCACATTTTGTTTATCCATTTATCTGTTGTTGGGCACTTGACTTGCTTTCACACTTTAGCTATTGTGAATGGTGCTGCTATGCACATAGGCGTACACATACCTCTTAGAGATCCTGCTTTCAATTCTTTTGGGTATATACCAAAAAGTGGGATGACTGAATCGTATGACTATTCTATGGCTAATATTTTGAGAAACTGTCATATTCTTTTCCACACTGACTGCACCATTTTACAATTCTCCCCGCAATGCCCAAGGATTCCAGTGTCTCATTATCATTGCCAACACTTATTTTTTTTTAATAGCCATCCTAAATGGTGTCAAGCCAAAGAATTTAAAAACAAAAATTATATGGCTAACACTTATTGGGTGCTCACTAGGTGAGAAATGCTCTTCAGGATGGTCACAGATCTCAGTCATTTGTCGACTAAGCCAAAATAAACTCTGAATGACCAAATTAAAGGTAGATAGAATATGACCTATGCATTCTCCAGAGAGAAATTCTCAACAGTTGTCCTGTGGCTATTTGTTCAACAGACATCAAACAAACATTTCCTGAGAGCCTACTATGTGTGTGTTGGCCAAGCAGAGCCGTTGCAATAAAAGAAACAAGAGAAGGAGTAGAACTACCTAAATTCCTGAGTTGTTTAATAGAACTGAGAAATTATTCTGTAGTGTAGGCTTTGGGGTTGTGTGTATGAATGCAGGGTACACAGAGTTGGGAGGACGGTTGGTGTCCAGCAGTTTGCCAGTCTTAATGTGGTCTATAATTGAGTGGGCAGTAAGGGGAATGTGGCTGTGACCTGGACTTTTTAGTCTTCCCTGGAAATGGTCCTCTAAATTGGAGGCACATGTAATGGAAAGGTCAGGGACTTCAAGCACAGCTGTGTCCAGGTGCTGAAAGAGCATGGTTAGGTATCTGCCTTCATCTCTCAGCTCTGTTTGTTTCTGAGTTAGCTTCATCCTTAGTCAAACTCTCCTCTAAGGTGGCAAATGGCTCTGGGCTCACTTAAAAACACAACCAGATTAACACCTCCAGTGGAAGGAGAGTACCTCTTTTCCGACGGTTCTAGCACAAGTCCAGAGCTGACTCTCGTCGAACTGACTGGGGTCATTTGCCCATTCTTTAAGCAATCACTAAGTTCAGGAAAAAGGAATATGATAATTGTCTGTTTTATATCCTGTGCCCATCAAAGTTCTGGGAGGTGGGGTTAGTGTCACATAAACCACATGGAGTGGGAGTGGGGTTGCGATGTGTTACCAGAAGAAGCAGGAAAAGATCCTAATCAGGTGAAAACATTCTCCAAACTTTATTGACCATGGAATCCTTTTTATTGAGGTTACTATGCAATAGAATGCAGTCTTAAGTTACCCAATTCCGGAATCATTTTACGTAATAACCATGGTCTTGTGCTTAGAGACTCTTACCTGACCCCATTAATGTTATATGTAAATAAGGACAAAAAATGTATTGCCTGATTTTTGACACCCCTAAGAACTGCCATATTGATAATAATAATGAATAATTTTTTTCTTATAGCACCACTCTGCATTTCTTCAGTGCTTTATAATTTATCGAGTTTTTCTCCTGCATACGATCTTATTAGCTCTTAGATGACATCAACTGGAGTCAATTATACAATAACCTTAGCTAACAGACCTCAGTTTTCTTGTCATTAGTTGACAAAATATCATACCTGATTCCCAACTCCCCTTAGCTCAACCTGCCACCTTGTTGGAGTACAAAACTCTTAATGAAGATGTTAAGTGTCCTAATTAATTTTGTCTTTGTGAAAAGGTTTTTTATTTTAGTGCTATAAAAAAAGAAAAAAGAAGAAAAAAAGAGTTCCCAGCAAACATCTTCTCCACTCTCTTTGGCCTGGACTAGGTTATATACCCCCTCCTAACCGAAAGCTCTAACCAGATGTTTGAATTATGTTGATTAAGAGTCTACCTACCACTGAAGGCAGACGGGGGATTAGTTTCCTCTAAAACATATGGGTAGTCAAATGGGGTATTTACCAAGGAATGGGAGTTGGATAAGGAGGAGGCAACTTCAAGCAAAGTCCACCAGAGTAGGTTAGTATTACTGTATTCTCCTTCTTTTTCTTATCTTCTTTGAGATAGTATCTATTTATCCTCATTCTACAAGAGATTTCAGGCAGCCATGGGCCATCAGTAGGAGGATGTTAGGGATAACAGAAAGATCATTAGATTTGGAATTCAGTGTTTAAGGCATGGGTCTGCCATATCCCATCTCCGTGACCTTGGGGAAGTTCCACATCTCATATCTGAAACTCAATGTCTCTCATCAGATAAATGGAAATAATATTTACCCTATCTACCTCACAAGGTTGTTATGATCAAAGAAAAGAACATAAATTTAGTAGCATTTTCTAGTTTATAATGAAAATGTAAGTTATTACTATTTTTTTCATGGCCAACATCATTTAATGAGGAATAGAGATTTCAGAGCACTCCCTCAGGACAGTAGATTTGCTTAGGAAAAACCTCCAGTTGCAGAAAACGCAGCAGTAGTGGCTTTTAGATATATGGTGCTGAATACAAGAAACAATGACTTTGGAATAGCTGGAGAAAGACCAGATGGATGCCTCTGTGATCAAAGGAGTTATTTTTAGAAACATTTTCAGTATCCCAGGACAGTGTCATGTGGGGAGAGATTATGCTCTGCAGTGTAATGCACTGCACTAGTTATTCCGCTTGGAATATCCAGAGGTAAGAAGTGTGGGCTTTGGAACAGACAGATACCAATTTGCCATGCAACTTCGAGCTAATCATTAACCTCTTTGATCCTCAGGTTTCTCATATGACAAACAGGATGATAACAATGATATCATAATATCTGTGGGATGGTTATATAAGTTGGTATCTACCCAGTGCTCAGTGATGCCTGTCACACAGTATCTGCTTACTAAGTGGTAACTTGCTTGGCTACCTGCAGTAACTAGTAAAACAATTGGACAATAATAGGAACACCTTATCTCGGAAGCTTTCTTTATGCTTCATACATACATAAACACTTTGAATAGAGTTATTTATATGCTTAAAGAAAATTTGGAGATGGCATTAAGATATTTAAAACCAGACAGTGATTTCTGAACCTATGTAAGTCTCTTAGCATGCTTGGTTTTATGTTTTAAAATTGATTTCTATTACCAGAATAATTCGGATATAAAATACAAACAAGTAGTCATCCATTTAGCTATCAATACGTTAATTTATCAATGCAGTCTTTACCTTTTAAGATTTTATAAGACCTCTTTTTAGAAATATAGCTACGCTTCATTTTTAAAATCCCAAAAATTTAATGGTTCTTAGAAATCTGGAAAATCAATTTTGGTCTTCATATGCCAATTTTTGTTTTTATTCGTACTTACCAGTGAATTCATAAATTAATAGTTCAGTGTTAGCATCTATAATGATGATTTTTCAAAACAAAGCAAGTGTCTCTGAATCACTGGACCTAGGCTGATAACATTCATCTTACATTCATACATAGTTTTAGTACTAAATATATTTTGTTCTATTTGAATTCTTTGAAATCTGTATTCATGGCATAAACTCTACCTTACAATTAGACATTTTTATAGATTGAAATTGAGGACTTTGTTTCTGGACCTGGAAATATTATAGAAATGTCAATCCACTTGGAAATTCCAAGTAGACTTTGTACTCTAATAAAAACTGTAGTTATTGTGCAAATGAATGAAAGTTTACATTTAATGATGATTGTAATCATTTATAAACAGTGGTAATTACCCAACACTGTGGTTTAGTATAATAGAAAGATCACAGGCCAAGAGTTAGGTGTAGGTTCTAAATGCTAAGTTATCTTCATTACCTTGGGCAAATCACTTAACCTTCCTGCCTTCAACTTCTTTTTCTGTGAAATAAGGGAGCTGTATTTGATGATTATTGAGTTGACATTAAGTTTTAACATTTTATGTTTCTACCCTCATATATAACATGTAATGTGTGTTTTGAATAAAGAATAAAATCAGGTTACAGTTGGAAAACAGAATAGCTTGTAGCAAATTTATTAACATTTACTGCCCAAACGTTATTTTTAAGTTTAGGTAAGACATTCTTCCTTTATAAAAAATAGTCATTGTTTAAAACTATTGAGTAAGGACAGACTTCAGAGAACAAACTCCAAACATGTAATTTATGATTTTGTCTGAGATTAAAGTACATTGTTTTATATAGGTAGTTATGACTATAGCAAACTATATTGATAACTGAGATGTAAGGAGGTTCGTTTTGAGTAAATGTGATAATGTTCTTTACTTTCATAAATATTACATAGAATGCTTTCTTCTTTCTTGATGTAAATGAATAACTTTAATTATAGACATTATTATCTATTTATGCATGTTCTGTTATAGCAAATGACCATCAACTGGATAAAATTCATTAATAATCTCATCAATATTTGTCCATTTGTTGACACATGTGCTTACGTTCTCTAATGGCCTGTTCTTTACTTAACTATCAATCACAAAAATACTTAGCACAGCCAAAAAAAAAGCTTTAAAAGTTCAATAATGGTAAGCATTGGTATCAACAAATGTTGTTGGATGTGTAAACAGCCATTAGTAAAGACAGCTTGTGTACAATTCTGAAAAGGCAGTCATTGATGGATGTTAACCTGTTGGTGGACTTTGGCCATGGCATGTTTACTCAAGCTGCAATAGTATTTATGATACAAACTCCCCTCAAATGTAGCAGCATCAATTTCAACCGATTAGATTGCTTCCATAAATATGCACAAGAAAGTAACAATTTAAGGAGACAACTGACATGCTGCAGGAGCCAGAGATCAGCCACAGTGAGAAATATATTCAGGCTTAAGCAATGGGACGTCAAGAGATGCCTGATCTGTGTCAAGCAGCAAGGCTGACATGATTGTTGAGGTAGAGAAGACATGCTGTGACCTTTGCTATGATACCAGGCTTTGGTAGAGAAAGAAAACACGGCTTTTTGTGAAAACAGAGAAAAAGAGGAAACTTTAATTATAGTTACTGCGGTGAATAGCTAAATATGGAAGTATCCTTAAGGTTAGTCTAAATTCAAACAAGAACTTGTTGTTACTTACATGGCCTTTTTAATGATACTTCCAAGTGCTGTCAGGCCCTAAGATGTTAGTAGAATGGCTTCCACTATGGAAAGAATGTGGATGCAGGATGTTGGAGGCAACCAAGCAGGAACCAGTGTCAAACCAGGTGTGTCTGAAAAACCGACAACAATAAGAGCCACCAAACCGAAGTCATCCTAAACAATAGGAAAATTTACCTGGAATCCAGAGGTAAGGTAGACCACTATGTTAATTTATTTTATTTTATTTTTAAAAAAATTTTTTTGAGACAGAGTCTTGCTCTGTTGCCCAGGCTGGAGTGCAGTGGCACAATCTCCGCTCACTGCAAGCTCCGCCTCCTGGGTTCACGTCTTTCTCCTGCCTCAGCCTCCCTAGTAGCTGGGATTACAGGTGCCCGCCACCACGCCCGGCTAATTTTTCTGTATTTTCAGTAGAGATGAGATTTCACCATGTTAGCCAGGATGGTTTCCATCTCCTGACCTCGTGATCTGTCCACCTCAGCCTCCCAAAGTGCTGGGATTACAGGCGTGAGCCACCACGCCCGGCCCACTATGTTAATTTAATCAATTTACTCCAACTTTGTTTTCTTGCCATTTTCCTTTTTTCTTTTTCTTTTTTGAGATAGTCTTGCTTGTTGCCAGGCTGGAGTGCAGTGGCGCCATCTCGACTCACTGCAACCTCTGCCTCCTGGGTTCAAGAGATTCTCCTGTCTCAGCCTCCCGAGTAGCTGGGATTACAGGTGCACCACCACACCCAGCTAATTTTTGTATTTTCAGTAGAGACGGGGTTTCACCATGTTGACCTCGATGTCCTGACCTCGTGATCCACCCCGCCTTGGCTTCACAAAGTGTTGGGATTACAGACGTGAGCCGCTGCATGCAGCCACCATTTTCTTATTCTCTCCTTCTTGTGTGTTGTTTACATGGGTGATATTGAAGGGTTGCCCTAGAATGAGACCTCATACCGACTAATAAGATAATTGAGGGAGTTAAAATATTACTTCTGGGGATTTCTTCCAAGAAGATCAAAGAAAACTTCCAGAAGCCATGGAAAAACCCCTTCTGTGTCTAATTGACTCATTTGACTTCATGTGACTGGTCTGGAGCTCATTATAGCAAAGGAGATGGGATGGCCTTTAAATTAATCAAGCCCATCTCTGGGGGTAGATGTGTGAATAGCTTTGACTCTGTGTGTAGGAGAAGTGAATACCTGAAGAAAATCAAAATTCTTTTTAGGATGACAGAAGAGAGAAATGAATGGATGCCTGTGAAAATTTTCTGGAATGTATCCTTACCAGTTTTTTTGAGGTTGGGCAAGGCAGTCAGACACTTTGGGCTTTATTTTCCTTGTCCATATAATGGGGGCTACTCAGGTACTTGATGTTAATTTTCTCTTTCCTTAGTAACAATACTTCCTTTTTGTTCTGGTTGGAAAAGTGCCAGCTAAAGTCTACACTTCCTAGTCTACTTGGCTTCTAGGGCTTTTGGGAAATCTGCTTAAAACATGAACTGACAGCTGTGTGACTTTTTGGTCTTTACCTGTTTTATCTTGAATTTGGATATGATCATTAGAGCCCAGTCGGCCATTTTGGGTGAGACGGTGATTTGGAAATGGAGACCATGAGCCAAGGATGGTGGAGCAGAAAGATAGAAGGGCTCTGGGTCCTTCATGAGTCTAGGGTTGCCAGTTCAGCCCTGGACTTCTTACCTGGAGCCTTCCTTTATGTGTGAGAAAAATTAACTTATAAATTCCTTAAGCCACTCTTCGGTATGTTTCACCAGCAGCAGAATACTCAAATGGTCGTCTCCAATCATCAGTGTTTATTTGTTAGTAAAGTTGACATTATCAATGCAAGTCATGGCCACTTAGATGGGTGACCTGTCAAAGCTTTCATATGGCCATGCAATAAATTGTTCTCTTTCAATGCAGATATTTAATGAAATAAAATAAAAATTTGATCAAATTAAATTATGCTTTTTATTCATTGCACAGATGAGTAGTTGAAAAGTAAGATCATGCATGAGAAACTGACTTTCCGAAAAATGAGTGGAATTTCTTTTCCATATTGCTTCACTCTGCAACAGTATGCATCAGAGCTTATGAATCATTAGATACTTCAGCATCAACTTTTTTCATGGAAAAGTGCATCATTTTGGAACACAGTACTTCTGTGTTGTTGTAAAACCAAGTGAACAGTTCTTTAAATATCTTACGTCATATTAAATTTGAACTGCTGTTAAATTATGTCTGGAGCCACTCAGTGATGGCAGAAATGACTAAGTTCTTTGATTAGAAATTGTCTGTGTTTATGCTAGGGGTTATTTGTGAATTTTATTTTGGAAAGTTACACTAAGAAAGGTTTGTATTCACTTTATCTTAAACTATCTTGATATGTAGCATCCACAAAGGGAGCATGAATTTCTCTCTCCTTCGTGCCTCCATGTTAAAAGACAATGACTTTCACTTATGCTTGCTCTTGCTTTCATCTTACCCACTTTAAATCTTTACTCTGTACTCTGACTTCAATGCCTGCTTGTGGCCCCTTTGGCTTTGGATGATCTCCTGGCATTTTTCACTGAGCACTCTTGCATGCTTTTGTTTCTTTCTCTGATTTTTCTTTTGACTTTGGGAGTTGACATTACCTTGAGTGAGATCATTCCCCTTTAGCTCCTGGCTCGTAGAATTTCCTTTCCCATCCCTCCAGCCATGCTTAGCTCCTAGATAATATTTTTGGATGCATAAAAATAGCTTTATTCTTCTTCTTTTGATTTAAGATGGTAACCTGAGTGAATGGGATGGGAGAGGCTTGGAGTTGGTGAGGATGCCAAGGGAGGAATGAGGAAGTGATAGTATAATTTCCCCCTTGATTTTAGTTCTGAAGCTTAATACATCCTCTAGGTTTTTATTTAGACTTATCATCAGCTTCTACATATCACTTATTTAAGCAACCATTTATACAGCCTTTATGTGCCCAGTGCAAGATGCAAGTTGCTAGGAATGATCAAGTAGAAGTTGTAACCTCTGCCTTCCAGGAGCTTATTGTCTAATGGGGGATGCAGAGAAGTTATCAAAAAAATTACAGTTCTTTGTGGTAGGTGCTACTGGAACACTAAGAGAATCGGGGATTGCTTAAAACAACTATTAGTGTTTATGGCTTTCATTTCATGAGCTGGCCTGAAAATAACGCAGGGGTTGCTCAGTTTGGCACCCTTTTTCCCAGCTGAAGACAGTTTCCTTAAACGTGGTGCAGTTCTTAGAATGGTATGTTTTCCCACTCAAGCAACTGAGAAATACAGGGTTTCTGTCCTTGGTACTGAAACAGATATTTTCAGGTAGGAAGAGTGGATTTTGTAAACAGCACTGGTTTCTAAAATTGGTGATGAGGGGCAGAGAAGAAATCATTTATCTAGAGGACAGATTGGACAGAGGGTGAGCAGGTTCCATTTTGACAAGTGAGGGTGGCAATGCTGATGAGCAGTCAGCACAGAGACAGAGCATCAGTCCTTCTTAGTCTAATCCATTTTATAATTAATTGGCTCCAAGGAAGGCTCCCCACACAAGTATGGGGGCAGCACAGTGAGTAGAGGTGCTCTCCATCCCCATGTCCTGATGCAGCAGATGCCATGGCTATGTGTAGGCAGTAAGGGGTGGGTGTCTGAAAACATGCAGTATAGCAGCTGCTCATGGCCCCACTTTCCTAGTGGCTGCTGGCAGGGTTGTGGCCAAGACCATCTTCATAAATGCATCAATTCTGGGGATAGACTTAGAAAAATATTGCTTAAACGTGGGCTTCTTTGCATCCCCTAGTAATCCTAGTTT
Source organism: Rhinopithecus roxellana (assembly GCF_007565055.1). Lineage (NCBI taxonomy): Eukaryota > Metazoa > Chordata > Mammalia > Primates > Cercopithecidae > Rhinopithecus > Rhinopithecus roxellana. Next base: position 117,609,065 of record NC_044549.1, on the reverse strand, counting down.
GAGAGGCCTAGGTGGGTAGATCACTTGAGACCAGGAGCTCAAAAACAGTCTAGGCAAGATGGCAAAAACCCATCTTTGCAAAAAATACAAAAATTAGCCAGGTGTGGTGGTGTGCGCTTGTAGTTCCAGCTACTTGAGAGGCTAAGGTGGGACAGTCATCTAAGCCCGGGAAGGATCAAGCCAATGGTGGGTAGCTTCTTGACATTATCATGTAAAGCTGCTCACATGTCGGCAAATAAGGGTAAGGGAAATGTATATCTATGCATGTAAGCTGTTCCAAAAGCAAGTTAAGTCTCTCTTCTTTTCCTAAAAACTTTAAAAAAATCATAAATAGGTGTTGAATTTATTAAATAACTTTTTGATGTCTGCTGAGGTAATTACTGACATGTAGTACTATAATGTGGTATAAACACATGATACTAGTACAGATTTTTAAATGTTCACTGCATTTCTGTGTTCAGTCCTACTTGAGCATTATGACATTCTATTTAATATGCGATTTAGTTAGCTAAAGTAGTAGGTGCTTTTGCGTTCTGCTCATGCTGACTTGGTATGGACCGTTTCTGTGTGTGACAAACTGACTAACAGCATCTGTGATTCTTGGCCTCAGAGTTTTCTGTGGTCACTGGGCCTCCCCTGCCTGTGTGCATGCCAGACTATAAGTACCAGACAAATAACACTTCTTCTATCTCAGGAGTAGCCATCAACGAATGACTGATATGTTGGGAGAATAAAGGACCCAGTTTCCGTGTTCTTCAGCAGGAATAACACTGAAGCATGTGTTCTACATTGGCTTTCAGTTTAACTCAATAGATTAAACTCAAGTTACTCACAGTGGTAACTTGTTTGAAAATGCATTTGCTTCCTTCCTTTTTCTCTCTCACCTCTTCACTCACTTACTGGTGTTTCCTTGTGTCACCTTCCAAATAAAATCATTGCCCATGAATCCTTATAATAGGATCTGCTTTGAGGAATCTCAAAGTAAGACAGTTAGCATTTTTTTGGCTTTTGTATTTTTTTTCAAAAGTGAAATTGGCCTGTAAATTTTCAAATCTTATGGTGCCCTTTTCCAGTTTAATTACCAAGATTATACAATCCTAATAAAGCCAGTTGGACAGCTTTTCCTTTTTACTTCTTAAACAACTTATATCAGAGAGTGATTATCTCACTCAAACTTTGATAGAACTCATAATATGAAATCATCTGGGTGTGATTCTTTTTTGGAGGAAAGAGGGAGCTTTGATTGCAATTACAACTTCTTGAATGGTAATTGGCTTATACAAGTTCCTTATTTCTCCTTATGTTGATTTTGTCATTTTAAAATATATTGTAAGAAAGTTATTCATTTAAACTATGATTTAAAATGTTGTGGTTTATAGCTGTTCATAATAGTCTTATAAGTGGTGTGGTGGAGCTGGTTAATATTGGCTCACGAGGGCTGATGGTTGTTAAAGTTTTAAGAAACTCATGAGTAGTTGATTCCACACTGGGAACTTAACATTGGCCATAGTTGAATTATTTACATCATGGAAATTTGTAAGCTCTATATATTGAGATTTTTTTTTTTCCTGATGAACTGGATGTTATAAAGTTACCAGCAAAGCACTGACTATTCTTATACCTCACTAATCCCTCCTCCATATCCTTTGTTGATTTCTCCTCTTTTTCCTAACCTCTTAACATTTCAGTATCCCATCGCACAGTTCTTGATTCTGTTTTCTGTCTACACTGACTCTCCACCCTCAACCCTGGTAATCTAATTTTTTCTCAGGGCTTTAAAAACCATCCATATGCCTATGAATTCCAAATTTTTATCTCCAATCTGAACCTTTCTCCTAAGTGCTACTCACATATCCAGCTGCTAACTTAACATCCTTTCCTGGGTGTCTCAAATTTAACATGGTCAGAGCTGACCTCTTGATATACTCTGTAAAACCTGCTTCTTTGCAGTATTCCTACACACATTGATGACCACTTCATATTCCAGTTGCTCAGACTAAAAAATTGTATACATCATGATATCTGTCTTTCTCTCATACCCCATATCCAATCCATTAGAAAACTGCACTGGCTCAGCTGGGTGTGGTGGCTCACGCCTGTAATCCCAGCACTTTGGAAGGCCTAGGTGGGCGGATCATGAGGTCAGGACATCAAGACCATCCTGGCTAACACGGTGAAACCCCATCTCTACTAAAAATACAAAAACCAAATTAGCCGGGTGTGGTGGCGGGCACCTATAGTCTCAGCTATTCGGGAGACTGAGGTGGGAGAATGGCGTGAACCCAGGAGGTGGAGCATTGAGCAGAGATCGCGCCACTGCACTCCAGCCTGAGCGACAGAGCGAGACTCCATCTCAAAATACATATCTGGCAATTTCTCACTATTCCAGCCCAAGTTTTCATAATCTCTTAGCTGAATCATTTCTGTAGCCTCCCACTGAGTTTCTTCACATTCGCCCTTGCCTTCCCTAGAGTTTCTCTTCAAGTTTTTCAAGTAGTGAGAATGATTTTTTTTTTTTTTTTTCTCAGACAGAGTCTCACTCTGTCACCTAGCCTGGAGTGCAGTGCTGCGATCATGGCTCACTGCAGCTTTGACATCCTGGGCTTGGGTGGTCCTCCCACCTCAGCCTCTTGAGTAGCTGGGACTGTGGGCAAGCGCCACTATGTCTGGTCAGTTTTTTGCCTTATTATTATTTTTTTTTTGTATTATTTTGTAGAGATGGGATATTGTCATGTTACCCAGAATAATCTCCAACTCCTGGGCTCAAGTGATCCACACGCCTTGGCCTCCCAAAATGCTGGGATTACTGATGTGAGCCCCCACACCCAGCCAGGTCTTTTTAATTTTTAATTTATTTTTAAATTTTAATGATTTTACTTTAATTTTTTTTTCTTTTGTCCAGGATGGAGTGCAGTGGCATGATCTTGGCTCATTGCAACCTCCACCTCCCAGGTTCAAGTGATTCTCCTGCCTCAGCCTTCCGAGTAGCTGGGATTATGGGTGTGTGCCACAAACCTGGCTAACTTTTGTATTTTTAGTAGAGATGGGGTTTCACCACGTTGTCTAGGCTAGTCTTGAACTCCTGACCTCAGGTGATCTGCCCGCCGTGGCCCCCCAAAATGCTGGGATTACAGGCATAAGCCACCAGACCTGGCCCCAGATCCTTTCTGGGGATGTAACTCAGATCATGTTACTCTTTTGTTCAAAACCCTCTGATGGCTCTCAGTTTCACTCAGAGCATGAGGCAGAGTCCTCAAGATGACTTCACTTACCTCTCTGACCACATCTCCTGCTGCATATCCCTCCACTCAAAATCTGCTCCAGTCACCCTGGCATCCTCATTGTTTCTCAAAAAATCCAGGCAAGCTCCTGCCTCAGAGCCTGTGTCTGGAATGCTCTTCCCCAGGATAACTGCACAGCCTGCTCGCTCACTTCATTAAAAGCATGTATGACATTTCATTGTTGATTCTTTCTTTCTCGTGCCACGATGTGAGCTCTACTGGGGTAGGAATTTTCTGTTTGTTCACTGATGTATCCCAACAGCGAAGCAGAGAATGCCTGACATGCTGCAATGTTCCGTATCTGCCAAATAGATCATAAATCAGTGAATAAGTGGCCTTGCCTTCTTGTTAAGATTCAGGGCTATAACCACTCTCTCCAGGATAGCCTAAGGTAATGGAACGCATTAGTCCATGCTGTTGGGGTGCATCTTCTGAAACCTATGCCACTGCTGTCTTTTCCCCTAATGGGAGGAAGAAGACCTAGTTTTCTTAGGAAGTCACAGTTGGAACCACTCCATTTCCTCTTCACCATCTGTGAGCATGAAATCCTGCTTGGAATGAGAAGGAACTTTATTCTTCTGTTGGCTGGGAGCCCCATCTTCTTTTGGGGCCCTTTTGGGACAGGGGAGATTGGAAGGCCGAATTAAAGCTTGGTTGGGTTTTACCTATGCTTACCAGACCATCTTCCCTAAATTAATGCCCATACTTTAAAGAAAAAACAGCCTGCATTTAACCCCACTCCTGAAATTAGAAAGTTAGTTCTGAATCAGGAAAATACATGCAGGTAATGACTCAGGAATAGGTTTAGCAATGTATTGAGGAGATTAAATTCAGTGGAGTATAACAGTTTTATTTTCCCCAGTTACCACTTTAAGCTATGCTCTGATAAATCCCCTATTTCCTGTTTCTTAACACCATATTCAGCTGATTTCATAACTTTCTTGTCACCTTTGCTTAATTGTAAGTCCAGTTCAATTTCTAAGTCTATTAAAACTCATTCCCCACCCTCTCCTTGCAGCACAGACCTGAGCAGTGACCTTTAAATATTGGAAGCAAAGGAGGATGAAGGCACACACACCCCTATCTCTCCTCCTCTTCTAGGTCTTCATCCTCTGGGGTGCTAGGAGTCAGGAAGGAGAGATGGTGCAGGCAGGGGTCATCTTACGTAATTGGCCACATATGTGTGGTAGGGAGATATCTCTGACCAAGCTCTGTTTTGATCTGGTTCTGTTAGATGCTGGTGGCTCAAACAGATGGGATAGTTGAGGAGGGTAGTTTTTCATAGATAGTCTTCAAGGTTTCCTTGAGGGTAGTGTCAAATTCTGTTGGTTTCCCGGCCCCACCACCACCCTTGGTACTGAGATCCCTTCAGAGAGAGACAATTGTATCTCTTTTTCAGTTTGGCTGGCAGTCCAGGTTCCTACCCTCCTCTCCCAATAGGGTATTACCTCACTTGGCTTGTAGCTGCCCTGACAACCTTACGTCTCCTCTCTCCCGCTACAGCTTCTATGTTCCTTTGCATGATGCTATAAAAATCATTGGGGTATGTTCCATACCTTCTGAGAGTCATGGGGGACTGGGATGAGGCTGTCTTAGCCATCATTTTCTTACATGATATGGTATATTACTGATATTTCTCACTCTGCTAGCTCTTCTTTAGAAATATCCAGACAAAAAGCAAGCACTAGTCTCTGGGTTCAAAAGCATCCTTTCTGCCCCATCAGCGTATGACATATGTCTAGATATCCTAACAATTCCGTTACAGCTCTCTGTGATTCCATAACAAGACTGAGATTGTGCAGCTCTGTAAGCATCCATCCAGAGGTGGAGTGATATTCTCCACATCTTGCTGGGACCTTCAGTCTCTACAAGTGGTGCCCGTGAAGCCTTCTCTCCTTCACTTGATACTACTAGGTAATGTTGTAGTTGTAGGTAGATATCCACTAGGATTTGTGCTCCCCTCTCCTCTCCGTGTCTCTCAGAAAGAGCTTTCCAATCAGGGCCTACAAGTCCCAGCTCCTTTGCCTCCAGGTGTGCCCACATGACTGATTCTCGCCAATGGGTTGTGAGCAGAAGTGATGTGGGACACTTCCAGGTCAAAGCATTTAGTAGGCAGATGTGCTCACTCCAGGCACTCTTGCCACTTCCAATGGCTGATTGCAGACGATGAGGACCCAGGAAATGATGGCAAAACCACATGATGGAAAAACTCAGTATCCCTGAATCACTTACAGAGGAAAGCGCTCGGTGGAAATAGAAAACCTGCTTTGAATTGTTATGTGAGAAAGAAACTGTTGTGTTTGAGCCATAATGGAATTTTGGGTTCACTGATTATAGCAGCTAATGTTACACTAAATATTACATGTGAGAAGAAAGTGCCTGTCCTCCCCGCTGGTAAACAGAGGAAAAGCCTCTCACCATGAACACAGAACTCCCTGCAATGGGACACATCACATGTGCTTTCCCAACTTCCAGCCTTCTTGTGTAAACTGGGCTGGTGTGACGCTTGGGAGTAGTAGGGATGTTTTGTTAGCTCTTAGTGTGTTCTGGGGGCAGTGCATGGTGCAAGCATAGATGGTACTGTTAGAAAGTAGAGATACCTGGCCACTAATTCTAGGACAATAGAAAGCATTTCAGGAATTTTTGAAAACATGAAAACATGTTTAGTGATCCTTAGTATCATCACCACAAAGCCGTGGGGGAGTCAGAACCCCACAGATATGGACCCCTGCTTCTGTTGTTTAGAGTTGCCTCTGTTCCCTGCCACTGGCATGGTAGTATTGACACTTTATGGAGGGGCAGCTGTGATGACTCCAGTGACTGAAGAAATGTCTTATGCTTTGATGCCTGGAGGAACTATTTATGGGATATCAGCCAGGCCTGGCTTTGGTACCAGTGATTTAACAACTCTACAAAATGTCTCTCACCTTTCTGCTGCTGAACTAGAGTGTGGTTGGTGCCAGGACCAACAGAATGTAATTCACTGAGCCCAACACATCAGTAGGGACATAGGAGGTACCATCAGCTGGCAAAAGGTGGTGGTCCAGATGGGTGGACAGTGGGTATCAGAGAGGTTCTGTGGGAGGCAAAGGGTGAGTGTCCCAGCAGGTGGGAGGACTGTGGCATTGTTTTATTTATATAAGAAGCTCGTAAAATAAGAAATTGCAGGCTGAGGGTCAACAGGAGGTCTCTGAATTCTAGAAGGTGGGGACAAGTGGGATAGCAAGGCAGGCTTTAGAAGAAACTGGTACAGGTTCAGGAACAAAGATGAGGACTCAGCCATTGGAACCTATAAGAATCACAGGAAAAGATTGCATGAAACTATTTTTGAAGTTGTGTTGGGACTGAGTCACCAAGTGACTGTGCTAGGGTTATGTAATCCTTTCTAGTGAGAGAGAGAAATAGTGCCAGGCCCTGCCCCAGGGCTGAATCCACACATCAAGGTTAAATGGTCCAAACTGAAAAGCTTAGAGGGCCACAGGTGCAGGGAGACAAGCAGTCAAGTAGATTAACCCCTTACCGTGTCTGAAATTCCCACTATTAGAGTTAAGCCTTTAGGTTAAACCAGCATGCAAGGCCATTATTAAAATGCAAGTATTTCCTAAGAGGAGTAATTAACCTGGCCACATCTGCATATTATTAGAGTATCATTATAGCTAGTTCTGAAGAGATGAGAATTTCTTTGACTGATAAGTCTAGTATGTAATGTGTGGGTGATAATTAACTTATTTAGCTCTTACTATGTAATACTGTATTTTTAATTTTTTCATAAAAAAGACATGTTTATTACCAGAATGTAGTTACTGTCACGCCTCCCTAACCTTACATTTTTTTGTTTGATTTTGTTTTTATTATATTTTAAGTTCTGGGATACATGTGCAAAACGTGCAGATTTGTTACATAGGTATATATGTGCCATGGTGGTTTGCTGCACCATCAACCCATCTTCTACATTAGGTACTTCTTCTAATGCTATCCCTCCCCTTGCCCCCAACCCCCTGACAGATCCTGGTGTGTGATGTTCCCCTCACTGTGTCCATGTGTTCTCGTTGTTCAGTTCCCACTTATGAGTGAGAACATGTGGTGTTTGGTTTTCTGTTCCTGTGTTAGTTTGCTGACAATAATGGTTTCCAGCTTCATCCATGTCCCTGCAAAGGACATGAAATCATTTTTTACGGCTGCATAGTATTCCATGGTGAATATGTCCCACATTTTCTTTATCTGATCTATCATTGATGGGCATTTGGGTTGGTTCCAAGCCTTGCTATTGTGAATAGTGCTGCAACAAACGTATGTGTGCATACGTCTTTATACTACAATGACTTAAAAACCTTTGGGTATATACCCAGTAATGGGATTGCTGGGTCAAATGGCATTTCTGGTTCTAGATCCTTGAGGAATTGTCACACTGTCTTCCACAATGGTTGAACTAATTTACACTCCCACCAGCAGTGTAAAAGCATTCCTATTTCTTCACATCCTCTCCAGCATCTATTGTTTCCTGACTTTTTAATGATTACCATTCTAACTGGTGTGACATGGTATCTCATTGTGGTTTTGCTTTGCATTTCTCTAATGACCAGTGATGATGAGCTTTTCTTCATATGTTTGTTGGCTGCATACATGTCTTCTTTTGAGAAATATCTGTTCATATCCTTCTCCCACTTTTTGATGGACGTTTTTTGTATATTTAGAAATTTGTTTAAGTTCCTTGTAAATTTGTTTAAGTTCCTTGTAGATTCTAGATATTAGCCCTTTATCAGATGGATAGATTACAAAATTTTTCTCTCATTCTGTAGGTTGCCTGTTCACTCTGATGATAATTTCTTTTGCTGTGCAGAAGCTCTTCAGTTTAATTATATCCCATTTGTCAAGTTTGGCTTTTGTTGCCATTGCTTTTGGTGTTTTAGTCATGAAGTCTTCGCACATGCCTATGTCCTGAATGGCATTGCCTAGGTTTCTTCTAGGGTTTTTATGGTTTTGTGTCTTACATTTAAGTCTTTAATCCATCTTGAGTTAATTTTTGTATAAGGTGTAAGAAAGGGGTCCAGTTTCAGTTTTCTGCATATGGCTAGCCAGTTTTCCCAACACTATTTATTAAACAGGGGGTTCTTAACCATTGCTTGTTTTCATTAGGTTTGTCAAAGTTCTGATGGTTGCAGATGTGTGGTGTTATTTCTGAGGCCTCTGTTCTGTTCCATTGGTCTATATATCTGTTTTGGTACCAGTACCATGCCGTTTTGGTTACTGTAGCCTTGTAGTATAGTCTGAAGTCAGGTAGCACGATGCCTCTAGCTTTATTCTTTTTGCTTAGGATTGTCTTGGCTATACGGGCTCTTTTTTGGTTCCATATGAAATTTAAAGTAGTTTTTTTCTAATTCTGTGAAGAAAGTCAGTGGTAGCTTGATGGGATTCCCAATGATGCGAATAGCATTGAATCTATAAATTACTTGGGGCAATATGACCATTTTCACAATATTGATTCTTCAAATGGAATGTTTCTCCATTTGTGTCTTCTCTTATTTCCTTGAGCAATGGTTTGTAGTTCTCCTTGAAGAGGTCCTTCATGACCCTTGTAAGTTATATTCCTAGGTATTTTATTCTCTTTGCAGCAATTGTGAATGGGAGTTCATTCATGATTTGGCGCTCTGTTTGTCTGTTATTCATGTATAGAAATTCTTGTAATTTTTGCATATTGATTTTGTATCCTGAGACTTTGCTGAAGTTGCTTATCAGCCTAAAGAGTTTTTGGGCTGAGACAATGGGGCTTTCATACACAATCATGTCATCTGCAAATAGAGACAATTTGACTTCCTCTCTTTTTGTTTGAATACGCTTTATTTCTTTCTCTTGCCTGATTGTCTTGGCCAGAACTTCCAACACTATGTTGAATAGGAGTGGTGAGAGAGGGCATCCTTGCTTGTGCCGGTTTTCAAAGGGAATGTTTCCAGTTTTTGCCCATTCAGTATGATATTGGCTATGTGTTTGTCATAAATAGCTCTTATTATTTTGAGATACATTCCATCAACACCTAGTTTATTGACTGTTTTTAGTATTAAGAGTGTTGAATTTTATCAAAGGCCTTTTCTGCATCTATTGAGATAATTGTGTGGCTTTTGTCATTGGTTCTGTTTATGTGATGGATTACGTTTATTGATTTGCATATGTTGAAAATGAATACCCTTGCATCCCAGGGGTGAAGCCAACTTGATCGCGGTGGCTTTAATGTGTTGCTGGATTCGGTTTGCCAGTATTTTATTGAGGATTTTTGCATCGATATTAATCAGGGATATTGGCCTGAAATTTTCTTTTTTTGTTGTGTCTCTGCCAGGCTTTGGTATCAGGATGATGCTAGCCTCATAAAATGAGTTAAGGAGGAGTCCCTCTTTTTCTATTGTTTGGAATAGTTTCAGAAGGAAGGATACCAGCTCTTCTTTGTACCTCTGGTAGAATTCAGCTGTGAATCCATCTAGTCCTGAGTTTTTTTGTTTGTTTGTTTGTTTTTTGCTTGGTAGGCTACTAATTACTGCCTCAATTTCATAACTTGTTATTGGTCTATTCAGGGATTCAACTTCTTCCTGGTTTAGTCTTGGAGGGTGTATGTGTCCAGGAGTTTATCCATTTCTTCTAGATTTTCTAGTTTATTTGTGTAGAGGAGTTTATAGTATACTCTGATTATAGTTTGTATTTCTGTAGGATCAGTGGTAATATCCCCATTATCATTTTTATTTGTCTATTTGATTCTTCTCTCTTTTCTTCTTTATTAGGCTGGCTAGCAGTCTATCTATTTTGTTATCTTTTCAAAAAACCAGCTCCTGGATTCATTGATTTTTTGAAGGGTTTTTCGTGTCTCTATCTTCTTCAGTTCTGCTCTGATCTTAATTATTTCTTGTCTTCTGCTAGCTTTTGAATTTGTTTGCTCTTACTTTTCTAGTTCTTTTAATTGTGGTGTTAGGATGTCAATTTTAGATCTTTCTAATTTCTCTTGTGGGCATTTAGTGCTATAAATTTCCCGCTTAACACTGCTTTAGCTGTGTCCCAGAGATTCTGGTATGTTGTGTCTTTGTTCCCATTGGTTTCAAAGGACTTATTTATTTCTTCCTTAATTTCATTATTTACCCAATAGTAATTCAGGAGCAGGTTGTTCAATTTCTATGTAGTTGTATGGTTTTGAGTGAATTTCTTAATCCTGAGTCTAATTTGATTGCACTGTGGCCTGAGAGACTATTTATTATGATTTCCGTTCTTTTACATTTGCTGAAGAATGTTTTACTTCCAATAATGTGGTCAATTTTAGAATAAGTGCAACGTGGTGCTGAGAAGAATGTTTGTTCTGTTGATTTGGGGTGGACAGTTCTGTAGATGTCTATTAGGTCCACTTGGTCCAGAGCTGAGTTCAAGTTCTAAATATCCTTGTTAATTTTCTCTCCTGTTGATCTCTCTAATATTGACAGTGGGGTGTTAAAGTCTCCCACTATTATTGTGTAGGAGTCTAAATCTCTTTCTAGGTCTCTAAGAACTGGCTTTATGAATCTGGGTGCTCTTGTATTGGGTGCATATATATTTAGGATAGTTAGCTCTTCTTGTTGCATTGATCCCTTTACCATTATGTAATGTCCTTCTTTGTCTTATTTTTTTTTTAATCTTCATTGTTTTAAAGTCTGTTTTATCAGAGACTAGGATTGCAACCCCTGCCTTTTTTTGCTTTCCATTTGCTTGGTAAATATTCCTTCATCCTTTCATTTTGAGCCTATGTGTGTCTTTGCATGTGAGATGGGTCTCCTGAATATAGCACACTGATGGGTCTTAAGTCTTTATCAAATTTGCCAGTCTGTGTCTTTTAATTGGGGCACTTAGCCCATTTACATTTAAGGTTAATATTGTTATGTGTGAATTTGATCCTGTCATTATGATGCCAGCTGGTTATTTTGTCCATTAGTTGATGCAGTTCCTTTATAGTGTCGATGGTCTTTACATTTTGGTATGTTTTTGCAGCGACTGGTACTGGTTTTTCCTTTCCATATTTACTGCTTCCTTCAGTAGCTCTTGTAAGGCCAGCCTGGTAGTGACAACATCCCTCAGCATTAGCTTGTCTGTAAAGGATTTTATTTCTCCTTCATTTGTGAAGCTTAGTTTGGCTGCAAATGGAATCCTGGGTTGAAAATTCTTTCCTTAAGAATGTTAAATATTGACCCCCACTCTCTTCTGGCTTGTAGAGTTTCTGCAGAGAAATCTGCTGTTAGTCTGATGGGCTTACCTTTGTGGATAACCCGACTTTTTCTCTGGCTGCCCTTCACATTTTTTCCTTCATTTCAACCTTGTTAAATCTGACGATTGTGTGTTTTGGGGTTGCTCTTCTCGAGGAGTATCTTTGTCATGTTCTCTGTATTTCCTGAATTTGAATGTTAGTCTGTCTTGCTAGGTTGGGGAAGTTCTGCTGGATAATATCCTGAAGTGTGTTTTCCAACTTGGTTCCATTCTCCCTACCACATTCAGGTACACCAATCAAATGTAGGTTTGGTCTTTTCACATAGTCCCATATTTCTTGGAGGCTTTGTTCATTCCTTTTCATTATTTTTTTTCTCTAATCTTGTCTTCATGCTTTATTTCATTAAGATGATCTTTATTTCATTAAGTAAGTTGATCTTCTCTGATATCCTTTCTTCTGCTTGATTGATTTGGCTATTGATACTTGTGTATGCTTCACGAAGTTCTCGTGCTGTATTTTTCAGCTCCATCAGGTCATTTATGTTCTTCTCTAAACTGGTTATTCTAGTTAGTAGTTCCTGTAACCTTTTATCAAAGTTCTTAGCTTCTTTGCACTGGGTTAGAACATGTTCCTTAGGTCAGAGGAGTTTGTTATTACCCACCTTCTGAAGCCTACTTCTGTCAATTCATCAAGCTCATTCTCTATCCAGTTTTGTTCCCTTGCTGGTGAGGAGTTGTGATCCTTTGGAGGAGAAGCTGCATTCTGGTTTTTGGAATTTTCAGCCTTTTTGTGCTAGTTTTGTCTCATCTTTGTGGATTATCTACCTTTAGTCTTTGATTTTGGTGACCTTCAGGTGGGGTTTTTGTGTGGGCATGCTTTTTGTTGATGTTGATGCTAATGCTTTCTGTTTGTTAATGTTCCTTCTAACCGTCAGGTCCCTCTTCTGCAGGTCTGCTGGAGTTTGCTGGAGGTCCACTCCAGACCCTGTTTGCCTGCTCCTTCCTCTGGAAGGTTTGTCCCAGAGAGGCACCTGCCAGATGCCAGCTGGAGCTCTCTTGTATGAAGTGTCTGTCAATCCCTGCTGGGAGGTGTCTCCCAGTCAGGGAGCATGGGGATCAGGGACCCACTTGAGGAGACAGTCTGTCCCTTAGCAGAGCTTGAGCACTGTGCTGGGAGATCCACTGTTCTCTTCAGAACTGGCAGGCAGGAATATTTAAGTCTGCTAAAGCTATTCTCACAGCTGCCCCTTTCCCCAGGTGCTATGTCCCAGGGAGATGGGAATTTTATCTATATGTCCCTGACTGGGGCTACTGCCTTTCTTTCAGAGATGTCTTTCCCAGAGAGAAGGAATCTAGCGAGGCAGTCTGGCTATAGCAGCTTTGTCATGTGGTGGGTTCCACGCCCAGTCTGAACTTCCTGGTGGCTTTGTTTGCATTGTGAGGGGACAGCTGCCTACTCAAGCCTCCGTAATGGTGGACGCCCCTTCCCCCATCAAGCTCCAGCATCTCAGTTTGACTTCAGACTGCTGTGCTGGCAGTGAGAATTTCAAGCCAGTGGATCTTAGCTTGCTGGGCTCCATGGAGGTGGGATCCACTGAACAAGACCACTTGGCTCCCTGGCTTCAGCCTCCTTTCCAGGAGAGTGAACAGTTCTCTCTCACTGGCATTCCCGGCGCCACTGGGGTATGAACAAAAGAACTCCTGCAGATAACTTGGTGTCTGCCCAAACGGCTGCCCAGTTTTGTGCTTGAAACCCAGGGCCCTGGTGGTGTGGGTTCCTGAGAGAATCTCCTGGTCTACAGGTTGAGAAGACTGTGGGAAAAGCATAGTATCTGGGCCAGATAGCACCAGCCCTCACGGCACAGTCCCTCATTGCTTCCCCTGGCTAAGGGAACATAATACTCTATTTTAAATCTGCATTTTATTTAATCATCCTATCATCATCTCCAGGTGTACATCATCATTTTTACGTCACAGTAATTTGCCACAGGACACAGAGTAAGTGGCTATGGTAAGTTGTATTATTGCTCAATCTATTTGCTGTTTCTCCTTGGGAGTGGGTTAAATACCCCTGCTTTGTTGGGGTCAGGCTTGGCCATGTGATTTGTTTGGTCCACAAAATATAAATGGAAGTGATGTGAGCAGAAACGTTAAAAGCCAACATGTGATCTCACTGTCTTTTTATTTCTATTTCACAAGATCAATTTCCCAGATACTGGCTGCTCCTTTAGTCTGGGTCTGCAGATAATGACCACATAGAAGACAGATGCAGCTGATCTACAACTGATATGTAGCCTGGGTGAGAAATAAACCTTTGCTATTCCAAGTCACTGAGATTTGGGGTTGTTTGTTACCACATCATGCCCTAGCCTAAGCTGATTAATACAGTGGCAAAGACCAGATTATGACTCCAAAGGCCATGACTTTTCCTTCGTAACACACTAGTTTCCAGTGGGAAAGACACAGAAGTTTAAACACTGTTCGTGCAGCATGTGGCATCTCCTCCCTACTTCTACCTCTTTTTACACATGCTAGTGAGAGTCTGAGAAAATGTCAGGAGAGTACAGTCAGCCCAGAGGAGTTCTGTCTAACCATGAATGCTGGGTTCATGTAAACTGCACAGCAGATCTGACTCCCCAGGGTTCATGTCAGCCTCTCCCTTCTTAGAAGCACTGAAGCAGGGGAGGGAGGGGAACTGTGATGACAGTGATGAGTTCCATATGTCTCAAGTCCTTTCCAGATGCGCCCTCTGGCTCAGCTTGGCGGGAGCTGGTGCCATCTGGTAGACAAGCTTGGAGACTGTGAGTAGTGGGCCAGCCTTCCAGATCCAGTGTCCTCCCTACCTCTGGAATAACTGGGAAGTCCCTGATCCCAGATTGGAAGTGGATACTTCCTGTAGGAAGAGGAAAGGTCCAATAGCCCCTCATTCAAAACCAGATAGGAGAGTGAAAAGCAAGCTGGACATTGAGGCCAAATAAAATTTTGCTTTTTGGAATGACTGGTTACGTTGGAAAAACAAACAAATAAACCTGTGCAAGAAGCTAAATTAATCTAAAAAGTGGTCTAATGTTTCTTTTGTTAAAAAAAAAAAAAAAAAAAAAGATAGCCAGACATGGTGGCAGGCGCCTGTAATCCCAGCTACTCAGGAGACTGAGGCAGAAAAATCACTTGAACCTGGGAGGTGGAGGTTGCAGTGAGCCAAAAGATCATACCACTGTACTCCAGCCTGGGCTACAGAACAAAACCGTTCAAAAAAAAAAAAAAAAATCTATGGTGTTTTTCCTCTGTGGATTTAAACTGAGAAAATGGAGCTGACAATCCCTTTCTTTATTTAGATTTTCCCCTAGGATTTTGTGTGGCAGGGGAATACCAGTCTAGGTCAACGACCTGGGGAATTGTTTTGGAGTCACTCCTGGTATTTGTTGCAGGGCCTAGGCAATCATGGAGCTGCTACAGCTGCCTTTAGCAGAGAGCAATATAGGTTGACTCTGCAGTTGTAATGTGACTGCAACCCCATTTGGGGAGAGGGGACTTGTTGTAGTCAACCTGCAGGTCACTAGGTCCATACTTTGCTTAGCTTTTAAATTGTCTTTGTACCATGACTTGAGTAGCTGATTGGCACTTGAGTTTCTTGGGTCTCTTTCTTGTGTTCTGGAATTCAGTGTACCATCTTGCTCTGTTTTATGATTAATCTTTCTGAGAGGCCTACAAAACAGACACATCACAGTAGGAAAATTAAAAGCACTGATTTACAAACAGTTCTCAAAAAAGCAAGAGGATACAGAAATTCCCCTTCTTCCATGATATATATTTATTTCCCTGATGACATGGCTCCTCATTTTACCATCAGAGGGTACAAAAGCATCTTCTTAGCTCCAAGATACCCAACAGTTACAGTATGCTTGACCAACTTCAATGGACCCTGCTTTCCTTTGAGTACTTTACTTTGTTTAGTTCTCCATTGTAGTAATAGCCAACATTTAAAGAGGTCTTTACTGCTCGAAAATGCTTTTACATACATTGACAATGAGGCCCTCACAATTCCTTTGTTGCAAGTTGAACAGAATATTATTAGGTGCCCCTGTAAAGAGTGGGTCATAGGATGGTTTCACCATCATTTTTGTGCATCTGGGAGATTAGGGATCATGTCAGTTTGTTGTGGTTGTTGATCATGTGTTCTTTTACCAATAAAATGAAGTACAGAAAGGGACAAAAATGAGGAAAGAAAGAAGAGGAGGAGAAATTGGGAAAGAAGAAGACAGGTCATTGTGTTAAAATAACAAGCAAAACGTTTAACAACTGGAAGCTCCAATTGGTTGGACTGAGTGCTGCAGGAGGCTGACAAGGTGGTTCCTTTTTTTTCTTTTCTTTTTTTTTTTGATCTATCTCAAGCCCACAAATGGCCCAAGTACATCATTGGAGCTCTCAATTCAAAATTTGCTGCATGAACTGATTAGTAGAGATGACTTAACAGTGCTTCCTTCTGGATGGAGGAATTTTAGCATTTTTATATGTGTAGGTCCCACTCACCTGTCCTTTTCAAAAAATAATTGGTTACAAATAAAACATTCAAACAATCTAATTTTCTCTTGCCTAGACAATTTCAAACAGCGTTAGGAATCATATTTTTCACCAAATTGATTAAATCTACCATATTATAATTTGCTGAACTAAATGTTTTTCCAAACCAAAAGCAGACAGGCCTTTTGCCCTATGCACAGTACTATGGCAAAAACTAACTAGTGGTTTTGTCCTCATGTATTCCTGACTTTTATTTTTTTAATAGGAGATTGTGCCTGGGAAATTGCCACTGCCTTAGAAAATCCCAACTCGTTACTTTCTGTATTATTTTCACTTTGACATTTGTTTACTACCTTTAATGTTGCTGTTTTTTTTTTTTTTTTTTTTTTGACTCAAGAATATATGGCTTAACTCACTGACTAAATTGAAAATTCCTCAAGAATAATATGGACTGAATTGTGTCTCCCCGACCTCCCCCCAAAAATTCATATGGTGAAGCTTAATATGGTTTGGATTTGTGTCCCCACCCAAATCTCGTGTCAAGTTGTAATCTCCAATGTTGGAGGAGGGGCCTGGTGGAAGGCAATTGAATCTTGGGAGCAGATTTCCCCATTGCTGTTCTCATGATAGTGAATGAGTTCTCATGAGATTTGGTTGTTTAAAAGTGTGTAGCACCTCCCCCTTCTCTCTCTTTCTTCCACTTCTGCCATGTAGGATGTGCTTGCTTCCCCTTCACCTTCTGCCATGATTCTAAGTTTCCTGAGAACTCCTCAGCCATGCTACCTGCACAGGCTGTGGAACTGTGAGACAATTATTACACCTCTTTTCTTTATAAATTACCCAGTCTCAGGTATTTCTTTATAGCAGTGCTAGAAGGGGCTAATACAAAGCTCTAACCTCCGATTCTTCAGAATATGACTGTATTTGGAGATTGGGCCTTTGGAGGCAATTGAGTTAAAACGAGGCGATTGGGGTTGGCCATAGTCCAATCTGACTGGTGTCTTCATAAGAAGAGGAAATCTGCACACACAAAGAAACACCAGGGATGTGCACACACAGAGGAAAGACCACGTGAGGACACAGCAAGAAGGCAGCCATTGGCTGGACACGGTGGCTCACGCCTGTAATCGCAGCACTTCGGGAGGCCGAGGCAGGTGGATCATTTGAGTTCAGGAGATCGAGACCAGCCTGACCAACATGGTGAGCCCCCATCTCTACTAAAAATACAAAAAACAGCTGGGTGTGGTGGCGCATGCCTCTAGTCCTAGGCAGGAAAATTGCTTGAACTTGGGAGGTGGAGGTTGCAGTGAGCTGAGATTGCATCATTGCACTCCAGCCTGGGTGATAGAGCAAGACCCCGTCTCATAATAATAATAATAATAATAATAATAATAATAATAGAATTAAAAATAAATAAATAAATAAATAAATAAATAAAAGAAAAAAGAAAAAAAAGGCAGCCATCCACAAGTCAAGGAGAAAGCCCTCAGGAGAAACCAAATCTGTGACACCTTGATTTGATCTTGGACTTCTAGATTTCAGAACTGTGAGAAAATAAAATTTATCGTTTAACCCACCTAGTCTGTGGTATTTCTGTTACAGCAGCCCTAGCAAATGAATATAGATAATGACACTTTATACTTCTCCAACATATCCTTGACCCATCATGCTTTATAACATGCTCAACGCACAGCTTAGACAACACTCGACACCAGTTGCATTTATTTTTTATCTTTTATGTATTTAAAAAATCTATTAATGAGACAATAGTTAATGTAATTGCCTTTTTTTTTTTTTTGAGACAGAGTCTTGCCCTATTGCCCAGGCTAGAGTGCAGTGGCATGATCTCAGCTCACTGCAACCTCTGCCTCCTGGGTTCAAGCGATTCTCGTGCCTCAGCCTCCCGAGTAGCTGTGATTATAGGCACGCACCACCGTGCCCAGCTGATTTTTGTATTTGTAGTAGAGGCGGGATCTTACCATGTTGGCCAGGCTGGTCTCAAACTCCTGACCTCAAGAGATCCACTTGCCTCAGGCTCCCGAAGTGCTGGGATTACAGGTGTGAGCCACTGTGCCCGGCTGCAATTCACTTCATTGTTTATCTTGGTTTGTTGGCAAATAGCTCTCTGTCTTTATTAATGATTTAATCATTTGTTTGAATAGTAGTACATGTCCATGGTAAATATTTTAGATAGCATGAAAGATTATATGATGAAAGGTAAGTCCCCTGCCTCCCTCAGCTCCCTCTAACCTTCCCTAGTGGTAACCATTATTATTGGCATATTGTCTATCTTTCCAGATACATCTTCACTTAAAAACAGATGTATGTGTGTGCATGTGTCTAGTATATGTATCTATAGTATAGATATAGAACATATTTTGGCTGGGCACTGTGGCTCATGTCTGTAATCCCAGTCCTTTGAGAGGCCCAGGCAGGTAGATCACTTGAGGCCAGGAGTTCGAGACCAGCCTGGCTAACATGGCAAAACCCTGTCTCTACCGAAAATACAAAACTTAGTCAGGTATGGTGGCGTGTGCCTGTAGTTCCAGCTACTTGGTAGGCTGAGGCACAAGAGTCCCTTGAACCTGGGAGATGGAGGTTGCAGTGAGCTGAGATCATGCCACTGCACTCCTGCCTGGGTGACACAGTGACACTCTGTCTAAAAAAAATTTTTTTTAATGCAAATATATAGTTTATGTAAATCTCTCTATATAAATGCACATGTAAATATGCATCCCCTTCTCTCATTTTTTTATTCTGTTTTTAAATTATGAGAGCATAATAGGAACGTTTCTACTTTTTAAACAGAACTAACAGTATATCTTGGGACATACAAACACATATTGTTCTTTGTAATTTTGGGGTTGCATTTATTTTAAGTGCATGGTCCTCCCTACTTTCTCTACCCTAACACACACTCACATGGAGAACAAGCAGGAAATACAAATACAAATAAAGAGGTTTATTCTTGCTGCTACTTCTCAATAGAAGTATTTGAGTGACAAATTTAAGAAGATGATCAAGCTAGAAGCATTAAACAAGAGGACACAACTTTTAGACAGTCCAAATGAGCAGGAATATTGCAGCGAGACTTTCTCTGACTGACCCCACATGTTTCTAGTCACTATACTAACTGCAGGCACACCAGCAATCATATTTACAGCCCAGTTCAGCCCTAAATTTATTGTGCAATTACTTTTATACCAATAAAATGGAAATAACTAAAAAAGAAACTGACATAAATCTACCACACTTGAAAACCAAGGTGTTTTTTCTTGTTCCCTATTAGTTACTGCTTACTTGTATACATACTTTGATCATTTTAATTACAAATCAGAACAATTAGGTATTCTGCTTTTGTCTCTTAAAGTGAATCATAAACATTGCTATTTGTTACTATGCTTACTTAATAACTTTATGTGCTTGCATAATAGTCCATGTAGTCACTGGATTGTTTCCTCTAATTTTTAAAAATAAAAACTATACTATCTGAGCTATAGTTAAAAATAATAACTTACAAGAGGCTAGGTGCAGTGACTCACACCTATAATCTCAGCACTTTGGGAGGCTGAGGTGGGTGGATCACCTGAGGTCAGGAGTTTGAGACCAACCTGGCCAACATGGTGAAACCCCGTCTCTCCTAAAAGTGTAAAAATTAGCCAGGTGTAGTGGTGTGCACCTGTAGTCCCAGCTAATTGAGAGGCTGAGGCAGGAGAATCACTTGAACCTGGGAGGCAGAGACTGCAGTGAGCCAAGATTGTGCCACTGCACGCCAGCCTGGACGATAGAGCAAAATTACGACTCAAAAAAAAGGAAAGAAAAAGAAAGAAAAAGAAAAAGAAAAAAAATTACAAGAAATTAACCTGACATATATTTAATAATACACATGTTATTGAGCTACATGGTAATTAACTATAAAATGGAGAGCATTGCTTATAAAAAATTATAACTAACATTCTCTATACCCTGTGAAATCAAAACTTTCTAGGAGAGATGCTGTAAAGAGGAATCTGTTCAGATGCCCTCCTGAAAAAGGAATAGACTTTTCTATACCTTTATGGAAATGAGCCTGCAAATATTTTCTCCATTCCTGTAGCTGAAACTCTGCTTGCACAGAGGTAGAAGGAGCACAGCGGCATGCCTCAATCAGATTGGGCTAATCAGGTTGATTTTCTAACAACCAGCCAAAAGTATCAATGACTAATGGCCTTCTTTAATTAATTAACTTAATCAGCAAATATTTATTGAGCATTTATTATGTGCTGGATGTGACACACATAGGGAAAAAATAACCGAGACCTCTGCTGTCTTAGAGTTTACAATCTAGACAAGGTGTAGCATAGTAATCAAATAAGCAATAAATAAAATAATTACAACTTTTAGTAAGTATTAAGAAAGAATCAGGGCACTATCACAGATAGCAATGAAGATGGGAAATTCTTTACACAGCGAATGAGAGGAGGCTTTTCTGTAAGAGTAAGTCACATTGACACTGAAACTTGATGGAGAGGAAAGAGTCAGCCATACAAAGAGCAGGGGAAATAGGGGCCAGCAGGAGCAAAGGCTCTGAGGCATGGTGTATGCTTGGGAAGACTAAGACCACAGGGACTGTGGTGCAGGGGACAGTAGGAAATGTGGCCTGGGCGAGGTGGAGAGGAGGGCATGGGTCTTATCATGCATGGCCCAGGACACCACGGTGGGAGCCTGAATTTCATTCAAGGTACAGTGCAAAGCCAGGTAAAAGTCTTAAGCGAGAGAATGGTGTAATTCAAATCATGTTTTAAAAAGAACTTTTGGCCACTGCGTGGACGACAGATTAGAGGAGGGCAAGAATGGAAGTTGCAGGAGTAATTAGAAGGTTGTTGGTGTTGCTGCACAAGAAGGGACCACGGCTGGAATCTGAGTGGTGGCAGTGGAAGTGGAGACTAATCACGGGTATGGGGGCTGGAGCTGCTGGCTGAAAGGACTGTGAAGAATGAGAGAAAAGCAAGCTGCCAATCATGACTCCCAGGTTTCCAGGCAAGCTCCACATTTAGAAGTGAGAGGCAGGAAAGCAAGGGGTCTCTCCTGGATATTTAAGCTGGAGATGCCTTGTGGGACATCCGAGTGGAGTTATCCGCATGGCAGTAAGATACAGGAGTCTCAGGTTGATATTGTCAGCCTTCTCAGGTTGATATTGTCAGCCTGGCAATATTCAAAGCCCAAGGACTGGATGAGACTCAAGGAGAATTTGTAGTTGAGGAAAAGAAGGAGCCCAGGACTGAGTCAGTAACTGCCCAGAGATGTGCAATCATGACCAGAAGCAAATCCCCAACTGGTGAAAAGTCAAGCTCTCTGAGGATTTGTAGTGCATGTTTTTACTATTAAATAATCCCTCAGTAGTCAGAGAAACTATCCAGAGAAATTATTTTCTTTCAGGTCTTTCAGTTTCACTCTGCCTACCTCTCCTAGTTCTGGTATCACCTAACCCTTAGGGATCATCCTACAGGGAAAACAGGGGGAAATATGGGTAAGATTTTTCATGCTCTGTGACCATGTAGGCTGTCACCTTAAGTGGTTCTTTGATCAAGGGAAGCCCATCAGGTCTCAGTCAATCCAAGATATGACATGTTTGCTTTGGAAAAGAAAGCAATCCAATGTTTAAAATCTCTCCAATTGGAACATGAAACAGAATATTTCCGGGCTCCCAAGCATGCATATGCCCAGAAATACCCTACTAATGTTGCATTTTCCTCTGCTCTGAAGAAATTAGGTAGATTTATTTCCCAGGATCACCTTTAGTTTGAGGCACTGCATCTGTAAAGGCTCAGTGTATGCCATATAGTGAATGACCATAAAAAAGGCAGGAGACCCTGTAAATTAGGGTTACAGGTTTTGTATTGGCATAGGAAACCCAAATTCTACATTTAAGGCACCACCTCCACATGACCAAATAACAATAGACTGAAATATGTGTTAAATAATGGATAAAGCTCGCTCTTCTGGAAAGATTGATTTTAAGGACAAGGACTAGAGGATGTTATGAATTCAGTGGGAAAAGACACTGTTTAATCTTTTCTGAAAAATGTCTGATGAGACAAACACACGTTATTTTCTCGTTATGCCTCCTCTCCGTCTAACATTTTGTACCTGATGTATGTGAAGAACTGTTTCAACGCACTGTTTGTGATTTCAGTGAATTGAGGCAAAAACTCTTTTTCCTAGAATATCAAGATTCATAGATTTTTGGGTCAGAAGAGGTTTTGAGAGAATCCAGGGCATCTTATTTTCTGAAAATGAAAAGAGAGAGATAAGGGACCTGGCCAAAATTACACCATGATTAGAGAGATGGGCCTGCCATCCAAGACTCATGCATGATTGACAACACTGCTTTTCCTGCTGTTTGAATTCAAGCTGGTAGAAACCTGCTACTGATCTGATGAAGTAGAATTTTAGTTTTTTGGTTAACTGTTCATTTCATACAAGGTTGAACTTTATTCTAAAAAAAACTAGTTGTATTAAAAATGTTAGGGGTCCAGAAACAGCAGCTTATGCGTGTAATACTGGCACTTTGGGAGGCTAAGGTATGAGGATTGCTTGAGGCCAGTAGTTCAAGACCAGCCTGGGCAGCATAAAGAAACCTTGTCTCTACCAAAAAAATAATAATAATAAAATTTTTTTGAAACATAGGAAAAAGAAAAAATAATATGCATATAATCACTGTTAGCATTTTAATGTATTTCCTTCTAGATTTTCTTTTCTGTGCATATTTAAACATGATAATTATTTAGCGTATACTTAATTTTCATGTTTTCCATTAATATAAGCATTTCTAATGGATGCAGAATATTCTTGCAAATGAATATGCTATAATTTATTGAATCTTTCTGTAGTTGTTGGGGATTTAGGATGATTCCAATTATTTGCTATTATACATATCAATGTTATATGATATATAAACATCTTATGACATATAGCTTTTTTGATAGATTATACCCTTAATATGGAACTTCAGAAATAGAATTAGAGAGTCATGGATTTTACTACTAAAATTGCCACAGGGTCAGTCCAGTTCAATATATCTGCTCCCAAAGCAGGCACTACAACATTAAATATTAACATTAAAAATATGTGCCAGTTTCCTCATTGAAAATGGCACTTGTTTGAGTGCCATTTCTTTTAGGGTTCAGTTCACTCTTTCTACCGTAACCATTTTAGCTTTTAAATTGCTTATCGTTCCCTGAACACAACAGCCTAGTTCACAGATCTTGTTTACAGTTCTCTTTTGCTATAATTAGAACCCTTTGTGGATGAGGTCTGTGTTCTACTAATCTACATATTTTCAGGATCTTGTGTGGTGCTTGGCACACAGTGGGTGCTTAATAAGTATCTAACAAATGAATGAATAAATGAACAAGCAAATAAAGTTGAACATTCCCCCCATGTTTGTTTAGTAACTGTGATTTCTTTCTTTATTTTATTGTATTTTTTTCAAGACAGAGTCTTACTCTGTCGCCCAGGCCAGGCTGGAGTGCAGCAGTGCAATCTCGGCTCACTGCAACCTCCATCTCTTGGATTGAAGTGATTCTCCTGCATCAGCCTCCTGAGTAGCTGGGATTACAGGTGTGCACCACCACTCCCGGCTAATTTTTGTATTTTTATTAGAGACAGGGTTTTACCATGTTGGCCAGGCTGGTCTCAAACACCCAACCTCAGGTGATCTGCCCACCTCAGCCTCCCAAAGCGTTGAGATTACAGGCGTAAGCCACCGCGCTGGGCAGTAACTGTGATTTCTGGATGCACGATTTGGTTTATGTCCTTTGTCCATCTACTTATTGGTATCAGATTTTTATTAGTTTTTATCAGTGTTTGAATATAAGAGGATATTTACACTTCGCTTGTCACATTTGGACTAATAATTCTTTGTAGTCTATGGTTTGCTTATTTTCTGTGGGTCTGATATTAAAGGAGAGAAATAAAGGGCAGAAGTTAGACTAATAAAAGTGTCATCTACTGCATTTTCTCTGTCTCAGAAGGTGGGGAGCAATGAATGTGCACGTGCAGAGAGAAATGAGTTCTGTGAAAATTAGACAGTTTGGTTACTCTATTTAAACAGACTGCATGGGGTTGTTCATGTGAAAAGAAATGTGTTGACCACATTTCAGGCCCCTCTGAAGCTGAAAAGGTTAACCAGCCCCTGTACGTGGAGAAAGAGGAATTCCACTCATCTGTACAGAGAGGCAGGTTTCAATTAAAAACCACACCGAGTGTGGCTGAGTAATTTCTTAATGTACTCCATTTGTAAAATGAGAAGTGAAAAACGCTCATTAGTAATTCTTGAATCCTTGGTGAATCAGCACTGTCCACAGAAAACAAACATACCACTCCACTTACATTGAAAGGAGAACAAAAACACACCTGTCTTTTTTTCCTTCGTTTTTCAGAAATGCTTTTCATGTTTTCAAAAAATATATAAAAAGTGGTATCATCACATTGTCCCTCTGGGTCTGTTGTCACATTTGCAAACTTTAATATTTTTCTGGTTTTATAAAGTGGATGCGCTCATAAAACACAAGTTGTCAGGAGCCTTCAGGATACTATCAGCCCCCTCTGGTCACCTCGGGTGGAAGCCGAAGCCACATGGCTGGAAATAAAGAAGTTCCATTCCCCAAAATTCGTGGACTCATTCTTTGGCAGGAGATTCACAGGCAAAAAGCCAAAACCAAAACCCCAAAACAACCATTTTCCCTGCTGGAATAAAGCTTCTTGAGGCTAGGAATTCATAATGGACACATCAACGTGCCCCTAGAACAGGTCCAGCACCGAGGAGGTGGTTCTGAACACACGTTCGAAAGAAGAGTAGATGACTGGGGCAGACCTTTCATGAAATGTGAGCTGGATATTTCCCATGTGCACCCCCAGGCCCACTCTCCACCCTCAACCTGCTGCTCTCCGCCCTGGGCTGACCCCACAGGCCACATCAATGGGATACCTTGACCTCTGGCTTATCAGGTAACTTCAGCCTATGAGGAGTCCCAGAGGAGTTTGGAGGGAAGAAGCAGAGTGAGGCTGGGGTATTTATTCTTTTGACTTCCTCCCTGTGGAATGGCCTCCAGTGGGGCTTTCCAGAGGTCACAGCTCCTGCCAAGTAGACCCTCTCCTCGTGATCCTCTCTTTCCTGGTTCTTGTAACACTCTGACCTTCATCCTAGGAGTACTGTGCTATCCCATACTCTGCCTACACCTTCATACATGTCCCTTTATTATGCTCTCTTTGAATTGCCCTACTTTCAATGTGCCATCTATTTTTTTTCTGGAACATGACCAATACAGACATTGATAGAGATATCCATATTGGTTTAATGGCTGCACCCTGAAATTAAACCTGCAATCTGCTGAACAAGCTGTGTACCCCAAAGGTTGAGGTGCCTTTTCCTAATGCTTACCCAGGAGAGATTAGGCTGGTGCCACCTTCGGCTGAATGTATGTATATGAGCCTCAACTTTAAACTGAGTTGAAAATAACTAAGTTAGAAAAAAAAAAAAATCCAAGGGGCTGGGCACAGTGGCTCACGCCTGTAATCCCAGCACTTTGGGAGGTTGAGGTGGGCAGATGACGGGGTCAGGAGTCTGAGACCAGCCTGGCCAGCATGGTGAAACCCTGTCTCTACTAAAAATACAAAAATGAGCTGGGTGTGGTGGTGCGCACCTGTAATTCCAGCCACTCAGGAGGCTGAGGCAGGAGAATCTCTTGAACCTGGGAGGTGGAGGTTGCAGTGAGCTGAGATTGCGCCATTGCACTCCAGGTTGGGTGACAGAGCAAGACTCCATCTCAAAAAAAAAAAAAAGAAAAGAAAAGAAAAAAAGAGTCTGAGAGATTCATTTTCTCTTCTTCACCCCCTCTGTGAGTTGTGGCTTTTGCCTGCAGCCTGAGCAAGTCATCTCCAACCAAGCTGAAGTCACAGAAGCAGTAACAAAGGGGACTCCAATTGCTCTCCAAGGACTGACTACTTTGGCTGATCCTACAGAAGCAGAAAGACCACAAACCAAAGACATCAGTCCCTGTGGTCATTTGGTGATTTGTGGCTGTTTTTACCTGTTCTTTTGGTTGTGTTTTCATTCAACTCACTGGAGTGTTGTGTGATACAGGACCAGCTGCATATCTGCAGAACCTGTTTTCATTTGTGTCTTTAGCATAGATGATAGAAATGAATTTAAAGGACAAAGCACACCTCAATGCAATAAAACCATCTGCCCTATCTCATTTCCCCTCCCTTCTGGGATGTGAGACTCAGTCCTGTGGTGTGTGTTTAGAGTCTCGGCTTCTTTATTGTTCAAATTTCCTTGCCAACCATTGCTGGTGATTTTAACTGACCTCACAACTTCTGCCTCAGTACTCGGAATGCTCTCCAGTAAAGATACTGCGAATTGCACATGGAAAAGCATGTGCCACTCGTTCAGTGTTTCTGTCTTCAGTGAGTGAGGGTGTGTTGCGTATGGTAAGTAAAGGAGTCATTCACCTTTACTCATCCACATAAAGGAATTGACAATTACCTGGGTTACTAGACCAGGCTAAGTCCTCTAAATCTAACTTGATTGTTCAGTTCACATATTGCTTCCCATTTTTCTCTTCCCTGTGTATTCAGAAACTTATCTAATCCTGACTACTAAGCTCTTTGTGCAGCATGAGCTTTCCCCTATAATGCTAAACTCAAGCTGATTTTAGATCAGAATCCAACAGATCCTTGCAGCAGTGCTCAATGCAATGAAATCTCCATCTGCAGACAGTTCTTGCTGCTGAAAGAGACTGGCTAGATTTGAGCAGCAATAATTAATTTCAAATGAATTTCCCATCTCCAGGCGTTTGCATCTCACTAATTATTTTCAAGGTAAATTGATTTTGCTTGGCAGTATCTTCTACCCCCACCTTGCAATAAGCAATTTAACAAGAAATTGCGGACCTATAATTGTTCTACCCAACCATGAATTCCTAATCCTTCTGCAGTTTATAGTTATGTAGTCTTTGAGCTGCAACTGAGTTTTCCACCAGCGTAATAATCACTTCCTTTATTTTTACCTATCACAAGCAGGTGGATTAGTATAGTGCATGGGAGAGCTTCAGCTAGTCACTGAAAATTACAGAATATCAACAGCTATTGATGTGGGTGGCAACATATTACAAAATGGAACTGTAAATCATTTGAGGAAAATATTTTGATGAAATTCATCCATCTGGGTGATGTGCTGAATCTTAAACCAGAAAGAAAGAACATCAAATCAAACAAAAAGTTATTTTTTCCTTTGAATGGACAGATAGCAACATTTTTAAATGCTAAATAAAGTAGCCCTGAGCTTCTGAGGGTGCCTATTCTCAGGGACTATTGTCTGAACTGCCAATCAAGTCACTTGGATTTCTGCCCTCAATGCTTCTTTCTGTTCCCAGTTTTCATTCAAATGTTCAGCAGTGATAAATAGAGAGTTGTTTGTCTTTTATTTCAAACTGCCTTCCTTATAATATCAGAGCTATGTTAGCATCATTTACAAATCAGTCTAGCAGGATGGCTTAATGTCATCACAATTTTATGGCAGTCAGTGATATCCAGACTATCTCTAGAGTTTTGATTTATTTCCATTTGGCTCTAAATTAGGTTATTTCTCCTTCGAAGGTTACCAAGTGCTTTAGAAACTGATGCCCTGATGCCCCTTACTCCCATGTGTGAGAGAAATGCCTCCAGGGTCAGGATGAAGAGCTCACCACCCAGCAGGAGAGAAGACAAGCAACTTAAGCAGTGCCCAGCCTTTAAGAAGGGTCTCCCACAGTGAGGTTGGAGTTCTGAGGAAGGAGAGGGGAGAGTTGACTTCGGCTAGACTCCAGCAGTTCTCAACCAGGGGCAATTTTGTCCTCCAGGGGACGCTTGCCAATGTCTGGAGACATTTTTGGTTCACACAACTTCGGGGAGGAGTGCTGGGCACAAAGTGAGGGAGGCCACACACTGGGGATGGCAGACAGACACTTAATTTCCTCCCTCACCAGCTCTTGCTCATCTCCCTATGTGCAAATGTTCCCATCATCAAAGGTCTGGGTCACGCACATCCTCTCCACACCCTCCTCTTCCACTGTCAACCTACCCTGTCTGTGTAGCCTAGTGTTTCTCAGCTGGACACTACTGACATTTTGGACTAGCTGTCTCAGTTGTAGATGCTGGAGGGGTATCCTCTGTATCGTAGGATGTTTACAGCTCTCCTGACCTCTGTAAGCCACTCCTCATTTTGAACCCGACTTTCCTCATCTATTAAGTGAGTTCATCATTCAGACAGCAAATATCCATTGAAACTCTATTATGTCCTAGGAGCTGTCTTAGGCATTGGGGACACCAGAATGAACAAGAAAATGTCTCCACTTACAGCAAGTTTACACTCTGCTGGGGGTTACAAATAATAAACACACAAGGCAATGAAAAATTAATACCTTATTAGGCAGAGAAAAGGGCTACAAACAATAAAGCAAGTTTGAGAGGGAGAGTTTCAGAATCTGCTCTTTTAGCCAGGAGCACCAGGGAGGCCATTCTGAGAAGGTGACATTTTAGTACTCCGAAATGGAACAAGCCATGGAACAGCTTTCTTCAGTTCCAAAGTTCCTTTTTTTCTGCCTCTGTTCACATAATTCCTCAGCTTGCACTTACCCCCTTCCTTGTCACTTGTTTTGACTGACTTCAGCCTCCCCACAGGGGGCCCAGCTTTGATTTCTCTGCTCTTTCTCGACCTCTGGTCCCTTGAATTCTTTGGTTGGAGCACCTTCCCAACAGGCATTCCCAGTCTTCATTGTGATCTCCGTCCAGCTGCTAGCCCTGAGTCCACAGGCCCTGTTTGCAATTATGGGGCAGCCAATGTATTTCTTGGGCCCACTGATTAATAGACTGTTAGTGATGAGGAGAACTCTGTATAGTTTGTACACACACACACACACACACACACATTTTTTCCTGATTCTGTAACACAGGAATGGCAAATACTAGGAACAATTGCCATCAGTCAATTCTCTTTCTCATAACTATGTCAGATCAGATACTCATAAATGATGATCATGACTGCCCTTCTATCCAATGGTAATTGCCATGTAAGATGAAACCCTGGCTCAAAGGTGCCGTGTATTGCCTTAAAAAGTAGCTTGAAATAGATATATGCTGCCAGAGCAGTTTACCAGGAATAGAGAAACTTTCCATCTGCACTCAGAGGACCAGGCCTCAGCTTCACTGCCATAAGAAAATTGGAAATTTATCTCCTACCACATATAGTTTTAATTACCAAGCTAATTACTAAGACATTTGCACATCATTCTGTAGTAAAAACAGGAAGTCATCATAGTTTTCTGATGGGCAAATAACATGAGTAGAGCTGTTTTTCGGGAAGATTGATCTTGCAACCACATGTAGAATGAATGGCTGAGGTGTGGCAAAAAGAACGCCTCAGATAAGGTGTGCAGACTTGGAGAGGGCTCCAGTGTAGGAGGTCCCAGACTGCCTCTCTCTGGTCTTGGGCCAGGCAAGTTGTGGGACTGAGCAAAAGTTTCTATATTCCAAAGGACTCTGAATTTGGCTCTTTTTGTACAAGTCCAAGGTCCACAACATTGGAAGAAGAAGCAGGGCTTCCTTGGAGACCAAATTGATCACCACACAGCATATGCAGCAGTCTAAATGGAAATGGGCCTGCTACCAGGAATTAATTACCATCTAATTTGCATAACCTGTTGATTAATAGTGCTCGTGGCCAAAAGTCCAGGCTAAAGCTCCTCAACCGAGAGCTGATGATGCTTGTCCACTTGCTTTGGGAAAACACAAGCCCAAGGTTAGAAGTGCTTTAATAAGCCCGGACCACCCAAGTCAGTGCAACAAGGGAAGAGGTCAGGATATTTCTCACCCTCCATCCTCCATCTCCCATCCCAGGTGCCCACTCTGAGAAGATGTCCGGAATGTGGCCAACCACTGGAGTGCAAACTGTTATTTATTCATGAGGCTGACAGCACATTTCAACTAAACAGCAATTTATCAAGTTTTTTGGTGTAAAAAGGAAATATATTTACTATAGATAATTAAAGATTCTAAAATCCAATAGCACTCCATGGAGTACACTAATTATAATCAAACCAATTTGTAATGAAGGAAAGGGAAATGAATAAGCACAAATCTGTGGCATATTGGAGCCTCAGGAGTAACTTCATTGCTATTAACTGACAGACAACATTTGAAGCCAAACGTAGCAGATGTCTGCATAGAGAAATAAGGGAATTGGAGATGCTGTGTTGATGAGCTGGCATCTTATCCCTCTGCTAAATTAGATTTGGGCCTTCTCCTAAAGACCTAAGGTCCCGGTCTACAGAGGAGTGTAACTGTCACCTGATCTTAGCTTAGTGACTATAATTTCTTCCTGTTTTCATAAGAAAGGCTTCAGTTTTAATGGGGTGAAATGTGGAAATGCCTGGGTATTAACTGGACACCAAGCTGTATGGAAAATGAAGCCACTTGGAGTACCATGATGGCCCAGGCTGGATTCATTGTGGGCCACATCCAAGCAGTGAGTCTGAACTGGAGAGAAGTTTAAAGATTTTCCTGGGGAAAGTGGCTGAGTCTGGATAACATGAGTGATTGATGGAGGCAGATAAGAGGTTTCCCAGAACCAATGGGTCTTCCAGGGTTGGGTCACAGCATGCAGAACCCAACAATGCCAGTACCTTCTCCTAGAACCTGTGTTGGACCAGGTACTAATGATTTAAATCTCAACGGAGACTTGAAAATGATGGGGTAAGATTGAGTTTTGTTGTAGGAGAGAGTGAAACCCAGAATGTGGGAATGTTGTGGGGTGACGGAGTTAGTTTTATAGCTAAGATCATGCTTGTGCCATTCTTGAACATTCTGAGATGTCATCTTCTCCATTCATTTCAGAATTACTCTGCATTGTATTACCTGCTCCTTCTCATTTATTCATGAATTAATGCCACCATAGGAGATTCCAAGGACAGTATTTATTAGAAAAATTTTTATTATCAGAAGCTGATATAATAGTCACAGGGATGAGACTTAGACATGGATTCCTTGACCACAGCCCAGTGATAGGGCCTCCTCTCTCTTTCCCACCCTGCTGTGACAGAGACAACTACTTTACCAGGACCTATGTGTTGCTGTTGGCAATGACTACATTAATAGACTGTTAGTGATGAGGAGAATGCTGTATAGTTTGTGATTATGTACACACACACACACACACTTTTTTCTTGATTCTATAATGTATGAATGTCAAATACTAGGAACAGTTGCCGTCAATCAATTCCCTTTCTCATAACTGTGTCAGATCAGATATTCATAATTAGTTTTCATGACTGTCCTACCATCCAGTGATAATTGCCATGGAAGATGAAACTTTGGCTTAAAGGTGCCATGTATTACCTTAAAATGTAGCTTGAAGTAGACATATGCTGCCAGAGCAGTTTAGCAGGAACGGAGAAATTTCCCATCTGCAGTCAGAGGGCCAGGCCTTAGCTTCACTGCCATAAAAAAATTGGAAATTTTTCTCCTATTACATATAGTTTTAATTAAGTTAATTACTAAGAAATTAGCCCATCATTCTGTAGTAAAAACAGGAAGTCATCATAGTTTTTTGATGGGTAAGTAACGTGATTAGAGCTGTTCTTCAGTAAGATTGATCTTGCAACTACATGTAGGATGAATGGCTGAGGTGTGGCAGAGAGAATACCTTAGATAAGGTGTGCAGACTTGGAGAGGGCTCCAGGGTAGGAGGTCCCAGACTGCCTCTCTCTGCTCTTGGGCCAGGCAAGCTGTGGGACTGAGCAAAATTTTTTATATTCCAAAGGACTCTGAATTTGGCTCTCTTTGCACAAGTCCAATGCCCACAACATTGTGAGCTCCCCCTCTCCTACACACATGGCCCACCTGTAGGGGGCTTACACCTGTGCTGAGACCACACCCCTGCCTTCCCTTCACAGCTGCAGCACCAACCAACCCGGAGCAGAAGGGTCTAGGAGACCACAGCTTCCCCTTTGTGCCTGGCTGATTTTAGTGAAAGATGCTTTGTGTGTTCATTGAGGCATCACTGTGTCATCTCTGCACAAAGTGGTTTCCTATGTGAGATGAACCCTTTCTTTGATGCCTTCCCCTGCCCTTTCTGACAATACATTGACTGAGGCAAGCCATTTGAAACCTCCTCCAGGGAGACAACGTGCCTTGGAGTCCTGTGACCCAGTTGTGCTGGGGGTCGGGGACCCAGGCCCTTGGAAGCCAGGCCACAGTGAGACCTCAGGATGGTCCCACAGTACTGCTAGAGTTCCCCTTGTATTCATCAGGCTCCCTGCTTAGACACAACTTTGAGTGCAAAATGGAGCTGGCCGATCAGCAGACAGAGTTTGAAGCTTCTCATGGTGTTTACATTAGTTTGTCTAAACAGACCCAGAAAGAAAATTGCTTCTGTGCTTAACAAATGAGAAAAAGAAAGACAACAAAGGAGAGCTGATCCCCAAAGAATGTAAGATAGAGTCCCAGCACTGGGGCCTGCACTTCAGCTGTTAGGAAACCCTAGCTCCATTCCTTATCATGAGAGGGTGGAGACCAGAGCCTGACTCCCCAAGCCCTTTCTCTTCTCCTGGCTCCAAAATGGTCTGAGCTGACGAGGGACAGTACATAAAATGGTGTTCTGGCAGACAAGTTCTCTTAACTGTAAGGGGCATATTTAGAAAATGGAAAAGAGACAATGGCTGACTCAGCAGGACCCCTGCCCAGAACCACACTGGCACCAGCCCAAGGCTGTGTCCAGTCAACGCCCCCAGAAAGTTCTGTCAGACCTCTGGTGGAGAAACAAAGTGCCACCTCACACAAAGGGTGTCGCTCTCTCAGGAGGCTGGAGGAATGAATGTGCAGATTTCTCAGGGAGGCTGTGGTGTTGTTGAACTCATGCACACAGCAGAGCACAGCTGCCCAGGGAGGCTTATTCTGTGCGGTTTGAGTTGAGGTGTGCCGACACCACAGGTGAAGCTTGTGGAGGTGGATGCCGCCTGGATAGCTCATGGCCCTCTACAGAGCTTGTGGCTGCCCTCAGCCACCTCCTGCCTGGACTAACTCTCTTGCTATTGCTGCTTAGCAAATGAGTCTTGGCTACAAGCGCGTGTTGAGCTGGAGCCATCTTGAGTCTGCAAGGGCCCTCAGGCTGCAAATTCACATTCTCTCCTACAGGCTGCTGCTCCCACCCACTCTCCTTCCATTCCTGCCTCCCTTTTCCTCTTCCCCTTGTCTTCTGTCTTCACCTTAACAGTATTCTATCCCCCTCCCTATTTTCCCTCCTCTTCTGAATTGCCCACGTCCCTCTTTCTAGAACTTAATAAGTATTTTGGAAAACATTTTTTTGTATGTGCATGCCAAGAATCAGGAGCAGCTCTGTCATTTAGCCGGCTGAATCACCTTGGACAAGCCACCTGGACCCCAGTCGGCCACATGGTCTATGTGTTTGCTTAAGCTTTTGAATGAGTAATAATGTGGCACCAACAGTTAAAAGTTTTTTTTTTTTTTTTTTTTTTTTTTTTTTTTTTTTTAAAGGAGTTCCATTCTGTGGCCCAGGCTGGAGTGCTGTGGTGCCATCTTGGCTCACTGCAACCTCAGCCTCCTGGGTTCAAGTGATTCTCCTTCCTGAGGCTCCTGGGTAGCTGGGACTACAGGCACACACCACCATGCCCAGCTAATTTTTTGCATTTTTAGTACAGATAGGGTTTCACCATGTTAGCCAGGATGGTCTGGATCTCCTGACCTTGTGATCTGCCTGCCTCAGCTTCCCAAAGTGTTAGGATTACAGGCGTGAGCCACCGTGCCCAGTTCAGTTAGAAGTTTTATAGTGAAAGTTCTGCCTCTCATCCCCAGCCATGCAGTTCCCTTCTCTGTAGGCAAACAAGGTCAAAGTTCTACCTGTTATAAGCAAACACATACACACACACACTCTTAGCCTTTTTCTCCATTTTCACACAAATAGTAGCATACCATAGGCACAGCTCAGCACCTTGTGTTCTTCATCTACGGTATCTCAGAGATCTTTCCATATCAGCACATGGAGAGCTACCTCAGTCTTCCTTACAGATGCTTAGTATTCCATTGAACATCGGTCCTCTCCTGATGGATACTGAAGCTGCTTCCAGTGTTTTACTATGCTGCCGTGCTGGAGTGAATAACCTTGCTTATACATCATTGTACCTGTGTTTGAGCAGATCTGTGGCATAAAGTCCACAAAGTAGAATTTCCAGGTTGGACAGAATGAAAGAGATAGCATAGATGAGCACATACTAATTTGATGTGCAACCTCAGAGAAGGTACTTGACATTTATGGGTCTCATTTTCTTATTTGTAGTGGAGAGAGGTTGCCCTGAATGACCTGCAGGTCCTTTCCACCTTGGAAGTCCCTGGGATTCAGAACCTCCCGCCTGTGAGGAGTTTGGCAAAGATCACTGCTCTGGCCCTTGCGATCTGCCCATGAACACAGTGTATCTGTGTCCAGGCCGCCACAGCCAGCTGGGAGCCAAAATTTATTCTGTACATAGCCAACAGAGCAGAACTTGAAGAGCCAAGTCCAAGGGCCAGGCCTGACCTCATTTGTCCTTAAGTGGCATTTCTCTTCTGTTTTGACCTCTTTAAAGGTAGCTGCTTTTGCAGGCTCTGTGGAAATCAGAGGCAGCATGGAGGTATTTTGCTTCAATTTACAGAACTGAGGAAAATGAATGAGCTAAATATACCTAAGATGAGTGGAATGAAGCATTAGCCAGAATGCTGGGGGTACGAGGACTCAAATTAATGATAATTTACCAGAAGATTATTCAACAATGCAATCAACCAACCATGCAGGTTTTGTTTGTGCGTTGACTAAAAACAAGCCTGTTTGATGGTTTTGCCCTCTATGAATGTTGAGATTGTGTGCTAGTAAGCTAAGTTTTAAGATAACCACAGCCAACATAAGGACTTTCTGCATGCACTCTGATGCTCACTGTTATCATTGATCAGATTTGGGAATCATAGAATATTTGGCTTGAAAGAGCTGTAGGGATCACTAAAGCAAGCCTCTCACTTGTGTACAGATGAGGAGATGGAAACCAGAAGTGGGGAAGTGCACCAGGGCTGTGGTAGTGTGGGGGAAAGGACCCTGTAAACAGACCCAGCTCCCAGGGTGGGTGAGGTGGCAGGATGTGCATTAAGCAGGTGGAAGAAGGCATCTGGAAGGCACTGCAACAGGCGTGCACTCCCCAGTAGCACAGTTGGTATTCATGAGGGGCCCAGCAGTGCATAGAAGGTGGAATTGTAAGCCCAGAAGCAGGCAGGATTCAGAGATCAGGCAAAAGCTTAAGGAACCTCTAATAAAAGCTTAAGGAACCTCTAATAAAGGGAGAAGGATTAATGAGGGCTCCAATCTTAGAAGGCCCATGTGTCTCTGGGCAGGTTGCTGAGACACTGATGTGGTTTGGCTGTGTCCCCACCCAAATCTCATCTTGAATTGTTACACTTCTTGTGTGAATTGTATCACTTCTTGTGATAGTGAGTTCTCATGAGATCTGATGGTTTTATAAGGGGAGCTTTTCCCCCTTTGCATGGCACTTCTCCTTCCTGCCATGATGTGAAGAAGGACATGCTTGCTTCCCTTTCTGCCATAATTGTAAGTTTCCTGAGGGCTCCCCAGCCATGCTGAACTGTGAGCCAATTAAACCTCTTTCCTCTACAAATTACCCAGTCTTCGGTATGACTTTATTAGCAGCATGAGAGCAGGCTAATAAAGACACAAACACAAGCACAAGGGCAGGCAAGGGCCAAGATTGGATTCTAGGACTGAGGAACACTGTGGGTACAGAGCAGAAGTGCAGTTGCCAGAATGGGGACCCAAGCAAGGGTGATCTTATTTTGAGCAGTACCTCCTTGTGTCACCCAGTCTTGGTTCTAGAGACTTGGAAAGTAAGCCTGTAAATGGAAACAGGCCAGCCAGAGAGGAGAAAAGGGAACTGGGAAGCAGGCCAGGCTCCAGTCACCAGGTGGTTCTAATTACCACCTAGATAAATCCCCCTCAAGTCCTTCCCTCCTCCCTCTACAGCTTCACCACTGTGCTTGTTCAGGCTCCCAGCTTCAGCTTTACCTCCTCCTGAAAGCCATCCCTCTTTCCCAGTAAAGGCCTGGTTCCTACAGTTCCTATATCCCAGGAGTTCTCAACTTTGACTGTGTCCAAATGGATATATATATATTTTTTACTTTAAGTTTCGGGATACATGTGCAGAATGTGCAGGTTTGGTACACAGATATTCATGTGCCATGGTAGTTTGCTGCACCTATCAATTTTTCATCTAAGTTTTAAGTCCCGGATGCATTAGGTATTTGTCCTAATGCTCTCCTTCCCCTTCCGCCTCCCAGCCCCTGACAGGCCCCACTGTGTGTTGTTTCCCTCCCTATGTCCATGGGTTCTCATTGTTCAACTCCCACTTATGAGTGAGAACATGCGGTATTTGGTTTTCTGTTCCTGTGTTAGTTTGCTGAGAATGATGGCTTCCAGCTTCATCCTTGTCCCTGCAAAGGACATGATCTCATTCCTTTTTATGGCTATGTAGTATTCCATGGTGTATATGTGCCACATATTCTTTATCCAGTCTATCATTGATGGGCATTTGTGTTGGTTCCAAGTTTTTGCTATTATAAGTAGTGCTGCAATAAACATATGTGTGTGTGTGTCTTTATAGTAGAATGATTTATAATTCTTTGGGTATATACTTGTTAAAGGAATTGCTGGGTCAAATGGTATTTCTGGTTCTAGATCCTTGAGAATTCACCACATGGTCTTCCACAATGGTTGAACTAATTTACATTCCCACCAGCAGTGTAAAAGCGTCCCTCTTTCTCCACAGCCTTGCCAGCATCTGTTGTTTCCTGACTTTTTAATAATCACCATTCTGACTGGCATGAGATGGTATCTCATTGTGGTTTTGATTTGCATTTCTCTAATGACCAGTGATGATGAGCTTTTTTTCGTATGTTTGTTGGCTGCATAAATGTCTTTTTTTTTTTTATTGTACTTTAAGTTCTAGGGTACATGTGCACAATGTGCAGGTTTGTTACATATGTATACATGTGCCATGTTGGTGTGCTGCACCCATTAATAAATGTCTTCTTTTGAGAAGGATCTGTTCATATCTTTGGTCACTCTTTGATGGGGTTGTTTGTTTTTTTCTTGTAAATTTGTTTAAGTTATTTGTAGATTTTGGATATCAGATCTTTGTCAGATGGGTAGATTGCAAAGTTTTTCTCCTATTCTGTAGGTTGCCTGTTCGCTCTGCAGGTAGTTTCTTTTGTTGTGCAGAAGCTCTTTTGTTTAGTTAGATTCCATTTGTCAATTTTGGCTTTTGTTGCAATTGCTTTTGGTGTTTTA
The DNA here is from genome assembly GCF_007565055.1 of Rhinopithecus roxellana. Classification (NCBI taxonomy): domain Eukaryota; kingdom Metazoa; phylum Chordata; class Mammalia; order Primates; family Cercopithecidae; genus Rhinopithecus; species Rhinopithecus roxellana. The sequence goes on along the minus strand of NC_044549.1, from coordinate 117,571,637 downwards.
TTCATGAAATCTTTGCCCATGCCTATGTCCTGAATGGTATTGTCTAGGTTTTCTTCTAGCATTTTTATAATTTCAGGTTTTACATTTAAGTCTTTAATCCATCTTGAGTTAATTTTTGGATAAGGTGTAAGGAAGGGATCCAGTTTCAATTTTCTACATATGACTAGCCAGTTTTCCCAGCACCATTTATTAAACAGGGAATCCTTTCCCCATTCGTGTTTTTGTCAAGTCTGTCAAAGATTAGACGGTGTAGATGTGTGGTGTTATTTCTGAGGCCTCTGTTCTGTTCCATTGGTCTATATATCTGGTTTGGTACCAGTACCATGCTGTTTTGGTTACTGTAGCCTTGTAGTATGGTTTGAAGTAAGGTAACATGATGCCTCCAGCTTTGTTCTTTTTGCTTAGGATGGTCTTGGTTATATGGGCTCTTTTTTTGTTCCATATGAAATTTAAAATAGTTTTTTTTTTTTTTAATTCTGTGAAGAAAGTCAATGGTAGCTTGATGGGATTCCCAGTGATGGGAATAGCATTGAATCTATAAATTACTTTGAGCAATATGGCCATTTTCATTGATTCTTCCTATCCAGGAGCATGGAATGTTTTTCCATTTGTTTGTGTCCTCTCTTATTTCCTTGAGCAGTGGTTTGTAGTTCTCCTTGAAGAAGTCCTTCACATCTTTTGTAAGCTGTATTCTTAGGTATTTTATTCTCTTTGTAGCAACTGTGAATGGGAGTTCATTCATGATTTTGTTCTCTGCTTGTCTATTGTTGGTGTATAGAAATTCTTATAATTTTTACACATTGATTTTGTATCTTGAGACTTTGTTGAAGTTGCTTATCAGCTTAAAGAGTTTTTGGGCTGAGACACTGGGGTTTTCTAAATATACAATCATGTCATCTGCAAACACAGATGATTTGATTCTTCTCTTCCTATTTGAATATGCATTGTTTCTTTCTCTTGCCTGATTGCCCTGGCCAGAACTTCCAATACTATGTTGAATAGGAGTGGTGAGAGACAGCATTCTTGTCTTGCACCAGTTTTCAAAGGGAATACTTCCAGTTTTTGCCCATCCAGTATAATATTGGCTATGGGTTTGTCATAAATAGCTCTTATAATTTTGAGATACGTTCCATCAATACCTAGTTTATTGAGAGTTTTTAGCATGAAGTGATGTTGAGTTTTATCAAAGGCCTTTTCTGCATCTATTGAGATAATGGTGTGGTTTTTTGTTTGTTTGTTTGTTTTTGAGATGGAGTCTCAGGCTGGAGTGCAGTGGCTCTATCTGGGCTCACTGCAGGCTCCACCCCCTGGGTTCACGCTATTCTCCTGCCTCAGCCTCCCGTGTAGCTGGGACTACAGGCACCCACCACCTCGCCCAGCTAATTTTTTTTTTTTTGTATTTTTAGTGGAGACGTGGTTTCAGCATGTTAGCCAGGATGGTCTTGATCTCCTGACCTTGTGATCTGCCTGCCTCGGCCTCCCAAAGTGCTGGGATTACAGGCGTGAGCCACCATGCCCGGCCAATCATGTGGTTTTTGTCATTGGTTCTGTTTATGTGATGGATTACGTTTATTAATTTGCATATGTTGAACCAGCCTTGCATCCCAGGGATGAAGCCAACTTGATCATGGTGGATAAGCTTTTTAATATACTGCTGGATTTGGTCTGCCAGTATTTTATTGAGGACTTTCACATCAATGTTCATCAGGGATATTGGCCTGAAATTTTCTTTTTTTGTTGTGTCTGTGCCAGCTTTGGTATCAGGATGATGATGGCCTCATAAAATGAGTTAGGGAGGCATCCCTCTTTTTCTATTGTTTGGAATAGTTTCAGAAGGAATGGTACCAGCTCCTCTTTATACCTCTGGCCTAATTCAGCCATGAATCCATCTGGTTCTGGGCTTTTTTTGGTTGGTCAGCTATTAATTAGTGCCTCAATTTCAGAACTTGTTATTGGTGTATTTAGGAATTTGACTTCTTCCTGGTTTGGTTTTTGGAGGGTGTATGTGTTCAGGAATTCATCCATTTCTTCTATGTTTTCTAGTTTATTTGCACAGAGGTGTTTATAGTATTCTCTGATGATAGTTTGTATTTCTGTGGGATCAGTGATGATATCCCCTTTATCATTTTTTATTGAGTCTATTTGATTCTTCTCTCTTTTCTTCTTTATTAGTCTGGCTAGCCATCTATCTCTTTTGTTAGTCTTTTCAAAACACCAGCTCCTGGATTCATTGATTTTTTGAAGGGTTTTTCGTGTCTCCATCTTCTTCAGTTCTTCTCTGATCTTAGTTATTTCTTGTCTTCGGCTAGCTTTTGAATTTGTTTGCTCTTGCTTCTCTAGTTCTTTTAATTGTGATGTTAGGGTGTCGATTTTAGATCTTTCCCACTTTCCCATGTGGGCATTTAGTGCTATAAATTTCCCTCTTAACACTGCTTTAGCTGTGTCCCAGAGATTCTGGTACATTGTCTCTGTGTTCTCATTGGTTTCAAAGAACTTCTTGATTTCTTCCTTAATTTCGTTATTTACTCGGGAATCATTCAGAAGCAGGTTGTTCAATTTCCATGTAGTTGTGCAGTTTTGAGTGAGTTTCTTAATCCTGAGCTCTAATTTGATTGCAGTGTGGTCTAAGGGACTATTTGTTATGATTTCCATTCCTTTGCATTTGCTGGGGAGTGTTTTACTTCCAATTATGTGGATAATTTTACAATAAGTGCTATGTGGCACTGAGAAGAATGTATATTCTGTTGATTTGGGGTGCAGAGTTCTAAAGATGTCTATTAGGTCCACTTGGTCCAGAGCTGAGTTCAAGTCCTGAATATCTTTGTTAATTTTCTGTCTCACTGATCTTTCTAATATTGACAGTGGAGTGTTAAAGTCTCCCACTATTAGTGTGTGGGAGCCTTAGTCTCTTTGTAGGTCTCTTAGAACTTGTTTTATGAATCTGGGTGCTCCTATATTGGGTACATATATATTTAGGATAGTTAGCTCTTCTCGTTGAATTGATCCCTTTACCACTGTGTAATGCCCTTGTTTTGTCTTTTTTGATCTTTGTTGGTTTAAAGCCTGTTTTATCAGACTAGTATTGCAACCTGCTTTTTTTTTCTCTTCATTTGCTTGACAAATATTCCTCCATCCCTTTATTTTGAGCCTATGTATGTCTTTGCATGTGAGATGGGTATGTATGTCCTATGTATGTCTTCGCATGTGAGATGGGTGTCCTGAATACAGCATACGGATGGGTCTTGACTCTATCTAATTTGCCAGTCTGTGTCTTTCAATTGGGGCATTTAGCCCATATTTAAGGTTGATATTATTATGTGTGAATTTGATCCTGCCAGTATGATGCTAGCTAGTTATTTTGCCCATTATTTGGTGCAGTTTCTTCATAGTGTCTTTGGTCTGTATATTTTGGTGTGCTTTTGCAGTGGCCAGTACCCGTTTTTCCTTTCCATAATGAGTGCTTCCTTCAGTAGCTCTTGTAAGGCAGGCACGGTGGTGACAAAAGCCCTCAGCATTTGCTTGTCTGTAAAGGATTTTATTTCTCCTTCGCTCATGAAGCTTAGTTTGGGTGGATATGAAATTCTGGGTTGAAAATTCTTTTCTTTAAGAATGTTGAATACTGGCTCCCACTCTCTTCTGGCTTGTAGGGTTTCTACAGAGCAGTCCACTGTTATTCTGATGGCTTCTCTTTGGAGGTAACCTAACCTTTCTCTCTGGCTGCCTTTAACAGTTTTTCCTTCCTTTCAACCTTGGAGACTCTGACAAGTATGTGTCTTGGTGTTGATCTTCTTATGGAGTATCTTAGTAGTGTTCTCTGTATTTCCTATATTTGAATGTTGGCCTCTCTTGCTAGGCTGGGGAAGTTATGCTGAATAATATCCTGAAGTGTTTTCCAACTTGGTTCCATTCTCCTTGTCACTTTCAGGTACACCAGTCAATCACAGGTTTGGTCTTTTCACACAGTCCCATACTTCTTGGAGGCTTTGCTCATTCCTTTTCATTCTTTTTTCTCTACTCTCATCTGCATGCCTTATTTCAGCAAGATGGTATTCAATCTCTGATATCCTTTCTTCCACTTGATGAATTTGGCTATTGAAACTCGGGTATGCTTCATGGGATTCTTGTACTATATTTTTCAGCTCCATCAAGTCATCTATGTTCCTCTCTAAACTAGTTATTCTAGTTAGTTGTTTCTGTAACCTTTCATCAAATTTCTTAACTTCCGTGCATTGGATTAGAACATGCTCCTTTAGCTAAGAGGAGTTTGTCATTACCCACCTTCTGAAGCCTACTTCTGTCAATTCGTCAATCTAATTCTCCATCCAGTTTTGTGCCCTTGCTGGAGAGGAGTTGTGATCATTTGGAGAAGAAGAGGCATTCTGGCTTTTGGAATTTTCAGAGTTTTGTACTGGTCTTTCCTCATCTTCCTGGATTTATCTGCCTTTGATCTTTGAGGCTGATTACCTTTGAATGGGGTTTTTGTGTGGGGGTCTTTTTTGTTGTTTTCGTTGTTGTTGTTGCTTTCTGTTTGTTAGTTTTTCTTCTAACAGTCAGGCCCCTCTTCTGCAGGTCTGCTGCAGTTTGCTGGAGGTCCACTCCAGACAGTGTTTGCCTGGGTATCACCAGTGGAGGCTGCAAAACAGCAAAGATTGCTGCCTGCTTCTTTCTCTGAAAGCTTCATCCCAGAGGAGCACCTGCCAGATGCCAGTTGGAGCTCTCCTGTATGAGGTGTCTGTCGAACCCTGTCGGGAGGTCTCTCCCAGTCAGGAGGCTCGGGAGCCAGGGACCCACTTGAGGAAGCAGTTTGTCCCTTAGCAGAGCTGGTGTGCTGTGCTGGGAGGATCTCCCTTGTCAGGATCAGCTGCTCTCTTGAGAGCCAGCAGGCAGGAAAGATTAAATCTGCTGAAGCAGTGCCTACAGTCACGCCTCCCCCCAGGTGCTCTGGCCCAGGTAGATGAGTTCTAGCTGTAAGCCCCTGATGGGGGCTGCTGCATTTCCTGTAGAGATGCCCTGCCTGGTGACAGGAATCTAGAGAAGCAGTCTGGCCACAGCCACTTTGCCATGTTGTGGTGAATTCTGCCTAGTCGAAACCTCCCAGTCTCCTTAGCATTGTCAGGGGAAAACTGCCTACTAAAGTCTCAGTGATGGTGGATACCCCTCTGCTCACCAAGCTCCATCATCCCAGGTCAACTCCAGACTTCTATGCTGGCAGCGAGAATTTCAAGCCAGTGGTTCTTGGCTTGCTGGACTTTGTGGGAGTGGGACTGGCTGAGTGAGACCACTTGGCTCCCTAACTTCAGGCCCCTTTCCAGGGGAGTGGATGGTTCTCCTGTCTCACTGGGGTTCTAGGTGCCACTGGAGTATGAAAAAACTCCTGCAGCTAGCTCGGTGCCTGCCTAAACAGTTACCCAATTTTGTGCTTGAAACTCAGGGCTCTGGTGGTATAGATTCACAAAGGAATCTATTAATCTGTGGATTGCAAAGATCTGTGGGTAAAGCATAGTACCCGGGGTGGGTAGCACTGTCCCTCATGGCTTCCCTTGGCTGGGGGAGGGAGGTCCCCCGGCTCCCTGCACTTCCCAGGTAAAGCCATGCCCCACCCAGCTTCTGCTCGCTCTCTGTGGGTTGCACCCACTGCCTAACCAGTTCCATGAGATGAACTGGTACCTCATTTGGAAATGCAGAAATCACCCGCCTTCTGCATTGGTCTCTCTGGGAGCTGCAGACCAGAGATGTTCCCATTCGGCTATCTTGGCCCTTACCCAAATGGAGAATTTTTTAAACTACTGATGCCAAGGCCCCACTCCAGAGTGATTAAATCAGCAGGTCTGTCCTATGCATGCTGATGTATTTGGCTGATGTCATGATGTCTGCATCTTATTTTCCAAAGTATTATGTGTGTGTTTATATTTCTATATCTATCTATTTAAATGTTACTATGTATATAAATATGTGTATTGTACTGTTATTCCACATTTTCTGTATGTTTGACATTTTTCAAAATAAAGATTGAGAAAAAATGATGAGTATCTCCAGGATTGGCTGGGTCATCTGTCTTCACAAAGTTTCTGTGTGGTGCTCCCATCCAGAGCTAGCGAGGTTGAGGGCACTTACCGTTTGACACACTGCTTTGACTCTGACTCCCCTAGGAGACTGTCCTATCCTGAGGACGGGGGCCTCATGTGTCTCAGAACTTTGCATTCCCCTATCCCCCAGCCCTAGAATGTGCCTGGCATATAGTGGGCATTGAATACATACTTCTTGAGCATAACCAAAAGGAAGTTACATTCAGGGCAGATAGGTGAATATGTATTTATTATTCTTTCAATCAATCAATCAATCAGTCTTTTGTCACTTATGGAGTGCCTATTGTTTCATGCATGCTTTAGGCACAATGGATCATCTAATGATCTGCAAGGTTTCTCACTCTGGTCAGTATGCAGATTTTGGCCCAGATAATTCTTTGTTGTAGGGGGCTGTCCTGTGCATTGTAGGATGCTTAGCAGCATTTTTTATCTTTGCCCACTAGATGATAGTAGCGACATACCTCCAACCTCACAAGTTGTGTTAATCAAAACTTTCTCCAGACACTACCACATGTCCTCTGGGAGCAAAATTTTAACCTCCAGTTAAAAAGCACTGATCTGTAAGACAGCCTGCCTTTAAAAAATCTGAACAGTAATGAAGGAAACAGATATATATATACATGTGTGTGTGTGTGTGCAATGAAAGATAAGATGTGTGAAGGACTGTAATATATCAGAATGTTATGAAGCATAAGAAGAAAAAAAGTTAATTCCATTTGGAGGCATTTGGGAAGACATTATTATAAGCACTGGGTTTGGGTTTTAGTAGCTTTGTGGATGGAAAGCTCTTTCAATGTAATTTCCTTTCCTAAGCTTCTGCCAGCTTACGTCTATACAGCCTGTGGTCACCTGTAGCGTCTTCTGAACCTTGTTTCTTAGATGAAGAAACTGAATCCAAGCGAGTTTGGATTACTTGAGGTAAGAGGTGGTTTACAATACAGACCTTGGAACCAGACTGTCTGGCTTTGAATCCTAGTTCTACCAATTTCCAGTCGTGAGCTTAGGGCTTGTGATTTAACCTCTTAACACCTCAGTGTCCACATATGGAAAATGGAGCTATTAATAGCTTCTACCATCTCATAGAGTTTTAGTTAGAAATTTACATGTGTCAAATGTTTAGAACAGCACCTGGCCTTCATATATACATAAAAAACTATGGAAGTGTTTGCTACTATCACTATTGTTACCAGAGCCATCCAGCAACTTGATGGCTGAGGTGAAGTGATAAATTGGATCTGCAGTCTCCCGGCCCAGGGTTTTCTCCACTGCAAAGTCTTTTTGCTATTTGAGCAAAAAGAAATCAGTGATGGCTCAACTGGCACCACTGGGAAAGGCACACCCCATGAACACCATTCTCTGTTTAAACTTCACCATCCAATAGAAATACTATTCAAGTCACATGTGTAGATATTCTAGTAGCCACATGAAAAAAGAAAAATGGATGAAATTAATTTTAGTAATACATTTTATTTTTGCCCAATATATAAAAATATTAACATTTCAAAATGTAATCAATAAAAATTATTAATGAGATGTTTACATTGTTTTTTCCATACTAAGTCTAGGAATCCAGAGTGTACACATACAGCATATCTCAAGGAGCCACTTTTCAAGTGCTCAATAGGCGCATGTGGCTGGTGGCTACCATACTGGAGAGTACAGATTTTCTAAACACTGCAAAGGGCTTTCACGGTGGCCGGACATTCATATTATTTCTGACTATGCCTAGGGGATGACAAATCAGAGCAAATAGTAAAAGTCTTCTTGAGTTTTTTGCAGGACACTGGACCCTCTCCCTCTCCCTCTCCCTTCTTCTTCTTCCTCTAGGAAGCTGATTATTGCTTTGGGGGCAGGCGACTCAGAAGCTCTTGGTGGGGCGGGTCCTCGTCCTCTTCACCATCACAGGCTTCTGGCTGCGCAGGATGGCGCTGGCCTTGCTGATGGCAGTCATGGCAGGTCTGGACGGTACTTGTTCTTGCAGATCATGTGTCTGATGCTGCTGAGCTTGGCGCAATCGTTCTTGTTGCTAATGGTCCGCACATAGGAGGGGCAGGCGTCCGCTGGCCGCATCTCCGCTTCATGACCACCAGAACACCTTGCCATTGGCTGCCGGCGCCACGCCCACAGTCTTGCAGCGAATCAGACCGTTGTAGCGGAAGAGTTGCGGGCCTTCAAGTTTTTGGGCTCGGTGCTGTAGGTCTGCTCATTCCTCTTGATCGGGAAACCGGGGCAGTTGTGCACTACCATCCATTGCAGATGCGCAGACATGGCGGCGGCTGCTCTCGCAGTGAAGGCCGGAGACCGAAAGAGCTGGATCCTCTTCTTGCTTGTTCCTATCCCAACCTCATCAAAATAAGGCAACTATATTTTTTTAAATGGTAGTTCATTCATTCATTAACCTTTCCAACCTTGATTTAACTTGAGTACAGCTTTCAATAAATCATGACACAATAGTTCCAGATGCCACCCCTCAAGATGTTCAGAGGCACATAAGTAACCTCTGTAAGCCCTGAGCTCCTGCTTACCCTGCCAGATGAAGCCTTGACACCTCTTTCCATGGCAAGCCTGGAGCCTCCTGCTCTGACTCCGCTGGTGGTGACCTCAGATTGCCTCCTAGATCCTCCTGAGTGAGCCAGCATCATCTGCTCGTCTACCACCCCAGGACTGGGGAAAGGGATGGAGGCTGAGAACAATTAGCGACCTGTCTGAGGCCAGGCAGAAATTTGTCACCACTGATGGAACACAAGCTGGCAGGCCCTGGGTGGCCTCTTTAAAATGCTCTGCAGTGCAAGCATTGCACACTCCTGGCATTTTTGTAAGGGGAGTGTCCAGGACAAAAGTGAAGAAATTCTTACCGTGCTTATTGTGAGTCACATGCTGTTTTTAGTGCTTTACTTAACTGACAAAATCCTCACCGCAGCCCACTGAGGCTGCTGGTCTTATTAATCTCACTTTACAGATGAGGAAACTGAGATCTGGAGAAGCACATGGCTTGCGTAAGGTCACAGAGACATAAGAGGCGAAGAGGAGTCAAACCCAGAGTCTGAGCGCCTTGTTGTGCCCCAGTGAACCCTTCAGACTTGGGTTGGGCCACCAGCCTTTACTTCTCAGCGAGAAATGTAGGCTCCAGGAGGACACGGTTTCTGTGCTTTTGTTCTCTGCTTTGTCCTCACCACTAGAACCTATTGGTTGACTGGCTGCCGCCTCCTTGCTGCTAGTGGTGTCCAATCTTAGCTCTAGACCACAACTCAGGCCGATGGTTGCTCCACTGGGCACTTGTTGTTCTGCGTATGATCTGACTTTGACTTCATGCCTTGCCTACTGGTTGCACATGATTTTTGGCCTCTGTGTAAGTGACCTGAGACCTGCCCCAAGGCCAGAGAGGCGTTCAGTTGCTTGAGGCAACTCAAGCTCAAAGCAGATCTGATCTTGGCATAAGCACATTGAGTCTTATTTCCCTACCCTCGGAATGATGAGACTGGATCAGGTGAGGCTGGAGTATCCATGTTTCCACCCCTTCACTCCTGCAAGGTTGGGATTGGGGGATGGAAGAATGGGGATAGGGTACAGACTGATAGTACAAGGATTTCTGTGTGCAAGAAAATGTGCTCCATGCCATCCTTTATGGGTGGTTACAGGGAGGAGTGCCTGGCACCAGCTACCCATCCAAAGACATTTACAGTCTAGCCTGGATGTAGCAGGTTCCCAGTTGCCCTCCTCCTCCCACATCTGGCTCTAGCCCAGGCCAGCCTGACTCCAGGCTCCATGCTGTTTCCACACTGGCTGTTGGTGCAGGCCCACCTGCGGAGAAATCACCCTGGCTCCCTTTCCACTCCCCTAACATCTTGTTTTCTGCATCTTAAGACCTCCTGATCTTCCTTCATCTGAATAACCACAAAGGGCCTCTTGAATGGTGGAGAGTCTCAAAAGGCACAGTCTTAGGAGGGCTCTGGAAAGCACAGGGGCCCTTGTTGTCGAGAACCTGGAGACTAGCTGTTCCACTTTTCCCCCTGTGCAGGCTTGGGTTCCCATCTCAGGATGTGCACAGGCCCCAAGTCTGGGGCCCTCACACTTTGTATCCTGCCTTCAGTGGGAATAAGGGATCCCAGGAGAGGAGGCCTGCAACTTTGTGAGGAGAGGCTGGAGAGCTGGGTTGGGTGGGACACAGGGCCAGCTAAACCCAAGTCTATGGGCAGGTTTCTTCCTTGAACCTGTTATCCTTTGATTCTCATATGAGGATGTTCCCATGATACCACAGGGCACTGACCAATTCTTTCTCTCATGCACATACATGTGTGCACATGCCCAGATACACACACACACACACACACACACCCCACCAAGCCCCAGATCTGAGGTCTTCCAAAATGGCATGAGGGCAAACCTCTCAGAGGATTTAATGTCATGCTTCCAAATGTGCTCAAACAAAGTCATCTATCTGGAAACTCTATTTCTCCCAGAGGCTGTTATTCTTTGACTCCCTCAAAATAGGGGTTAGTGACTCTAAATGCAGAGTGACAGTTAACCAACTGTGTAACATCAGCCTTAAGGTTCAAAGGCCTTAATGGAAAAGCCAACTTTTACCCCAAGCATTAGCAGACCAGATGTGGTTTGCAGAACCTTCTGGAGCTTTAAACAGTTGCATGCTATCTGTCCCTTCTGGGGGCACCCTGGTCAGTCAGGATACAGACTTCAGACAGGGAGCCTCTCTCACCACAGCCTGATGGCTCATCTTCCAAAGGGCTTCCGTGCTTTCATTCTTTGCCAACAAACACAACTGAAATCAGGAGCTCTGGATGCATCCTGGACAAAGGAGACACAACGCAAATCCCTTTAACAGATTGTGGACATGGTGAGCTAGACATGGAGACAGGCCCAGAGCACAGAGAGAGCTGGGATGAAGAATGTCTACCACAACCCAGGGGAGGCCTGGGTTTCAGGAGCAGGTAACCGCAGGCCAAATCTTGAGGGGTGAGTAGGAGTTAGTCAGAGAATCCCTGGCAGAAAAGACAGCCAAGTGTGCAGGTGTGGTCAGCATTGCTGGAGGGTCAGCTAGGACACCTGTGGCAGAGACAAGTTGCAGCCCCCAGGTAGCCATCATGGAAAGCTTTGTGTGCTGTGGCAGGGAGCTTGAACTTCATCCTGAAGGCAATGAAGCTGCAGGAGAGCATTGTAACTAAGGCAGTAACACAGACAAACAATCGTAATAGCTAACATTTGGAAAATGAATACTTTTTAGATGTCATGTATTGTTCTAAGTGCTTTGCATGTATTTGTTAACTGATTTAATCCTTTGCAGAAGCCCTATAGAACAATACTGATATTATTCCCATGTGACAGCTGAGGAAACTGAGGCATGGAGTGCCCACACAGTCATCTAGCTCCTAAGTTGTGGAGCTGGTATTTGAACCTAGGAAGTTTGATTCTGGAGCTCACTCTTTCAGTCACTCTGCTATTATTTATAATTTTGTAGCCATCTCTGTTCAAAAGGGATTTTAGGTGATTTATAATATAACCTAGTGCACAGTAAGCAAACTAAAAATAAAATTCAAAATGAAAGAGAGAACAGAAACAGAAAAGCAAGGAGACGTTTATGGCAAGAATTCAAGATGGGAAATCACTGAACTTGAGCCCTAGTTTTTATCTGATTTTTTTGACAAAAAAGTGTGAAATTGTCAAGTTACAATCCAATTGCTCTTTATGTGTTTATCAGGAGACACATGCTGCTTCTGCATACTGAATTCTAGATGGAAATTTGTTGTCTAGTCCCTGATATGAACTGTGATGTAATGCATAAGATATATTAGCTTCCTAGGGCTACTATAACAATTGACAGCAAATTTGGTGGTTTAAAACAACAGAAATTTATTTTTTCACATTTCTGGAGGTCAGAGGTCCAAAATCAAGGTGTCGTCAGGGTTGGTTCCTTCTGGGGGCTGTGAGGGAGACTCCATTCCATGCCTCTCTCTCAGCTCTTGGTGGCTGCAGGCAATCCTTGGCGTTTCCTGGGTTGCATCACTTCAATTTCAGCCTCTGTCTTCATATAGCTTTCTCTTCTGTGTCTTTGTGTCTCAAAACTCCCTCTGTTTCCTCTTGTAAGGACATCAGGCATTGGATCAAGGGCCCAGCCTAAATCCAAGATGATCTCATCTTGAGATCTTTAGTTTAATTCCATTTGCAAAGACCTCATTTCCAGTAAATAAAGTCACATTCATAGGTACCAGGGGTTAGGACTTGGATGTAACATTTTTGCATGCCACTATTCAACACACTGCGAATCATTTAATAGCAATTCTGCAAAAAATAATTAGAAGGGGTTCTTTTATGGCTGTGTCTCACAGTGATAAAGCCAAGGGTAGAGTTTTGTTTTGATTGCAGTTTAGCTCACTTGAGATGGGTAGTTCCATCTAGTTTGGAGGCGTTTGCCTGTCCTCCAGAAAGGGCTTCTGAATTGAATGTCTTGTCAGCTATGTATCTTTGGTGGACAGAACTTCACTTGGAGTCAGGTGATTCACAGGACTCCTGGTATGCAGCAGAGTTTTTGTCTCAGACCCATTGATGCGAGGCTGTCTAATCTAGTACAGAAGTCCCTAACTTGGGCACAAGTGAGAATCACCAGGGGAGATTTTGCAAAAACACATGCCACAGCTGCACACAAGGCAAATGAAGCTGACTCTCTGACCTCTATTGTCCCTTCCCCTGTATTGACTTTCTAATGAGAATCTCCATTTGTGATGGGGTGGTTGGGATCACCTGTAACAGGCTGTTGCTGGTTTCCTTTCAGTCTAGTGGCATGGGGAGGAGGAGAGGGGGGCACGTGATCTGTCACAGTAGGAGTGGCCTTGAGATTCTATTTGGATTTGCTTTCATGGCTCCTTTCCAAAAAAGAACACATTTGTTCCTCTCTGAACTTTAATATCTTAATCTGTAAAGGGGATTAAGCCAATTCATTTATTTATTTATTTTTTTGAGACAGGATCTTGCTCTTTTGCCCAGGCTGGTGTGCAGTGGTGCTATCTTCGCTCACTGCGGCCCTGACCTCCTCGGCTCACGAGATTCTCTCACCTCAGCCTCCTGAGTAGCAGGGACTACAGGCATGCACTACCATACCAGGCTAATTTTTGTAGAGATGGGGTTTTGCCATGTTTTCCAGGCTGATCTTGAACTCCTGAGCTCAAGGGATCCACCTGCCTCAGTCTCTCAAAGTGCTGGGGTTACAGGCATGAGCCACTGTGCCCAGCCTGGGCAAGGCAATTTAACTCATAGAATTGTTATAAAGATTAAATGACACTTCATATGTAAAACACTCCACACAGTATCTGACGGATGTGGAGGAATAGAGAACTGTACTAAGGGCATTGCTGTTTGTTCCAGACCATTGGTGTGCCAGGGATTTCTGGTAATGATCACTCTTCAGTGGAGGAGAACAAGAAATAAACAACCACTCTGGCTCCTCTCTCCAGAACTTATGGAGAAAAGCCCTGACCACCTGGCCTTCTCTTCTCTTCTTGACAAAGTTATCGATTTCACCTTTGTTCTTCAGTAATCATTGTTCTCCAGGAGAAAAAGCTGTTTGTTTAATGAGACTCCTATGTCCTGCTGGAACAGTGAATATTGAGAAGGGGGTCTTAGGAAGCTCTGGCAAAAACCCAGGGCTCCTAATTAAGCCAGGTCCTCAGCTCACCCAAAGACCAGGCATGCACTTCAGAACAAATCACCTGAAACCTGCATATTTCAATAATTTAATAGGACAGATTTCCCAGGGGTATTTTGAGGGCAGTAGCTCATTTTCAAGCAAGAATTTTCCCAGAAGTAACAACCATATCTTTACACTGGGTCTTTCTTAGTCGAAGTTCATTATGGAAACAGCAATTCTTCTAAAATATTATCTACCCAAGGACTGGCATGCAAAGTCTTCCAGGATCTAGTCCTGGCCTACTTTCCAGATGAAACCATTGTCTACTGAACCTTCTATGCTCTAGCCATGTGTCTTCTTGGGCTGCCATAACAAAATACATAGACTGGGTGGCTTAAGCAACAGAAGTTTATTTTCTCTCAGTTCCGGAGGCTAAAAACCCAAGATGAAAGTGCCAGTTTCTGGTGAGGGCTCCGTTTTTTGCTTGTAGGCAGCCACACTGTGTCCTCACAAGGCCTTTCCTTTATTATAGCTCTCTGGTGTCTCTTCTCAGCAGGACACTAATCCTATTAAATCAGGGCCCCACCTTTACGACCTCATTTAGTCTTAACTACTTCCTTCCTTACTCTTATTACAGCCACAACAGATGAATACTGGGAGGACACAACATTCCTTCCATAACACCAGGCTGCGGGTCCTCACGCAAGACTTGCGCTCTTCTACTGCCAGGGCTTGGCTCCATTCATTTCCGTGACCTGGAATGGCTTTTGCCCCATGAATTCATATTCCAGCTCTCTCTGCTACGGATGCCATCTCCTCCACAAAACATTCTCGATCTCCTTCCCCATTCCTCCCCCAGTTGGAAGCGGAAGTTCTCCTGGCTTGTTTCGGGTTTACATAGGATTTCTTTTCTCTATTTCTCTCCTTGTATTCTTGTCCTGGCCCACTCTCTAGACTGTGGCTTTCAGTCCCGGCTGTGCAGAGTTGTTTTAGAGATTTTAAAAGTTCCAATGCTAAGCCCAATTCCAGACCTCCTGAAGAAGAATCTCTGATGATGGGGCCCAGGATCACATGTCTTAAGGATGGGACCATATTACTACGTGGCAATGAGTGGGTGAAAGCAACTGCATTAGCAGCAAACTCTGTGGGAATGTCATCCTTCCAGAGAAAACATGGTGCCTTTCTGTGCTTGGTATTATTTCTTAGCTCTTTGCTGACATCTTCCTTAGTGGGACATTGCCTAGACCACCTGTCCACCAGGGTTCTGGGTGCAAGTTTGGCTCTGCCAGTGAGATGCACTGTGTGCTCATCTCCATTTTGTGGACCCTGGGGGAGAGCAGGCAAACTTAACAATAGGTTATCAGAGAGAAATAAGAAATGCTATTTATTGAACTCCAATGAAGTGCTGGATATTGTGCTAGATGCTTTACAAGACTTTATTTTGTTGGGGTGGTAAAATATACATAACATAAAATTCACCATTTTAACAGTTAAGTGTTTAAATTGTACAGTTAAGTGGCATTTAGGACGTTGACAATGTCGTACATTTATTACCACTATCTAGTTCAGAAACATTTGCTTCATCTCAAAAGCAAATCCGGTACCTAGTAAGAAGTCGCTTCCCTCTGCTCCCAGCCCCTGGCAGTCACTAATCTGCTTTCCGTCTTGATGGATTTGCCTATTCTTGTCATTTTATATAGATAGTAATATACACTATGTAGTATTTTATGTCTGGCTTCTTAACATAATGTTTTCAAGGTTCACCCATGTTGTAGCATGAGCTGGCACTTCATTCCTTTTTACAATGAAATAATATTTCATTTTATGGATACATCACATTTTGTTAATTCATTTATTGGTTGATAGACATTTGGGTTGTTTCCACCTATTTGGCTATTGTGAATGGTGCTGCTATGAGTATTTGTGTGTAAGCTTTTGTTTGAATATCTTTTTCTCAACTCTTTTTTTTATGTACTTTTAAAAGCAGATCTTATTTGACAAATAAAGAAATTAGATCTTGCTGATGAATGGATGAAGAAAATGTGTTATATATACACCATGGAATACTACTCAGCTATAAAAAGAAATGAAATCATGTCTCTTTCAGCAACTTGGATGGAGCTTGAGGCCATTATTCCAAATGAAGTAACTCAGGAATGGAAAACCAAATATTGTATGTTCTCACTCATAAGTGGGAGCTAAGCTATGAGGACACAAAGGCATAAGAGTGATATAATGGACTTTGGGGACTCAGGAGGGGAGGCTTGGAGGGGGTGGAGGGATAAAAGACTACATATTGGGTACAATGTACACTGCTTGGGTGACAGGTGCACTAAAATCTCAGACACAGACATCACCACTAAAAAATCTTATCCACATAACCAAAAACTGCCTGTACCCCAAAAAGCATTGAAATAAATAAAAGAAATTAGGTCCTGGAGATAGTGTTTGTTTAAGTTATATAGCTGCTATGTGACAGAGTTGGAATGTGAATGAAGGTTTCTGACTCCAGATTCTGAGCTCTCTCCACCACACTATAAGCTGCTTTTGCGAAGTCAGACCTCAGTTGTCTCCTATGGTAACTGTGAAATTATGCTTTCTTATTTTCTGTTCTCAACATTGGAGAACTCCTTTTTGGCACCCAAGACATTTTATGTTTGACATGAGCTTGTTCTCTCTTTGACTTCCTTTCTGTTCCAGAGGAGTAGCCAGCCTTGAGTTTATCAGGTAAGGAGATTTGTGTGAATAGCTCCTTGAATACTTTATTATTTTAAAATGCCCACGGCATGGTTATCCTTAAAAATGTGCAAATATGCACCCCAAATAGCCATTATGATAAATAGTGCCTCCTTTATCATGATCAATGTGCCTTTTCCCCCTACAATCAAATCTTTATTATGCTTATCATGGTGGATATAGAATTTATAGGTCTTTCATTTTATAATGAGTCAAGCACTAATGACAAAACAGAAAATGTTGGAATTACTGTCATCTTGAGACTTGAGAAAAATGTTGGCAAATTATGGGAAAAGGAAGAAAATATTAAACCTCTCAAGAAAGAGCCATGTGAAATGGTTGTTGAAGGGCCTAACGGTTACTGGATGCAAAGAGAAAAAACAGGGGCCCTGCTGAAGAGTAGCCTGATGATGACCAGCAAGCTTGGGCTTTCCTACAGCATGGCAGCCTTGAACTTCTCACATGGCAGCTCAGTGTCCCAAGTTGAGTATTTCAAGACAGAGAGTCTGGCAGAAGCTGTATCACATTTTGTGACTTGGCCTTGGAAGTTCACATAATGTCACATCCCCCATATTTTATTAGTCAAGGCAGTCAAAGGCCTGGTCATATTTAAGTAGAGGGAATGTTTAACTTCCCTCCGTGTCTTGATGGGGATGTGGCAAGGTTCTTCTGCAAGAGCATGTGGGTTGATATTGTTAAAACATTTTTGGAAAATGCAGCCTGTCATAATAACTAAGGTGTTTTTTGAAATTTACATGTTCTGTTCTTCTCGCTTGCTTCCTCAAGATCCTCCACACTATAGTGAGAATGATGGTGGGAAACCTCAATGGAGGGAGAGAGAGGACAGAGAAGTACCATCAGTGCAGACCCTAATTATGAGGGCATAGAGTCAGAATGTTTATTCACTCATTCATTCTTTCAACAAATATTGAATACTGAGTGCCTGCTATGTGCCAGATACTGTTATCAGATACTTTAAGAAGCACATCAGTGATCAAAACAGATATAGATTATTGCCCTCATGTGGTCTCCATTCTAGTAGAACAGTCATCAACCATGCTGTATGTGCCAGGCTCTGTTCTCAGCACTTTACACATGTGATCTTATTTAATCCCCTCAGCAAGTCAATGAAGTAGGTAACAATTAAATCCCCATTTTTACTTGAGCACAGAGAGGATGAGTCACTTGCTCAAG
Organism: Rhinopithecus roxellana; assembly: GCF_007565055.1. Classification (NCBI taxonomy): domain Eukaryota; kingdom Metazoa; phylum Chordata; class Mammalia; order Primates; family Cercopithecidae; genus Rhinopithecus; species Rhinopithecus roxellana. The sequence goes on along the minus strand of NC_044549.1, from coordinate 117,553,985 downwards.
GTCACACAGCTATCAGGAGGCAGAGTTGTGATGTACATCCAGGTGATTTTTTCTGGCTCCAGTCTCTACTTTCTATGCCATGCTGCCTCTGGATCTGGAAGGGAGCTTGTAGATCATTTAGTTCACCCTCATTCCACAATGTTGACTCAGAGGTACCAGGTGATGAGAGGACTTGCCCACAATTAAACAGCTGGTTAACATCTGGACTGGAACTAGAATCTTATCTTTCAGAACATGACTCATATCACTGTGCCCTTAGATTATTTGGGCAGATAATTCTGTGAAGGATGGGGGCTTGGCCACATCCTCATGTTTCCCCACCTTGAATGATAGTTCCTTGGGGACAAAGATGGCTTTTGCTACTGTTTTTTTGATAGTCCTTCTTCTGTCCTCCATGGGTGGGATGAAGATGCCCTGCTCAAGTTTACAAGCGGTGTTTTCCAGCTCTGCACAGCTCTTCCTCACCTGAAGGTGTATCTCCCTTCCTCCTGATCATCTGTGGGACAAATGCTCCACGTGCTTTTGGGGGCCATCACCACTCTGGTCAGTTTTCTCCCTCCTCAGTCATCAGTGAGCTCAGGTGCACAGCAGTAAGGGGAAAGAGTACATGGCGGTGCCTAAAGGGTTAGTAAGAGAGAGAGACCAGACCGCACAATTATTTCCTCTCTAGCAGCCATCTCTGCGTGAGAAGCGTTAGAGGGACAGCACCACAGGGACAGGGCTCTGTGCACCTCTCATGTCCCAGTTAGAACCATCGCAGTCACCAGTGCCTCTAAACTGCAAGGAACCCACTAGGCAAAGAGAGCAGATTGGGGCAGAAATGTCCCATCATGGGAGCTGGAGATTGGGCTGTAGAATTTCAGACTGGAAGTTAGACTTTGGCAGGCATCCTTCTCAGATTTTCCAGAACAGTTCCAATTTTATGCAACACAATTTTTTGAATAAAGATGACTCATTAAAGAAACTGTGATTTAATTTTTATGTCTTTGATAGGACTTCTTATTTAAATAAAGTCGCTAATCAATAACACAAAAATCTTTCTCAGCACCAAGAGTAGTCATTTGATTGGACATGCATTCTCCTTATTTATAGATCATCTTGACTGTAAAGGAGCCAAAGAATAAGTTGCCGAGGATCAGCAAAATACTTGGGGGGTTGAAATCACATACTTCCCTTGACTGAAAGAGGGTTATCATCTATGGTTATACAGGCCTGTGCACTGCACCACTGCACCAGGCTGCAACTGCAAGGAGTCTCTATTTGTACTGTAGACATTATTGATCTGTATGTTGAATACATCAGTTTTATGACAGATGGGCAGATTTGTTCTAGTGTAATCAATATACAATATGAAGACAATTTCGAACAGCATGAAGCACTGTGTCTTGAGGAAGGAGTGCCTGTTCTAATTTACACAATGGTGTCCTATAAACCACTGGTGGCCTAGATTGAATGGCCAGTTCTATAAAACTCATGGGCCTGGGATTGGGAAGCCAAGATGCAGAGCAATAAGAGGAAAGTGGAGCAGTTACTTGCAAGACCAAGGTTAACCTGAAAGTGTATAAGGTAACACATTATTGGCTATACATTAGAATCTCTTGGGGAGATTTGAAAAATACTAATGCCTGGGTCTCATGCCTAGGGATTCTTATTTAACTGGTCTGGGATACAGCCTGGGGTTGAGGTATTGAGGTTATTCATGTAACTCTAATAAACAGCCAAGGTTGAGAACCACTATATTTTTTGTTGAATGGGTGACAGATGATAGATGGATGGGTGGATGACTAGATGCATGGGGTGCATAGATATATGAATAAATGAATGGACTTAGGAATTGGGCATAGAGTCATGGCTTAGCATGTTTTCATGATCTGGTATCTGCTTGTCTCCTGACACATTCTCTCTCATTATGTCTCAATTTCTTGCACTCCGCGCTCCAGTCATACTGAATTTCAATCAGTTTTTCTAATGTGGTGACTCTCTTGCAACTCTGGCCCTTACCTTCTCTGTTCTCATTGATTAGAAGTGTTTCCTTTTTCTGTTTGCCTCACTAACTTTTACTCAGATTTCAGGCCTCTACATAAAATTTCAGGTAATTTAGTCCTGGGAGACTTCCTGCACTCCTCTAGACCCTGGTTTAGATCCTGCCATCCATGTTCCTGTGGCCTCCTGTCCTTTCCTGACGGAGCACCTATCACTTGTCTTTGCCACCTGGGCTCACGGGAGAGGAAAAGGAAAAACCCAGTGATTCATTTCTCGTGGTCCTATGCTACATGGCCTCATGCTGATTCAAGCATTTGAGGACAAAAATCTACTTTGACAAAATCTATGTATCATTCATTGATGGTTCAATAAAAACATCATGCCTTTGGAGGATGCCCCTCTCTCCTTATCTTCCTGTCCTGCAGTTATTGTTTAAATCAGCCATGTGTCAATCCACCGAGTTCTTACTGAGAGTAGCTTTCTCTATGTCCACTATGTCCACTCAGATCAGGATCAGAGAATCTTGACAAGGGCCAGAAGGGACATTAGGGATATTCTTGTCAGAGTCTGCATTGTATTGAGGAACATATGGATATTTACCTGGAAACAATGACTTGCCCAGGGTCACACAGCAGCAAAACAAGGGCTGAAACCCAAGTTTCTTGGCTACAAGACTAGTCTGTCCCCATATTCAAGTTCTCTTTAGAAAATTCTCAAAATTCTAGAGCTTAGTCCCTTCTCCTGGCCCTTCCAAAGCCATGACAATTCTAAGTGAGTGAAGCCCTGCATTAAAGTCAGTAATGAAGATGCCTGGGACAAAGATGGCTTTCACTACTGTTTTTTCACTAGGTGTGAGCAGCTGGCAAGATAGCAATGTATCACATCCAAGACATCATCATTATTACGGGAATAGTTAACCCATGAGCAGCTCTTAAAGATAAGACATGTCTATGAGAGGTGGGCTGCAGAAAACCCTTTGGGAAAATTTGCTCTGAAAATTCAGAGTTGGAAATTTGTCTCCAAGGACATTCTAAGGAAATGGTGACAGGGTAAGGGGAAATCAGGGGCCAAGAGAACAAGGCTACCACACTGGGAGTTTTCTCTACACCCAGACTGAGAAAAGGGCTTTTGATTTTGACCCAAACATTGAACTGCCTCTTTGTCCATGGGGGAATTGTAGGAAGCACACGAAAACACTAGCGCAAGGCTTTCAAACTTACCCACAGATACATTTTATCTGAGATGCCTGGTGGTTTTTAAAATATATAAGCCACTACATAAAAGTTAAGAGATTCCACATGAAATAGGAATATAAACAACACGGAGCCCTCATTTCCATGAGGCATCGGTAGAAGAGAGGGGAACAGTGGCTGCCCCTTGAGACAAGGCCTGAGCTTGCCATGCCCCCAGGGGCCCTGCAGCTCACTCATGGCACTGTCTGGGCCCTGTGGACCTGTGGCGTGTGACCTGGACTCTGCAGGAGCCTCCCACCTGTCTTGCTTATAGTTGGCATGGCATTCTGCCTCGTATCATACATTCCTGCATGCTCAACTCATCTCCCAACAGGCTCTAAGCCCAATAAACACTCTTGAAATGAATGAATCAGTATTTCAAGGTGCTAACTTAAAGTCACAGTATAGATTTATGAAATTTTTATTTTGTAAATTGTTCAGGAGCTTGGTTTGCTACAAAATGTTGAAAAGAAGCTTTGCTAAATAAAATTATTTGCAAGATACTGAAACAGGAAAACTAAGATAATCTCCTTCCTGGATTTCTTTTAGTAAGAGGCAGATCTCTTTTAGGTTAGGTTTAAAACATTCCTGCTGAAGGTGGGAAATGGGCCCCTTTGGATGGTGAGAGCTCTATTTCAGCCTTAGGATCTCATCATTGGCTGTGATGCAGAGGAGAACTGATTGAACAGCAGCATGGTGCTGAGGATGGTGTATGGATGTGGGAATCAGACGAATCCAGGGCCAGTCCCTGGTTTCATTTCTTCCTACCTTTTGTGATCTTGGGCTTGTGATTTACCTCCTTGGGCCTCAGTAGAGGACTTTGGACCTCTTTTAAATTGTTAAAAACAGTTGTTTTCCTAAATAGTACCTGGACATGGTACAAAATTCAAAAGATACAAAGTGAAAAGTTTCTTTCCTTCTAGTCACCAAAGCCACTCAGCTTCCCTCACAGGAGGCAGGCTCTCTTACTAGGTTCTTGTATATCTTTCTGAAGATAGCCTATAAATATATAATATATATGAATATAAAAGTATATGCAAATTCATATATGCTTACTCTTTATACACACATTCACACTGTTTCATATATTCTTTTTTCATTTAACATACCTTGAAGATCTTTCTAGATCAGAAAGAGTGGCCTCATTTTTAATGGCTGCACAATATTCTATTGATGGATGTGCCATAAAGTGATTTAACCAGTCTATTATTGGCACTCATTGATAGTAGACTTCCAAGATTTGCTATTTCAACACTGCTAAAATGGATATGATACACATGCACTTCTTGTAGGTATGCATGTATCTGTGGGCTAAATCCCAGTATGTGGAATTGTTGTGTTATGGGGTAAGCACAGTTATATTTTGATAGGTAGTGCCAAACTGCCCTCTATAGAAGCTATAATTCAAACTAAAATAGATTTATTAAAGCTCTACTGAAAACCTAATCCATCTAATTCCATATGAGAGGAATGTTGTGAGTATTTATTGCCCTTTGTTTTTCTCTCTGCCTTTATTTACTGGCCTGATATGTCAATCTGTGAAATGGAAATAGTTATACCTTTGTTATATGTATGGGAGGCCATTGCTTTGGAGTAACTCCTGCTTCAGGGCGCAACAAACAAGACAAAACTAGAGTGTAGTCATTGTGCTAGGTGCTACACAATCAAACTAAAGTTTAAAATGAGCCAGTTTTCCAAAAAACAGGAGATTCACATCAACCAATCAAAAGGGACCCAGTCTGTCTGAGCCAGCATGATAAGGAGGTCCCCACTGTTTTAATTCTATAAGGAAAGCAGCTTTGTAATGACCAGTTTGCTTTTTGTTCCTCGTTTTAGCTTTCATCAGTCTTTTCTGCCTATGAAGCCTACCTCTTCTGCCCAGCTCACTGGAGCACCTTTCTAAATCTTGAGATGAGCTGTTTCCGATTCATGAATGACTAAAAAAGCCAACTCTATCTTAAAAATTTTTTTTTCTTTTTGAATGATTAGTAATTCATTTTTATACTTATTTTTGTCCCTACAGTGAGTTCCCACCAATTTTACCTTTAAACTGAACTTGCTGAGATTTTTGTTTTCGGACAAATTCCAGAGCTGTTTTGAGGATTTATTTAGAGTGTTTGACACTGATCATCTCTTGCCCATGTCAGAGGTTTCTGAGGACTCTCCTTTGGCCATCTGTAACAGGTAAATGACAGGATCTGACAGCAGCGACAAAGTGCCCATGCTATAGAATGGCTTCCACATTGAGGCAATACATTCTTAAGAATATATAGTTCTGAGCTGAGTGAGAGATGTCTTCCTAACACTTCTGTTTGAATGCTTTACATTATTAAATGCCAATCAATTAAGAATTTCATTTAGGCAAAAGGAAAAAGAAGAAAGCAGTCATTCTTTGTAATAAAAATATTGACTTATCGCCAGTGAAGTGGAAAATGACTTTCTCAATTGCTAAAGAGCAAATGCCATTATAAATTGAAAAACAGCCTATTGGATGGTCTTATATTATTGTTGCAATGACTCTTAATCTCTTCCTTGTCATCAAACCATGCCACCTCCCCTCCTTTTTGTTGAAATGGGGTCTCACTCTGTCACCCAGGCTGGAGTGCAGTGGCACAATCATAGCTCATTGCAGCCTCAACCTCCCAGGTTCAGGCAGTCTTCCCACTTCAGCCTCTTGAGTAGCTGGGACCACAGGTGTGCGGTGCGCCACCACGCACAGCTAAGTTTTTTATTTTTAGAGACAAGGTCTTGCTATGTTGTCCAGGCTTGTTTCCAATTCCTGAACTGGAATTCCATTCCAATTCCTGAACTCAAGTGATCCTCCCACCTTGGCCTTCCAATGTGCTGGGATTACAGGCATGAAACACGGTGCTCAGACCCATCCCTTGATTTTTTACCTATCAGATTAACTCTCTTTGCTCCCCGTGTAGAGGCAGAGACTATTACCAGTGACATTCCAACTCATTTCCTTTTTCAAATTCTTTTCTGGATTACTTCTCTTTCTTTTAACAAAGAGGAAAAGTACAGTTCAGTGGGGGCAGGAAACAGAGACCTAGCAGGCAGTCTGTGCCACCAGGCTGCCAGCATCAGGACTGAGGCTCTCACAGAGGTTCTAGAGCTGTCCCTGGGGCTTTCCCTGCTTTGGCCTCAGGACAAGTGATCGGTGAAGAGCATTCCAAGGAGCTGAGTCTACCCTTCAAGATTCCTTACATCCTTTCTGGAAAAAACAAAAAAAAAGGCTTGGTACCTTCAGATTCATATGCAAAGGACCTCTGTGCAAATGAGAAGCCTAGTAATTATCAAGAATAAGTATCATAATTTTACAATTTAAAATATTTCCTTAGCACTTTTTAAAGTCTTGAAACAAATTACTGCCTAAGGCTATGTTTTTTTAGATAGTGAAATAGTTTAGATATTTAAGTTCCAGCCCTGCAGTAAGCTATTTTTATATTGATTTTTATCTGTGCCAATATGGTGCTAATAGCAAGCAATAGGGGAGAATATTATGTGTCTATTGACACTGCATGAAGTCCAAGTTCACCATTATTGTGTCTACACTTGTAGCAAGGATTTGCCCAGTGCTGCTGAAAGGATGCCCAAGGATGTCTTTCTCCTGAATGAAGTCTCAACGGCATGGCAGGTTGGGAAACACTGGCCTAAAACAGAAAATCTCTTCCCAGGTGTGGGGGTGTTAGAGCAGCGGAATAATGCAAGGAACTCAAAACTGATGCCCAGACTATACCCTAGTTAGACCAACTGAGTCAGAATCCCTGGGGGTGGGTGAGACCTGAGTGAGAACCTACTGTTAGGAGAAAAGATGCCTTCTCTGATTGTTTCCCTTTCCCCCTTGCTCTGGGCTCTGTGGGCAGGAGAGTGGGAGAAATAAAAAAGAGGATGAAGTGGGGCCTTTAAAACATCTTGGAGAGTAACCACCACCACCACAGGAAGTGCAGGGACCCCGCTCCCCCTAGTGGCAGTGTGCGGGAGGCAGCTGGAAGTGCCCGGACTGCCTGGGCGGTGTGTGTGTTAGGAAAGCCATGTGTCTTCTGCAGGCTTCCTTTTTATAAAATGTGTATTCTATTTATGTATATTTATTTAAATTTTATTATGTTTACCTATTTATTTATTGTTTATAAATATATGCTTTCTGTATTTTTTAATTTTATGTTTATATAAAAGTGTCTACTGTGGAGCTCTCTATCATGTTCTGAGTCTAGAGGAGGCAGGTGAAGGTGAAGGCCACACAGTGACCCCAGATGCTGTTCCCTGGGTGGGTATTCTGAAAACGTGGGGCACAGTGGCCTGACTTGCAGAGCAGATCTGACCTCAGAATGGATTGGTCCCCATCCCTTCAACACACACATATACACACTTCCCCAGTTCCTGCAGAACAAAGATATGCCTGCTCCCTGATAAAATTTCAGCATTGGTCCTGGTCATTTTTCCCATAAGACTTCAACTATGATCCTTTTGTGTCTTTCTCCTTGTGTTTAAAGCCAACCACATGTATTTCGACATGTGGACCTTTTGTACAGAAAGCCACGATATCCTTTATCCCCACTTGGATAACATTTCCTGCCCTGGGATGTGGTGTGGGGTAGAGGGAGGGTAAATTCTGTCCTGAGGCTGCTGTGCCATATTCTGCTTGTTTGATTGGGCTTCTGCAACCTGCACTAAGAAATACACACTGCAAAGCAAGGTGAAGGGCAACAGCCCTGAACACCACTCCCAGCAGGTGTGGAGAAAGATTCATGGCACCTGACCCAAGTGTCTTCACACTCAGATACCAGTGAAGGCCCACGCACCATATGTCTGGATACCTAAAAGTTTTACATCAAGCTAAGAGGCCAATGAATTAATGTGTTCTGTCCTCCTACTTTCATAAATATGTCTGTGTAAAGATCTGAGAGGCCAGGCTCAACTGCAGCCTTCTTGGACTTCTCAGAGTTCTCCCCAGAATGTGATGACCTGGGACAGCTAGGGATCCCCATTGGCAGCCCACCCCCCCTCTTTTCTCACCCCCTGGCTTCATCCGACCCCACAAGGAACCTCCTGCACATAGTCACACTAGCTTACCTATCCAAGCCCTGTCCACAGGAGCTTGCAAACAGCCTCCTTTTGGGGACCACAAGGACCTACACGTATTTATAATGGTAGCATAGTCTCCATTTGGAAGACGGAGACATAGAAGAGTCCTGTATAGGTCTGTAGACACGTGAGCAAAGAATTACTGCATCTCAAGTATCTGGAATGTGGAGAGAAGGGACGAAATGGGTTCTGGATGGGCTCATTCCATTTTCATCACTATACAAAGAAGGATTTTTAGATTTCTTATTTTGGAATAATTTTAGATTTACAGAAAAGTCGCACATATAAGCAACAGAGAGTTCCTGTATACCCCTCACCCAGTTTTTCCCATTATTAACGTCTTACATTACTATGGTACATTTGTCAAAACGAAGAGCCCATTATTAGTAAGTAACTGTTAACTAAATTCCAAACATTCTTCAGACTTCACCAATGTTCCTGTTGATGACCTGTTACTGTTCTAGTATCTGATCCAGGACACTACATTGCATTTAGTTGTCATGTCTGTCCATTTGCTTCTGGCCTCTGACAGTCTTCAGTCTTTCCTTGTTTTTCATGACCTTCACAAGCTTTAGGAATACTGTCCAGGTATCCTGTAGGATGTCTCCCAATCTGGATTTGTCTGATTATTTTGCTCATGATTAGACTGGGGTTATGGACTTATGGAAGGAACACTGCAGAGGTGAAGCATCCTGTTTCTGTCCATGCAGGCTGCTGTGCTTTCCTTCTCAGATACAATGCTTTTCTGCAGAGGTCCAAACTCAAACGTCTTCAAAAGCCAGGCAGGTAATATAACTGAGGTGAAGAAGTGGAAAAGAGCAGAATCAAAAGACAGAAAAAAACAAAGGGCAATGGCAAAGCTGAGAGTGCTTTCTCAACTGAAAGGCATGCAAATTCATGTTTTGTCTACAATACTCTGCTGGTCAAATCGAACATTCTATAGGTTGACTCAGGCTCCTCCATGGTAAAAACTTGGTGCCATACTCTTTTTTTTTTTTTTTTTTTTTTTTTTTTTTTTTTTTGAGGCGGAGTCTCGCTCTGTCGCCCGGACTGGAGTGCAGTGGCCAGATCTCAGCTCACTGCAAGCTCCGCCTCCCGGGTTTGCGCCATTCTCCCGCCTCAGCCTCCCGAGTAGCTGGGACTACAGGCGCCCGCCACCTCGCCCGGCTAGTTTTTGTATTTTTAGTAGAGACGGGGTTTCACTGTGTTAGCCAGGATGGTCTCGATCTCCTGACCTCGTGATCCGCCCGTCTCGGCCTCCCAAAGTGCTGGGATTACAGGCTTGAGCCACCGCGCCCGGCCGGTGCCATACTCTTAAGCATATAGGGTTATACAGACAAGACCGAGGCTAGTCTTTCCGGGCTATACTAACCCTTTTCTCATGTCAGCAGCTTTTGTCCTGAATGTAGCTTCTTGGTAACATTTCCTTGGAAAGATGTAAAAAACAGCTTTCAGATGGAAGCCAAGAGCTCTTGATCCCAGCAGGTTGCTCACTTGTCAGTGTCCATGTAGCTGACTCACCTTAGGCCTAGATGTTAGAATCCATTTTCTTATCAACCTCACACAGTTATAGTGCAATATGAATCATTTGTTACACTTCTATGAATGGGTTATTGAGCATTTCTGTACGTGCATTCATATATCAATCAAGATAGGCTAGGTTACGCTGCAGTAAAAAAACAGCCCCCAGGTCTCAGTGGCTTAACATTACAAGTTTCACTAGGATGACCATACATTTTCAAATTGTGCCTATTGTCCCTTTTACTCTCAAAATGGTCCAGTTTGAAATCCTAGTTCTCAATGATACTACATGTCCAAAGCAAGTCAGAAGAAGGATATGAAGACTCAAGCTGGCAGCGGCATCATCTTGACACATGTTTTCACTATCATTTGGCAGTGAGAAGGGAATGTAGCAAATTGCACATCAACTTGTAAGACTTCCACTCACAAACATTAACTGCAGCTAATCACATGGCCAAATCTAGCTTCCAAGGGGGAAGTGAAGTTCAATGTCTAGAAAGTGAAAGCCAGAAATAATTTGTGAATAATACTAATGACTGGATCAGTTAGGATCAAATGTTTTATGTGAAAATCATAAAAACTGTGATGGTATTTGGCAACTATCAGTGAAGATGATGTCTATAAATGCTTCAACTGATTTTATCAATGTGAAGATTAATTTTATTTGTCTACTTGACTGGGTTAAGGGATGCCCAGGTAGCAGGTAAAACAATATTTCTGGGTGTATCTCTGAGGATGTTTCCAGAAAAGATAAGAATTTGAATCAGTGGGCTAAGTAAAGAAGCTCTGCCCTCACCAGTGTGAGTGGGCACCATCCATAGTTTGAAGGCGTGAACAGAATAAAAAGGCAGAGTAAGAGTGAATTCATTCCCTCTGTTTGAGGTGAGACCTTCATTTTCTCATGTCCTCAGGCATCAGCACTCTTCGTTCTCAGGCCTTCAGACTTGGGCTAAATCATATCACCAGCTTTTCTGGTTCTCCAGCTTGCAGATGGCAGATCATGGGACCTCTTGGCCTCTGTAACCATGCTAGCCAATTTCCATAATGAGTCCCTCTCATCTTTCTCTGTCTCTGTCATCTAATTGTCTCTCTCTTAGTGGTTCTGTTTCTCTGGAGAATGCTGACTAATATGGTTGGGAACATTTATTGTGTTACCCTTATAGGCCATGTTTCCCACTCTCAACACACGCATGGATATTATGAAAAGGAGATGCTCTGGGACTCCATCTCTTTGTGGCCTTGAGTTGGCTTCTACTCACCTCTGCCCTTATCTCACTCATGATACCATGCTGCATTCAAATTCCTTCACCATAGCTCTTTCTATTTCTTCATCCATTTTTGCTTACTCTTGATTTTTAAGAGTGGCAAGGCATCTCACTCATACCCTTTCTCTCTGGCCATAACTTGTCAGATAGAAAATTTTTTTTTTCAAATTTGTCCCAGTCATGGAAACTCCTGTTCTTTAAGATTTTTCTCAATGCAGTATAGACAGTTTACACGAATCATTTTACAAAATATGTTTTAATAGGCCAGGCACGGTGGCTCACTCCTGTGGTCCCAGCACTTTGGGAGGCTGAAACAGGCAGATCACAAGGCCAGGAGTTTGAGACCAGCCTGATCAACATGGTGAAACCCCATCTCTACTAAAATCACAAAAATTAGCTGGATGTGGTGGTGCACGCCTTAATCCCAGCTATTCAGGAGGCTGAGGCAGGAGAATTGCTTGAACTCAGGAGGTGGAGGTTGCAGTGAGCTGAGATTGCACCATTGCACTCCAGCCTGGGAAACAGACAGAGACCCCATCTCAAAAAAAAAAAAAAAAAAAAAAAAAAAAAAAAATATATATATATATATATATATATATATATATATATATGCTTTAATAAACAAGGAGTAATAACTGTTTCAATGAACAGTTTGTTCAGAAAACAAATGCAATATTTAAACCACTGGAGGTATGAATCCTGCTGCTGCCCTCTGCTTTAGTTGGGCCACATCTGGAGTCCTCTGGTCAGTGAATCCCCACACTTAAAAGGGGGCCTTTCAGTGGATCAGGAGGGGAATGTCTAATATAAAGAAGTATGTTGGAAATGTGATTTAAATAGGAATGGGAGTATGTAGGAGGCTGGCAGTATGTGCCAAAATAAGTAAATACAGTGCAAATGTGATAGGAGTTAACACTAAATATTTGAAGTACCCAATGGAGTGTTGTCCTGGTATCATCACTTTAGGGTGGTGCCATGACTTCTATGGTTGTTACTTCCATTTATCTTAATTCCTGTTGTTTCTTTGAAAGATTTCTGATTTTATTCCATTGGCTCATTGTTCAATGTATAAAAAGAAAGGAATTTTTAAAAGACACTGGAAAATTTCCTTTACTACTAATTTCAGAAACTGATGACGAATGACTTTTGCAGAAAATTGATATGAGTTGTTTATTAAAAACACATCACAGGACATGCACCTTGCCTGACAACCACCATAATCTGACCCACAAGATTTGATTTTCAAAACCTTGAGGAATATTTTACATCACTGAGTTTGTGTCCTTTGTAGGGACATGGATGCAGCTGGAACCCATCATTCTCAGCAAACTATTGCAAGAACAGAAAACCAAACACCGCATGTTCTCACTCATAGGTGGGAATTGAACAATGAGATCACTTGTACTCGGGAAGGGGAGCATCACACACCAGGACCTATTATGGGGAGGGGGGAGGGGGGAGGGATTGCATTGGGAGTTATACCTGATGTAAATGATGAGTTGATGGGTGCTGACGAGTTGATGGGTGCAGCACACCAACATGGCACAGGTATACATATGTAACAAACCTGCACGTTGTGCACATGTACCCTAGAACTTAAAGTATAATAATTTTTTAAAAATTTACATCACTAATGAGAAAAGAAGAACTTAATCATTTATGACCTCCAACATCTATGTTAATTGATGGTTATATCCTTTTGCAGTTGCTGGGCTAGGCCAACTTAGATATATTAATATACTTACAAGCATGGAAACTGGCCAAAGCAGTTAGGCAATGAATGCAATTACAAGCATAGACATATATTTTTCTTGGTAGGGTTGTCCATTTCCTGCCATGGTTTAAATGCCAAGTGTGTAAATAAAAGGATAGCAGGATGTCATAAAAAGGGTATCCTATAGTGAAAGACCTTTCTAGGCAATAATAAGCAATCTTATATACCTTGGTCTCCTAAACTTGGAAGCCAGTCAGTTTGTTTCTTAGAATCCTAAGCAACTATAAAATGAAATAAAATCTTAATGCCCTGTTAGAAGGGATGAAGAAAAGTCCATAAATAAGAAAATAAAAAAAAATCTTTACTTTGCACCTTTGCCATTTCCCTATCCAGTCAGTTCTTTTTTATCAGACCTAGTGTTTGAAGCAAAATGAAATTGATTCATCTGTTTTCTCAGCCCCCAATGGTAATGTTATCAAGAAGTGAAATAGATGACTAGAAACAGAAAAATGGTGAGAAATCATGGACTTTGAAGTCTAGCACTTCTGGCCATTGGATAGCTAAGAGTTGCCTGCAGCATAATACAAGTCAGTCCTTTAAGTCAATCAAATTCCTTCCATCTCTTCATCTTCTGGCTTTTTTTTCCCCACAAAGTTCTCTTCTCCTCTGCCTATATACAGGGTACTCCAAGTCCTCATTGGCTCTTTTCTTCTCTCACACACCATTTTCTTTTTTGGTAATGATATATACACTTCCACAACTTTCACTGTCATCCCCAGGCACACAATTCCCCCAAATCAATGCCTTCAATCCAAATGCTCTTTTGAGCTCCAGATCCACACTACAAACAGTGTTCTGGGTAACTCCATGGTCATTTGATGGACATCATAATATTGCTGTCTAGCCAAGGGTGCCTGGCATCTAGGAGTCTGGGCTGGATAGACATCGTGATGTCTATCCAGTGTTCACAGAGCAGGTTCAAACTACACAGATTATTTGTATTGCTCATTATTTTGAAAGACTGGGCAGAGAAGGGGAATCTGAATGGACATAAGACTCTGTGAGAAAAGTAGAAAAAACACATAAACATCAGAAGGCTTAAAGTGACTATGGGAGGCAAAGCTTATAGGGATTCACCAAGTTGAAGAGAGTAGCTGCGAGGTTCCTACTAGAGCATCTATGCTCTTACATGGAGCTGCTCTTTCACTTCTGTGGGTTGATCAGAGATGGAACACAAATCAAGATGGATCAATGAGATTCCTCCTAGGACTTTTAGACTTGAAATCAAGGCAGGATAAAAATAATCTCTCTAATAGCTGAATTCTATTGAATGCTCTACTAGAGAAGTAGAGGATAATCAACAGATAAAGAAGAAAGAAGGATGCAGTTGCTTAAGATGAAAAAAGAGTTCTTGGCAGCATTCCAGTTCTCAGTTCCAGTTGATTCTGAGACTCCACTGTATTACTGCTCTTTGCAATACTTGGTTTTTCTGTGGTGTAGCACCTATAATACCCAGCCCCATGCGAAGGTTAGGTCAAGTTCATCCTTGAAACCAAAAGAGTTTTAATGAAGACAATCTCCAAATCCTGCTGACACTCTTCAAACGAGTCTCATGTTCCTGCTTTTCCATTACCTCTGCTGAATGATGTGTCCCTGAGGGCACAAGGATGTCTTGCTTATCTTTATGCCATTTCCAAGATAGCATAATGCCTAGCACAGAGAAGGTACTAAGAAAGTGTGGATTGGGATAGTTTCTGTCTGCACTCTCCAGTGACCTCTCTATGCTTTTACAGCACAGCAACTCAGAGATCGCCTTGATGTAGCAGAAAGACTGTGACATAAGAGGCCTGGGCGTGATCTTGTCTCCACCACCCAAACCTTTCCATCATCACATTTGATCATCATTTCTCACTACCCCTTGTCCATGCTAAAATGATGAGGCTATTTCTTCTCAATCAACTCTGTGTTTCTCCCCAATAGACTGTTTCCTTAAACAGAACAGTGAAAATATTTATCAGCCTAGAATGACAGTCTAACATGTCCTTTCAGCATCCACCTTGTGAAGAAGACAGAAAGTATGCGGCAAACAGGAAGAGTAGCATAATACAGGCAGGGCAGCATCTTGGGAAAACTGTCAGAAAGACCCATGTCTTATATCAAGGTCTTCTGTCAGCCCCCTGACTTCTGTTGACAAAAAGGTGGGTTTGTCCTGGGCTCTTCTCTGACATTCCCTCCTCTCCTATTTCATTCCAGGGCATTCAAGTCCAATGATTTGTTTTAGAAATGCTATCATTTGTTAGCTCAGCTTTTATCTTGGTTGGGTGCCTTTCCTGTGTCACTGCTTTCCTTTCAAGGAGGCAAAGCCAACAGTTGACTGGGAGTTTTATTCAACACACCCTTGTTGTTAGATGAAGCTGGAGAAACTTTGATTAACAAGCTTACTCAGGACTTCAGCCATGGCGTAGGGCATGTGTCTGCCACCTGTGTCTGGCTCTCTGAAGCCTGAAGAAGAGATGAAGTGAGTGGAGCTACTGTTTGGAATACCAGCTTGGTAAATAAACCCCAGCAGGTGGGGCCCAGAGGATGATTTGCCTGTGTCTGTGTGAAGCCTTTATCCAGGTTGCTCTAAATGGTGACGCTAGAGACATTATGAGAGCTCCAAGATTTTTGTGCTGCTCAGGCCTGTTTCTGGTGATACAGAGTCCATCTTCCCAGGTGATGTAGAATTCCTTATTGGGAATTCTGGGGACATGACAGATGAGGCAGAAACAAAAGAGAAGTCAGAAATATAGAGACAAGATGATGAGAAAGAAGTACCTGCAAAAAATTGGCAAAGAATAGAGCTCTGGGAAAATTGGCAATCATCAGCAGCACATTTGTATTTCAGTAGAGCTTTATAATTTTTTAAATTTATTTTTACAAATTACTCTTGTAATTATTAACTCACTCTTTCTTACAAAACCTTGAGGGCTAGAACCATTCAGGATGGGAGAGATCATGACGTAAAGGCACTGATAATCTGTATATACTATAGAAGGCTGAAACCATCAGCCCAGGCTTATTATGGGTAAAAGGGTTATAAACCAAGGGCTAAAAAATGAAAGCCTAAAACATTATAATAACTGGAAGAAAATATGGAAAACAACTTTAGTATCTTGATGGAAAAGGAGGGCAGGTTTTGCTTATCAGTTCACAAAATCCAGAAGCCCTACATGAGAAGGCTAACAGATTAGACTACTCCAAGCTTTTTTAAAACATTGTTTTATATTTTTCATGTATAAAGTTTTCTTCAGATATCTGGGGATCTTTGTCTATTTGTTCATGATTATAAATGGAGAAAAGAGCTGATTAGAAACTGTGTATCTGCATAGAGCTTATTTATTCCAAACATCACTGTTGGATAAACTGGGTAGGCCATTTATTGAGCAATTCCCACTGTCAGTATCTTAGGCCAGAAGTCCTAAGTAAGTCTCACTAGGCTAAAATTAAAATGCTGGCATGGTTTTGTTGCTTTCTGGAGGCTGTAGGGGAAAAGTTGTTTTCTTATCTTTTCCAATTTCTAGAGGCTGTCTGTATTCCTTAGCTCCTGGCCCTCTCCTCCATCTTTAAAGCCAGCAATAGCCACTCAAGTCTTTCTCATATTACATCACTCTGACATTGGTTCTCCTGCCTCCCTCTTACACATTTAAGAACTCCCGTGACTGCATTGGGATCACACAGATAATTCAGGATCATGTCTCTCTTTAAAGTCAGCTGATCAGCCACTTTAATTGCTCTGTGCTATATAACCTAATATATTCACAATTCCAGGGCATAGCATGTAGACATCTTTGGGAGGTTTTTATTCTGCCCACCGCAAGTGTATATACACTCATATACACTTGTAAATATACGTGTGTAAATGTGTATTAGGCCGTTCTCACTCTGCTAATAAAGACATGTCCGAGACTGGGTAATTTATAAGGGAAAGACTTATAATTGACTCACAGTTCAGCATGACTGGAAAGGCCTCAGAAAATTTACAATGATGGTGGAAGAGGAAACAAAACAAGTCCTTTTCACATGGTGGCAGGAGAGAGAATAAGAATGAAGGTGGAAGCCTGTTATAAAACCATCAGATCTCATGAGAACTTACTTACTCACTATCACGAGAATAGCATGGGGGAACCACACCTATGATTCAATTACCTCCCACTGGGTCCCCCCACAACACGTGGGGTTTGTGGGAACTACAATTCAAGATGAGATCTGGGTGGGGACACAGCCAATCCATATCAAAATGCATAGAAAAAGACTGGAAGTACAAATGCCTAATTATATAATGAGTTAAGTACCTAACAGGTTGCCTCTGAAGAGAAGGAATGGGAATTAGAATCTCTTCTAATTTAAAAAGAACTGTCATGGTTTACTTGAAAATTGTCACATTTTCTTTGGAGTAACAAACCTGAACCAAAGGATTTTAAATGTATTAATAAAAATATCATTAAATTGTAATTATTTACTTACATTTGTCATTTAAACATAACGTTGGACAATCTGTTTTCTTAGCCATTATATTAAATGGGTTCTTTTTTTTTTTTTTTTTTTTTTTTTTTTTTTGAGATGGAATCTTACTCTGTCACCCCGGCTGGAGTGCAGTGGTGTGATCTCAGGTCATTGCAACCTCCGCCTCCCGAGTTCAAGTGATTCTCCTGCCTCAGTCTCTTGAGTAGCTGGGACTACAGGTGCGCCCCGCCATGCCCGGCTAGTTGTTGATGGTGACTGTAAAAGTGTGAAATGTGTAGAGAACTGCCTTGTCTGCCTCTGAGAAGTGCAGTTGTGTCAGATGAAATAAGAGACATGTGTGATGTGAGGCCAACGTGAAAGTTTACAGAAAGTCAGCACATTTCCTATCACATTCTTTTACCTTCTATAGTTTGTTAGTGATCTCATTAGATGCTTCTATTTCATTAGTCTTTTGACATTTCACTCTTTCCTTGTTTCTGATATGTCTCCTTCTGTGTCTTCATAGTGTTAGAGTTTCATTTTGTCCATTAGCCCATTTGCCTCTCACTTAAGCATTTCTTCTTTAGCATTTTAACTATTTTCATACCCTTAAGTTATTTAGACTTGATTAAACAAATAAAAACCCTAACATGCATGAAAGTATTTGCACAGATAGATGTCACAGAGGTATATAATTTCAAAAATGCTTTTATATACTATTTATTTAGTATATAGAAATGCGACTGGGCATGGTGGCTTTTGCCTGTAATCCCAGCACTTTGGGAGGCCGAGGCGGGTGGATCACCTGAGGTCAGGAGTTTGTGACCAGCCTGACTAACATGGTGAAACCCCCGTCTCTACAAAATACAAAAAAAATTAGCCAGGCGTGGTGGCACATGCCTGTAATTCAAGCTACTTGGGAGGCTGAGACAGGAGAATCGCTTGTATGTGGGAGACAGAGGTTGCAGTGAGCCAAGATCACGCCATTGCACTCCAGCCTGGGCAACAAGAGTGAAATTCCATCTCAAAAAAAAAAAAAAAAAAAAAAGCTTTTATACACTATTTTAAAATAAATGACACTAGTTTAAAGTTATACTTAAAGAAATGTCAAGTTTACTTTAAAAAACTAAATACTTGAACACATACAATTCTAAGGACTACCAACCTCATATCTATTAAAGAAAACACTTGTGAATTAATAGGCATGGTTTTCACATGATCACAGGATGCTTGATCATTCATTGGCTAGGGTTGCCACATACAAAGCTACTTCAGGCTACCTGACCCTTTTAAAACAAAACAAAAAAGGGATATTATAGATACATAGTTTTTTTGTTTTGTTTTGTTTTGTTTTCCCAAAGAGAATGAGAAAGAGAGGCTCCCACATAGAGAAGAGTTAGAGTTTGGAATGAGTCAGAATGTGGTAGAGAAATAGCTTCTGCACAGCAAAAGAAACTACCACCAGAGTGAACAGGCAACCTACAGAATGGGAGAAAATTTTTGCATCTACTCATCTGACAAAGGGCTAATATCCAGAATCTACAAAGAACTCAAACAAATATACAAGAAAAAAACAAACAACCCCATCAAAAAGTGGGCAAATGATATGAAGAGACATTTCTCAAAAGAAGACATTCATACAGCCAACAGACACATGAAAAAATGCTCATCATCACTCACCATCAGAGAAATGCAAATCAAAACCACAATGAGATACCATCTCACACCAGTTAGAATGGCAATCATTAAAAAGTCAGGAAACAACAGGTGTTGGAGAGGATGTGGAGAAATAGGAACACTTTTACACTGTTGGTGGGATTGTAAACTAGTTCAACCATTATGGAAAAGAGTATGGCAATTCCTCAAGGATCTAGAACTAGATGTACCATATGACCCAGCCATCCCACTACTGGGTATATACCCAAAGGATTATAAATCATGCTGCTATAAAGACACATGCACACGTATGTTTATTGCGGCACTATTCACAATAGCAAAGACTTGGAATCAACCCAAATGTCCATCTGTGACAGACTGGATTAAGAAAATGTGGCCCATATACACCATGGAATACTATGCAGCCATAAAAAAAAAAAGTTTGCATCCTTTGTAGGGACATGGATGCAGCTGGAAACCATCATTCTTAGCAAACTATCACAAGAACAGAAAACTAAACACCGCGTGTTCTCACTCATAGGTGGGAACTGAACAATGAGATCACTTGGACTCGGGAAGGGGAACATCACACACTGGGGCCTATCATGGGGAGGGGGGAGGGGGGAGGGGGGAGGGATTGCATTGGGAGTTATTCATGATATAAATGATGAATTGATGGGTGCTGACGAGTTGATGGGTGCAGCACACCAACATGGCACAAGTCTACATATGTAACAAACCTGCACGTTAAGCACATGTACCCTAGAACTTAAAGTATAATAAAAAATAAAAAATTTTTAAAAAATTAAAAAAAAAAAAAAGAGAAATAGCAGAATGCTGTCCAATACTAGCAGGTCTAGAAGTAGGGGATGGAGGTGCTGGTTCACTGTGGAGAATTGTTTCTCTGGGTAGCCCTTTGAAGTCATCTAGCAGAGACAATGAGGAAGACCTGCAGCAAGTAACAGAAGGCTGTGACTCAGCTGAGAGGTTGGGGGAGATTGTACTGCAGGGAGAAGTGTTTTCTGCAAAGGCAGAGAGAACAGGAGAGGGAGAGTCTCCCATTTCTGAAGAGTCCAACAGCAGAAATAGCAGTCTCCAAGACCCTGTCTGCAGGGGAAAAGGGACATGTCAGTGGTCCTGTTAAGTGGTAACAACTATGACCACAGCAAAAAACCTCTAACTTTCTTGACTCCATGGCCTATACCACCTACTCAACCCTTAGCTCATTCAATCTGTAAATATTTCATCCAATCTACTTATTATTTACAATTATGGCATGCTTTTTGACAGTCTTTGTGTTTTCTCTACATTGTTTTCTATCTTTAAATTGTCTTTTCCTTCAGAAATGAGTCTGTGTTTTTAAAACTTCTTATGAATATGCAACACAGACCATACACAAAAGCTCTTTGATGATGATTGGAATTAAAGAAAGGGGGAACTTTCAGATTCACATGTGTTTGGACAAATCTCAAAGAACTAAAAGATTTGAAAAAAGATAGTTGGTGTAAAGATTTTTGTTGCTGCTGTTTTCAACAAAGCACAAGCCTTCTTACATCCAGCATTCTTGAGTAATTGATTTTAATTAAAAAATAAAAGAAAACAGAGTCATAACATCCAGAAAAGATACACAAGTGCTAAGTAAAATTCTAATTGGAGACAGTAAATTGAAAATGTTCATTTAATCCCATTTCCTCCACAAATTCAATTAGTACATCAATAAGATGATTTTTGTAAAGTATAAACTCTCAAGAAAAAGAAAGGGAAGAGAAGACTACAGCAACAATATCATGGAAGTTGGGGAACTAAAGGAATGATCTTAGAGTCCAAGAAAGTGGAATCCTGAGCTGGCAGAAGGGAAAGATGAGAAAAAATTTAGCAGACCCCTCAAAAAGCTTAAGAATTGATAGCAACAAGACCTCTGGAAGTGGGAGTATGTGTGTGATTAAAGATAAGCGTAACTGAAAGTATATTAAAGAAGTTGTTAGATTCTCAGTCCAAATGGCTGACATTTGCTTCTCTTCTTTCGTGGATTGAGACTGGAGATTTGTTCTCAGGATACTACTATAACAGAGCATCTCTGGACTGGGAGACTGAAAGATATTTTTGCAGTTACTATCGCTACGTGAGAAACCACCCCAGAACTAAGCTGGATGGAACAATCATTTGATAATACTCATAGATTCTGTGAGTCATTCAGAGAGTGCATGTCAAGGACAGTTTATTTCTGCTCCACACATCTGGGGCTTCTCAGCTGTAAAGATTCAAGAGTTTGGTGCTGGGGTCATCTGGAGGTATCTCCACTCAACATGCCTGGCAGTGGATACTGTAGATTAGGATCTCTGCTGGGCTCAGTTGGCCAGAACACCTATATGGGGCCTCCCAATGTGGTCTCTTTGCCTGGTCTTATTTGGGCTTCCTTACAGCATGGTGGCTGGGTTCCAAAGGCCAGTGTCCATGAAGGCAAGAGAGCAGTGAATGGCTTTCTTGTGATCTAGCCTCTTTCAAGATATGGGATTCCAAAGGATAAAACCAGCTTACAATTTTGAATTATCTACACATACCTCAGGAAAAAAAATCAGCATCGTTCTCAGGGTTGAGAAATTTCATTTTTCTCAGAGATGGCTTTGACTTTGATTTCAGCTCTGACAATTAATACCATAGAAGGCACCATTTGGCCTCCAAAATAATTTTTGGCAAGACTTTTATTCATGTTTACTGCCTTCAGAGCTCAAAGAGAATGGTTTTCTCCCCCCCACCCCATGCTTTAAGTTCAATCATCAAGATGTTTTGATCACTGTAAGTCTGACATATTATTATTGAGATAGTCATTTACTGAGTACCCTTTGCCATTTTATATTTAAGTTTGCAAATTCATTACTTAAGAATGTGCTAATCCCAGACCCATTACAGAGTGTTCCTGCAATTTGTATATCCTGACTTGAGGTCACTTGAGGTACTTTAGTTTTGGTCAGAGAATCTGTACAGCAGGCAAGTGAACTGAGAAAAAAACCCTGCTTTTCTACCCAGCTATCATCTTGTAAAATATGACATTTTGAAAATAGATATAAGAACATTAGGGAACACTACTCTTATAGAGCAAGATTTACAGAAATAAACATCTATGTATGTTTTTAGCATGTTATTCATTAAACCTCATCAGTTACGGTCCCTAAAATTTTCTATATTTTTATGGACAAGATAGAAACTGCTAAGGTACTTTTCTGCATTTTCTTTCAGTTGTTTCTTTTTTAAGTTATACTTTAAGTTCTGGGATACATGTGTAGAATATGCAGGTTTGTTACACACGTATACATGTGCCATGGTGGTTTGTTGCACCCATAAACCCGTCATCTACATTAGGTATTCCTCCTAACGCTATCCATCCCCTTTTCCCCACCCCCCCGACAGGCCCCAGCATATGATGTTCCCCTCCCTGTGCCCATATGTTCTCATTATTCAACTCCCACTTATGAGTGGGAACATGCAGTGTTTGGTTTTCTATTCTTGTGTTAGTTTGCTGAGAATGATGGTTTCCAGCTTCATCCATGTCCCTGCAAAGGACATAAACTCATTTTTTATGGCTGCATAGTATTCCATGGTGTATATGTGCCAGTCTGTCATTGATGGGCTTTTGGGTTGGTTCCAAGTCTTTGCTATTGTGAATAGTGCTGCAATAAACATATGTGTGCATGTGTCTTTATAGTAGAATGATTTATAATCCTTTGGGTATATACACAGTAATGGGATTGCTGGGTCAAATGGTATTTCCAGTTCTGGATCCTTGAGGAATCACCACACTGTCTTCCATAATGGTTGAACTAATTTACACCCACACTAACAGTGTAAAAACATTCCTATTTCTCCACATCCTCTCCAGCATCTGTTGTTTTCTAACTTTTTAATGATTGCCATTCTAACTGGTGTGAAATGGTATCTCATTGTGGTTTTGATTTGCATTTCTCTAATGACTAGAGATGATGAGCTTTTATTCATATGTTTGTTGGCCACATAAATGTCTTCTTTTGAGAAGTATCTGTTCATATCAAAAAAAGTCATGCAAATATCTTAGTTTTTTCCCTTTTGATTTGCTATGGAAGTCTCTAGGCTTATAAGCAGCTTAACTCTGCAATGAAGTAAGATAGTTGTTCTTACAGCAATACATAGTTGCTGCTATCGCTCTGTTATTTTAGTCTTGTTGTCGTTCATTGAACTGAAGAAAAACTGTGAGTAGAGGGAGAAAAACACAGTGTCTTTCTCCTCCCCTCCTGGGAGGGGCGTCTCTCCCTATCCCCAACAAGGCAAAAGCAGAAGCAACACTGTAGTCACACCAGAATCACACAGTGGTGTAAAATCTTTTTTCAATAAGAAAAAAAATAGTTTTTGAGAAGCTTTTACTCTCACTAAGGTTTTAAGGAGGAGCTGTTTATGACAAACTTGAAGCTTGAAGCATGCCTACATTCATAAATAGTTCTCCCTTAAAACCTTAGGTGATGTTTCCAGCAACTCCAGTAATTTGTAAAACATTACCAAAAATTCCATAATTGCTAAATAATTTATAAAACAATTGTCGGTGTCAAAGCATAAAATATTTTAAACTTGATTTCTATTTATGTTTAAAAGGTTTTTTGTTTTTGTTTTTTATTTTTTGTTTTTTTTCTTTAAGTCAGAATCTTGCTCCATTGCCCAGGCTGGAGTGCAGTGGCGCGATCTCGGCTCACTGCAACCTCCATTTCCTGGGTTCAAGCCATTCTCCTGTCTCAGCCTCCCGAGTAGGTGGGACTACAGGCGCCTGCCACCACGCCCCGCTAATTTTTTGTATTTTTAGTCGAGATGGGGTTTCACCACATTGGCCATGATGGCCTCGATCTCCTGACCTCATGATCCGCCTGCCTCAGCCTCCCAAAGCCTCCCAAAGTGTAATGATCCCAAAGTGGCTCATTACATGCATGAGCCACTGCACCTGGCCTGTTTAAATGTTATTTTAAGAAATTAATATATTTTTAAGCACTTTAAATCTCTCTATCTCATGCTAAGTTTGGCTTGGTTGATGAGACTACCTCCTAACTTTTAGCTCTGCCATGCCAGGCCCACTTCCAGGTTCTGGTCTCCCCTATCTTCCAGGTTCCAGGGCCTTTACTGGGTCTTTTCTTTTCTTTTCTTTTTCTTTTTTTTTTTTTTTTTTTTGAGATGGAGTTTTGCTCTGTTGCCCAGGCTGGAGTGCAGTGGCGTGATCACTCACTACAACCTCCGCCTCCCGGGTTTAAGTGGTTCTCCAATCTCAGTCTCTTGAGTAGCTGGGATTACAAGCACATGCCACCACGCTCAGCTAATTTTTTTTTTTTTTTTGTATTTTTAGTAGAGACGGGGTTTCACCATCTTGGCCAGGCTGGTCTCAAACTCTTTACCTAAGGTGATCCACCTGACTTGGCCTCCCAAAGTGCTGGGATTACAGGCATGAGCCACAATGCTTGGTCTAGGTCTTTTCTTCCAACCCCAGATTTACCCCTAGCACTACAAAGCTTCTTACTTTAAAAAGAGCATGGTAGAACTCAAGAGAGGACATGCCATATCTCTTAGTTCTCTGAACTGGAATCAGGTGATAGAATCTCCTTGCCCCTTCGGCTCATCCATCCTGATACGAGAATAAAGAGTTAGAGGACATACCTTTGAAAGAGAGAATTAGAAGTTTAGGCAACATGGCAAAACCCCATCTCTACAAAAGATACAAAAATTAGCCAGGCATGGTGGTGTGCTTCTGTGGTCTCAGCTACTCAACAGGTTGAAGTGGGGGGACCACCTGAGTCTGGGATGTCAAAGCTGCAGTGAGCCTTGATGGTGACACTGAACTGCAGCCTGGTGACAGAGTGAGACCCTGCCTCAAAAAAAAAAAAAAAAAAAAAAAAGAGATGGGGTTGGGGGAGAGAGAAAGAATTAGAGGGAAATGAAGATGTTCTACTTGATCTAATCCAGCTTGGAGGTGCAATAAGCAAAGAGGTGGTGATGCACACCAAGTGTTAGTGGGATACCAATGGACCAAGAGAAAAAATATGAGGGGATAAGTTTCTGTTCAATGTGGACAAAATCAGTTCTAAACCCAGACTTTATTGGGAGGAGCTCTAACTATACCATTGACAGTCCTGCTGCCATTTCTTGAGACGCACATCCTAAGATGTCCTCAGGGATGTTGAATACAGAGTTCAGAAGACTGTCAGACTGAGACCAACATCTTAATAAACTTAACTGCTTTGGCAGTAAGAATGCAAACTTTAAGACATACCACTTCCGCTTTCCTGGGAGCCAAATTGGAATCAGGAAAAATAACCTTCTTATTCTCTGTGCCAGGATCACCCCTCTTACAGTAATGGAGATTAACTTGGCCAGGGACACATTGTGAAGGAACAAATTTTACCCAATTGATTGAAGTGAATCTCCTCTGTATTTCTGAAGCTCCATGTGCATGACTCTGCCATCACCTTCATCACACTCCCCTCTCATTTCCTGTTGACTTGCCTTTCTTCTTCTTGGCCATGAACTCTTTGAGGGCAGGCACCATGTTCAACTTATCTTAACCCTATACAATGCCTGGCCCAAGGCAGGCACACATACATACTTATTAAATGGAAGGTTTGATGGGCAAAAATGAAAGGAAGTGAGAAAAATTGTTTCCTAAAATCCAAATTGTGAGTAGGCAGGTGTCTTTGCTACACAAATACTTACTTTTAAAACTATCTCCCTCTTCAATTTAAGAACAGATTCTCCTTCGTTTAGAAAGCCTGTTCAAGGACTCTATTAAGCCTAACTATGCAGCTGTTAGTCTTCTGCAGGTTAGTTTGAAGGGCTGTATGAGGCAGGCCTAATTTATAAGGGCTGACCCCATTCATCAGACTGAGTGGTCCAAGGAAGAAGAAAACCAGTGGAGAGCTAGCCAGATGAGAAGATCACAGCATAATGTAACAGAAAACCATAGAATTAGATACAGACAGACGAGTGTCTGACTGAGTTTGTTAAAGGTTTTCATGCCTTTCTCCCCCTCTAGGCTGTCAGATTCTTTGGGCAAGGACAGAGTCATCTCTGCATTCTCAGCACCTGGTGCAATTTAAGCAGAAATATCTTGAAGATTTTTCGTGTCTTCAGGGAGATTAGGAATGGGAATGGAATGGGAACGCTAATGCAGGAAGGATGAGAAGGTGGGGTTCTTTCCCAAATGGCCCCTGGCAATGAGGTAAGTGAGGAGGAAGATGGGAGGGAAAAACTTTCATTTAGCACTAACTGTATGCCAGACACTATATAATATTTTACATATATTACAGGAGGTGATTGTTTCCAAAATTTCTGAGACTTAACTTGTACAAAATCACCAATATTTTTGAAGTTTGGGTATCTTAACTCTAAAGAGCAAAACAATAAGGCTGAGTGTGGTGGCTTATGCCTGTAATCCCAGCACACTGGGAGGCTGAGTGGGAGGGTGGCTTGAGCCCAGTAGTTTGAGACTAGTTCTGGCAACATAGTGAGATTCTATCTCTACAAAAAATTTTAAAAATCAGCTGGTATGGTGCTGCATGCCTGTAGTCCCAGCTACTCAGGTGGCTGAGGTGGGAGGATCACTTGAGCCCATGAGGGTCGAGGCTCCAGTGATCTGTGATCACATCACTGCACTCCAACCTGGGTGACAAGAGTGAGACCTTGTCTCAATAAATAAATAAATAAATAAATAATAAATAAATAAGATAGAAAAATAATTTTCCAGGGCAAAAGATGCAGTAACAAATACATTTGAAAAAAGTTGTGTTTTAAAAGACTATTTTATTTTATATAAATACATCTTGAAAATTAGTTGAAGAAGGTAGCATGTATCCATCATTATTTTGCATAGATTAAAAACATCTGGGTGTGTCTGAAAATGGAAAAAACATAGCATGCTATGTAAAACCCTAAATCTTTAGACATGTAAGCATGAATACAAAAATAATACATTCTATTTTGTCTTTCTCCTGATGAAAATTGGAATTTGCCATGCTCACTCATTACCTTAAAATTGGTGAGATAATACTATACAATTTTTATTGTTTGAAAATGCTTGTTGATCTGTGGCAAATTCTCTCATCCTTGGGAGTTGATGTAATCACATCTGTAAAACCAAAGCAGAGGATGATGCATTAGCTCTTTTGAGAAGATTTCTCAATGCCATCTGTTTGCTCTGTCAGAGCCTTTCCTTTCCAAACTTCCTCCTTAGCCTGTGCATCTGGAGTTTCTCTATGAAGTCTACGAGGTCTTCATCTAGCCTAACACCCAGGCTAAGGTGTCACCCTGTGACCCAGCCTGGTGGAGCCATTTTGGCCCATCCATCTGGGTTCCTTCCCCTCTATCCATGAGCTATGGTGATATCACTCTTCAGCCACGTGAAGTCCAGTAGATCACACATTCACACTATTCCCCCTGGAAGCCTCCTCTGTTGAACTCCCCAGTAAGCATTCCCTTAAGCCAAAGCTTGATCCAGAGCAAAGCCTTAACTCTCTTCAATTCTATCAAGAATGAGAGAGGTGAGGAAGCTACAGAAGAAAAGTTCAAAGCTAGCAGATGTTGGTTCATAAGGTTTAAGGAAAGGAGCCATCTCCATAACATAAAAGTGCAAGGTGAAGCAGCAAGTGCTCCTGTAGAAGCTGCAGTGAGTTATCCAGAAGATCTACCTGAGATAATTGATCAAGGTGGCTACATAAAACAACAGATTTTTAATGGAGATGAAACAGTCTTCTATTGGAACAAGACTTTCATAGCTAGAGAAGATAAGTCAATGCCTGGCTTCAAAGCGTCAAAGGACAGGCTGACTCTTGCTAGGGGCTAAAGCAGCTGGTGACCTTAAGTTGAAGCCAATGCTCTTTTTCCATTCCAAACATCCTAAAGCTCTTAAGGTTTATGCTAAACCTACTCTGCCTGTGCTTCATAAATGGGAAAACAAAGCCTGAATGACAGCACATCTGTTTGTAGCATAGTTTACTGAATATTTTAAGCCTATTGTTGAGATCTACTGCTGAGAGAAAAAAAGATTTCATTGTTGTGGTGATCTGGAACCAAACCCACAATATTTTTGAAGTATGCCCATATACTCCTTTTCTTCTATCTAGTTTTGAACCAATTGGTTCAAAATTGAACCAATCAGGCAGCTGTCCAACATATCAGCTTTTTTGCTGGTATAGATTAGGTTGGTGAATGTGATTTGGTGCAGGAAGAATTAACTTCCTATGCTGCACCCAGAATCTGACAGACTTACCCACCTGTCATAAGCCCAGTTGGACAACCACCACCCTTCTCATATGGAGCCTCTTATTGCAAAGCTTACAGCACAGAATTAGAACAGAGTGTTTCCTTTCTGTGAGCAGTCGACTCCCTAGAGGAAGGAGAGAGAGAAGACTGAGCTACTTTTGCCTAGTTCCTTTCCTAAAGTCACCAATAAGATCAGCTACTCTTATTGGAGAGGAACCATTGAAGGAGCAGATAAACAGTAGAGCTTCACTCTCACTGACCACCATGGAAGGAAATATCAGAGTAGGGAACACCCATTGTCCTCCTATGGAAACCTAAAAACAGCCACATGGAAAAGTGATGAGAAATGTAAATTGGATTTTGTGGACTCCAGCTGGACACACTTTTGCATTCCTAGTACTGATTTTTTTAAAGTATCAGATTGTCTTGTATCTTGAGGAAAATGTGGTATGTGTTTTTATGTGTATACACACACACATTCCTTCTGACCATGACATTGTAGATGGATGTATACAAAAGCAATTTTAGTCTGTAAAGTAATTTTGTGGAACCTCAAAACTTCCCTCTCAAGCCTGCAGACACCCTGTGTAATTTGGCTTTTCTGATAGAGGCTGCCTGAGAAAAAGCCTTGCTTTTCCCTCTGCTCTGGGGCCTTTGCCTGATACTTATGATTTTGGCTGTCTCCATTGGTTGTGAGCTGATACAGCTTTATATAGTCTGGTCAACAGGCTACATGGGGTTGGGGTGTGGTGGGGGTGTTCTGCAGTGTGACTTTACAAGGTATTTTTTTAGTGCATATCCTCTCAGATCTCATTTAGGAAAAGTGGAAATATTCTGCCCTTTTCAATATGCTCTCATCCTCCCTGCTACAGTAGTCTAGGCCTGGGGAGCTATGAACTGTGTGGATGGGCTGGTTTCCAGACTTAGGTCTTAGCTCTGTTTCCATTACAGTGAAGCTGCTCAACAACTGGATGTCCCTTTGGAACAATAAAAGGGTTATCGCTATTTCCATAGATCCTCAGTTTAGCATGAAAAAAAAAATACTTTAGTTATTCTTGATGTGTACTATAGTTTGGCTGTTTGTCCTCTCCAAATCTCATGTTGAAATTTGATCCTCAATGTTGGAAATGGGGCCTAATGGGAGGAATTTGGGTCGTGGGGTCAGATTACTCAGGAACAGATTAACACCCTCCCTGAGGGTGGAGGTGGAGGTTAGGGTGAGGAGTGAGTTCTCTATTAGTTCCCAAGGTAGCTGGTTGATAAAAAGAGCCTGGCACCTCTCCTCTCTCTCTTGCTTCCTCTCTCGGCACGTGATGTCTGCCCAAACTAGCTCCCCTTTACCTTCTGCCATGAGTGGAAGCAGCCTGAGGCTCTCATCAGATGCCTAATCTTTAACTTTTCCAGACATCAGAATTATGAGCCAAATCATCTCAATTATAAGCCTTTTTTTCTTACCCAGTATCAGGCATTCCTTTATAGCAGTGCAAAATAGACTAAGAAAATGTATTTTTATACATCAATGTCTCCTGGTCCATTATTATTTGTTAAACTTACTAGATGGCAAAAATATCAATTATTTGCTGATTTGGACATGAAATAAGAATTTAGATTCTGTGGAATTTCTCCAGTGGAAGTTGGGTCAAGATCGCAGCCTCCTTTTCAGGCTGAGAAAAAGTTCAGTATTATTGGTATGCAAAAGGCAAAGGAAGCAGGGGCTGAGGCTTACAGTGTGCCAGATGCCACCATAACTGCTTCACTGGCCTCATTACGAAAGTATCTATAATCTTTTCTGGGTCTAATGGGACTATAGTTTCTAAAGCTTTGGGGTTCAATTAAAACCAAAATGGGAATGTACTTTAGATTTCATGGTTAGAGCCTTTCTGATTGATCATATCAGATTGTTACTACCTCCTGAAGATTTTATCATTTTAATTTGTTGAATATGACTGGATTGCATACTGAAATTCAGTAGTAGTCATTTAATTTGTTGAATATGACTGGATTGCATACTGAAATTCAGTAGTTGTTATTGAGTGTTCATGGGCACTCAGTAAGTAGTTGTATTCAACAACTACTTACTGAGTGCCCATGATGAGCCAGGCTCTATGCTGGGCCTTGAGGATTAATATATCCTCAAACAGTTGAATGAAGAGAAAGATATTCTGGCAAATCTTTGCAGTTTAAATAAGCATTATAAAGTGGATTACTAGAAACAGTGGAAGGATAGAAGAGATATGTAAGACTGCCTGGGTGAGACATGAGTAACTTCAGCTGAACTTGAAGAATGAAGGGTATTTTTCAAGAGAATATATAGGAGATAGGCCTTCCAGGCAAAGCAGAAAGGCACTGATGTCTTATATAACATGGCATGTTTGGACAACTTCAAAAAGTTTAGTATCATTGGCATGCAAAGCTAAAGGAAGCCAGGGCTGAGGTTTATAGTGTGCCAGATACCATTCTAACTGCTAAATATTTATTATCTCACTTAATTTCTACAACACTATGAGGGTGGTACTATTTGCCCCATTTTATAAAGGAGCAAACTGAGCCTTAGAGGGTTATATAACTTGTTCAAGGTTAGTAGTAGACGGTAGAAATGAGATTTGACCCTCCTGAAGAAGTGACATTATTAATTGCTATGCAAAACTGCTTCCCCAATATTTGTCTTCTTACTCCAGTTCACAGAAAAACTTTTCTGGTTTTTGCTCTCATCAAGTAGCTGCCAAAGTACTCGTTTTTAATCAAGATATTTTTATCTGCAAGGTCAGCAAAGATAGTGTGTGGAATGCAGCCATTGAACTATATCATCATTCCTTGGCTGAAAGGAATGTGGATCAGACCCTATTTCTCCAAATACAACAATTGCTGAATGGCAAACTACTTCAAGTTCAAATCAGAAGTTTGAACTTGAAATAATTATTATCAGCTAATCAAATTGCAGCTCCACCAAAATCTGGGCTTCAGCAGACTTTGAGCTGTAGAAGGAGTTTTGGAGAAAGTCATGTATTTGAAATTAAAGGAGTTCATATGTTTATGAAAAAGCATTAGAAAAACAGATGCCTTTATCAGTTTCACGGCCCTGTTTCTTTTGAGTCTCTTTTCATTCCCCAAGCACCCTAATCTGTGGGTGAAGAGCCAGCCTGGGATAATGGAAATCCCAGTGAACCTGTAGCTTAAGATCTCAAGTTTGGTCATGTAGGACACTGTAGAAACTTGAGCATGAAGGTTTCTCTTTTTAATTCCCTTCCCTGTGTAGACAAGGAATTAAAAGTTCCGTTTTGAGGGCCAAAATTCCAGAGCTTAAACCCTAGCTTTGCCAATCCCCAAATGTGAGGCCTTGGACAAGTACTTCTTGTGCGTTGGTTTTCACATCTGTAAACTAGGGAGAGTTGTAGTACCTACCACATGGGGCTGTTGAGGTGAGTAACTGAGAAAATTCATTGGAGAAGCTTGGAATAGCGTCCAGCACAAAGTAAGAATGCAATAAATGTTAACTTTTATTATTGTTGTTTTCTTCTAGTTCTTGACTTCTCTGCCCCATTCAAGGCTAAGTGTTCCCTTAGCCCTACAGAAAGCTAGAAGAAAATCATTCATCTTCCTCTTTAATTTTTTTTCTACTTAAGGAAGACCAATGTAAACATCTGTGCATTATAGTACAGTGTAGGTATGAAGGAGCCAGACCTGTAGCCCTGGTGCAACACGTTTGGCATTCAGTGTGCTTTGTAGACTGCTGCTCCTCACAATGGGCAAGAATCCATTTAGTTCCAGATCAACAATGGTAGCTTTACTTCCTTTTTGCTCTCTGATGGGAATTGCTATCTTTTTGCCATAACCAGGCATTATGATCTGTGTATAATGGAAAAACAAATATTGATGAACTTTTTATTTATTTCTTTTAATGAGGGGAAGCTTACTATTTTAAGTTGAAAAATTCTACTGGAAATAAATCATTGCTATGGAAACCATGCCCAATCAGCACTGAAGTGTGGTTGCTATATATGTTCTTTGAATGTACATGCTATCAGCATTACATTCTGGTACATATTTGACTTTCAATTCTGTTTTCATAGTGTTAGACTAGAGCCCATCAGCTGACTGCTTCTCTGTTCAGTCTTTCAGGATTCCTTGCTATCTTTGGGATGCTAAATCATGTAGAAACCACAAAAATCCTGTGATTAGTTCTGGCTCTGCTACTTCTGTCCTGGGGCAGGTTTCCAGTCTTTCTGATCCAGTAAAATTATCTATACATTCTTTGAACTATAAAAATAAAAACAATATCTCAGAAGGTTTGGGTGAAGATCAAATAAAGTGATAATATGAGTAAGTACTTAATACATTCTAAAATGCTATATAAAGGTAAAACAGTTTTGCTTCCAGAAAAGCTACACACTGCATAAGTTACACATCTCAAATAATCTTTGGAGTTTCTGTTTTTTTCCTTACAGTTGGGTTATGAGAGGTATGATGATGTAGGAGATAAATGCAGACCTGCTGTGGTAAGAATCCCAGCAACATTACTCACTGTTTATGTATGTAACCTTGGTCAGGTTACTTAACCTTTCTAAGCTTCACTTTCTTTATCTTTAAAATGAAAATAAAAAATTCATATTCAAGATTATTTAGTAGATTAGAAAAAATTATATGTTAAACACAGTGCTTGGCAGATAGATAACCACTTAAAAGATGGTACTTACTGCTGGAAATAATGATGCTGTGCCCAAACTGACAACATCAAACAAATTCCAAACTACTCAGCAATTCAGAACTGTTTTATACCAAAGAGAGTACCATTTGTCAACACCTGAAAATTTTTATTTATTCTAGAAGAGCATTCATTTAGAAATAACAACTACTCATAGATTCTGCAACATTTACTGAGTATCTACTAAGTGCACAGAAAGATGAATAGAATGGCAAAGTTCTTATCCTCCATGGTTCTATAACTTGTGGAAGTATAATAAATTTGCACACAAGTAACTGCAATGCCTGTGGTAACTCACTAATAATATTCATGTATCAAGTAATTTGAATGAATATAATAGAATGATCAAGAATGCAAAAATGAATTCTTTCCAGCAGAATTTCTTGCACAAGAGTCTATGAAAACTCAGAATGAGAGAAACAGGTGCCACAACTCCTAGATATGGAGACATGTATTAGTCCATTCTTATACTGCTGATAAAGACATACCCAAGATTGGGTAATTTACAAAAGAAAAGAAGTTTAATGGACTTACAGTTCCACGTGGCTGGGGAGGCCTCACAATCATGGTGGAAAACAAGGAAAACCAAGTCACTTCTTACATGGATGGCAGCAGGCAAAGAAAGAGCTTGTGCAGGGGAACTCCTCTTTATAAAACCATCAGATCTTGTGAGACTTATTCACTGTTATGGGAACAGTACAGGAAAGACTTGCCCCAATGATTCAGTTACCTCCCACCAGGTCCCTCACACAACATATGGGAATTCAAGATGAGATTTGGGTGGGGACACAGACAAACCACATCAAGACAGCAGTGATATATCTGTCCCTGCAAAGCTTTGCAGAGTCTCTGACTGACCATAAGATTGAAAGTCAAATTGGAGGAGACAGTGCTAATTATTATACAGGATGACTTTGGACCTTACCTCAGCCTGATAATTACCATCAGTACTAGTATAGTCGCCAAAACATTCAATCTGAAGAGAAGTTGAAAATATACAGTCTCTTTGAGCCAAAATTGACCCTCGATGAAGAGAAGAAGTTGGTCTAACCTGAAACAGAACTATCAGTAATTCAATCAAGGAATGCTAAGTCAGAGCCCAGAAAGAGGGAGCATCTCATATTCAGTTGTAGAGATTATTCAGCTTGGCTTATTTGGTAATTTAAATGTAATCATACCTTAGCTGTAATGCACATAAATACCACTTTGGTCATGGATCAAAAGTGATTAATTTTAATAAATTTCTGAAGCAATACAAAAACTACATGTACTCATTTTCATCTTCACACACACATGTTCACACACACACATATGCATACACACACACAAGTGGACCCTGGATTAGGATGCTTTCATAAGTCAGTGAATTATTCTCCTCCCACCAGTAGGGTGAAATGGCTATTTTCTTTTCTTTCTTTCTCTTCCCTCCACATTCTTTCCCTTCTTTTCCCTTTTTTGTTCTTTTCTCCACCCCCAACTCCCTCCCTTCTTTTAAACCCTTTTTTCCTGTCCCTGATTTTAAGGACAATGGGATGCCAGTGGAAGGGCAAATCAGTCATTTAGAACTGGCAAATCTCTCAGACTGTTATGCCATAGCCTTATTTGGAATTTTCAGCACAGAGATAACAATGCGTGCCTCCAGATGGATGGTGGGTCTAAATCTTGCCTCAGACTTCCTTTGTGGGAGGCATTTGAGCGTTTATTGAGCCTTTCTAGAAGGAAATGCCTTGAAGAGTGAGATGATGCAGTAAAGAGTCTATAGTGCACTCCAGAGGGGATATGTGGAGGCATATTTAGAATAGTTCTCTTTTCCATAAAGAAATTGAATGAGAATGAACCTTTTCCCTGAGCAAAGTGAATGCAGAATCATAGAAACTCCATGAGTATCTATTGAGTGAATAAATTGGCCAATGAGGAAAAAGAAAAAGGGTTTATGAAGGTAAAACACGGAGAATGAGGGAGTAAGATTATCTAAAGAGCCACAATAACCTATATCTGCTTACATTTTCCCCCTCCAATTATAGCTTCTAGTGTTCCTTTCAGCATGGTCTTCCTTCTTTTTTTTCAAGGAAAATGGATATCTTTAATATTTAGCATTCCATCTATGAACATGGCATGAATTTTATTTATTAAATGTATCTCCCACTTATAAGTGAGAACATGTGGTGTTTGGTTTTCTGTCCTTGTGTTAGTTTGCCGAGAATGATGGTTTCCAGCATCATCCATGTCCCTGCGAAGGACATGAACTCAACCTTTTTCATGGCTGCATAGTATTCCATGGTGTGTATATGTCATATTTTCTTTAAAGAACAGAAAAATCACCAATGCACTTGATGGCCCAGAGAACAATATCAAGGGCAAGAACCTGGGCATCTTTGGACAACTCAACAGAAAAGTAATTCAGAAGAGTCAGACTCTGAAAGTGAAGAGGTTTTCAGAAAACCTTCACTAATTTATTTTGCTATATTTTCCCTTTAGTATACACACAAAATGATATGTAATGAAAAGCTGTGTCTATATAAGTTTAAAAGAGCTCTTTTGAGATAAACACAACAAAAAGCTAAGTGATAAGAGAATATTGTATCAAAATTTAATTGGGAATATTTTTCTATCTTAATGGTATATAAAAGAATGATTCAGCTTATGACTACTGGCATCTCAGAGTCAATAAACTATGGTAAAAGTGTATTGTGGTATTTTTATAAGAAATAAATGAGACTGTATATATGAGAACAGCTGGCATGCAATAGTCATCCAACACATATTAATTGAATCTCATTCTAAATTGGTAGTCATAGACTCTTAGATTTAGAAGTGACCTCAAAATGATTTTCCTGGAAAGATCTCTACAGTGGAAACTAGAAAACACTGATGAAAGAAATTGAAGAGGACACAAAGAAATAGAAAGATATTCCATGTCTATGAATTGAAAGAATCAGTATTAAAATGTCCATACTACCAGAAGCAATCTACAGATTCAAAGAAATCCCTATCAAAATACCAATGACATTCTTAACAGAAATAGAGAAAACAATCCTGAAATTTATATGGAACCACAAAACACCCAGAAGAGCCCAAGCTTTCCTGAGTAAAAATAGCATAACTAGAGGAATCACATTACTTGACTTCAAATTATACTACAGAGCTATAGTAACCAAAATAACATGGTACTGGCATAAAAACAGACACATAGACCAATGAAACAGAACAGAGAACCTAGAAACAAATTCACACCTACAGTGACCTCGTTTTCAACAAAGGGTCCAAGAACATACACTGAGGAAAGGACAGTCTCTTCAATAAATGAGTTGGGAAAACTGGATATCCATACACAAAGGAATGAAACTAGGCCCCTACTTCTCTCCATATAAAAAATCAAATAAAAATGGATTAAAGACTTAAATCTAAGACCTGAGACTATGGAACTACTGAAAAAATTAAGGAAACTCTCTGAGACACTGGACTGGGCAAAGATTTCTTGAGCAATATCCCACAAGCACAGAAAACCAAGGCAAACATGGACACACACACACACACACACACACAAAGCTTCTGCACAGCGAAGGACACAATCAATGAAGTCAAGAGCCAACCCATGGAAGGGGAGAAGATATTTGCAAACTACCCATATGACAAGGGATTAATAACCACAATATATAAGGAACTCAAACAACTCTATAGGAAAAAATCTAACAATCTGATTTAAAAATGCACCAAAGTTCTGAACAGACATTTCTCAAAAGAAGACATAC
This sequence comes from Rhinopithecus roxellana, assembly GCF_007565055.1. NCBI lineage: Eukaryota > Metazoa > Chordata > Mammalia > Primates > Cercopithecidae > Rhinopithecus > Rhinopithecus roxellana. The sequence goes on along the minus strand of NC_044549.1, from coordinate 117,517,326 downwards.
GAATGGAAAGCAGATATATGAAAAGGTGCTCAACATCATTATCAGAGAAATACAAATCAAAACTACAATGAGATATCATCTCAACTCAGTTAAAATGGCTTTTATCCAAAAGACAAGCAATAATAAATGCTGGTGAGGATTTGGAGAAATTGGTGGGAATGTAAATAGTACAACCAGTACGGAGAACAGTTTGAAGGTTCCTCAAAAAACTGAAAATAGAGCTATGATACGATCCAGCAATCCCACTGATAGGTATACACCCAGAAGAAAGGAAATCTATATATCAAATAGATATGTGCACTCTCCTGTTTACTGCAGCACTATTCACAATAGCCGAGATTTGGAAGCAACCTATGTGTCCCGCAACAGATGAATGGATAAAGAAAACGTGGTACTTATAAACAATGGAGTACTATTCAGCTGTAAAAATGAATGAGATCTTGTCATGTGTAACAACATGGATGGAATTGGCAGTCGTTATGTTAAGTAAAATAAGCCAAGCACAGAAAGACAAATTTGCATGCTCTCACTTATTTGTGGGAGCTAAAAATTTAAAAATTGAACTCATGGAAACAGAGAATAGAATGATGGTTATCAGGGGCTGCGAAGAGTAGTGGAGGGGTGAGGGGAAGGGGAAGTGGGAATGGATAATGGATACAAAAATATAGTTAGAAAGAATGAATAAGACCTAGTATTTGATAGCACAACATAGCGACTATCATCAATAACAGTTTAATTTTACATTTTAAAGTAACTAAAAGAATATTGCCAGGTGCAGTGGCTCACACCTGTAATCCTAGCACTTTGGGAGACCAAGGGAGGAGGATTGCTTGAACTCAGGAGTTTGAGAGCAGTCTGGGCAACATAGTGAGACCCCCATCTCTATTTAAAGTAACTAAAAGAGTATCATTGGATTGTTTGTATTCACAAATGATATATGCTTGAGGTGATGACCATTTACCCTGACATGATTATTATGCATTGTGTGCCTGTATCAAAATATGTCTTGTACCCCACAGATACACGCACCTGCAATGTAAAAGTAAAGATAATTTTTTTTAAAGATGATTTTCCTGGAGTGCTTATATTCTGTGAGTTACACTGGTGCTAACCATGTCTCTAGGCCACTTTGAGAATTTCTCAGACACAGGTATTACATAATACCAAATACCTGGCCACATTTGCTTAGAGCAGAGCCTGGAGCAGCACCTGAACCAAAAGTCAGTCATGTCTATGCTGGTGCTGACCTGGTGCTAGAGCTCAGCCCAACAGACATGCTCTACTGGATGGCAACTGTTCCCAAAAGCAGGGAAGCAGAGCCTAAGAAACAAAGTAGCAGAGGAATAAGAAAAGCAGGAAGAAAAAGCAGAAGAGATGGAGGAAACCTGAAAAACCCCAATTCGCTGAAATCTAGCCTGTAGATGGATTTAGTTTGATGCCTTCTTCAATTTCCCATTATTCGTGAGCTGTTTACAAGAAAATAAAGATACCTTTTAGCTGGGTATCTATAATTCTCATTTCTTGTCAACTGATTCAATGATCTTTTTTCTGAAAGCATCTTTATAAGGTCTATAGAGATTGAGTTTACAAGTAATTATAATGCCTAGGACAAGTTAATAAAATAAATACTCAGAACACTCCCATGTCTGCAATTCACAGCAAGCACAAAGATCACAATTCGTTTTCCAGCAAATTGTCTTAGGCAGCAACTCTCTTGCTTATGAATTTTGAGAAATGTTAATTTTCCTTAATGCATGGCATATTTCCTATAATTAAAAGCTTGTAGATTTTGTTCTCAGTTAAGTTTCCAAAAGCACAATCTGTATTATGTTGCTATACATTTAACATATGCAATATATTTATAATTAAGCCTATGTATAAGTTTTATTTCTAACTCTACATGTTTAATATAATTATATATAATATATACACATCTGAATATAAGGGAGAAGGGAGCTACCCCCACTGAATGATGTCAGCATCAGGCACTGAGCTAGGTATTTTATACTGAATATTTAATTCTTCATCAATGTTGTGAAAAATAGGTGTACCTTTTACAATAACTTTGATTGGTTCCTTAATTTCTGGAAAATTGTTTTCCAGATCTTTTAGATGCCATTTCTAAGGTACAGAATGTTTGTTGTCAGATCCTTAAAGTTGGTAGCATTCAATGTAGCTGTCTTCCACCAGCCAGGAGGTAAGTAAACTGAAGCCAGTGGAGATGTCTTTGAGTTATTATAAGAATTTGCTCGGCTGGGCACAGTGGCTCACGCCTGTAATTCCAGCACTTCAGGAAGCCGAGGCGGGCGGATCACGAGGTCAGGAGATTGAGACCATCCTAGTTAACACGGTGAAACCCCGTCTCTATTAAAAATACAAAAAAATTAGCCGGGCGTGGTGGTGGGCGCCTGTAGTCCCAGCTACTTGGGAGGTTGAGGCTGGGGAACGCCATGAACCCGGGAGGCTCAGCTTCCAGTGAGCTGGGATTGTGCCACTGCACTCCAGCCTGGGAGACAGACGGTCTCAAAAAAAATTTTTGTTTAATTTTGAGCAAGACTAAATTGGAACCAATTACGTGGAGAAGGAAGGTGCAGTAAATCATCATAAATTCCCACCACCACTCAATTACCTATTTCCCTTGTAATTGGATGCTTTCAAGTGTGTGTTTGTTAAGGCTTTAAACTGGCCTGCTTTTCCTAACCAATTTAAATGTTTTTAAAATAGGAACACAAGATAAGAAAATATATCCAATGCTTTGTTCATTGAAAATTCTTTAAACTTTCAAGTTTTATTTTCCTTACTACATTTTCAAATTTCATGGCCTAATCGTGCATTCATTCCTTTGGAAGTTTGCCTCTCTCATCAATAATTTGAAACACTAGCCTTTATAGCTGGTTAGCTATTAACTTGCTATAAGTAATAATCACTTACATTTATAAAGCACAATGTTTTATAGTTTGCAAAATACTTTTATATGCTTTGCATGATTTAATTCTTGCTTCATTCCTGTGAGGTAGAAAGAGCAAGTACCTAATCCCTGTTTCACAAATAATAAATAAGGAAATTAAGCCTTATTCATTTTTGAAATAAAGAAAATGGTGAAGACTTGAAGGTTTTTCTAGTTTGATTTCCACCCCCATCCTCCTTCTTAGCATTATCCTTGAACATTGACCTGTAATGTCCTTATTAACTGCTTAGTGTATTGTGCTAAGTATTATTGGGGTAGGAGGTGGTAAAGAAGATATTCCAGCATACATAAAAGTATAATACATATTCCTTGCCTTCAGGAAACTTTAGTCAAGTTGGGAATATGTAATCACAGAGGAAAATAGCTATTAATTCAAAGCAGACTTTGATATGGTACATGAAGACTTAGAGCAATAAATAAGGCCTGTGAGCATACAGAGGAATGGAGAGTTATCAGTCAGAGTCCTGGCAGGAAGCAGATGGCAGATTCAAATTGGGTAATTTGAGGAGAGTTTAATTGTTTAAAAAAGTTATTTACAATGGTGGGTGTTGAGTGGAAGAAAACCAGAGAGAGAGAGTTCAGTATTTGGGGAGTGAGGGAGCCAGTCAATGCTGCTCAGCTTCTGGGTGGAGGGGAGGAGAGGACGGAGGGCAGACCTGGAGGGATAAACAAAACACACTAGCCCTGAAAGAATCAACATAAGCTGAAATGTTGGGGGAAGGCCGTGAGGCGGTAAGAATGGACCTTAGCTTTGAAAGAGTAGAAGTGGTATGTATGGGTGTAGAAGAGAGATGCAGGCACTGCATTCAGAGTGAACACAGGACACGAGGGTTCAGATTGGGAAATATGCTCATTCTGGGGTGACAAAGGGCAAAAAGAGGGATGTAAAATTACAAAATAACTAGGGACCAAATTGCAGAAGCCTTGAATACCAAGCTAAGGAGTTTGTACCTGATCCTGAGAACAGCAGCCAGCAAACATTTTAAAATCAGTAATGAAGCTGGTATCTTAGGAAAATTAATCTATATTAATACAAGAACTGGTTTAGGGGAAAGAAGTGGAAGTGGCAGAATGTTCAGCTTAGACACAATATCCCAGCATGAGGTAAAGAAGGGCAGTGAGAAGAAAAAGGGGAAGAAACAGACGTGAGACATAATGAAGGAAGACTCAGTCCTCTTGAATGCTAGGCTGAACAACTCATGCTGGGATGTGCTTCCCTCCCAAACGGTAATCCTGATCAAAATGCACTATAAATAAACTAGGACAAATACTCCTTAGGTTAGACACCCATGGACACAGGGCTGGCTGGAGTGTGAAAACAGCTTGGCCTGGACCCAGAAGATGTGGTTTGAATCACTACTTTGCCACATACAAGCTGGATGTTCTTAAGCAGATTGCCTGGTCCCTCAGCCTCCACTTACATCCTCAAAATGAGACACTAATACCTACCGCACAGGATGGTTGTGATAACTCAGCAAGATTTGTGGACTGCAAGGGACCACATGGGGGTGGGGGTGGTAGTTAACATTATGTCTGACCCCTCCGGACACCTTGTCTCTCTGGGCAGGGCAAGTGACAAGAAAGCAGGCTCTTGCCAAGACATTAACTACAGCCCGTATTTCTCTTCCTTGCCAAAGCTGCTGTGTGATCAGGTTTGATTGATTACTATAAGCCTCAGCCTTCCAATTATTCCTCCCCTGCAAGTTATGGCTATACCTTTTATTTGACAAGATTGTATTTATTTATTTTAAAAACCTTGGTGTATTTTCATTCTCCCAGCCCATGACCCCCCAATTTTTTTCTGTTCTGTTTTCCTGAGCTTGCCACTAATGAGCTGAAGATAATTCCCCCAACCTCCGCCCCCCCACCAAGTGCTTGGTACTTTTTGGCCTGAGTATTTAGCAACATGCTGAAATGCAGATTAAAGCAGTCAGCTCATTGAAATAAAATGGATGTGAAATTTGGTTGTTTTTACATTTTTGAGGTTTCTATGCAGAGGCCTCTATGGATGCCCTAATGAAAGTACTGCTTTGATTTTCAGGCAATTTTACATATAATGTTTTCTTCTCTTTAGAGTGTCTGCAGATCTGATAATAGCTGTAAAATAACATGGCCACACTGAGATACAGAGGCTAAGTAACTGATTGGCTAGTCTTACTCACCAGTTAAGCTTAAAGTCATGAAGTGCAAGTTCATGCTTTCACAAGTTACAAATGACCTCCTGCCATGGAACTCTGTGGTTGGCGTTGAATAATTGAAATCATTACTTTAATTTCTGTAAGGCCAGGAATCCCCTTTAGTTGATCCCAAAAACTTGGCAATAATTTGGGTGACAGAGTGGTGCAGAAAATAGTAGTTTGTAGTAGAAAATTTGAGTCTCATTGCCCCAATTTTTAAAATTCCTCAATGTTTATAAGTTGATGTAAAACTTCTCATTCAACATCAACTTATAAAAATTAACAAAGCCCAGGCTGGGCGTGGTGGCTCATGCCTGTAATCCCAGCACTTTGGGAGGCCGAAGCGGGTGGATCATGAGGTCAGGATATCGAGACCATCCTGGTTAACATGGTGAAACCCCGTCTCTACTAAAAAAAAAAAAAAAATTAGCTGGGTATGGTGGTGGGTGCCTGTATGTAGTCCCAGCTACTTGGGAGGCTGAGGCAGGATAATGGCACGAACCCAGGAGGTGGAGCTTGCAGTGAGCTGAGACTGCCTGGGTGACTCTGTCTCAAAAAAAAAAAAAAAAAAAATTAACAAAGCCCTTGTGAAACACATTGCACTGTGCTAGATGCTTGAGGAGAAAGGCACAGACTTTTAAGATATGGTTCTTCTTCTCTAAGTACTTACTGGGGACATAATACCCAGGTAATGATGATTAATGATCTTATTCTCTGCTTCGCCTCAGTCACTTACTCCACAGTTATACCCCAGACCTGGTCATTTCATGCATCCACTCTTAGACCCACTGATCTCATCTTTCCATGCCATTCCTCGATACTCCAACTCCAAAAATTCTTCAGCCTCACTAGGATCTATGCTCCATCCATTCACCATCTCTCACTCCCATAAAATCTTCAGTTCCTTCTAGACTCAGCTTACATTCTATGGTCCATTATTAAAAACTGCTCACTCATTCACCCTCCAGTACCTCTTCCTTCCTTTCATTCATCATGTATGCTTGGTAAAACCCTGGTTAAATCCAGTTTCCATCCTCTTCTACACCCTGCATCCCCGAAGCTGATTGTGGCTGGAGAAAATCCCCACAATCACACTGACAAATCTCAATTTAAACTCGTGACTAATAACCACAGTGGGCCCATACAGCTGCTGGCAATCTTTCTGCATTGTCCTGATCAATCCATTCAATCCTCTACTTTCCTACAACCACTGTACATGTTCTTGTCTCTCTTCAACTCTCCAGCACCTCCTCCAACTTTTTACCTTTTCCTAATTCACTGGGTTGTGGTAGTGGTGGTGGGGATGTGGGTAGGGTTGGTAGAGATAGAAGCTCTCAGACGAGACCTTCCCTATTCTCCCAACTCCCACTTCTCCCAATTGACTATCTGTCCATCCATGTCCTGCCTTCTTTCCTGATGTTATGAATGATCTGGCTGGGTTTCTATCTGAAGCCAAACTTTAACACTGTGCACTTGACCCCATCCTTTTTTGCCTATTCACGAACTTATTTCCAGCAATTATCTCTTCTCTTTCCTGCTCAAGAATAGTTCTTTTCTATTGAGTCACTGCCAGCAGCATAGAAACATGCTGAATTACCACCCATCTCACAGAGAAAACCTTCCTTGACCCAACTTTCCCCTGTAGCTACTGCTCCCTTTGTGGCAAATCTCCTTGAACAAGACTTTTAAGCCCACTACTTCCAATTCCTTTCCTCATAATCTTTCATTCTCAAAATTGCTCCCTGAAAACTGATTTTATCAATATCTCCAGTGACCTCCACATGATCAAATCCAATGGCCAATTCTCAGTCTTTATCTTATTCAATTTATTGGCAGCATTTTACACCATCGCTTACTTCTTCCTTCAAATGTGTTCTCTGCTTGGCTTCCGAGGCATCACCCTCATTTCTCCTCACTGGTTGCTCCATCTCAGTACCTTTTCCTTGTCCTCCTTATCTTCCCAAGCCTGCCCACTGGAGTGCCCCAGGAATCACTCTTTCACTGATTTCTCCAGGATCATAGCTTTAAATTTTATTTATATATTTCATCCTCAAATTCATATTTCAAGCCTAGATTTCGCCCCTTGAAGACCAGACTCATATCCAGCTGCCTACTGAGTCTCCACTTGGCTATCTAACAGACATCTCAAAGTCAACGGATGCCAAAATGAACAGAAGATTCTTCCCCTACTCAAAAACTTCTCCTACTACTATCTTCTGAATCTTCTCAGTTGTTCAGACAAAAATCCTTGGAGTCATCCTTGACTCCTTTCTTTCTCCTTGCACCACATCAGATAATTTTTGAAATTCCTTCTTCAAAATATGTCCAAACTCTGACTACTTTCCAATACCTCCATTACTACTGTCTCTTCCAAGCTGCCATTATCTCTCACTTCGTATTGCAAAAATCCCTTAACTTTGTTTTTCCTTCTCTCTTTATTCCTCTGAAGTCTATTTTCAACACAGCAGATGGAGTGAACGTTTTTTTTTTTTTTAAAAAAAAAAGCTAAGTGAAATAATGTGACTTTTTTCCTCAAAACCCTCCCATGGCTTCCTGAGTTTCTCAGGTTAAAAATCAAAATCCTCTACATCACCTACTAGATCCTACCTTTCTGTCTTCATCTCCCACCACTCCCTTTCTGGCTCACTCTGCTCAGCCACACTGGTGTCCTTCCTAGAATATGTCAGGCTTGCCTCAGGTCCTTTGCATGGGTTAGATCTTTTACCCTGAGATTTTATCACACAGGTTCCCCATGGCTCATTCCTTCTACTCCAGCGTCCCCTCAGCGAGGCCTTTCTTGACCTTGACCTTGACACAAAATCGTATCCCTCCCACTCTGGCGCTCCCTTTTCTTCTTGCCTTATTTTGTTTTTCTTCATAGTACTTATCATTATTTGATTTACTACATCTAGTTATTTGTTTATTACCCTCTATCCTCACTATACTGTAAGCTCGGTGAGAAGGGATATTTTGTTCACGGCTGTATTTCCAGAACCTTGTACAGTGCCTGGTACAGAGTAGGTACTCAGGAAATATTTGGTGAATGAATGAATGAATGAATGAGTGAATGAATTCAAAAAAATGAACACCTATGGCCTTTACTGCTATTTCAAGAAGATAGAGTATCATAGGCTTCGAGTACAGGTAGAGTATCAGAGAAGGCTTTGATGAGCTGGTAAGTCTTAGGAAAAAGCATTCATGTGAGGGAGCATGTTAAAAAGCTGAAGAAAAAGAAACTCCAACAGCATTTATTGAGCACTTGTTACATGACAAATACTTTGCATTCATTATCTCATATTATCCTCGTAATGACTATAACAGAGAGGTATATTATTTCCATGTGAGAAATGAGGAAACTATGTTTTAGAGATTTTTTAAAAGTAGCTTTCCCATAAAACCTATAGTTAGCAAGTTGCAAGCCATTCTTGTAATTGAGTTTTAGCTGACTCCAGGCCCATTTTCTTTCTCTTTTTATATCTTGTCATCATCATCATCGTCATCATTCCTAATATTATTTAAGTCTCTGTACTTTCCACCTGGCATGCTCCTTCCCATGCTACATGAATGGTGACTTTTGTTAGTGCTCAACTCAGTGATACATAAATAATATAAATGATAATGTAAATAATAACAAAATGTATTCTCAAATTTTTCTCGTCAGTCTCATGAAGGTTAAGTCTCCTTGAACTTACTTAAATTGGTGGCAACGTGAGCTTTCAGCATCATCGCCAGCATTACCAAGCCATTTCCCTAGTGCTTCCCTCAGCATGAAACATCTGTCTACTTATTTCTTTGCTGAGCCTGAGTGGAATATTCCATCTCTGAAAAATAAACTTTGTGTTTAAATTGTAATCTTTATTCCTATCTGGCAAATTGGATATATATCCTCAGCAATTGGAAGGAAGTGATGTATCTGCTGCCATCAGCTACAAAGCATTGGATGCCCACTGTGCTATTTATTAGATTTACATGAATTCCAGGTGAATCTGATCCAGTGGCTACAAAAAGTGAGTATTAAATTAATTGTTATTCTATTCTTCCAGAATGCCTGATATGGAAAAAGCAATTGAATCTGAACACGGTCGGAAATTTAAAATTAAGTTTTGTTCACCACTGAAATTCATGAGACTGCCAGAAAGGAAAAATTTTTGTTGTTGTTGTTTTTTTACAAAATCCATTGCTTTTGAGAATAAAGTAAAAACATTTATTAGTCAGCTTTCCTGGGGGCAACAAACAACCTTAAAATTTCAGTTACGTACAACAAAGGTTTACTTTTTACTCACGTTACATGTTAGCTATAGGTCATTGTGGGGTCAACTGTAGGGCTGCTCCATGGATCACATTCATTCCAGGACTCAGCTGGAGGAGCAGCTACTCTATAGAGTAAGCCATTCTGGTGGCAAAGGGAAAAAAGTGAGAGAGCTGTTGTCAACAGAGAGTGGCCTGAAGGCATCTGTTCACAGGTCACATGACCGAGTCTCGTATCAGTGGGGCAGAAATGTGTACCCCTCCCATGATGGGCACTAAAAGTCCAATGGCAATGACTAGAGATGTGTAATTCTTTTATAGGAAGGAAAAGTGAAGCGCTGGGAAGCATAATAAAAATCTACACCACACTCCTTATCCTAGCATAAAACACAGCTGGCCTCGTCTCCCACCATTCTTTATCTTGTCTGTGCTGTGGCCACATCGAATGGTCTCCTTTCTCCCTAAACACATGATCCCACGCTTTCATGTCTGTTTCCTAAGATGGAAGTGCAATTCCCTCATTTTCTGCCAACCAGAGTGGCTCTCTGCCTGCAAGGTCCAGCTCACATTCCACCTACCATATAAAGCCTTTCTCAACTCTTCAGTTGAAATTAAGCGCTCCTCCTTTGGAGAAAATGGGGCAGACTGGCTATACATCCAGCTCTAATTCAATATTGCTTGGTAAGTCTGGTAACATTCTTGGTAAGTTCTTTATTGGTAAGTCTGGATAAAAAGCTACTGAAGGTTGGGAGGCCAAGGCGGGTGGATCACTTGAGGTCAGGAGTTCAAACAGCCTGTGAATGTGGTGAAACCCCTTATCTACTAAAAATACAAAACAATTAGCCAGGTGGTGGTTGTGGCGGGGGCCTGTAATCCAAGCTATTCCAGAGGCTGAGACAGGAGAACTGCTTAAACCCAGGAGGTAGAGGTTGCAGCAAGCTGAGATTGTGCCACTGCACTCCAGCCTGGGCGACAGAACAAGACTCCATCTCAACAACAACAAAAAAAGCTACGGAAGGGCAGAGGCTAGGGATTCTTTTTCCTGGGGCCCCTCTCCAGCCTCCTTGCCTCCTTGGGGTCAGAGTCTTGACCATAATACATGTTTAATAAACTCATTTGAATTACTAAAAACGTACATATTCACCATCAGGCTTACCCTTAGTGTGAAATTATAAGTCTTTTCTATAGCAGGCATATGTAGCATACCATGTGGAGAAATCTGTTAGCACTCTTCTTCAGTCACAACAGTCGTGAAGACTGTCCTCTTGATTCTGCAATACAGACCCTACCAGTTGTGTGTGTGTGTCTGTGTGTAAGATTCCTACCTTCCCACCAATAAAGCATTTTGGATACCATGTTTTCACAGGAACATTGCTTCCCTTGCCAGTGATAGCTGCTTTAAGAAGTGCTGTTTCTTTTCCTTCATTTTCCCTGCAGCATCATCTCTCATTTGGCATTCTGTGTGAAGCTCTTGTTTATGGCCACACAACAGGAGGGTAACAGAGAGAGTGGGCCACAGGAGCAGAGCTGTGATGCAGTGGAAAGATAGGGAACCTTACAGTCAGCAAATCTGGCTTAGATTTTTGTCTCTCCTCCTTACTAGCTTTGTGGTCTTCAGTGAGCCACTTGGCCCTACTATCCCTTTAATTTTATTAGTTTATAGAAGAAAAAGAGACAAAAAAAAAAAATAAGAAAGCATACAAGAATGTTGTATGATAGTGAATAGAGTTGAGCACATTGCAAGAGCTCAATATCATCATGACATGCTTTATGCTTAAAAAAGCAGTGCTGGGAAATTTCTTGCTCCATAGTAAATCATTGATGCACTTAGTATCATTACCTAAATGATCTTGATGTGTTGCCAGTATGGAGTGGGCCACTTGATTCCCAATCTGCTTCCTCAGTCTCATCCCATCCGGTTACCCCTGGGCCTTAATTAATCCATAAGTCAAATGGATGTTTCCAACTTAATAATCTCCATCCTGTCTCAGATGGGACAAAAGAAAGATCAAAGATCATGGTAGTGAAAACCAAGGATAATAACCCTACCTTTTTAGTTCCTAGCAATGCCAGACTTCACTGAGAAGTTGGGAAGGAAATTGTAGGCTCGTGATCCTCTGGGTCAGTCCCCTTCACTTGGTGTCAAACAATGAGAGGCCATAGATCAGAGAATCAAGCTATCACTTTCAAGAATGCTCTTTTCTTTTTTGTACTCAATAAATATATTGGATTTTATCAAAGAAGCCTGAAAGGTCCTTTGAATAGACATCATATGCAAAATTTTGTTCTTCTCTTCAGATGGGCAGAAGATCATGAGTTTTGTCAGATTTCAGAAGAGCATAGAGAAATATATTTTCAACAACTCTCTGTTGTCGAAACAACAATTGTATTCATCAGGGTTCTCCAGAGAAACAGAACCAACAGAATATGCGTGTGTATGTGTGTGTGTGTGTGTGTGTGTAATCTGTTGTAAGGAACTGGCTCACATTACGTACTGTGGAGAGTTGGCAAATCCAACATCTGACTGGCTAAGCCAGTAGGCTGGAGACTCAGGAGAGCTGCAGTTCAAGTTCAAAGGCAGTCTGCTGGTAGAATTCCTCCTTGCTCAGGAGAGGTTTGTCTTTGTTCTGTTAAGGCCTTCAGTTAATTGAATGAGGCCCATTCACATTATGGAGGGTAATCCGACTTATTCAAAATCCACTGATTTAAATGGTAATATCATCCAAAAATTATATTCACAGAAACATCCAGAATAATATTTGACCAAATACCTGGGCACCATGGCCCAGTCAAGTTGACAAATAAAATTAACCGGCACAGTAATATAAAACAGAAAACATCCTGTTGATGTGAGAAGTAGAATCACAGGAACTGAGAACGAAAAGGAACTTTTGAGGCCATCTGTCTGCCCTTTCTCCATCTTGGAGAAAAGAAAAGTGAGGCTCAGAGATAACGCACCTCTTTGGTCAGAAAGCTGGAACTAGGTCATGGGCTTCCTAAATCTTTCTACAACTGCCAAATCTAGACCTTTTTTTTTCTTTTTAACTCATCATGAGACACAGTTTAATGCCCTTTCATGAAAATTAGATAGGGTCAAGTTCCAATTTGAGTTATTTGTGTTGCGTTTGGAAGACAAATTGCAATTAGACCCAAGTTTCCTTCTTGACACATTGTAAAAAAAGGTAATATGTGATAATAACAACATAAGGAGGATGGGGCTGATTAGGAGCAGTTTTTGTATACTATTGAAGCTAAGTTAGTATTAATTCAGCCTGGATTGTTAGATATTTAAGATGCTCGTTATAATCCACTCTCTCAGAGATAGTCCAAGCCATCCATGGGAGAAGTTAGTGAGTGAGTTCCCACACCAGGAGCATTTAGTCTAAATGTATAAGGAAAAAAATGTATACTTCAGTAAAAAACTATGCCTTTTCTAAAGCACACTTATCTGGGATTGTCTGCTTCTAATTCCATGGGAACTATTTTGGACTATAAGTTGTACATAACTGATAGCAATGCAAAATAACTCTTGTTTATAGATACATAAATAAATTATGTACAAGGAAGGGACAACCTTTTCCTCACTCCAAGAAAAAGTTGGTTTTGCATTCATTTTCACATTCATTTTCATATTCTTTTATTCCATAAAATAATATAAAAATATATACTGCCATAAAATGGAGTATACATTTTTGCTTCTTTCACTTCTCGTTTAAGCAGTTATTAATATTTACCTGGTTCCTTCACTTAACCCATGAGTTGAATAAAATCTTTTTAACGTGTTCATTTTATCTCTATGAGAGTCATGATTTTACCCCCTTTTTGGAAAAAGTATTCTTTAATAAATATCGTGTCTTTACCAGCACATCAAAAAGATGCTCTACTGAAGTAAAACTGACCCTCTGCCCAGCATCCATTCAGCTCCATTCTGCTCTGAATCTTCACATTTAATAAAAAGTTTGATTAGGTTTTCACAGGGTTTGCTGCATTGAAATCTGGGGAAAAAATAGAAGTAAAAATAGAGACTCTGACAGCAAAAGAAAGCAGGATAGGGAAGTGGGGAAGGGCATTTGCATCTCTTAAATGCTTAGTAAAGGATTTGAGAATTGGGGTAGGATGAGAGAAGGCAGACAGAGGTAAAATAGGATAAATAACAGCTCAAAACAATTACCTTGAGACCCGCCCAAATCATTAGTTATCCTCATAATAAATTCTTTTACTCCACCCCCACACCACATACACTCTTAAAATGTGTTGCTATCAAGTGTTTGGGGCTTGATGACATCTCTGGAATGTCTTAGTCATGTTTAGCATGGCAGCCTGGGCTCTATTCTACTTGGAAACAGCAAGGGAGGATCTGTGACAAGTTCTGAAGAAAAGGACAGGAAAGTGGAAGAGGAAAGAGCTCAAGCAAATTCCTTCTTCCAGATCGATTCATCCTCCTCTCTCCCTCTGTAGCCTGGGCTTCTGAACACTCTCTACAGCGTGTTGCGGTAGGGAGAGCGAGGCAGGGAGAAAGGCAACACACACCCCCTGAGCTAAACCCAGGGCCTCTACCTCTGCCTTCCCGAGTCCCAGTGGTTTCTGTCTCTGTTATTGATGTCTTCCTGTTGTTTCTGTCCCTGCCAAGTTGCTCTGTGCTGCCTCTTGGTGGCCTTTCTACCAAGTCTGTTGCCATGGCTACTACTTTTCCTGACTGACACCTCCACCATCAGCTTCATCATCTGTTTGGCTACCTGCTTGGAGGGGTTCTGCCACTCATTCCTTCCAGTCAGTAGAGCTTTCATTCAAATCCAGTGGACTCCTTTAACTCCTCTCCATTCCTCTGAGCAATGTGAGAATAGCTTGTACGGCTTGAGCCATAGTTTATCTTTGCATTTTTATCCCCTGTGGCCACATCCCTGAACCAAATCCTCATCATCTCTTTTATGGGCCATGCAGCCATCTGCTAAGTGGATTGCATTAACTTGTAGAAACAAATAGACCTCAAAATTCTAGTGGCTTAATATAATAAAAAACATTTTTTGCTACAAGATTGGTGGAGCAGCTCTCCCTGACACAGTCTTTCAGAGACTCTGACTGATGGAGACTTGTCTGTGTTTAGCATGTGGCCTCCAAGGGCTCCATGGGCATTGAGTTCCCAGTCAGTTGAAAAGGGAGCTGAGAATGGAAAGCATGTATGGGAATCTTTTACAGGCCAGGCCTGCAAGTGGCTCACATCCCGTCTGCATAAACACAGTCACATGACCACATCTAGCTGCAAGAGAGGCTGAGAAATGTAGACCTAGCTTGTGCCTAAAGAAGAGGAGAATGAGTGTGGAGACTCATTGGTGGTCTCTACCACAGACCTTCCTGCCTCCAGTGTTGTTCTCCTCCAGTCTCTTTACCAGCCCCTGTTCCAGAGGTTGGACATGCAGAGTCTCACAGCTGGTGAGTTGTGGAGCCAGCACCAAGCCTGGGCTTGTCTGACAAAATCCAGGTGCTTTCCCTACATTTCTCAACCTTCTGTAGTAGCTTTCCCCATACCATCTTTCCTTCTTCGTAACTTACTTCTCTTTAAATCCTACCACAGTCTCCAGAATGGGGAGGATTTTTGGCAGATAGAATATAATCCATTCTCCTTTCTTTCCCCAACTTGAGCCTGGGTTAGCATGAAAATCTTTCTTTCTTTCTCATGTCTTCCCAGCTGCTGCACAGCTGCTGAGTTTCCTTCCCCAGGTCTCTTTCTGCCATTTTACCACTGTGGTCTCAGCTTTGCAAATCCCAACTTGTGATTGATTGTGTGAGGCAAGGGTTAGCTCTACCCCTGGTGACTGAAAGGTCTCCATATCGCCCTGCCCCACTGAGGTCCCATCCTCGCTCCTATATTACTGCTTGTCTTACTTGTTTCCTGACTTCTAGTCTATTGGTCAAAGCAAGTGACAAGGCCAGTCCAGAGTTCATGTGGAAGAAGTAGATACCACTTCTTGATGGGAAGAAGAGCAAAGAATGCACGGCCATCTCTAATCAGCCACAAACAACAATAAATATTAATGCTAATAAATCTTTACATAGCACTTGGCAGTTATGGTGTTTTTACAAACATTGTGTTATTTTAAAATGTTAGACTTTATTTTACAAGTGAGAAAACCACTAACTGAATTAAGTAATTTGCCCAAGATCACTTGCCCAGGAAGTGACAGAACAGTGGCTCATGTTAGATCTTCTGGCTGTTTAGTTCGTGCTTTTCCTATTACCTCTCATTGCCTAGTTGAACACAGAAATGATTTATCTCTTTTTTCATCTACATTTTCATTTGGCAACTTCAAACAAAAATGCTAGATAGCAAGAGAGAGAGGATGAAGAGCTATGAAAAATAGACTGAAGAATTAAATTGACTAAAACATACATTTGTGGCCCTAATTTGCAAATCCTGGGCTTTACCAAAGCTATGCTACGTATGATAAGGCAAAAAAAACAAAGCCCTAAGAAAGCTATTGACAATTGTGTGGTGTGAACACGGTTTACAATTAACGAAGAAATGAGGAGAAACATTTCTGGTGGAATCTGCCAGGGGAGAAGTGGGGAAACTTGGCATGGCTGCTCCTGAGCCAGTGATCTTGCAAGGCCAAGTAAAGTATGTAAGTCTCAGTATGTTATTCTAAAATAGCATCTTACTGTCCTAATGGTGCCATACCAGCCACTTTACCAAGTGGTGAGAAACAAGAAGAAGAAGAAGTAAAAGAGGAGATAGGAAGGAGGCAGGAAGAGATGGTGAAGCAGCTTAAGAAGCCCAGGTATCCAACAACAAGTAGTGAGACTGAATCAGTAATAAAGTCTCCCAACAAAGAGAAGTCCCAAACTGGATGGCTCCACTACCAAATTCTACCAATTGTATAAAGAATTAACACTAATTTTCTTCAAGCTATTTAAACAAATTAAAGGGAAGGGAGTTCTCCCTAACTCATTCTATGAGGCCAGCATTATCCTTATTCCAAAACCAGACAAGGATGCAACAACAACAACAACAAAACAAATTACAGATCCAAATCTCTGATGAACATAAACACAAAAATCCTCTAACAAAATACCAGCAAACTGAATCCAACAGCATATCAAAATGATAATACAACATGATCAAATGAGATTTATAGCAGGGATACACGGATGGTTCAACATACACACATCAACAAATGTGATATATCATATCCAAAGAATGAACAACAAAACCACTTGGCCATCTTGATAGATGCAGAAAAAGCATTTGATAAAATTTAACATCCCTTTATGATAAAAACTCAACAAACTGAGCATAAAAGAAACATAACTTATCATCATAAATGCCACATATGACAAACCCACAGCTAACATCATACTGAATGTGAAAAAGTTGAAAGCCTTTTCTCTAAGAACTGGAACAAGAAAAAAATATTCACTCTCACCACTTCTTTTCAACATAGTACTGGAAGTCCTAGACAGAGCAATCAGGCAAGAGAAAAAGAGAAAAGGCATCCAAATTGGAAAAAAGAAAGTAAAACTGTTCTTCTTTGCAGATGATATGATCTTATATCTGGAAAAACAAAAGACTCCACCAAAATAATCTTTTAGAGCTGTTAAACTAACTTAGTAAAATTGTAGGATACAAAAATCAGTAGTGTTTTTATACATTAATAATGAAATATGTAGAAAGAACAGGAAAGCAATTCTGTTTACAGTAACTGCAAAAATAATAATAACAATAACATGTCTAGGAATAAATTTAACCAAGGAGGTAAAAGACCTCTACAAGAAAAACTTCAAAACATAATGAAAGAAATTGAAGAGCACACAAACAAATGTAAAGACACCCTAGGCTCATGGATCAGAAGATTTAATATTGTTAAAATGATCATACTACCCAAAACGCTGTACAGATTCAATGCAATCCCCATCAAAAGAGCAATGTTTTAAAGAAATAGGAAAACAATCTTAAAATTTGTATGGAACCAAAAAAGAGCCCATATAACCAGAGCAAATTTGAGCACAAAAAAAAAGCTGGAGGCATCACACTGCCTGTCTTCAAAATACATTACAAGGCTATAGTAACCAAAACAACATGGTACTGGTATATTAAAAGAAAACCAGATACATAGACCAATGGAGCACAATAAAGAACCCAGAAATAAATCTATTATTTTCAGCCAACTGATTTTCAACAAAGGCATCCAGAACATATACTTGGAAAAGGACACCCTTTTTAATCAATGGTGCTGGGAAAACTGGACACCCATATGCCAAAGAATAAAACTAGACTCCATCTCTCACCTATGCAAAGATTAACTCAATATGGATTAAAGACTTAAACATAAGACCTGAAACTATAAAACTACTGGAAGAAAACACAGGGGTAACACTTCAGGGCGTTGGTCTAGGCAAAGATTTTATGACTAAGATCTCAAAAGCACAGGCAATAAAAACAAAAAATAGACAAATGGGACTATATTAAACTAAAAAGCTTCTTCACAGTGAAGGAAACAATCAACAGGTGAAAGAGACAATCAACAGAGTGAAAGAGAAAATATTTGCCAAGTATTCATCTGACAAAGGACTAATATCCAGCAGGTAAGAAACTCAAACTAGTCAATAGTAAAAAAATTAAATAATTTTATTAAGAAATGGGCAAAGGACATGAATAGACATTTTTCAAAAGGAGATATACAACTGGCCAATAGGTATATGAAAAAAATGGTCAACATCACTAATCATCAGGAATATGAAAATCAAAACCACAATGAGATATCATCTTACCCCAATTAGAATGGCCATTATGAAAAGGACAAATAATAGCAGATTGTACTGAGGATGCAGAGAAAAGGGAACTCTTATACACTGTTGATGGGAATGTAAATGAGTACAGACACTATGCAAAACAATATGGAAATTTCTCAAAAAACTAAAATGCCAGCAATTCCACTACTGGGCATTTATCCAAAGGAAAGGAAATCAGTATATCTAAAGGATAACTGTGTCCCCATATTTATGGCAGCACTATTCACAGTAGCAAAGATATGGAGTCAACCTAAGTGTCCATCAACAGATGAGTGGATAAAGAAAATGTGGTAAATATACACACAGTAGAATACTATTCAGCCATAAATAAGAATAAAATCATGTCATTTGGAGCAACATGGATTAAATCAGAGGTCACTGTGTTAAGTGAAATAAGGCAGTCACAGAAAGACAAATATGTGCTCTCATTAATATGTGGGAGCTAAAAAAATTGATCTCATGAAGGTAGAGAATGGAATGATAGCTATCAGAGACTGGGAAGGGTATGTTGGGGCAGGGGGAGGAGGAAGAGAGGTTGGTTAATGGGAATAAACATATAGTCAGAGAGGAGGAATAAGTTCTAATATTCAATAGCAGAGGAGAGTGACTATAGTTCACGACAATGTATTGTATATCTCAAAATAAATAGCTAGAAGAGAGGACTTGAAATCTTCCCAACACATAGGAATGATAAATACTTGAGGTGATGGATAGCCCAAATACAATGACTTGATCATTACACATTCTATGAATGTAACAAGATTTCACATGTACGCCACAAATATGTTCAAAGATAGTATATCAATAACACATTATTGTTTTTTAAAGAGGAACCCCAGGTCTCATCTAGCTATGCAAAGACTTCCCCATTCCTTCAGCCACAGTAAGGCTACAGCTCTGCAAAGATCTGCCAGGCACAGTTGGGCAGGTTGTTCCGCAATAGAGCACTCAGCCCGGGGGACAAGTGGGGACTGAAATCCAGGCTGTTGTCTGCTTTCCAAGCCATGCACCGTGGACGCCTACTCAGAGTTAGTGAAGGAAGATTTCCCTGTTTTACTGAAAGGTGTATCTCTCTCCTGTGTCATATGCCTGGAGGGGGTGCCTTTTTCTAATTTGTCATGAAGGCACCTTCTATGCTACTGGAGCCCTGCTTCAGCAGCTGATAAGTTGCTTACTGCAAAGTAGGCTTCAATTTCGTAAATTACCATTGCTACTAGAGTGTCTTCCTGGATGTCCCACAGGCACCTGATGATCAGTAAGTCCCCAATTGAGTTCAGTCCCCACTTGCTGTGCAGACATGCCCTGCCTGTCCCTGTGCTGTGCACAGAACGGCCATCTATCCAGGGACGTTCACGTGTCATCTCATTCCATCTTCACATCCACCCATGAAATCGAAATTATCACCCCAGTCAATACACGAAGAAACTGAAGCTCAGAGAGGCTAAGAGTAATAGCTCGGGCTGCCATAATAAAATACCACGGGTGGAGTGATTTAAACAACCGACATTAATTTTCTTACAGTTCTAGAGGCTAGAAGTCCAAGATCAAGGTGTTGGCAGAGCTGGCCCCTCCTGGGGGTTGTGAGAGCCTCTTCACTCCTTGGCTTGTTGATGGCTGTCTTTTCCCTGTGTCTCTTTGTATCATCTTTCCTCTGCATGGCTCTGTGTTCAAATTTCTCTTTTTATAAGGACAACAGTTATATTGGATTAGAGCCCACCTTAATGACCTCATTTTAGCTTGACTACCTTAGAAAAGAACCTATCTCTAAATAAAGCCACATTCTGAAAACTGGGGTTTAGGATTTCAATATATGGAGTTGAGAGCAGAGGGAACATTTCGGTCCATAATGCTACCTAACCCCCAGAGACTTCTCTAGGAGGAAACATTTGAAGAAAGGAGTTGGCTAGGTGAAAATAGAGGCAGTGGGCAGGAATGAGAGAAGAGTTCCAGGGACAGGGATCACTATATACAAAGGAAAGAAGGGGAAGGAGCAGGACACAGCCCAGTGCCACTCATGGTAGGAGCATTCACATCCACATGCCACTCACAGCCCAGCCCAGCAGGGGCCGATTGCCAGGCCATACCCCAGTGTGCTGGGGCTTGCCAAACAAACCCGCTGTTTCCTGTAGACTGAAGGTTGTTTCTGAGACATCAAAATGGAGGGGAGAACTGAGTTTGGCTGGGGCAGAAGAAGTGATCCTACGGGCCTTTGAGCTCTAAGAATAAGCAGAGCCAGGCAAGTGGGGAGACTCAGTTAAGAGCAGACAGAGTGAAGAGTAGTACTTAGAGGAAAACCTGAACAGAACTTAAAACTAGGGCCTCAAATTCTGGGAGCTCCCCCACCCACAACAGCCCTTGTCAGAGAGCCCAGGAAGGGCACAAAAGGAAGAAGAGAGAGAAGGAGGAGGGGAAAAGCTGTATTTCCCTTACCTCACAGTCTTCCCTTCTCTGGAGACCCACAGAAAGATGCACTCACTATAAAATAGGGGCTTTTTAACTATTAGGCAGCATAGAATAAAGTGTCAGAGGAAGACAAACCGAAACCACTTGAATAAGAACATCAGTAACTGAGAGGCTAGGGCTTGCCTTCATTTTATTCCAAGCCTTTGGCACACAACACAGAATCTGGCACGTGGTAGGAATCTGACAAATACTTGGATGTTTGTTTGTTTGCTTACCTTACAGGACATCCCAAGGATACCAAGCGTTTATAGGTGAATCCTGTGACTCCATCCCTAGCCTGAGAGACCTGCCTCCAGGAAGGAAGAGATTATTGTAGTTCCCTCTATTTTAAAATCTTTTCAATGCCAATTTTGTTTTTGATGTATTATTACTGCCTGAGGCTTTAGTCAGCAGACTGAGATCACACAAAGCACAGATCTTAGAATTTAATAGCTTTTCTCCAAGAATGAAATCAGATTATTTCTGAAAAATATCTAAAAGACATGCCTTATTACACAAGGAGAGCATGCTTCATGTGAAGATGTGGATATTTTTAGAGCATGTGTTTTGAATTTTATATTTGTGGTCTTATTTACCTGAATGAGTCACATTGAAAACTTTCCCCAATTTCTTGCCTTTTAACCCTGAGCTTCTTGTGGCTTTGAGGACATTTGCTCAGATTACTCACAACACAAATCTTCCTGTCATTAAACTACCACACTTTGTACTGAGTGGCATATAATATATAGAAATTGTCAGACAAGCTGGATTATTCATCCCCAAAGGAGCAGTTCTTAGTAAGTGAATTATACCAAGAAATTGCTGGGGCCTACAACATTCCTTTTTTTGGTTTGCTTTTGGGTTTTTGTTTTTGTTTGCATGCTCTCTAAAAGGTGGCTTCAGGCTATGTTAGCAGGAGAGTGGAGGGAAACCCAGTGAGGCCTAGAGGTCTTTGGGTACAGGAATACAGTTTCAAAATCCTAGTGGAAGCTGCTGAGAATTCAGAGAAAGTGGCAGAGAGGAAAGACACATTTAACATTTGCTATCTAAGGTACAGTAGGAAATAATATGGAACAGATTGATTAGAACTGAAAACATGGATTGAGGAAGAGGCATGCTGGATAATTTTTTTTTGAGACAGAATCTCGCTCTGTCGCCCAGGCTGGAGTGCAGTGGCATGATCTCAGCTCGCTGCAAGCTCTGCCTCCCGGGTTTACGCCATTCTTCTGCCTCAGCCTCCTGAGTAGCTGGGACTACAGGCGCCTGCCTCCTCGCCTGGCTAGGTTTTTTTTTTTGTATTTTTTAGTAGAGACGGGGTTTCACTGTGTTAGCCAGGATGGTCTCGATCTCCTGACCTCGTGATCCGCCCGTCTCGGCCTCCCAAAGTGCTGGGATTACATGCTGGATAATTTTTGATTGGATGCTAGATATTGGCAACTTTACCTTGTTGGGTGCTGAATGTTTGTATATTCCTGTAAACATGCATGAGATTTGTCCTAACAATTAAGTTATCTAGAAACACTTTGATCTTTCTGGGTCTTGATTTTAAGGGTTTTTTTTAAGGTGAGACCAGAGCACCATTTATTCTAGACCTAATTTTGCTCCTCTTTTGAGGCAAAGACCTTTTCAATATACCATCTGATGCCCGGCAAATTAAGAGGTTTTCTACTGTGGCTATTAGGATCAGAAATTATTCCTGGTGGCCGGGCGCAGTGGCTCAAGCCTATAATCCCAGCACTTTGGGAGGCCGAGACGGGCGGATCATGAGGTCAGGAGATCGAGACCATCCTGGCTAACACGGTGAAACCCCGTCTCTACTAAAAATACAAAAACTAGCCTGGCGACCTGGCGGGCGCCTGTAGTCCCAGCTACTCAGGAGGCTGAGGCAGAAGAATGGCGTAAACCCGGGAGGCGGAGCTTGCAGTGAGCTGAGATCTGGCCACTGCACTCCAGCCCCGGCGACAGAGTGAGACTCTGCCTCAAAAAAAAAAAAAAAAAAAAAGAAAAGAAAAGAAATTATTCCTGGTTCTGTGTGAGCCTCAGCTATGTTCCCTCTAATACTTTTGGTTTGTTCATGTACCAACCTCAGATACTTTCTTATCTTTCCTGTGCCAATCAGTATGGAGCTAAAGACCCAAAGGTAACCTTCCACAGACCTCCAGAGTTCCCTGAGCATACAGATTTTTCCTCTCTGCAACTCTGCCCTGAGAACTCCAGCTGACTCGGCCTTCCCAGACTCCCCGTTTCATCTCTTCCACTCAGAGAGAACACTGGGCCCTTCTACATTCCACTTCCAGTGCCACAGCTTGGACATTCTCTCCAGTCAGTAACCTAGGGCAACTGTCCATAGGAATTACTGTCCTATGCTGCTAATGTCCATGGTCTTGGTTGTTTCATATATTTTGTTCAGGTTTTTTTTCAGGAGGAAAGAAAGTCCTGTCGCTATTACTCCGTCTTTGGCTGAAGTGAAAGTCAACTACATGTTCAATTGCTTTTAAAAAAAATTTGACACATTGTAATTGTACATAGTTATGGGGTGCAATTTAGTGTTTCAATACATATATATGTTGTATAATAATAAAATCAGAGTAGTTAGCATATCCATCACCTCATGCATTCATCATTTCTCTGTGGTGAGAATATTCAAACGCTATTATGTAACAGTCACCCTCCTGTGCAATAGAATTATATTATATATTATATATTAATTATATCTAATTATAACTTTGTACCATGGACCAATCTCTCTCCGTTCTTCCCCACTTCCCTCTGTAGTCTCTGGTAACCACTGTTTACGCTCTCTTTCTTTCTTTCTTTCTTTTTTCTAGAGGTAAGTTCTCACTCTGTTGCCCTGGCTGGAGTGCAGCAGCATGATCATAGCTCACTGCAGCCTCATAGCCCTGGGCTCAAGTGATCCTCCTGCCTCAGCCTCCCATGTACTCTCTGCTTCTATGATATCTATTTTTCTGAGACAGAGTCTCACTCTGTCACCCAGGCTAGAGTGCAGTGACACAATCTTGGCTTACTGCAAACCTCTTCCTCCCAGGTTCAAGTGAATCTTGTGCCTCAGCCTCCTGAGTAGCTGAGATTACAGGTGCACACCACCATGCCTAGCTAATTTTTGTATTTTTAGTAGATACGGGGGTTTCGTCATCTTGGCCAAGTTGGTCTCAAACTCCTGACCTCAAGTGATCCTCCCTCCTAGGCCTCCCAAAGTGTTGGGATTACAGGCGTGAGCCACCACGCCTAGCCTTTCAATTTTTTTTAGATTCCACATATGAGTGATATCATATAGTATTTGTCTTTTTGCATCTGGCTTATTTCGCTTAATATAATGTCTTCCAGATTCATCCATGTTGTCAGAAATGACAGGATTTCATTCTTTTCGTATGGCTGAATAATATTCTATTCTGTATGTATACCACATTTTCTTTATCCATTCATCCATTGTTGGGCACTTACGTTGATTCCATATTTTGGCTCTTGTCACTTGCTTTTATAAAAAGCAAATTCAGAACCATAGACAGAACCAGCTTAGGTCAGACTGTCTCAACAGAATTTTAAAATTTGTATCAGTTTCCATTTTCCTTGATGTCTTAGACTGTTCTCATGCTGCTATGAAGAAATACCTGAGACTGGGTAATTTATAAAGAAAAGAGGTTTAACTGTCTCACAGTTCTATGTGACTGGGGAGGCTCAGGAAACTTACAATCATGGCAGAAGGCACCTCTTCACAGGGCCGCAGGAGAGAGAATGAGTGCTGAGTGAAGAGGGAAGTCCCTTATAAAACCATCAGATCTTGTGAGAACTCATTCACTATCATGAGAACAGAATCACCCCCATGATTCAATTAGCTCCACCTGGTCCCACCCTTGACACCTGGGGATTATTACAATTCAGGATGAGATTTGGGTGGGGACACAGACCCAAACCATATCACTTGACATTGCTTCATCTTTCTGTTTAGTTAATAATAAGAAGTAGTCTTCATGATCTCCGCTTATTATCTTTTCTGCTCATTGTAATATCCTTCCTGGAAAGACTAGTACTAGGCAATGGGGTTTAAGTAATAAAACAAAGATTAGAGTGTCTTTAGTTAGACAAATCTGGCTTTCATTGCTATCTCTTCCACCCCCTATGTGACTTTTGACAAGTGTTTTAATCTCACAGGGACTGTCTCTATCAGCAAAATGGACAAGGGTGTAAGATAAGATGTGTTGAGAAAGAGACTTAATTTATGCTATCCATGCATCTGTATTTTGTTACATGAAAGACGTGATTTTAATTTAAAATAACAAAGTATTTTAAATACTTTGTTAAATAAATGGTAGTGATAATATCTCATCAACAGGGCCATCATGAGTGTTAACTGAAATAATATGCATGCTTAATGTGTTATAACTTGGCCCATCTTTCCACTGTTCCAAGCATAGAACAATCATACTCTAAATGGCCAGTTGAGTTTCACAGATAATAAAAGTATATTTTCTGTAAAAGGTCCAATTTGCTTTCTTTTTCTTCTACACAACCCTGGGAGCACTCCTAAGAGACCATTTGGGTTCTATGTGAATGGTTTGGAATTCCTTAAGTGTGTATGGATGTTGCTGTACAGTTTTCCACTGAGTGACCTCTGATTGGACAAAACTCAAAAAGTGCTGGCAAAGGAAGACTTTAAGCCATCTTTAAAATGAATGGGGATTTAGGTTCATGCTGGTAACTAGTTGAAGAGAGATAAGAGAAGAAATATAGCCTGACTGGAAAGAAAAGAATATCAACTTGGTGATTAATATTTATTACATGCCTGCAATTCATCTTGAGCTAGTCACTACCTCTCATTCTTTGAATTCCTGAGTCATACCTTATTCTGTTTTCTTCTACATCCCAACTTCTACACTCTTTGTGTCTGGCCCTTAAAATGGACTCAGAATCCCTCTCAATACTACATTGAGGCAGCCAGAATGTTCAGGCTGAGTTGGCATAAAATCTGAAACCTGTTTATCATCCTATGAAAGTTTCAACATTCATCCATTAGGCTCATCCAATCACTTAGTCTTTCAGTTCCTAGACCACTTCTTTTAACGACCTTGTCTCTACCCCAGCCATCCATTTACACCCTAGAAACTGTCACTAGTTGGAACAGTTATCTTAATATCCTCCTGAATTGCAATATTCAACATTTCCAATGTTCTCATGATTCTACTTCTTTTGCCTTTGTTCTTTGACTATGGAGGTTCATTTTATCCAGAAATTCCTCTTTTGTCTTTTCTTTCAAATTCTGGGACCCATGGTGAGACCCTAAACCAATTTCTGCCAGTATCTTCTAATTTCTTGCCACCACCTCTTCACCCTGTCCCTTGCTCTATTCATCTGACAAAACATGGTATGGGATTAGTACTGCAGTTTTATTTTTCCTTCTCCAAGAAGCTGAGGAGAAAATCCTACAACTGAAACAAGTCCAATTGTCCCATTCAACTGATTTCACTTGACCCATAGAACTGATGCTATGATATCTTTTGAATAAACATAAAACTTGACTCTTCCAGTCTTAAAACTTAAGAAAGATACATTTGTCTTATCTGAGTTCTTTCTCGGGAAACCAAACATCAGTCCTCCCAGATAGCATCAAGGAACTGGAACTTACCAGATCACTCCATCTGGACAACACTCCAGACCCCTCACCCATCATGATTGCCTATCTGACCACTTGCTTTCTGTTGACCAACTCCTCTTCCTTACCCCTCCCTAATTCCTGTTTTTCTGCATGTTACGTTTCTTCCCTGCTATATAAATTCCTGATTTTATTTGGTCAGGGAGATGGATTTGGGACTGATGTCCCATCTTCTCAGCTGCAGTACCTAATTAAAGCCTTCTTCTCTGGCAATACTCTTGTCTCAGTGACTGGCTTTCTGTGAGGTGAGCAGCAGGACCTAGTCTGAAGCTTTGGTGTTTTGGAAACACAGCCTGCAGATTCATGGAACAGCACACTCATGACTCCAAACCTCAGCCTGGCTCTCCGTGTTGCCTTGTCAGTCAATTCTTGAACTTGACTTTGATCAGCTCTTCTTTCATTGCCTTCAATGACTCTTTAAACTTTTTCATTTTCTTTAAAGCTCTCAATCCCTCCACCCTTAGCAAATAATCTTCTCTGTTATTTTATTTAGAAGAACAAGGGAATATCATTTTTCTGATCTCTTCAACTTTCTGAACTTTCCCTGCAAATATATCTACAGCAGTGCCTGCCCTTACCATCAATGTACAGACGATGATAAATGACACTGTCCCGTTCATCATTATTATTTCCAATCTGTTGTACTTGCCAGAGAACCTCAAAAGACTTGCTGATCAAATCCACCCAAATTCTTCCTACCAACTTCAGCTAGCCTTGAGTTGCCACCTACAGACCCTAGGGTCTACGTAGGGCATGTATACCTTTCTCAGGTCCCCAAGGCTACTTTAGCACCTCTTACCTTCTGTGTCACGGAGCAGAAGGGGGACCTCTGAACCCCAGTTTTCCTCTTTGATCCCCCTGTTTTTCCATCCTTGAGAGATCTTTCTTTATGTTTATCACTTAGGAAGTAACCCCTCAGTGACAGCCAATATTGTCACATGTCATTTACCTTATCCATCAGTTACTTTAGCTATCATTTGCATTTTTTACCTCTCCAGATTGTCTTTATATTGAAGACACTTATAGCCTTAAAAATAAAATGTAAACTTTCTACCCAATCAAGTTGCCTCCTCTTCTTTCTCCTTCATTTTATCAAAAAAACCTTTGCGTGTCTTTACTATTGACCTCAATTTCCTTAAAACCAATTTCTTCCCTAACCCCTTAAAATGTAGCTTCTGTCCTGTCTTACTGAAACTCTTCTTTGGAAAATTTAAAGTAACCCATAAAGCCAAGAGTCTATCCTCTGCTATTATTCACCTAAACCCCACACTGAAATAGCTATAATTTTTTTTTTTACCATCCTCTTCTTTTAAAAATTATTTTTCGCTTTAAAATAAAATATGCATACAAATGTGCAAGCCACATGAATACACAGCTTGATGGATCATTATCCGTGTAATCACTTCCCAGGACAAGAAATTAAACAGTGCCAGCCTCCCAGCTGTGACCCTTCCAGTTCCCATCCTACCCTCCTCAAGGCAACCACTACCCTTGTTTCTACATCACTTACTTGCTTGCCTTTTCTTACTCTTTTACCACTAGTGTGCATCCCTGAATACTTAGTTTTGTCTATAAATAAACAGTATATTCTTTTTTTTTTTTTTTTGAGACAGAGTCTCACTCTGTCACCCAGGCTGGAGTGCAATGGCATGATCTCGGCTCACTGCAACCTCCCTCCCAAGTTCAAGTGATTCTCCTGCCTTGGCCTCCCAAGTAGCTAGGATTACAGGTGCCCGCCACCATGCCTGGCTAATTTTTTGTATTTTTAGTAGAGACAGGGTTTCACCATGTTTAGTTGAGACAGGGTTTTGCCATGTTGGCCAGGTGGGTCTCGAACTCCTGAGCTCAGGTGATCCACCCGCCTCGGCCTCCCAAAGTGCTGGGATTACAGGCATAAGCCACCGTGCCTGGCCCCAAACAGTATATTCTGTTTGGTTATATTATTTTGGATCTGGCTTCTTTCAGTCAACATTATATTTGTGAGATTTATTTGTTTTCCTGCATTTAGATGCAGTTTAGTTATTTTTATTGCTCTTACAGTGTTTCACATAATATACCACAATTTACTTATCCATCCTACTGTTGATGGCCATTTGCGTTG
Source organism: Rhinopithecus roxellana (assembly GCF_007565055.1). Taxonomy (NCBI): domain Eukaryota; kingdom Metazoa; phylum Chordata; class Mammalia; order Primates; family Cercopithecidae; genus Rhinopithecus; species Rhinopithecus roxellana. The sequence goes on along the minus strand of NC_044549.1, from coordinate 117,488,935 downwards.
TTTCCAGATGGAGGTAGGATGAATAGTGCTGCTCTGAATATTCTTGTGTATGTCTTTTGATGTGTGGGCACACATTTCTTCTGGAGATATGCCTAAGAGTGGAATTACTGAGGAATAGATTGTGTTTTCTGACACTTTAGTAAACAATGCTACACAGTTCTCCAGAGTGTTGTGTTTGTCTTCATTTACATTCCCACCAGCAGTATATCAGTTTCTATAGTTCTAAATCCTCACCAAAACTTGGCATAATCAGTCTTATTAATTTTAGCCATAAAGGTAGATGTATAATATTTTAAATTTGCTTTCCAATGATTGTTAGTTGCTATCCTATTACACATTTTGGACATTTGGATATTCTTTATTTACAAAGTACCTTTTCAAGTCTCTTGCCTGTTGATCCTTTGTACTGCCTTTCATTTTCTTATTTATTTGTAGTAGTTCTTCATATAGTCTCCATTATGTTCAGTGTCAGTCACCTGTGTTGTCAGTATCTTCTCCAATCTGTGGCTTGCCTTTTCACTATCTTAATGGTTACTTTTGAAGGACAGAAAACTTTAGCATTAATTAAGTTGTTTCATATTTTCCTTAACAGCTAGTGGTTTTAGTCTCCTGTTTAAAAAGCATTCTCTAACTCTTGTTCTTCAAGTTTTTTCTTCTCAGTGTTTCTGGGACGCTGCATTTTTCTCAGTTATTTTCTCCTTTGCAAGGATTCATCTCAGTTTCCTTCATGGGTTTTTCTTCCTTCCCCCATATTCAGTGTGGCTACCTCAGTATAAGGTGCTGTCCTCTGCCTCTTTGCTCTATGCTCTTTCTCCTTAAAGTTCACCTCTCAGCAGATCCACTCCTCTCCCTAGCACCAGACAGGGGTATCTGTGTGCTGGTCCGTTCAAGTCAACAGTTCAGTTCTTTGGTATCTATTGAGAAATTTTTCAGTATCAGGCTTTGTGCTGGGTGCTGGGACTACTCAGGTGAACATCACACAATCCCTTCCCTTGGGCAAACGAGTGAATGAAGATACCTATAATCTAGTCACAGTGATACCTCCAAATATTCCAGGATCATCAACTCCCCCATTCCCCAACATGCTCTTACTGATGGAGCAATGGCACCATCATCTCTTTAAACACACAAATGCGAGGGTCATGTTGAACTTCTCTCTCTCACCCATCTAATATCCAATGATGTGACAAGCCTGTTTGTTTTAACTCTACACTTCAAGCTCCCATCTTCCCTTCTTTCCACCCGCCCTCCTCACCCCGTGGCCCTCACATTAAGTTCCTCACTATGCCTCTCACAGAGGGCTGCATTGGCCTTCTAAATGGTATCTCTACATCCAGTCTCTTCGCCCTCACTCAACAGGCTCCATTCTCATGGGTCATTTGCCTTGGAAACAAGCTTTCAAGGAACATTGTTATCAGAGTGATTGTCTTCTTCCTCCTATTACCCAGAAGTCTCTTTGAAGGAAAAAACTAAACAGAGTCTTACTCATCTTTGAGAAATATCTACTTGTTCCATCAGTGAGTGTGGATCGTGAGACTCTGAGTGCCTCATAAGTTGCCTGACTTGACTGACATAAGCAGCAAACATCACACTGATGAGGATAGCTAAGGGTCTAATGGATGATTTCAGCTCTAAGTGCCATGAAGCTCCTGAGAAATTCCCAGTCTGACCTTTGCAGCAAATTCCAGAAAATCCTCTACTCTTCCAATTTTATCACATCCTTCAAAACTTTGTGATTCTGGACTACATTTCATTAGGATATTTGTTCTTTACTCTTTGAAAATGGAAAGTACCAGAATAATTTGTCTGTGTTGCTCACTTAATCAAAAATTTTCCATGAAAAACTCCTCACAGCCTCCAGCCAAGCTCCTTAGGATTTGGTCCAATCTGCTTTCCTGGCTTGTTCTCCTACTTAGCATACCTACCACCAATCAGATTCCTGGCCATATTCTATTTGTATTCTGTGCATTCTGGTCTTTGATCAAGCTGTCATGTCTGTCTACAAAGCCTTCCTGCTCCATCTTGGCATGTCCAGATCTTACATCTCCTTCAAATCTCAGCTCAAATGTCTCCCTTTCCATGAGGTTTAAGGGAGCTCTTTTAACCAGAAGCACATACTCCCTTTCTGAACCTTCAGCATTTAATTTTTATCTCCGACCACACCAATCACCCTCCCCTTATGGTAGTTGGCTGGTTACCTATCACTTGTCCTCCCAGGACAGACCTGTGTCCTTCTCATCTTTGTGTTCCTTACAAAGCCTTGTAGATTGCTTCCCACATGGCAGATACTCAGTAACCATTTGCTGCGTGATTAGGATATATATTGAGGACATGCGACAGGCAAAACTCAGTAGTAGGCACTGTACAAATATATAAATACAATTCCATTTCTGCTCAAAACACGTACACTCAAGTAAGGCATTTACATACATACGACACAGTAAACATTAGCGTGTTATACATTTCATTAAAAAGGTTTGAAATGCTGTAACTTTAATCCTTTAAACCTGTCTTTTTCAACTTACAAAACACACAGAACCTTTAAAAGAAACTATTGCAACATTCACTTGAGTTATTTTTGTCATGCTATTATTCAAATAAGAACAAACATAAAGCTTATGGTTATAGCATGTGATACCTATAAAATCAAGACACACTTATAAATCGTAACCAAGCAAAATTATTCTTTATTGTGTTAACTGCTTCAGGCTACAAGATGCCTTGAACAAGCTAGGAGGAGCTTGATAGAGAGTGATCTGGGGTCAGGGAGGCTATTGGTTGGGAGCCCCCATTCCTGGGAGATGGGAGGTAGAGCTTTAGGCTAGGGTATATATCAGAGTCTGCATCTTTGATGTGATGCAATGGGTGAGAAAGAGAAGTGGCAGAGGCAGCCAAGCAGAGGAAATCCTCAAGAAGAGGGATTCTAGCAGCCTCAAAGAGGCATAAAGACCAGGACGGATCCCAGGAAGCATAAGAAAAGAGCATCTCAGAAGAATGCTTTTGGGCAACATTGATTTTGAGCTTGTGCTCTCTCTTAGGCTCTCTGCTAAAGACTTCCCATTAATGTCGTTATTTAATCCTCACAGTAAACCATGAGACAGGCACTATCATTAGTCATGGATCAGGAAATGAGCATTAAGGAAATTCCATAATTTCCACCAAGTACAAAACTGGCAAGTGAGAGAGCCTGAATTTGAAACCAGATTTACCTGACCCTAGAGTCTCAGCCTGTAGCCAATATGCAGGACCACCTCTTGGCTGGCGCCAGGCCTCCTGGCCCCATATGTTTGTTTTCTTTTATTTCTAAATGGCAGCTGGGGAATGCTACCAGGAAAGTAAACTCCCCGAGTCATTCAGGATTGGGCAGCAACCCAAGCATGCCTGTACCCTCCAGGGCAATGTGGGACGGAAGAGGAAGGAAAGCAGAGATGGAACGTGTTTTAGAGGGGTCTCATGCAAGTCATGCTCACAGGGACTGAATTTCAGAAGGACCCCCTGAGATTTCTCATAGAACATTTGGTTTCAATTCCAAATATCTGCTAAGTTTGTACTGTGCGCCTATAACTGTGTTTAGTATTTGGTTGATTCAGGATTTTTGAATTATCCCAGAAGTGATTACAGCTCCCACACACATAAGCAGGATATGCTGAGTGTGTGAAAGAGAAGTCTGGGGTTTGATAGGATGGTGTTTATTAGAGTCATTTAGGAAGAAAAGAGAGAGCTCCCTTCTGAGTTGTTGCTAACACCAATCTGTGCATTCACACTGAAGACAAGTTTGATGACAAATCAGTAGCATGCATTCATATGCCTCTCAAGAGCATGTTTATAGAACCTACAGGTGTATAATACAATATACAGATTCCAAAGAAATAGAAGTCAGAGTCCCTACTCCTCTCAGTTGTTGATGACACAGCTGAGATTTAAGTCTATAGAGGAAAATAAACAACTCAGGGTCAAAATGGCACCAGCCATCCCTAGAAGTTACAGTGCCCACAGATAAGGCCAACTACAGACTATGTACAGGAAGTACAGAGGAATGTCAGTTTCCACTCCCACCCCCCTTTGGAATCTTTCCCTTGAACCCACAAATCCAAATCAGGATATAGAAATCTGAGTAAACACTCATTATCTTCACATTCTTTAGTTCTATGGGACCCAGAATGGGCTTGCTGGGATGTTAGGGACCTAATGCCTGAGTGTTCTAGGGGCTCCCAAGGATTAAGAGATAATCAGACTTTGTCCTTGAGGGTAGGGACAGTGTGTTTGGGCCCCCATCACCTAAAGCAGTGTCTGACACATAGCAGTTATGTAATAAATGTTGGTTAATGAATCAACAAATGGTGTTCCAGGGACTTCAAACTTGGTGAAAGTGGCAATGGTGGTCAAGTGATGAGTAGGAGAGTGGGGCAAAGCCTGGAAGCATTTGCCTGGAGCCCTACAAGATACCTGGTGAATACAGATTCAAATCAGAGTGGCTAGGTTCCACCAGAGACCTCATGGTGCTGCCCTCTTTCCTGAACAGATGCCATCCGACTATCTGATTTCATCAGGAAAACAGGAGGAAAAAATGATATTTTGCCTGAGGCCATTTTTAGAAGATGAGAGAGAATAGAGTCATTCTTGCCTGTCACTATGGTTTGTTCAATTTAAACAAGCAAGATTCAGGAATGAGCAAACCATTAATGTAAAAGAAAAAAAAAATCAACGTGAAATGCTCTGATGAGAACTCCTCTGTGTTCTTTTGAAAACAACATTTGGATGACACTCAAAATTCGTTCACATTATCATTACCGGTTTGGGACACTTTGTCATCCATTTTAGTTCACTTATCTTATTTTTGACCCCAAGAAAGTACCAAGGCACCTTCTACTAGTCAAAAACTTAGGAAATAAATATCTTACCTTCACTGAAAAGGAATTTCGAATAGAAAATAAGATGTGACAAGGTATCTTTCCTCCTTTAGATGCATAAGAAATTTTGCTTTGTTATTTATGGATTTTGTAATCTGTGATTCATGTTCAAAGAGAAAGCAGCAACCCACTGGGGAACTGCTCACATGAAAAGTGCACTTATTATATTAACTCAATTAGATGCACATTAGAGTCTGTTCCCTGTATGGAAGGAGCCGAATAATAGCATACAAAATCACTGTTATTTGAGTTCTTGAGCAGCATCCTGGGTTTCAAAATGACTCATAGAAAAATTACAAACAGCCCAAAGCTCACAAATTAGGGTAATGAAAAAATCTCCCTAATTTTTCAATATGGTAGTATGACATGATTTGAGTAGTAACCACAGAAATAATCAATATTTAAAGATGTTGGTGACATGGAGAGCAAATGGGGGAAATGACCTATACTTGAATCATTTGGCAAGAGCTTGAAATGCATTGAAAAGTGGGGATTTCAAATCACCATCAAAGCATTTCTCTTAATTACTCATTTTCCTTGGAATTTACTGGAAGCATTTTCTACCTATGCTTATATTATCAATGACAAATGATACATTTAGTTCTGGAGAGCTATGATAAGGACTCATCCTTTGCATATCTATGTGTATATGTGTTTATTTATATATAGATATGTGTATACATAACATTTATATACATATACACGTATGTGTGCATTTTTCTTTTCCTACCCTCTTCTGAATACACTGTGAGGACAAATTGTCCTGGAGAGTCGCAGTACCAGAATAATGTATTCATGAAGTGCAACAGTCATAATTTTATTCAAGTTTTGTTGTCTTTTCTCCCCCTGGGAAACTTCTGGAGGAATTAGATGTGTAAACTCAGAATACTGAGAAATTACTAGTCAGAAAAAAATAGCTCTAATGAAACTGCCCTACTGATGAACTCTTTATAGCTTCCTTAAAAAAACAAGAGAGCGGCATCAATGTATTGCCTTTGCAATTTCTTCACAAATTAAAATCCCTCTTTTTTTTTTTTTTTTCTATCCAGCAGATCTGAAACTTCTATAAGCCCGGCATCTAAATCAGTTTTCGATTGAAATGAGTACAGGCAAGCTCTGGGGCAGCTCTATCCAGGGCTATGACAAGAATGGTGTGAACACATTTTACCCTACATGGAAATGTCCATTCCAACAAGTACAATTTGACAATGGTAATGATTACTGTGGGTTGAATTGGATTATCCCAAAAGATATGTTAAAGTCCTAACCCCTGGTTCCAGTAAACGTGATTGTATTTGCGAAGAGGGTGGGTGCAGATATAATTAGTTAACATACTGGAGTAGGGTGGATCTTGAATTAAATAAAACTGATGTCTTTGTAAGAAGAGAAGAGACACAGACACAGAGGGAAGATGACCATATGAAGATGGAGGCAGAGATTGAAATTATGCTGCCACAAGCCAAGGAACTCTTGGGGCTACCAGAAGCTGGATGAGGGCAAGAGAGAATTGCTTGGAGAGCTTCGAAGGGGACATAGCTCTTCTATCAGCTTGATTTCAGCATTCCCGCCTCCAGAACTGAGAGACAATAAAGCTCTGTTGTTTTAAGCCACCTAGTTTGTGTTACTTTGTTATGGCAGCCCTTGGAAATTAACAATGATGATAATAATCATATGAATAATAGCAACAGCATCTCATGTATTGTTTTCTATGTGTTAATAACAATTCCAAGTGCTCCACACATATTAACTCACGGGCTTTAGGGTCTCATTTTATAGATGAGGAAGCAAGCAGAGAAAGCAAAAGAAAGACATTGAAATCTGAGTGGGGAAATTTGTTTTCATACAAATGAAACAAACCACCTGAGGAGCCTTCAAGAGTAGGCGTCTTTCCATCACCGGCCTCCTGTTGGATGGGGTATCAGGAGACATGGCCTCTGGCCTTGATCTTGCCACACACTACCCTGTACTCTTTCTTGGAGATTGGATGATCTCAGAGGTGTCTCCTGGCCCTAAAACTCTAAGATTCCATTGAAAACTTGTAATTCAATCAATCAATAGTGAATGGTGGCTTGCTAGGGACTGAAAGATGCCCTGAAGTCAGTGTGAGACACTTCCACAGGGCTGGTTGTGCAAATTCCCATGACACAGAGCTCTTGTCTTCCTTTTGGCCCATGGGCCCGTGCCCAGATGTGGCCCCAGGGCCTGAGGGATCAACAGGATGCCATGGTGCTGGGGACCCTGCACTGTCCAGTGTAGACGGTTTTCCCTTCTTCACCTTACAGAGCCCTCGGTAAGCAGCTTCTCAACTTGCTGGAGGAGGGTCTCTGTGAGCTCAGGGGCAGTGATCTTTCCTAGGGAGGCAGCAAGCCCAGGATGCCGAAAGGTAGGGCCCGTTTGATCTTCCGGCCAAACTGCAGTACCAGGTAAATAATTATAAAATGCAGAAAATGTGAGAAAGCCTCAAAATCAGCACCACTGGCTGTGCTGCAATGCCAGGCCCTTGATGTGGGATCACATACCTGTGAATGCCTCCTTCCATTCATTCACCAGTGGCTCAACTTTCTGAAGCTTCAGAAGCTCTAACCCCATATGCTTTGTACCCTGGCCCTTTACAGGGTACATGAAACTAGTCTAGTAAGAAGTATTTTGGTGTATAAATGAAACACATCTAGGTAGACTTCTGGGGCAAAACTTGCTTATTGAATCCAGCCTTATCTATTAATAGTTGAGAAGGTAGTTTATTTTTTATTTTTTAAAATCAAAATTTTTATGGTGACATAGTAGGTTTATGTGTTTATAGGGTATATGAGGTATTTTGATACAGGCATCTAATGTGTAATAATCACATCAGGACAAATGAGGTTATCCATCATCTTAAACATTTATCATTTGTGTTATGAACATTGCAATTCTATACTTAGTTATTTTAAAATGTATAATAAATTATTTTTGACTGCAGTCACACTGTTGTGCTATCAAACACTAGCTCTTACTCATTCTAACTATTAATATATTTTTGTACCCCTTAGCCATCCCCATCCCCCAGCCCCCACTCCCCTTCCCAGCCTCTGGTAACCATTGTTCTACTCTCTGTGTCCATGAGTTCAATTGTTTTCATTTTTTAGCTCCTACAAATGAGTGAAAATATGTTGTTTGTCTTTCTGCACCCGGTTTACTTAATTAACATAATGATGTCCAGTTCCAGGCATATTGCTAAAAATGACAGGATCTTATTCTTTTTTATGACTGAATAGTACTCTATGGTGTATATACACCACCTTTTCTTTATCCAGTCACCTGTCGATGAACACTTAGGTTGCTTCCAAATATTGGCTATTGTGAATAGTGCCGCAATAAACAGGGGAGTGCAGAGATCTCTTCCAGATGCTGATTTCCTTTCTTTTGGATATGTACCCAGCAATGGGATTGCTGGATTGTATGGTAGTTTTATTTTTAGGTTTTTGAGGGTAGAAGGTAATTTTTCAGGCTCTCCAAACAAGAGTGAAGTCTCAGACACAGCTCTCCCAGCCCACATCAATCTCTTGACTCGCCATGTAAAAAAGAAAAGAAAACTGGAATTCCATGGGGTGGAATTTATTTCTGTGGTAGCTCTCTTGCTTTCCAGAGAGGCTATAGAATATAAGCTTGCAAGAGGGATAACAAGATGGCAACCCAGATGGTGGAGCTCCATAAGCTGAAGCTTGCTGGACTAAAGCAAGAATGTCTTGCTCGTGGTTTGGAGACCAAGGGAATAAAGCAAGATTTTATCAATAGACTCCAGGCATATCTTGTGAAGAACATGCTGAAGAGGAGGCAAATGAAAAAGAGGGACTGGGAGATGAAACTGAGGAAGAAGAAACAAAGTCCATAGAGCTCTCTGTCAAAGAGGAAGAACCTCTTGAAAAAACTGTGGATGTGGCAGCAGAGAAGAAAGTGGTAAAAATCATATCTGAAATACCACAGACTGAGAAAATGCAGAAGAGGGCCAAATGATTCAATGTACTTGTGAGCTTGGAGAGTAAGAAAGCTGCTGGTACAGGCTTGGTTTGGGATTTCCTCAGTTCCCACAAAAGGTCTGTCCTGTCTGTCATCTGATAACCTACAGTTAACCTGGGAAAGCTGAAGGAAAGAGCTCAAAGATTTGGTTTGAATGTCTCTTCAATATCCAGAAAGTCTGAAAATGATGAGAAACTGAAAAAGAGGAAGGAGTGATTTGGGATTGTCAGAAGTTCAGCTGGAACTGGAACCACAGAGGATATAGAGGCAAAGCAAAGGAAAGGAGCAGAGCGCTTTGGGATTGCCTGATGAAAAGTTATGGATACTTTCTGGTCTCCTGTGGTTTTCAGTTCTCTGATTCTTCTTGATCATGTATATATACACATATATATAAATATGCACAGTCCTGTGCCTACACTCTGCCTCACAACAAGGGAGCATGTACCCCAGGTGCATCTGTGAACTGCAGCAGCAATGTGACTTATTGCTCTTTCAGCTTTAAAATTGTTGTGTTTATTATTCTGCTTGTTAATAAAATAAAAAAGACAAGAAAAGAATATCGGCATGTGGGCTGGAGCGTCAGACTGCCTACATTAGAATCCAAGCTTTGCCACTTATTAGCCCTCAGATCTTAGAAAGTTACTTATCTGAACCTCACTTTCTACCTCTGTAAAATAAGGAGAGGGGATACAACTTCTTTAAGAGTGTTACGAGTGAATTGCATCCCCCCAGAATTCACATGCTGGAGCCGCAACCCTCAGTACCTCGGAATGTGATCACATTTGGAAATAGGGTTGTTGCAGATGTAATTAGTTAAGATGAGGTTATACTGGAGTAAGGTAGGGACCTAGTGCTATATGACTGGTGTCCTTATAAAAAGAACACCACGTGAAGAGAAGAATGATACGTGCACAGAGGGATGACTATGCAGAAAGATGCAGGGAGGAGAGGGCTGTCTACAAGCCAAGGAGAAAGGCCTGGAACAGAACTTTCCCTTGCAGCTCTCAGAAGGAGCCAACCATGCCAGCGCCTTGATTTCAGACTTCCAGCCTCCAAAACTGTGAAATAATGAATTTCTGTTGTCTTAACCACTGTTTGTGGTACTTTGTTATGGCAGCCCTAGCAAACTAATACAATGGTATCTTGGTGAGGATTCAAAGAATTACTACATATTGTCAAGAACAAAATTTCAACAGACTGAATTTATTTATTTGTTTGTTTTTGAAACAGAGTCTCACTCTGTTGCCCAGGATGGAGTGCAGTGGTACGATCTCAGCTCATTGCACACCTCCCGGGTTCAAGCAATTTTCCTGCCTCACCCTCCCAAGTAGCTGGAATTACAGGCACATGCCACCATGCCCGGCTAATTTTTGTATTTTTAGTAGAGATTGGGTTTTTAGTAGAGACGAGGTTTCACCATGTTAGCCATGTTGGTCTTGAACTCCTGACATCAAGTGATCTGCCTGCCTTGGCCTCCCAAAGTGCTGGGATTACAGGCATGAGCCATTGCACCTGGCCTCAACAAATTGAATTTAAAGATCTAATGGACTTGTATGAGTCGAGCAGTATACCATCTTCAAAACAGAAAAGCTCTCTGATGATCAGAGCAGAGGGGTAGACTTTCTAGGAGGAAAAGGTTGAAGAAAACAAAAATCAGGAATCAACGGTAGACTGGTCATTTCAGAGCTACTTTCCTGGCTGGGTGTGGTGACTCACAACTGTAATCTCAGCATTTTGGGAGGCCAGGGTGGGCAGATCACCTGAGGTCAGGAGTTCGAGACCAGCCTGGCCAACATGGTGAAATCTTGTCTTTACTAAAAATACAAAAATTAGCAGTGGTGGCGGGTGCCTGTAATCCCAGCTACTCAGGAGGCTGAGGCAGGAGAATCGCTTGAACCCAGGAGGTGGAGGTTGCAGTGAGCCGAAGTCGCACCACTGCACTCCAGCCTGGGCAAGAGCAAAACTTCATCTAAAAAAAAAAAAAAGTTACTTTCCTTATAGAATTAAAGTAGAGGGGACTTCTTTCATGCTGCTTCAGGTTGACTGGGGCCCTTTGGATTGATTGCTGCAAATCTCCTGTTTTTTTTGTTTTTGTCTTTTTGAAAATTGGCCCATCTATAAGTATAGTTTGATTACCTAGCAGGAGTGACTCCATTCTGTTTCGGTTTTGTCTGGTGGCACTTAGTACAGGAGCTTAGTCCAAAACAATAGCCTCCCATACATTTTATCTAACAATATAAACCACTTAAAATAATTCCTGGAAGAAACAATGGCATTCGCAGCAACCTGGATGGAGTTGGAGTCCATTATTCTAAGTGTAGCAACTCAGGAATGGACAAGCAAATATCAGCTGTTCTCACTTATAAATGGAAGCTAAGCTATGAGGATGCAAAGGTGTAAGAATGATGCATTAAGAATGGACTTCAGGGACTCAAGGGCAAGGATGGGAGGGGGTGAGGGACAAAAGACTACACACTGGGTATGGTGTACACTGCTCTGGGACAGGTGCACCAAAATCTCAGACAGAAATCACCACTAGAGGACTTACCCATGTAACCAAAAACCACCTGTTCCCCAAAAACGACTGAAACAAATTAAAATTTTAAAAAATACATGAAGAAAAAAAATAAAATGCGTGAAAAATAATAAGACAAAATAAATAGTTCCTTGTACTACATGAGCAGTGTACAATTGAACTGTGTATACAATTTGTACACAATGAACCACTTGTAAGTGGGGGTAACAAAGCACTTATATTTGACCTTTCAGGTACGAATCCCACATTCAGGACTAAAGAAGCTTCAGGATGTTTCCTGATATTCTAGTTCGTATATCTCCTTGGTCTAGATTTTCTCCTCTCTTTTATTGTTAATTTAGTTTAACTTAGTTTTTAAATAGAAAAGTGATTTGTGTTCACTAAAGAAAATGGTAATTTTTCAGAAAGAATAGAAACAACCTCCTTTAATTGCTTACTACTCAGAGGCAACCATTTTTACCATATTTCCTCCCAATCTCTTTTAATACTTTTCTTATATAATTGGCTGCATTTTCTTCACACATACAATGTTGTATCTGTTTTTAGTTAACATGATGAGTGTTTTCAACGCCATTCAAATACTTCATAAGCATAACTTTTCATACCCACATAATATTCCATATTACAGATATGTGACTTATTTTTAGCTTCTGTCAGTTTTTGTTCACTTACCATGTATCTTTTCACTTCCAAACTGCCTTTTTTTATGCCTGAATATCTTGAAAATTGATTTTTTCCCCACATTTCATCCTCCTTTTTTGCTCACTGAGGTCTTCCTGATTTTCTCCCTCTCTTTATCCTGCTTCTCCCAATCTCATCTTTATAAATTTACATTTATAACATGTTTTCCTAACATGAGTTTTGCGTTTAAAAAGTGTTTTCTCACATTCATCACCTTATTTGGTGTCCACAGTAACCCTCTGGAATAAGCAGGGGCAACAGAAACTAAAATTCAGAGAAGTGATTTTCCTAGAAGGCACTTAACCCAGATGACTCTTAATTCACTGTCTATACCAGACCACTCTATGTGATGGTTCTTTAGGACATGTTTTTGTTTCTATTTTTTATTTTTTGGACACATGTTCTTAAAAGCTACACAAGATTCACATAGGTTTAAGAAAATAGCTTTTCATTGTTCATGTTTATAACATAGTTGATGCATCTTGTATATAACAATACTTATAGGTTCCACCAAAAGTTTAAAACATAAGGAATAATGAAATAATGGGTACTATCAAGCTCTAGCAAGGATCTTACAGGGGCATAAAATGTGTGGACTTTCACATCTTCTCAGCAATTTCTCCAAATACTTCACTGCCTCAACATAGAATTCCCCACCATGCTTTTGAACTGACTCCACCCTTTTTTTTTTTTTTTTTGTTTTGTTTTGTTTTTGAGATGGAGTCCCTCTCTGTTGCCAGGCTGGAGTGCAGTGGTGCGATCTCGGCTCACTGCAAGCTCTGCCTCCCGGGTTCAAGCGATTCTCCTGCCTCAGCCTCCTGAGTAGCTGGGACTACAGGTGTGCACCACCACGCCCGGCTAATTTTTTTACTTTTAGTGGAGACGGGGTTTCACCATGTTGGCCAGAATAGTCTCGATCTTTTGACCTCATGATTCGCCCACCTCAGCTTCCCAAAGTGCTAGGATTACAGGTGTGAACCACTGTGCCTGGCTCACTCTTTTTAAAAGATAAACAAAATACTAATTTGCTAATGAGTATATTGGAGATTGTCTCCTGTGACCTCAGTCATATCAAATTCTCTCCCTGAAGGGGACTAATACTCCTCATAACCACCCCATCAGCCCTGTCTTCCCATGTTTAAAAATCAGCTTTGTTCAATTATGAGGTCAGGTTTCCCCTTTGTGCAGGTCTTCCTGAAACCAGCGGGCTTCCTGAGAAACGTGAAGAGAACCAGGTCGCCTGGGATTTCTTCCTTCCTCAGAAGGTCTCCCCAAGTCAACATCGTCTCTGAATTTTCTATTTCCCTTTGGCAAATAAAAGAAAAAGTAAGTAAAACATCTTAGTCGATGCATGACCAAAGGTTAAACCTTCTATTGCTTCATTTTGATTGTATCAGCTTTTCAGGACAACGTTTTCAAGGCCACAGCTTATTTTAATAGCTGTAATAATACCAGTATTTTCTGATAATAATGGCAAACACTTTTTTTGGCAAGCACTTTTAGTGTTTGTTGTGGTTGTGTGCCAGGCATGGTTCTCAGCAGTTTTCACTGATTCATTTCATCTTCACAAAACCCTATAAGGTAAGTTTTATTATCGCCCTTTCTACAGATTGGCAAATGAGGCACACGTTGTTTGGCTTGCCCCTAAACTACATAGACAGCAAAAGACTGAGAGAGAATCTGGAGAAGACAGTCTTGCTCCAGTTCATGCTCTTATTCATGGCACTATGCTGACCTCTCAGTCACCATGCTATTTGCTTTACATACATTGTCTTATTTAATCTTCACACAGTGTAAGTTTTACTATTTATCTCCATTTTACAGGTGAGAAATGAAGCTCAGTAGTGGTTAGCAGTTTGGCCAGATTCCACTCTGGTAAGCTCAGTGAGACAGAACCAATTTCCCTTTCTATTTCTTTTAGTAGATAAAGCCATTGACCCAGTGATGAGGCAACTCAGAAAATGCTCAGAATACCAATCATAGGATCTTCCTAAAAATCAAGTGATGTGGTCAATAAACAAAGTCTAAATAAAGCTTCTCTGCCACTCTGCTATGTGCTGCTGCATTTCTCCATAGAAATGTAACTTTCACCACCACCACACAAAGCTGAACCAGTTACCAGGGAGCTGGGAAGCAAGACAGACACCAGGGAGAGAGGGAAACGCTTTAGGGTTAGGCCATTATTTTCAGATCAGGTAGAAAAGCAGAGATGGTTGGACACACTCAGAGATTCTTTGACTCTGACTTTAGGCAGGAAGTAAAATCCAGTCTAATCAGTGAATAAAAGGCATTTGTCAAAGAGATTCAACCTCACACTGTTACTTCAACAGGCATCTTGCCCTTGTGGAAAAACAGGCTTAATTTCCAAATCATTTTAAGCTTGAATATTCATGCAATGGGGAGCTTAATTTGGAAGGTAATGAGACCACCAAAGGAAATTAGAACCATTAACCGGGGTACAGTGAAAGTATGGAGCTGTTGGTAAAGGAAAATTATATTTGTAGAGCTATGTGGTGGAGAGCAAGAGGTACGGATGAAGAGAACAAAGAGGGAGGGATGACTCCTAGGACTGGTAGCAGGAGAACAGAAGGCTCTTAAGAACAGAGGAAATTTTTTAAAAAATACAGCTTTATGAAATGGGATTGCAGGATATTATTCAGTTAGTATCAGGTAGGGTTTCATGTGGCAACAGTCACAGCTGGAAACACATTCTTTCAGAAGCACAGACCCTCTGGTGGCTTTATCGCACTCTAAGCGGTGTTGTTGAAAATAACAAGTTAGATTTCTTTATGAGGTCATTGGCACTGCATATACCTGGGCATGCATTGTGGTTCTATCCATCCTAACTTGGCAAGCAGTGGGTTTGGAATTCAATCCTATAACTTCCTTTCTATAAGATTTCCTTCTAAGGTATCCTGCAGGAACCATTACTGGCAAGAAATATTGACCCTTTAATGTTTCAGAACTGAATCGGATCCCATTTTTTACACAGGGTTAATTGCCCAATTCTCATGCTCTGCCCCGGGGAACTGAGGCTGCCACAGTGTCCATGCCAGGCTACTCATTGGACACAGAATGAAAGACAGTGCATTACAAAACTTTCAGGTAAACATACATCCTTGGACTTCTATGAAGAAATAACAGGATAACAGGAATAACATTTTTCCAATGGCATACAGATTGTACTCTGAGGACTCTGAAACCTGATATAAAGTCCATACTGGGGAAAAAATATGGTAGTGTTGGTAGGATGGGCCCTTGTGGCTATTTCTCCTGGCCCATTTGTTTCCAGTCTGAAAGGGGTCTTGTAGGCTGTTTGGCAAATGTAATTGAATGATGATCACAGAATGAGAAATCCAAAAATCTGATTTGAATCCTCTGAAAAGTACACTAGCCACTCAAGCTTCATGGTTTAAGATTTTGATTTTTAGAAACAAATAGTGCGTCCAGAGGCATAAGCCAGAAAGCCAAGCGTCATGGACTCCTAGGACTCAAAGAAGTTCTTTGTGTTTATCCTTAAATTTGAATGTCGCTTTCGAGGTAACCCAGGAGATAGTTTCATTCATTTCACAAACTTTTAACTGAGAAACTTTTAATAACATTTATTAAACTTTTAATAACTTTTTTTAAATTAAGAAATTCTTGTTTACATAGCATCTAAAATGCCAACTCGCTCTTCTTTTCTGACCTTGTTTCATTCTCCTTTTCCTTTCTCCTGTTTTTCATGTTTTCTTTTTCATTTTCTACTTTTCTTGACTACATTTCACCTCTTTATATTTGTCAATGTTTAGAATAATTGCCCTTAATATTTTGGCATTTCCCCATGTACACATATCCCAAAGGATCACAATATTTACGACTTTATTCATTTTTGGCCTGACCCTGTAACCTACAAGTTTCAGAAACAGCTTTACACTGTTGACCCCTGTTCAAATCACAACTGTTTTCTATTATCCTTTCACTTCATAGATTGTGTATTGGAGGGCTGAATTAGGTTTAATACCAGGCATTTACTCCAGTTTCAATCAACCTTTTTTTCTAATTGTTTTATAGTCACCCCTTCCAAATTGTGAGGTACCTGGTTGATTTATACCGGCATTCACACACTCAGGACATAAACTTTCTGTTCAGTTATTTAAATTATTGCTTTTTTTTTTTTTTTTCTTTTTTTTTTTTTTGAGACGGAGTCTCGCTCTGTCGCCCAGGCTGGAGTGCAGTGGCTGGATCTCAGCTCACTGCAAGCTCCGCCTCCCGGGTTTACGCCATTCTCCTGCCTCAGCCTCCGGAGTAGCTGGGACTACAGGCGCCCGCCACCTCGCCTGGCTAGTTTTTTGTATTTTTTAATAGAGACGGGGTTTCACCATGTTAGCCAGGATGGTCTCGATCTCCTGACCTCGTGATTCGCCCGTCTCGGCCTCCCAAAGTGCTGGGATTACAGACTTGAGCCACCGCGCCCGGCCAATTATTGCTTTTTTAAAAAGGATACTAGAACTCAGTACTTTCTCCAAAGGACACTCAACATGCCCCTTGATGCATAAACAGATCTCAAGATTATTATATTTACACAACGCAGTCAGTCTGTGAAGTATCATAATACAAGTAAAATAAAAATTAAAAAGCAGGCTAAAGGAACATAAAGGAAGAAAGAATTGCATCAGAGACAGGTTCACACATGAGTTGTGCTTTAAGGAAAGATGTGGAAAAAGGCAAGAATCCTATATCTTTGGATTTATTGTGAAATTTAGCTCTCATGTCATTGTACTCTAATGAAACAGGAAATAAAATAGTATTCTCCTCTCAACTGCTTTTGTGTTTCAGCAGTAATAACAATAGCTACTATTTATTAAGAACTTATTATATGCTATGCATTATGCCAGCTGCCTTACATATATTAATTTATTTATGAATTACAATAGACTTAGGTGGTAAGCAGTTTTATTTCCTTTTTATGAATAAGATAATCAGGCTAGACCACTTGTTCAAAGTTACATGGTTAATAAGTGGTCGGGCCAGGACCTAACCTCAGGTATGCCTGACTCCAAAGCCCATGCCCTTAACCACGAGGCTTTTAACACCTGTGTTTTGTGGCTGGTAATATCTTGTCTCATGATTAGCAAACATAACATTAACTTGCTTCACATAGGTCTTCCCAAAGGAAAATGAACCTGACTCAAGCAGATGTCCTTTGTATTCCAACAGTTCAGCAGGCATCCTGCTATAGCCTTCCCAAGGTGTCAGCCTCCTGAAGCCCAGTACAATACCACCATGTAGAGTCACATCATTTGATCATTTCCTACCAGCACAGCCCTTGCCCCTTAGTCATCAAAGGCACAGACTCCACCTGCTTTATTCCCCTCCTGCCCAGAGTCCCACTTGGAGCTGCAAAGCTCCTCAGAGATTTCCTCTGCCTTTTCATTGCCACTGATGGGCCTTGGGAAGTCCCTTCCAACCCTGATGACAAGATCCTTAGAAAAGGGAACACACAGTTGCTAAGTGATGTCCATACACCAGGAACCTTACTAAACATTTTGTTTAGGCAATATTATTTAATAACAATTTATTGGTAATTATAATAAGATAATGCAGGTAGAAGTACAGGCTTCAGAGTCAGATGTGAGTTTAAATCTAGACTTTAAATAATCTGAATCTCATCTGAAAAATGAGGATAATGGGGTTGTCCTGGGTGAGGACTTAATGAGATCGTGTATGAAACTCAGCAAGTGCCTATGCCATAGTGGGTAATCAATAACTCTTGAAAATTGAGGATTGAAGAGTCAGAGTTAAAACTGAGATTAAAAAGTCTTTCAGAACCCAAATCTCATACATTGTAAAGGATTGTAAAGGAAATCTCAATTCTACCTGCATTTTTTTTTTGTCTAGACAAGATTATAAATTGTATAAGTAAAGTTTGCTTTGCAGTTTGGGCTTCTACATAGAAAACAATTGTGATGCACCTTCACTGGTTCTTACTTAAAGAAATTAGATACTCCATTCTTCCACCCAGATTTTAAAATATATTTTCATGTGGGATGTTGCCCCATGTGATCTCATGCTGGCCAGATGAAAGACAACAGGTATAGGCCCTGGTGATCCAACCTGGTTAGGGATGCAGCCTAGACATTTGGACTTAAAAATCTCTCTCCTCTAATGATTCTAATAAGCAGCCCAGTTTGAGAACCACTGATGTAGGGAGGGCACAGAGCATAACTCTGGTGTTTGTTAGCTGCATGGCCATGGAAAGTCATAGCACCTCTCTGAGCCTTTGTTCTTTTATCTATAAACTGATATCATAGAAGATGGCCAAATAGGAACAGCTCCAGCCTCCAACTCCCAGTGAGAGCAACACAGGAGACAAGTGATTTTTGCATTTTCAACTGAGGTACTGGGTTCATCTCACTGGGTCATATCGGACAGTTGGCGCTGGTCCACAGATGCAGCCCGACCAGCGAGAGCTGAAGCAGGGCGAGACATCACTTCACCTGGGAAGTACAAGGGGGAAGGGAATTCCTTTTCCTAACCAAAGGAAATTGAGACACACAACACCTGGAAAATCAGGTAACTCCCACCCTAATACTGAGCTTTACCAGGGGTCTTAGCAAACGGCACACCAGGAGATTATATCCCACACCTGGCCAGGAGAGTCCCACACCCAGGGAGCCTCCCTCATTGCTAGCACAGCAGTCTGAGATCTAACTGCAAGGTGGCAGCGAGGCTGCGGGAGGGGTGCCCACCATTGCTGAGGCTTAAGTAGCTAAACAAAGCCACCGGGAAGCTCAAATTGGGTGGAGCCCACCACAGCTCAAGGAGGCCTGCCTGCCTCTGTAGACTCCACCTCTGGGGACAGGGCATAGCTAAACAAAAAGCAGCAGAAACCTCGGCAGAGGTAAATGTCCCTGTCTGACAGCTTTGAAGAGAGCACTGGATCTCCCAGCATGGAGGTTAAGATCTGAGAACGGACAGACTGTCTGCTCAAATGGGTCCCTGACCCCTGAGTAGCCTAACTGGGAGACATCCCCCACTAGGTGCAGACCAATACCTCACACCTCACACGGCTGGGCTACTGAGACGAAGCTTCCAGAGCAAGAATCAGATAGCAACACTCGCTGTTCAGCAATATTCTATCTTCTGCAGCCTCCGCTGCTGACACCCAGGCAAAGAGGGTCTGGAGTGGACCTCAAGCAAACTCCAACAGACCTGCAGCTGAGAGTCCTGACTGTTAGAAGGAAAACTAACAAACAGAAAGGACACCCACACCAAAACCCTATCAGTATGTCACCATCATCAAAGACCAAAGGCAGATAAAACCACAAAGATAGGGAAAAAGCAGTGCAGAAAAGCTGGAAATTCAAAAAATCAGAGCGCATCTCCCCCTCCAAAGGAACGCAGCTCACTGCCAGCAACAGAACAAAGCTGGATGCAGAATGACTTTGACAAGTTTAGAGAAGAAGGCGTCAGTCGATCAAACTTCTCAGAGCTAAAGGAGGAACTACGTAACCAGTGCAAAGAAACTAAAAACCTTGAAAAAAGACTTGGTGAATGGCTAACCAGAATAACCAATGTAGAGAAGTCCTTAAAAGAACTGATAGAGATGAAAACCATAACATGAGAACTACGTGACAAATGCACAAGCTTCAGTAACCAACTCGATCAACTGGAAGAAAGAGTATCAGCGATTGAAGATCAAATGAATGAAATGAAGTGAGAAGAGAAGTGTAGAGAAAAAAGAGTAAAAAGAAATGAACAGGCCGGGCGCGGTGGCTCAAGCCTGTAATCCCAGCACTTTGGGAGGCCGAGACGGGCGGATCACAAGGTCAGGAGATCGAGACCATCCTGGTGAACACAGTGAAACCCCGTCTCTACTAAAAATACAGAAAACTAGCCGGGCGAGGTGGCAGGCGCCTGTAGTCCCAGCTACTTGGGAGGCTGAGGCAGGAGAATGGCGGGAACCCAGGAGGCGGAGCTTGCAGTGAGCTGAGATCCGGCCACTGCACTCCAGCCTGGGTGACAGAGCAAGACTCCGCCTCAAAAAAAAAAAAAAAAAAAAAAAGAAAAGAAATGAACAAAGTCTCCAAGAAATATGGGATTATGTGAAAAGACCAAATCTACATCTGATTGGTGTACCTGAAAGTGACAAGGAAAATGGAACCAAGTTGGAAAACACTCTGCAGGATATCATCCAGGAGAACTTCCCCAACCTAGTAAGGCAGGCCAACATTCAAATTCAGGAAATACAGAGAACGCCACAAAGACACTCCTCGAGAAGAGCAACTCCAAGACATATAATTGTCAGATTCACCAAAGTTGAAATGAAGGAAAAAATGTTAAGGGCAGCCACAGAGAAAGGTTGGGTTACCCACAAAGGGAAGCCCATCAGACTAACAGCAGATCTCTCGGCAGAAACTCTACAAGCCAGAAGAGAGTGGGGGCCAATATTCAACGTTCTTAAAGAAAAGAATTTTAAACCCAGAATTTCATATCCAGCCAAACTAAGTTTCATAACTGAAGGAGAAATAAAATCCTTTACAGATAAGCACATGCTTATAGATTTTGTCACCACCAGGCCTGCCCTACAAGGGATCCTGAAGGAAGCCCTAAACATGAAAAGGAACAACCAGTACCAGCCATTGCAAAAACATGCCAAAATGTAAAGATCATCGATGCTAGGAAGAAACTGCACCAACTAACGAGCAAAATAACCAGCTAATATCATAACGACAGGATCAAGTTCACACATAACAATATTAACCTTAAATGTAAATGGACTAAATGCCCCAATTAAAAAGACACAGACTGACAAATTGGATAAAGAGTCAAGACCCATCAGTATGCTATATTCAGGAGACCTATCTCACGTGCAGAGACACACATAAGCTCAAAATATAGCAGTGGAGGAAGATCTACCAAACAAATGGAAGAAAAACAAAATAAATAAAAGCAGGGGTTGCAATCCTAGTCTCTGATAAAACAGACTTTAAACCAGCAAAGATCAGAAGACACAAAGAAGGCCATTACATAATGGTAAAGGGATCAATTCATCAGGAAGAGTTAACTATCCTAAATATATATGCACCCAATACAGGAGCACCCAGATTCATAAACCATGTCCTTAGAGACTTACAGAGAGACTTAGACTCCCATACAATAATAATGGGAGACTTCAACACTCCACTGTCAACATTAGAAAGATCAATGAGACAGAAAGTTAACAAGGATATCCAGGAATTGAACTCAGCTCTGCACCAAGCAGACCTAATAGACATCTACAGAACTCTCCACCCCAAATCAACAGAATACACATTCTTCTCAGCACCACATCGCACTTATTCCAAAATTGACCACATACTTGGAAGTAAAGCACTCCTTAGCAAATGTACAAGAACAGAAATTATAACAAACTGTCTCTAAGACCACAGTACAATCAAACTAGAACTCAGGACTAAGAAACTCAATCAAAACTGCTCAACTACACGGAAACTGAACAACCTGCTCCTGAATGACTACTGGGTACATAATGAAATGAAGGCAGAAATAAAGATGTTCTTTGAAACCAATGAGAACAAAGATACAACATACCAGAATCTCTGGGACACATTTAAAGCAGTGTGTAGAGGGAAATTTATAGCACTAAATGCCCACAAGAGAAAGCAGAAAAGATCTAAAATTGACACTCTAACATCACAATTAAAAGAACTAGAGAGGCAAGAGCAAACACACTCAAAAGCTAGCAGAACGCAAGAAATAACTAAGATCAGAGCAGAACTGAAGGAGATAGAGACACAAAAAACCCTCCAAAAAATCAATGAATACAGGAGCTGGTTTTTTGAAAAGATCAACAAAATTGATAGACCGCTAGCAAGACTAATAAAGAAGAAAAGATAGAATAATCAAATATATGCAATAAAAAATGATAAAGGGGATATCACTACCAACCCCACAGAAATACAAATTACCATCAAAGAATACTATAAACACCTCTACGCAAATAAACTGGAAAACCTAGAAGAAACGGATAATTTCCTGGACACTTACACTCTCCCAAAACTAAACCAGGAAGAAGTTGAATCCCTGAATAGACCAATAGCAGGCTCTGAAATTGAGGCAATAATTAATAGCCTACCAACCAAAAAAAGTCCAGGACCAGACAGATTCACAGTCGAATTCTACCAGAGGTAAAAGGAGGAGCTGGTACCATTCCTTCTGAAACTATTCCAATCAATAGAAAAAGAGGGAATCCTCCCTAACTCATTTTATGAGGCCAACATCATCCTGATATCAAAGCCTGACAGAGATACAACAAAAAAAGAGAATCTTAGACCAATATCCCTGATGAACATCAATGCAAAAATCCTCAATAAAGTACTGGCAAACCAAATCCAGCAGCACATCAAAAAGCTTATCCACCATGATCAGTGGGCTTCATCCCTGGGATGCAAGGCTGGTTCAACATTCGCAAATCAATAAACGTAATCCAGCATATAAACAGAACCAAATACAAAAACCACACGATTATCTCAATAGATGCAGAAAAGGCCTTTGACAAAATTCAACAGCCCTTCATGCTAAAAACTCTCGATAAATTTGGTATTGATGGACCGTATCTCAAAATAATAAGAGCTATTTATGACAAACCCACAGCCAATATCATACTGAATGGGCAAAAACTGGAAGCATTCCCTTTGAAAACTGGCACAAGACAGGGATGCCCTCTCTCACCACTCCTATTCAACATAGTGTTGGAAGTTCCGGCTAGGGCAATCAGGCAAGAGAAAGAAATAAAGTGTATTCAGTTAGGAAAAGAAGAAGTCACATTGTCCCTGTTTGTAGATGACATGATTGTATATTTAGAAAACCCCATCGTCTCAGCCCAAAATCTCCTTAAGCTGATAAGCAACTTCAGCAAAGTCTCAGGATACAAAATCAATGTGCAAAAATCACAAGCATTCTTATACACCAGTAACAGACAAACAGAGAGCCAAATCATAAATGAACTCCCATTCACAATAGCTTCAAAGAGAATAAAATACCTAGGAATCCAACTTACAAGGGATGTAAAGGACCTCTTCAAGGAGAACTACAAACCACTGCTCAGTGAAATCAAAGAGGACACAAACAAATGGAAGAACATACCATGCTCATGGATAGGAAGAATTAATATTGTGAAAATGGCCATACTGCCCAAGGTTATTTATAGATTCAATGCCATCCCCATTAAGCTACCAATGACTTTCTTCACAGAATTGGGAAAAAACTGCTTTAAAGTTGATATGGAACTGAAAAAGACCCCCACATTGCCAAGACAATCCTAAGCCAAAAGATCAAAGCTGGAGGCATCACGCTACCTGACTTCAAACTATACTACAAGGCTACAGTAACCAAAACAGCATGGTACTGGTACCAAAACAGAGATACAGACCAATGGAACAGAACAGAGTCCTCAGAAATAATACTACACATCTACAGCCATCTGATCTTTGACAAACCTGACAAAAACAAGAAATGGGGAAAGGATTCCCTATTTAATAAATGGTGCTGGGAAAATTGGCTAGCCATAAGTAGAAAGCTGAAACTGGATCCTTTCCTTACTCCTTATAGGAAAATTAATTCAAGATGGATTAGAGACTTAAATGTTAGACCTAGTACCATAAAAACCCTAGAAGAAAACCTAGGTAGTACCATTCAGGACATAGGCATGGGCAAGGACTTCATGTCTAAAACACCAAAAGCAACGGTAACAAAAGACAAAATTGACAAATGGGATCTAATTAAACTAAAGAGCTTCTGCATAGCAAAAGAAACTACCATCAGAGTGAATAGGCAACCTACAGAATGGGAGAAAATTTTTGCAATCTACTCATCTGACAAAGGGCTAATATCCAGAACCTATAAAGAACTCAATCAAGTTTATAAGAAAAAACAAACAACCCCATCAAAAAGTGGGCAAAGGATATGAACAGACACTTCTCAAAAGAAGACATTCATACAGCCAACAGACACATGAAAAAATGCTCATCATCACTTGCCATCAGAGAAATGCAAATCAAAACTACAATGAGATACCAACTCACGCCAGTTAGAATGGCAATCATTAAAAAATCAGGAAACAACAGATGCTAGAAAGGATGTGGAGAAATAGGAACACTTTTACACTGTTGGTGGCACTGTAAACTAGTTCAACCATTGTGGAAAACAGTGTGGTGGTTCCTCAAGGATCTAGGACTAGAAATACCATTTGACCCAGCCATCTCATTACTGGGGATATACCCAAAGGATTATAAGTCATGCTGCTATAAAGACACATGCACATGTATGTTTATTGCAGCACTATTCACAATAGCAAAGACTTGGAATCAACCCAAATGTCCGTCAGTGACAGACTGGATTAAGAAAATGTGGCACATATACACCATGGAATACTATGCAGCCAAAGAAAAGGATGAGTTCATGTCCTTTGTAGGGACATGGATGCAGCTGGAAACCATCATTCTCAGCAAACTATCGCAAGAACAGAAAACCAAACACTGCATGTTCTCACTCATAGGTGAGAATTGAACAATGAGATCACTTGGACACAGGAAGGGGAACATCACTCACTGGGTCCTATTGTGGGGAGGGGGTAGGGGGCAGGGATAGCATTAGGAGACATACCTAATGTAAATGATGAGTTGATGGGTGCAGCACACCAACATGGCACATGTATACATATGTAACAAACCTGCACATTGTGCACATGTACCCTAGAACTTAAGTATAATTTTAAAAAAAGAAGATGAAATGTACCTATTAAATACATTACAAAAAAATTGATATCATAACTATCCTGCAGCACTGCTGCAAGATTAGAGATAATACATGTAAAATGTCAAATAGCAGTTTCAATATATAATTGCTACTTTAAAGGTTTTATTGAGATGCAGTTTTTGTACAAAAAGTCACCTGTTTTAAATATACAATTTGTTGAGTTTTGACAAGGAGAGTCTTATAATTACCTCTTGATTGAGGTATAGGCAGTCCTTGCTTGGCACAGCAGCACAGGATAGTAAAAGTGGCGATGCAATCTGAGACCATGCAAAGCCAAGTTAATACATAATGAGGAAAATTTCAACTAGTCTGTGACTTACAAACATTTTTGTCAAAACATTCAAAACACTCTTATGTCAGTGAACTGAGAAATAAAATAGTAAAGCAAATATTTATTTGGTACACTGTAATTTTAAACATTAGAAACACTGAGAAATAAAGAATTTTGTTTACTTGTGAAAAGCTTTTCAAGAGCAGCAGGAGCGGTGCTTGCCTCCTTCTTGTCCTGTAACCTTTTTTTTTTTTGAGACACAGTCTCACTCTGTCACCCAGGCTGGCGTGCAATGGCACGATCTTAGCTCACTGCAACCTCTGCCTCCCGGGTTCAAGCAGTTCTCCTGCCTCAGCCTCCCAATCCCGAGTAGCTGGCATTACAGGCACCTGCCACCACGCCCAGCTAATTTTTGTATTTTTTAGTAGAGATGGGTTTCACCATGTTGGTCAGGCTGGTCTGGAACTCCTGACCTCAGGTGATCCATCGGCCTCGGCATCCCAAAATGCTGGGATTACAAGCATGAGCCACCGCCCCGGACTGTCCTGTAACCTATTATACAAAGTGAGCATCTTTCCCATGCCTTGGTGAATTGCCAGACTCCTTTCTAGATCTGGATCTGCTTCCAAACATTGTATCTTTTGTATTTTCAAGGTCATGAAATAGCACTCTGAGAATGCCCTTTATGTGAAGTCTGTTTTTTACAAACATCAACTTCACTTCTTCTGGGACATCGTTATCTTTTTAATCACAACTACTTTTTTCATTGATGTCAATAAGCTCACCTTTTCTAAATTCCTCTGGCTGCAGATCTAGAGTCTCTCAAACACCCAGCTGTTTCTTTTAGAACAACATTTACATTCAATTCTAATTTCATGTCCAGCATTGTCACTTTTCATTTCTTTGTTATAATTTCATCTCTGTTGGCCAAATCCCTGTTTCGATTAGCTCACTTTTGTAAAATGTCATATGGATTTTATCACTGGCACACAAGCAGGCAACAGAGAGATATGCTTTGTTGTCTGCAAGTGACATGGATAACAGGTGTGCTGTGACCAATAGACGTTGGTCGGTCACAGATGGGATGTGGCCAGTCATTGATCATGTGCACATCTGTTATTTACACAACAATTTGCAGACTGAAGAGCTAGCAGCAGAATTTGTACTTTATGTAATTACTCACAGTTAAGAGAACTATGGCAACTGAAATTCGGAACTATGTTGTTGGGGAACTGGTGTTTTTCAACTAAACTATGATAAACTGAAATTTGGGCATATGGAAAACATGCAAAGCAAAAACTGCCTGTATTGAACATTTCCAATGCCCCAAATGGCTCCCTGCTGCCATTTGCAGTTAGTCCCTTCCCTCACCCCCAGGCCCTGGCAAGCACTGATCTGCATTCCGTTACTATAGTTTCGCCTTTTCTAGAATCCCTTACACATAGAATCAAACAGTATGATGTTTTTTGAGTCTGGCTTCTTTCATTTAGCACGACACTCTTCAGATTCATTCATTTTGGACATATTTGATGGCTATTTTTCTTTCTTTTCTTTTAATCACTATACTAATCTCTCATCTTAAGTACAAAATACAATAAAACAACAAACAAACATCCTTTGATTCTACACAGCCTCCCTCCAGCCTGGCCACTCCTGTCTCCCCTTCATAGGCAAACTTTTTGAAATAGTCATCCCTTCACTCTCTCCTCTGCTCTTTCTTCAACCCATTTCATTTTGGTTTCAGTCCCCTTCATGCCTCTAAAACTACCCTTAACAAGATCACAAACAACTCCCTTCTTGCTGTATTCAGTGGGCACTTCACCTTCTCCTTTTCTTACCCCTTTGGCCGCACTTGTCACCATTGAGCAGTCCTCCTTTAAGTCTCCTGACTCTCTTCCTCCCTCCCTGGTGTCTCCTTCTCCTTTCCTTTATCATGAGTGCTCCCTGGAGGGTAGTCCTAGGACTTCTGCTGCGGTCACTCTGCAGCCCTTCCCTGGACAACCTCAACTATCCTTGTAGTTTTCTCCAGCTCCGATGTCTTTCCTGAATTCCAGGCAAGTGTATACTACTATCTAATAGACTCTGTATTTGAACATGTCAAAGATAGCTTAAAATCATATAGTCAAATCGAACTCATCATTTCAGTATCTGCCGCCCAGACAAAATTACAGTTCCTCCACCTGTGTTTCCAAGTTTAGTGAATGATCTCAGTATCATCTCATTTGTCCAAACTAAAAACCTAGATTTCTCTCTTTCCCTTACTCCCAATCCTCCATAGTCAGTAAATCACCTAGTCAATGCTTCCTCCAAAATCTCAGGAATCGGTATACTTCTCCCCATTTCCACTCACACTACCCCCATTCTAGCCACCATTATATCTCCCACTGACTACTTTGCCATAAACTACTTTCAACACTGAGTGATTTTCTAAGGCACACATCTGATCTTTCAGTTCCTATTTAAAATTATTTAGCGTGTCCTCCCCTAAGCTCCTCAGCAAGAAAGGCCCTTCATGCGTGGGCTCCTATCACATTCCCTGGCCCCAGCCCACCACCTCAAACTTTGCAGAAAATCAGTATCTTTGTGAGTCAGTCACTTGGGTGAGATCGCCCGACCCTCTGTCCACTGGGTCCTAAAGAGCAGAAACTAGGAATATAATGAAGAGGGAGGTTCCTGACCATGTGCCACAGGCTAGATCTCGGCAGATGGCTGACCTCCTGTTTGCTTTCTGCTTCAGAGGAAAGGATAAGTCTCAGCCCAGAAGGCAGAGGAGCTGTGTTCAGGTGGTGACAGAACTTTCAAGGGAAGAAAAAGGCAAGACGATGGGAAGAGAAAGGGAACTCAGAGGCCCCATGCTGGAGATGTAGGCCTGAAGTGAATCAACAGGGCCTTCCTCACTCTCTTCTTTGTACCACCTGACAGCCCCATAACCTGAAGGACCCGACCAAAGGGCTCCTGATGAGGACAAGAATACTACTGATCTGATATTTTCTCATAATAATGCACAGAACCTTTTTAATCAGCCAGCTTGGGTTTAGGGTAGGGATCACAGATTCCATGAGACAGACACCACTCCCTTCCTAGCTATCTGAATTAAAACAAGGACTGGAGATCTGAACCTGAGCTGGGACCACGGGATTCAGTTTATCATTGAGTGTTTACTTTCCTAGATTCCTTTCTCCCTAACACCTCATACCCCAATTCCTCTTCTCTGAGCAGAGTTATCTCCTCTTTGTAGTGGAGGCTCAATTACCAGCAGAATCCCTGCAGAGACAGAAAATGGTCTTTCCAGTGTTGAGTTAACCAGGAGGCTGAATAAACACACATCCTTGTCTCCTGCAAATCAGAGGCACCAAAACAATTGCTTTTAAAGAATTTGGTTGCTATTTCCAAGAAAAGATTTCAAACCAGTCATTGAGGGAAAAAATGAGAATTGTACTGTACTTCCTAACACTTGCCTTATAGCTACACACTGTTTTAATTTTAAATTACATATGAAAGGACACAAGAGGTATTATAGAGCCTATTCTGCTCTATGGTACCTATTCCAAGACCAAACTACCTAGGACTTGAAGGAATTCAGAGCAACAAATGGTGCTCCTGAGCAAAGGTGATTTCCTTCTGAATGATCAGAGGGAACTAGACAGGGCTAGGGTCATCAAGAGGACCTCAGACGTCACCTAACCCATCTCACATTTTGCATTAAGTTTCCTTACTTACGGTTGGTAAGGTCATGTGACTTGTTCGTGATCATACAGTTAGGCTAATGTCAGAGCCAAGACTTAAAACCTGGTCTGACTCTGGAATAACGTTTTTCCAACAATGGCACATGTGGCTCAGCAACAGTCCAGAGTCCCCTTCCTTACCTCTACACCCAGATAGTAGACTCATCTCATGTTGGAATTTGCAGACTGATTTTGAATAACCAGAATGCGTGATCCTATCATCCTCAGCTTACAGAGCACGGTAGTGTGGTTTCCTTCTCGTTACAGGGTGTCAGGGTGGAGTGGGGGTGGCGGAGGACTTCACCACAGACCACGCAATGAGTCAGGGACTGAGCCAACTCCCCAGCTCCCAGCTCCCTGGTTTTTCTTTCTGTTTCTGAGTCAACTGAGCTGGTCAGCCTCCCACGCTGTAAACACCACACAGAGCAGGAAAACAATGAAGCTGCTTATTTAGAAAAGACCTGCTTCCCTGCTGAGTGTCACTACATGTCTCTTTTTATGCACTTGAACAGTCTGTTCCTGTGGTTGACTACTAGGAAGACAGGCACGAGGATGACTGTGAAATGTCCCACATACAGAATCTTGGTCCACATCTTTATTGACAAAATAAGCCCACCAACATCTCAGGTGAGAGCATAAGGAAGCAACAGAGCTGAAATGGAGGCCTTGGGCAAAGGTCCAAATCATTAGGACCATTTAGCCAAGTGTGCCTTTATTAGATCATGCCACGTGACACATTCAGGAAATAAACATTACCTCTGCTCCAGAAAAAATACCTGCCATCTCCCTGGACAAAATGGAACCTCAAGGTTACAAGGTAGACACGAAGAAGGGAAAAATTCACCTCCCCTTACTCTTCTCCTTAGGCAGTGCTATTTATTTATTTATTTATTTTCTGTGACAGAGTCTTGCTCTGTTGTTCTGTTGCCCAGGCTGGAGTGCAGGGGCGCAATCTCGGCTCACCACAACCTCCGTCTCCTAGGTTGAAGCGATTCTCCTGCTTCAGCCTCCCGAGTAGCTGGGATTACAGGTATGTGCCACTATGCCCTGCTAATTTTTGTATTTTTAGTAGAGACGGGGTTTTGTCATGTTGGCCAGGCTCATCTTGAACTCCTGACCTCAAGTGATCCACCCGCCTTGGCCTCCCAAAGTGTTAGGATCACAGGCGTGAGCCACTGCACCAGGCCAGGCAGTGCTTTTTAAACTGTAGTGAGCATGTCTTCAAAATGCAGAGATTTAGGCCTCATTCCCAGAAGGAGGCAGGTCTAGGGCAGGGCGGAAAGCCTATGCATATGCATTTCTAACAAGCACTGTAGGACCATACTGCTCAGTCTCTACTGCTGCCACCAGGTGGATTCTAAAGGGTGCTGCTTATATTGAGGTGTCTCCCCTTCCAAACAAGGCTGGAACATTTAAACAAGACTGTGCTAAAGGCCTTGTAATGAAAATTAAAAGTAAATAAGCACAGAATAGCTTACAACTAAATAATCTGGTTTATAAGAGATAGTTTTCCCACCTTTAGTGTGGAGTGCACTGCAGGGAGTCTTTCCAGATGGACTCCAGCCTGTCTATGCAAGACAACATTTTTTACCACCCAGGTGGACATGCCCTCATGTATATGGAGACGCCTTGAAATCCAGACCCAGGAGAGAAAAGCTTAGGACGAGCCTAGAATTCCTTCCCTGGGCTGCCAAGCAGACCACCTTCTGATTTTCACTGTCTTGTCTGTGAAACTACTTATC